>NC_134397.1:154831255-155503248 GCF_050003625.1 Haematobia irritans | reverse complement strand
ATGCCAATGCCTCTGTTAGGCATGGTATCATGGCCAGGAGACAACGAATACAAGAAAGAAATAGCACAGTAACCACCAATGATAAACATGAATAAATAAACGACTTTAGGTGCCACCATGCAAAGTGACCACTTCGCAAACAAGTAAATATTTTTGAAGTACCGTAACTTTAATGAAACCATAAGCATATAGAGCAACGTTTCTCCATATATGCATATACATAAATTAAATTAAAAATAAATTTAATGCAGTGCAAGGTAGTTTTGAAAAGGAAATAAACGAAAATTGGTTTGCAAATTACATTGCTTCGTCAAAATTGTCAAGAAGTTCTGCAATGAATAAATATCTCATGTGCAGCAAATACTTTTTAAAATAAAGCAAACTTTAACTTGAATTGCCGCTATAAATCTTAGACACATGGAGAGGTAGAGAGAATAAATTAGAGAACAGCTGAAGAGAGGCAGAGAACAAAATACTTGCTGTATATTTATCATTATGACACTAATTCAAATGACATTGCTTCGCAACAACAATAGCAGATAATGAAAAAAAGAAGATAAATAAAAAAAAGAAAACTACCACTAAATACCTATATTGTATTTGGAAACTAGAATATCATTTTGGATGAATAGGAGCGGAATTTATTGTATATTAATTACTCTTCTTTTCATTATGTAGTTATTATGATAATATAATTCGAAGAAATAACCATTTTACTTAAATTATCCGTCTGTCCGCTTGTCGCGTACCCTTTAAACATCACCCTGTATATATGTACGCATATCCTCACGCATATATACATACATGCAACCGTAGAAACTTTTAACGGAAATGTGAAAATACTCCACGTACGCACAAATACAAAGCAACAGCAAAAATCATTATATATACATTGAGTTTGTGTATCTGTGTGTGTGTGCTATGTGTATTTCAAAGCGTTGGGATGTATGTAGTAATCATTATGTAAAGACCACAAGATATCTTTTTTCTACCATGTACAAATTTCACTTTGCCAAAAGAAGGGAGACAATTTTCACTTCACTTTAACAATTTCTTACATTTTTTATATTTTCACTTTGATTTCTAATTAAAATGTATTATTGCCTTTTATTTCTTCAATATTTATCCTTCACAAAGTTGGTATTTTCAATTTTTTCTTCATTATACTCGCGAATTAGTGTTTGTTGCACGCGCTTTCAAATAAGCTCGATGACGACGGCAACGAGGATACTCAACACTCACTGGTGAAGTGCAAAGAATAGGATAAAACAAATAAAGAAAATCTAATTGTCGTCCTGTAAAAGTGATGCCAATTGCAGTTAGCAAAAAAACGCAAATATTATACATTTTGGATTTGCCATATAAAGAGATTTATCGGACGGATATGTTTGAGGTAATTGCACAAATATAAAGTAATCGTGAAAAATGGTGATTTTAGCGGCTAAACTTAATAAGCGGCTAAGCTTATTATAAATTTAAATAAAAACGAAAATGAAGTGCTGAAAACATAGTTATTTCGCTTTTAAAATTATATATATATATATATATATATATATATATATATATATATATATATATATATATATATATATATAATATATATATATATATATATATATATATATATATATATATATATATATATATATATATATATATATATATATATATATATATATATATATATATATATATATATATGATTCAGTAGGGATATGATGAAATTTTTTGACACTCGTAAAATTTTCCAAGAATCATACAAATATTGCCCTCATTAATTGTTACATTGTGGTATAAGGCTTATATACACATTGGATGAATTAATATGTGGCATTCGTTTATTCTAATGAAATATTTTATTGAAAAAATGTGTTTATATATATATATATATATATATATATATATATATATATATATATATATATATATATATATATGTATATATATATATATATATATATATATATATATATATATATATATATATAATATATATATATATATATATATATATATATATATATATATATATATATATATATATATATATATATATATATATATATATATATATATATATATATATATATATATATATAATATATATATATATATATATATATATATATATATATATATATATATATATATATATATATATATATATATATATATATATATATATATATATATATATATATATATATATATATATATATATATATGTATATATATATATATATATTTATATATATATATATATATATATATATATATATATATATATATATATATATATATATATATATATATATATATATATATATATATATATATATATATATATATATATATATATATATATATATATATATATATATATATATATATATATATATATATATATATATATATATATATATATATATATATATATATATATATATATATATATATATATATATATATATATATATATATATATATATATACATATATATATATATATATATATATATATATATATATATATTTTTTAAGAAACTAGATTAAGTATATCCCTGAGACTTGTGAACGATATTTCCTGAAGACCCATAAGTATGGTTCGTATTTAGTTTTTGTTATATTCCGATGTACTCTCATCTCATATTTTACTTTGAACTCCAATTGGCCGATGTCTGCTCCTTGTTTGATAAAGATCGATATTCTTATTTTACTTTTCATATCATACCATATTACCCATTTGCCAACTCGAAATCATGGGCATCTAAATAGAGCTCGATTTAAAATAATACTTCTTACACAAGCAAGAAAAATCCCGTATATTTTAATTGTATCAGAAAAACAATATACCATACCATACCATAACTAAATTATTGAGAAATGAAAATTACATTTCCATTATAAACTATTCACACAACACAATGTTGCATCCCAGCAATCCATTACCCGACCATCGTTGTGGAATTAGAATGATGTTTAATATTTCGTTATTTCGTAAGACTTTCAGTGGAATTCGTTGATCACGCATGTGACTAACTACGATTCCAATGCTTGTTAAGTCCTGTGTAAAATTCTTTGCATTTATAGATCCAAATTCTGCTATTTCGTCATGGCATTTTAATCCCTAATACAAAAATTTCAAATTCAATTACAAATCGGAAAAAATAATATTTTTCTTACCGCCTTTTCTGCTGGTGAACCTGGATCAACGCGTGTTATTTTAACTATGGCTTTTATTGGTTCCAGACCATTACAAGCAGATTCCATGTCTTCAGAACTTTCATTGGAACTATCATTAACATTCATGTCCGATGTTTGCTCCGTCAATTGCTCTTCTCTAGCTTCCGCGTGTAATTGATGCATCAAAGATTCAATCGATTTCATTAAGGTTTTGTGATTGTTCTGCAGACAAATGATTTGTTGACGGGCTTGACGAACTTTGTAAATGTCAATATCGTTGCGAGGAAATCCCTCTGGATCGACCAATGGACCATGCATGCCAACATTTGCATTCTAAAAAAAAATATTTTGTACGCAAAGTAAAGGTTAATAATTCGTGTAACAACAATGAAACAATGAAAATCAATATGTATTGTATGCATGAAAAAAATGAATACAAAAATAAAATTTTGCAATAAATGACAAGAACTATTTTTAAAAAATATTTGAATTTAAAGCTTTTTTGGTCGAACATTGAACTAAATTACGTGGATGGCATAAAAGAACGAGTAGTCTGATTTTAGTCAAGTTACATATTTTGATAGGTGTTGGTTTTTGAACTAAAACAAAAAAAAAAAATAAATTTAAGCAAATTTTTTAAAGTTTTAGGATTTTTCTACATACAAAGAATAATTTACAAAGGACGCCAAAGCAAATTATCTTTGAATTTCATTCTACACAATTTTTTTGGATTAATTATAGTGTATATTATTGAATAAAGAATAAAATTCTGTTATATTTGCTTTGATATATTTTTAAAATATTTTTACTTTTGCCTTTCCTCTATTATAAGAGCAAAGACATTTTGGATAAACGAGGTTTTGTTATGTATTGCGTTTTATGCAAATTTTATAAAGTTTTTGTTTTCAATTTTAGTTTATGTTTGTTGTTAACTATCAGCTACAAAAATAAAATTGCGTAAACTTTAGAAATTGAAGTTATTTGTTGAAATTTAGCAATTTTGGAGTTTTCTGAAGGGAAACCAAAAAAAAAAAATGCCACCAAAATGGCCAAAATTGAAAAAATGTGAAAATTTCACATGTTTTAAAAACTTTTGAAAAAATAACGTTACCTTTTCGGAATTAGCAAAATTGTATTTTTTGAGTAGAAAGCATCAAATATGTTATAAAACAAATTTATTTCAGAAAATAGGTTATTAATAAAAAAAAATTGTTAAACTTCTCATAGCCGAGTGGACCAATTTTAGAGTTCTGTCAGTAGGGTTCCGATCCTCCTAGGGTCTCAAAATGTGGTTCTATACTGTCAATGTCTCCGCTCCAACCATAATCTACAACCGTTGCCAAAAAACGGACATTTTGTACGTTGTACGGGATCGAAGCAGTGTGCAACGCACAGTGGATGCATTTGTATGGGATGGAGCGACAAAAATAGTTTGAATAGAGGTATCGTTCTGAAACTTTCAGAATTAGTGTATAGATATAAAAGTATAAATTTGTGCAATTATGGGCGGGGTTGGACAAAGGGGCGTAGTACCTCCCATACAAATCACAAATCAAAAAACCCTCATTTCTGCTCCTTTATTTTACTAACTTTATTTAAACAAACTTTGGTATGTGGGTTTAGTGTACAATATGTACCTATATTTTAATAATGTTTAGATATCTTCCAACAAATCAAAAACAGATGTCAATAAATTTTATTTTTTGCTGCATGGTAACTTCCTCTGACCTGTTACAAATGGATCTGAACTTACGAGCAACCGATTTAACAAATCCCCGTTAGTTGCAATGAGTGACGTCTTTCTAGTGTGTTTGAGTCTAAATCTTTTTTGCTTCGGCAGCTTCCTCAGAAAGTTCCCCAATAGACACTAATGCATGATCTATGATATCGGAAGCATGTATTAAAATTTTTTTGTTTTTATTTTACTCAAAATAATATAATACAACAAACGAAAAACTAGAATGAAAGAAACAATAACATCAAATGTCAAAATCATAAGAAAATCGGAAAGAGCACAAAGAGAATAAACAAAACAATGCCAAGAATTATTTTTTTTTTTAAACAACAAAACACTATTTTTGATCACTTGTACCAACAAATCTAACGTTTGCGTCAGCTAAACAAAAATCACATTCCAAAACAACGAGGAGGGATACTATATCGTTGATAAAACAAATTGATGCAAATTTTTGCAGATAAACTAAAGAGTTCCTTAATCTTGACACTTGTACAAATATGTGGAACCAAGATTTGAAGCAGCAAGAGTAGGATATATATTTTGAATCTCCATGTAAAGTTAAAAAGCACAGTCAAAAAATTAAAAAAAAATCGAATGGTAAAACTAATATATTATAAACACCTTATTGATTTTTTTATTATTATTATACAAAAAGTATCTTATTACCATTTACGACAACTTCCATTTTCGGTATATTTAATTTTGCCACTTATTTTCGTATTTTTTTACCACGTGCACTTGACTTAAATTTGGAGTTGTTTTATATACACCACGGACTTCAACGCATACTTGCATTTCTCTTGCTTATATTTCGTAAGAACCGTTAGAAATCATAAAAGAGAACTGAAAGTTAATAGATATGATGTCTTTAACGACTAGTACATCGTCTTCGATTTTTTTATTTTTGTCGTATGAGTGCATCCACTGTGCAACGGTCCCATAAAAATGTCAAGATAGGATGTCATTCATGGACACCTTGAGATTCTCCAATGATCCACCCACATCGAACTTGTTTAAAATTAGCATAACATGTTTTTTGCTACATCATTCACATTCATATCACTGACCTGGGATAATATGCTGCCATATGCATCGATTTGCATTTCCAAATCCTTTTTCTCGTTCATTAGTTTTAAGAGTTTGTCCTTTGTTGATGATGGCCCAATCATTTCTATAAAATTTAATAAGCTTATCTTTTGTTTTTGTGACGAATGTAAATCTGATGAAGACTATACTTGCGAATTTCGTTATTGTTTACAAAATAAATGACATCTAGAAAGAACCGACTCCAGCGTTGCCAGCTGGAGAACGAAATTTCAATACCATATTGTTCTCTTGATACACATGAGAATGAAATAATAACATGATGGCACCACTTAAACAGTTCTACAAAATTAGGGTTTTTTATTGATAGCGATTTGTAATTGAATTTTTTTTATAGATAGCCAAGAAAAAAAGCAAAAATGTATTACTTAATATAACTAAATTTTTTAAAAAAGGGAATAAAAAATAGATAAATGAAAAATTTTTTGTTGTTATTTTGCTTTTCAGTCTTTTTGTTTCAAAACAGCACCTTCTCAATGGTGTTGTCAGTTTTCCGATGAGGTTTATCGTTTACGACTGTTCCCTGCCAACACATTTTGAATTTGACGGCGCTTCTGAGAATGCCCACCACGTCGAAAACAATCGTATACGACATCCAAAACTCGTCGGAAAAGCGCCGTCACTATTGAGAAGTTGTACCACGCCGAGTTACTACATAAAAGTATCGCATGAGTGCAATTATCAGGTGCATTTTTTAATAAATTTAGAACGCCTTTTTTAATATATTGTGGTCAAGTAAACACGAATGCTTAATTTGATTAAGCATTTATAAATTCTTATAAATATAACATTTATAACACTATTACAGCACATTTAATGCGCTTTACAGACTATCAGTTATTCCGGACGACAGTGCTCGTGTCGAACATATCCCATATATTGTGCACATTATAAGTTAAGTTCGAAGGCATAAACGATACTGCTGCATGTTTATGGGATCGATAACACATTTACTGATTATTTAGTCATCGCCGACAAGTCGTATCGATCCGACACACTGTAAGATTCTTTACAAACACCGACATTCCGTCCGGAATAACTGATAGTCTGTAAAGCGCATAAGTGACACTGCAAATTCAAAAAATGTTACACCCAGAAAACAAATTCGTTGCGTCAACCGAATTATTTGCCAACCGAAAGCGGTTGGTTCCATCAACTATCAAAGAGTTCGGTCGACACAACTAACATTTGACAATTGTAACCGCTTGGTAGTATGTTGGACCAACCTTGCATTAGTTGTCGTTATCGACTCTTTTTTATTTGGTTTGTTGGTGCAACCGCCCACGAAGTTATTTGTTGTTACCCTTACCAATTGTTAGATATACTTACCAAATTACAGTATTAAATGAAAAGTGCAGATTATATAATTCAATTTTCATATATTATGCATGTACGTACATATAAGTTTTTATAAACATAAAAGTATAATTCATAGACATTTGTAGAAATATGTATATTATAAGAAATTAAAAACTAATAATCCCAAACTACAAATTCTTCTCCAGAAGGGGATACAGAAATGTTTGAATATGAATTTATTGCAATATTTTCCAACTCAAGCACATTGTAATTTTTTCTATTTGAATCGATTCTGTATGCATAGTAATGGTTGTCAAAATATAATGTTTCTAAAATTTTTGTGCATATAAAGTATTTTTTATCTTCAAATATTACATTCTCAATCAACCCGAAATACGGCTCATTATTTTGACATACACTCAAGCAAACTACAACATTCTTTTTTAAAAGCATATTATTATACAAAATCCATGATATTTCCTTGGCATATGGGCTGATCCCACAAAGCTTCATTTTTGAATCATTTGATATTGAACCTGTTTTAATTTGTGGAACGAAATTATTTTCCAATATTTGTTGGGCTGTATTTAGCTGATTTTTAATATTTAATGATTTCAAAATATTGATTCTGTTGTTAGAGTTATGAGCAGTTTTTTTAAAAACTTGATGCTTACTTTCAAATCGGATTGAATTTGTATGAACAAGTGGACCTATTCGATGCATAATTGTCGAATAATGGGTCATAAAATGGAACTTGGGTTTTAAATAACTCTGAGATAATTTTTGGTAAAGCTTATTGTGATAAGCTATCAAATGACTTACATATTTTGGCGTGCTGGTTGTAAAACTTTTTCTATATAAAACACTAATTATTTCCCTTAAAGTAATAAACAGAGACCACTCTTCGCAACCAGTAATCATGTCTCCTATTAAAAATGGGAAATACTTAATGAAAGAAAGCATTTCGGAAGCTGATAATTTTAATTTGGATTTACTCAAGCAATCTTTGTCAAGAAGAGGTGGTTTTGTATCACTTGGCCCGAAATCAAATGTTTCAATTCGCTTATTTAAAAATTCTATAGTGAATATCTTTTTATCTACACAAAATCTTTTTAATATAACTAACAAATCGTAGTGGGCAACGCCTTCTAATAAATCGTGCATTAAATCCACACAATTGTTTTCGACAACATGAAAATTTTGCAATTTATTAAAAATAGAGTTTTCTTTAATACCTTTTGGTTCAGAAGTGTTTGATAGGTCGAATGCATAATTTTTTTTGTCTCTTAGTGAGTTTTCGTTTTCCACACATAAATGTTTGGCTTCATCGGAATTTAATCTACAAAACCTACAGTAATAATGAGCTCGAAATGACTCAGAAAAGCCCAAAATGGAATTAATTCCCAAATTATCGCCACCAATTAGGCAGGTAATAAGTTTAATAATTTTTCCATTTACTGATACTCCCACATTTTGTAAATTATTTAAACTCTGAACTAGCTTGCTAAATATAACATCATTGCCGTATTTTTTCCGGTCTTCTGTGAAAAAGAGCATACCCAAATAAATAGATGATAAGCATGAATTTAAGTGGTCAGGAAGAGCTAAAATTTTTACATAAACACCACCAATTTTATATTGACCACAATGTGAACCTAAAGGATTAAGTATTTCAAAATCATCAAAGTAAACCATTATTGGTATGCATATTGTAGATTTGTCGTTACCAGCGTTAAAATAACGCAGTTTTTCTTTCCATAAAGGGCTTTGAATAATGTTGTCAAGTGACAAAGATAATTCCAATTTACTCATGTACTTGATAATTTCATTAAGTAAAACTGTTTTGGTAAATAGCACACAAAATAGGGTTTCTAAATTAACCAAAATATAAAAAAAATCATAGTTAGAACTTGTGATCTGATTACCATTTTTGTAGCAAAGAGAGGTCTCCGTTTCAATATCAACAACAGTGTAATCTATTAGTATATTCTGCGCTTCTAACAATTTCAATAGCAGATACTCTGATTTTCCTTCCGAAGGGCTTATCATGGACTTAAGATGTTCCTTTATACAATTCGTATTTACTTTGTCATCGTTTAGCAATTTTAGTAAATTATTGATATGCATATCATATACGTCAAAAACACCACTTATTGATTCAAATGCTAATTTTCGTGGTATTCTTTCATCAGATACAAATTTTAAAACCAGTGCCAATAAATCTTTTTTATATGTTTCGAAAATTGAAATATTCTGTTCGGTAAACAACTGCATTGAGTTTGTAATAGGGGTTAATGTGGAAATGGTGGAACCAGAATCTATTTCATTTTCAACCGATCTACTACAAAAAATAGTTTCAAAGTGATAATTTTTAATATGCCTCAAATGGGTGTAAACATTTGAAAAAACTCGACTACAATTTGTACTACTACATCGGAATATCGAATTTTTTCTATGCATGTTTCTTAAATGTTCTGAATAAGAAAGGTAGGTATTTAAAAAAATATTGCAAAAACTACAATTCATGTTAAAAATAATTATCTATTTAAATTGTAAAATACGGTTTTAATACCTGTGTTATTAGAATCGTGCTCGGTGGTTACGTTAAAGACATATTTTTGTAAAAAATTCCATACCATTTTACTTTCAGCTGCACGCTCACAAAAAATCGCTTCTGTAACATATACTCCCAAACATATTTTGCTTCAAGCATATATATTTTTGGGTATTGCCCAAACATTTATATGTTTGATCTCTTCCAATATATAATATGTTTGAAAGCATATTGGTCTAAACAATATATGTTTGGGTAGTCTAAGTTCCAAACATTTTGTATTTTTGCATCCAAATTCAATAATGTTGTCTTCCAAAAAACAATATGTTATTATGTGAACATATAATATGTTTGGAAGCATTTTGCACCCAAAAATATTATATGCTTAAAAAAAATTCTCCCAAACAATATTGTGCTCAAAATTTTATTTATTTATTTATATATTTACAATCATAATGAATTATGAAAATAAACAGGTAATATAGATGCTAACAACATAGGTTTTCGACCTGAATGCTCAAAATTTTGTTTCTGCCCAATTGTATATTCCCCCACATCTTTCTCACTTCCACGAGATTTTTTAGTTCTTAGCACCTTTTTCTGTAATACAAACATTGTAGAAGAAATTATTCAATTGTATGATTTTTTTTATTTTAATTTTACCTTTTGCCGGACGGAGATTCGAACAGCGGACCACACAGTTTGTAAGGATCAAAGAAGTAGCTGATCAATTGACCAAGGAAAAATAAAATGTTAATTTTGTAATAACAAGCAACAACAACCAACTTAATTCAATATCGCTCCCTGTTAAATAGCGCTCCAATCTACTAAACACATATATGTTTATAGGCTATTTCTAAATTAATATATGTTTACATCCAAGCATATTATATTTACAAACATTTTATGTCCCAAACATAATATGTTCTAACATATTAACATATATGTCCCAAACATGTTATGCTAGTTTATGAACATTATATGCTTGCACTCAAAAATATTGTGTTTAAAAATTTGTGTTCCAAACATATAATGTTTATAGCCAAACATATGAAAAACAGTCTTTTTCATCCGTGTGGATAACGTAAATTTAGGGCCATATAAAAACAAAAGCAAATTTCTATTGCTTGCAGGGGATCGTCAAATAAATATTTGTTGTCACACAATAAAACGTAAGCTTGCAAAGATTTGAAGTCACCTATAAAAACGATGTATGGTTGCGAGGTCAAGTTATCTTCCACATGGTGATTTTCGAAATCATCAGCCTGTTGTAAAGTCTGTAAAAAAGTTTTCATTAAAATGTTATTGTTTTTTCATTGTATAGTGGCTTACATCAAAATGGACAACAAACTTTTCTTGAATTTCAATTTTTGAAACTTTGATTTGTTTCTTATTCTTTGCTCTTATATTAATTGAAGGAAATAAATATGGTAATAGCAAAAACGCAACTGCTTTTTTATCTCCTGGAAACGAAACAAAAAAGAGGCTAGTAAGAAGTTTTTTTACATATATATATGTATATATAATATCACATACTTTCCGGTAGTGTATCTGCTTTGCGTAAAATTTTTTGAGCACTATAGTCCTTTACACTTTTTAGTCTCTCAAAAATGTTACTGTATAAGCTGTCCCATGTCGAAATTCCATTATAAGTGGGATAAAGTGATGCTACGTCAGATTTAAAAAGCTCAAATACTCCAGCGTGGTTAGTTCTGAATACTGGAAACAATTGCAAATACTCCCTTGTACAAGAGCCGAGTTTTCGCAATAAGTGTTGTCTTTGCTGCAGACTTCTACACCAAGCTGCAAAATATTCGTCATTCATACGACTGGTACTCTTTAGAAATTCTATATCATCTGAAGTATCTGAATAATGATTGCCATTAACATTTGTCATTTATTAAACGTCATACGTCATTTACCTTGAAACACTGCACCTGGGATGGTTTTAGGCTGGTAACCGCGACGTTTTAAGAAACCAGATTTAGACAAACGTTTTCTTAAATTGTTGTAAGCATCATATAGCTTTCCTGAGGCTTTTTGTCCGAATTTAGCAGGTGAATAGTAAATATCCTTTGGCTCTTGTGGAAAAAGTTTGCATATTAAATCGGAAATATATATGTAGTCGGCTCGCGTTAATCTGCAATGAAAGATAAAAAGAAAATATCAAACGAAGTATTAGTTAATGCAAATCCTATATTTTATCTCATAGTAAATAAATTTGGACTTCTGCTATTGGTAATTATTATATATAAATTGCCACTGAATTTTCGTTCACTAACAAATAGACCTAGACAATTTTTGACCTTTTTCTAAATTATTTATACTCACACAAAATTCACATCGTTTTGCAAAATGTATTTTATAATTATTTTCGAAATTTTGGTTCTATCAGAATTCTCCAAACACTGTACGCTATGCTCCCGCACAATAATTTGAAATTCTATATCTTCCAACTCTTTGAGTATCTATAATTGGTACGATCAGAAATTTTACAAAGAAAATCATTTGAAAGTATTACACTCAAATCCAATAATGCCGAAACGTTGTTTAAATCATTCATTTCATCAGAAACAACATTTTGAGTTTCTAAACTTTGGATTTCTTGAATACTTTTAG
The DNA here is from genome assembly GCF_050003625.1 of Haematobia irritans. Classification (NCBI taxonomy): domain Eukaryota; kingdom Metazoa; phylum Arthropoda; class Insecta; order Diptera; family Muscidae; genus Haematobia; species Haematobia irritans. The sequence goes on along the minus strand of NC_134397.1, from coordinate 155,490,751 downwards.
ATTCAGTTGCTGCTACAGTCAATCCACTGGCTACTTCCTCCACTTCAAAATCATCTTCAATGTCACACAAAATTTCTTGAAATTCAATTACTTCATCTACAGATTAAAGCAAATTAAAATATAAAATTTAATTTTAAATAACTTCAGAACCTCTCTGAAATTCTTTTGCCTCAAGTACCCATCCTGGCACATATCGAAATTGGTTGATGTAGTCAGGCAATATATCGTCTGATATTTTAACACCATTGGCTGCATCAAAAAACTGTATGTGTCCAAGAATTTGGAAATGTTCCTTTACTAAAATAATTCAAAAGAAGAATACTCAGATTTGACATTCCACTACTATTACGATAAATAAGTACGACTGTAATAAAAACTAACAATGTACAAATCTGTTCATAATAATGAAGTAGCTAAAATTTATTTTTTTATATTTATCTCATTGAAAATCACTTACTGTCTTCACAAATAGCATTTGTCGTCAAGCTCAAAGCTCCGCATTTTATTGGAACGATTTCCTTCTTGTTTTTGTATAAGACGTTTACGAACACCGCCATTCCAATTATATTACAAAAATATATGGTAAAAAAGTAGTTAAACTGTCTTGGAATCTTCTGTCTTGAAAACAACCATAGTATTTTTCAGCTATAAGCGCCAACCTTAAAAGAAAACGATCAGATGTTTAAAAATATGACGTAAATGTTTACCAATTATAAAAGCGTGTGCGTTAGTGAAAGTGAAAACAGTCTTATATCACGTTTCGGTTCTAATAATTGTTCCTTGTGATGTTTGTACTTTCGTCGTTTTTCTTTTTCCGTCTAAAGGTTGGTATTAAGTTCAGGTTTAGCCGCTTAAATCATTTTTTCACGATTGCTTTTCTTTTATAATCCACTTTAAGGAATACATACTTTATAAAAATTTGCTTTGGGCTATTCCCCATCAAGTTATAATAAAATCTGAAACAAAAATGTATAATTTTACACCTTTTTTACTGATTTAGTTTTCACTTTAGTGAAAAAATGAAGATTTTAGCGGCTAAAGGTGAGTATTGAGTTCGAGTTTATCCGCTAAAATCGATAAAGTGAAAACTAAATCAATAAAAAAGTCATAAAATTATACATATTTGATGCAAAATTTATTATTACTTGATGGGGAATAGCCCAAAACAAATTTTCACAAAGTCTGTATTCCTTAAAGTGGATTAATTAAGAAAAGTAATTGTAAAGAAATAGCGCTTTTAGCGTCTAAACTCGAACTTAATACCCACTTTATAGGCTAGTTTCTCATTTTGTGATTAACACTTAACCGGAGGGTAGACTACCGATTAGTACAAATTTTGTAGAAGGTCAGCTATTTTACCGACACGATAAATAATTATTCATTGAGAAACCGTCCATAATAATGTTTAAAAAATTTGAATTGTCCATTAAAAACTAACATTATCCGAAAAACACTAGATTTGAGAACTGTTAAAATTCCATATGTTTTCAAACACGAAATTATCAAACATACACATTACATTAGCACGCTTTTCAATAATGTTGTGCTTAATGGCGATTCTGTATTTTATGTGAATCACATGTAAACAAACGGGAAATATTCCAAATTGCAGGAAATTGTAACTAAAAGTTTTAAAATATTTACGGGAAAATAATACTTTATCGAAGATAAAATGAACCCAATTGAGCAAGGAGAACATTTGCTTGTGCTAGAAGGTAATATCTGCATAAATACACTTCACGCCCAGCTCTTTCCAATCCGATAAAATTTTGTTTGCTATCACAGTGAAAAATGTGTATTCTTTAATTTACATTATTGTTCCTTAACACCATTAATTTTGTGTATTTCATTGATGCGCCTTACTCGACCAGCACTAAAACCCCCGCATATCATGTGAACCCCGGGATCTGCCACAATTCAGTCTGAAACAGGTCTTGGAAGCTGAGAACACTTCTTTTGCCGGAGCTGAGACATTAGCAGCTGGCCAATTTATATTGCTAACTCAGTCATTTGGAAATATATATTTGGATGAAACCATTTTGAGTTATATATGTGTCCATAATTGTACATCTCATCCGGTTGAGGGTGCGACAGTAAAGGCTGACCTACAATTTAACAATACCCGGATAAATTTTCCAATGCATGAAAACTAAACCGGCCACACTGGGTCCTGATGGGACTTTATATGATACGCGTCGGTAGGTCCAAATATATATTTTCTTTATGTAATTTCTTTCATATAATCCTAATTGATGAAAATACATTTTTTCAGGTTGATGTAGTCTTGAGGAAGTCTATTGTGCTGCAAATGAAAAACGACAAAATATATTTGAATATGTACTTACCAGAAATGTCCTCCTTAAGCCTCTAGTGCCGATCTTTAATACAATAATATGCAAATTTTGTAGCGTCATACCATGTTGATATAAATAATTATTTGTTGCAACAACTAGCTTACGCGCGTCACATAATTGAACTAAGATTCTATTAGTATACTCAATTTTTGGTTGTACCAACCATTTGTTGATTCCCATGATGTAGGTCTCTCTATGCCGGTGGTTAGCTCAACAATTTTATGCAGCATAAAACTAAATTTATCGGCATTGGTTATTGTAACCAATTGAGTGATTATGGGAACTTCTCTTTGATTCTGTGAACTTTTTTATGGTCGTGTTGGATGTATAATGGGGAAATTAATCAAAACATTGTTCTTGTAACAAAAAATAGGTTACTGACATTATTTCCTCATTGTAATGATCGAATTGCAACCAACCATTTCTCTGGGTGTAGCAGGGTGGATTTTCATACTTATGAAAACGAAATAAATTGAACACAAATGGTCCTGGGTTCAATCCTAGCTTCGACCGAACACAAAAACATTCATCATATGTTCGACTAGAATGTCCAAAACAGCTCAAGTTATAAAGAAAAATTTAATTTTTTGACTGTCAGTCAAACGAGAGTCCTTTTGAATACGATAAATTGGCTGTTAAAATTTATTTGGAAATATTGGCAAAATGGGCGAACGCATCACAATTAAGCATTTCATATTGAGTAGTCTCCTGACTCGCGAAATAAAACATATTTTAATTTCAATGGGATCCAAGAACATTAACAAACGTAAAAAAAATAAAAAAATGTATATACATTTTTTGAATTTGGGGGCGCTTCTGAGAATCCCCAGTACGTTGAAAACAATCATATACGATATCAAAAACTCGTCGGAAAAGCGCCGTCACTATTGAGAAGTTGTACCACGCCAAGTTACTACAAAAAGGTTTCGCATGAGTGCAATTATTAGGTGCCTTTATAGATCAATTTAGAACGACGCCAATAAGAGACCCTCCAAACAATCAGAAAAAGCACATTTTAAGATAGTGGTAAAAGAATCATTGTGGTCGAGTAAAACACGTTTGTTTAGATATTTAATAATTTGATTAATTATTTACAAATTCTTAAATATATAACATTTATACCACTATCACATTTAACATAATTTTTTGTATTAATGATGAGGTAGACCCTGCCAACATTTTTTGAATTTGAGGGCGCTTTTGAGAATCCCCACTACGTCGAAAACTGTCGTATACGATATCCAAAACTCCTCGGAAAAGCGCCGTCACTATTGAGAAGTTGTACCACGCCAAGTTACTACAAAAAAGCATCGCATGAGTGCAATTATTAGGTGCCCTTCTGGATACATTTAGAATACGCCAATAAGAGCCCCTTCAAACAATCAGAGAAAGTGCATTTTAAGATAGTTGTAAAAGAATCATTGTGGTCAAGTAAAACACGATTGTTTAGATGTTTATTAATTTTATTAAACATTTATAAATTCTCATAAATGTAACATTTATAGGACTATCACATCACATTTAACATATTTTAATGCACTAATAATAAATTGAAGTTGAGTTTCAAGTTGCAAGTTACATGTTGTAGCGTCTATCAGCCAGTGCTTTTATTCCCAATGGAGGCAGACTGTCTGGAAAAATATTTGAAAAACTATCACTTTATTCCATTTGGAAAGTCAAAAATTGTTCACCAATATACCTTTCACAATTTTAAGCGAAATAACTATGTTTTCGGCACTTCATTATCGTTTTTATTTAAATAAATTATAAGAAGCTAGTTGTGCTTGGCGTTTCACAAAATATAAAATGGCTCTTGTAACAATAGTGATGGCAAAATACTTTCATGCGAATAGTGCTGGCAAAATACTATCACAGTTGGCGATTGTTGCAGTGTCACATACGAGTCTGTGGTAGAGATGAGGATGAAATGGAACTTTGAAATGCTGGCAGGGGAGTTACAAGTAGCGAGTTACATGTTGCAGCGTCTATCAGCCAGTGTTTTTATTCGATGGAGGCAGCGTGTCTGTAAAATATTTGAAAAACAATCACTTTATTCCATTTGGAAAATCAAAAATTGTTCACCAATATACCTTTCACAATTTTAAGCGTAAAATCTATGTTTTCAGAACTTTATTTTCGTTTTTATTTAAATAAAATATAACAAGCTGGTTGCGCTTGGCGTTTCACAAAAAATAAAATGGCTTTTGTAAAAGTAGTGATGGCAAAATACATGTATGAAGTACATTTTGTACTTTATGATATGCTGCCCCCCCCATCACAGTAGGATGGTTGTAGTGACATTTACGAGTCTGTGGTAGCGATGAAGATGAAATGGAACTTTGAAATGCTGGCAGGGTATATAACATTATTGATATAAGATTGCTGGTTCAATTTTTTATGTAAGAGTTTATTTTTATTAATTTATATTTAATATTTTTATATAATATTGTAATGTCCGTTAGATTAGTACATTGTAATTCGTTAAATTGGCCCTGTAAAGGCGTTGAATTGCTTAAATAAATGGAAATAAAATAAAATAAATTTGGTATACTTGTCATTATTTTTCATTTTCATCACAGTAGAACTAAACGATATGATTTGCCTACGGAGGGCCATTTAGGCGACCATTTGATAAAAATTTATTGTAGTTAGCTGTTTCAGCAATACTCCCTTGCTATGACGTCACAAATCTGAAAGGCAAATGTAAACAGCTGAGAATAGAGAAATGTGTAGATTTCTCTTCCCAAGAGTACGAAGTTTAGTGTATGCCAGCAGCGATTGGCCGCCTTCTCTTTAAAGGCCGCAATTCGTCGATAACAATAATATACAGTCCTTGACGGCCATATATTTGTGACAATTCAGGCTAACGAACAAAAATAAAATAAATTAAGCATATTTAATTTTCCAACAATTATTTTTTAATATATATTGAAGTACATACAATGTTGAAAAGAACAATAACAAACATCTAGCCGCCGCCTAGGAGAAATAGTGTAGTAGACGGCGCCGAAAAGATTTGACATGTATCAGCTTTGCACGAGCTTTAAACAAATAAATAACATATTCCACAAATATCCTTGAAAATACATGTATTTTGTTAATACATTTGATACGGCATATATAACCTAGCTGCACGCAATAGACACTTGTATTTGACCAAGAAACAGTCATATCTAGACTGGTTTTAAAATAAGTACTTATTCACAAGAAAAAAACTAAAACAACTGTTGGAAGAATAATGAGCCTTCACAGATGGCTATACCGGAGAGAATATGGCCTCCCTTCAAATCGTATGGATTTCGATAATATTATGCATCGGGTCTATGGTTCCATGAAGGATTTTGATCATTGGAATGACATGAATCAAACATCAGACTACGGAGCAGTTTTCAATTTGGAATTTTCACCAAAAGGGTTAATAAATAGAACTTTGTGGCATTAGGATAATCCTTTCCAATTTCTTGTTATTACATTGTTCATTTTGTTTGTGTTTTTAGGAATGTCTTGGTGGCAGCCTGCGAGAAGAAGTCTATATTGTTTTTCGATGCGATTACACAGCAACAAACTTATAAGATCAAAGATGCACATACTGACAATGTTAATTGTATCAAGTAAGTTTGGAAAAATGTAGAAACCGGGTTACAAAGTTTTGTTATAAAACTTAAAAAAGGTGTAAAAAACATGAGGGGCACAAGTGATTTTTATCGGAAACGAGACACAGAGTTATTAAATCTTGGAAAAGATTTAATGACACTATTGTTGTAGTTCTTTAGTATCTTACTTGGCCTATAGCGGTGTTTCAATCCTTGCACAAGAAGAGGCTGCTTATATCGACCCGGTATGTACGACCGACTGCAGTGAGGGGTCATCTTTTGGACACCCTTAAAGCCGGTACTGGGGTGAGATTTTCGCATGAAAATATTCATACTTTTGTTTAATACATTTAAAAGGAAAAAACTTTTGCAAATTTCTCCTTAAATAGCCCCCTTCTAAAATATAATGAAATTTCCCAAAAAAAAAGTAAAAAAATCAAATGGACTACAAACATGCACTGTTACAATAACGAAGAATAACTTCAACATAAATTTTTTCGACTTAAAAATCGGTATTAGCTTCTTAATGCAACATGTAAAATTGATTGATTGATTGATATTGATCTATCCCTTACTGTTATTATCCAACTTTGACCTGTTTTCAGCAGCATTTGCTTACATACAAATTAATCCATATCGTCTTTATTAAGCAACATTTGTATGACAAATTAAACAATATTGATCGAATAAATTTCGAAAATTCAATTTTGACAAATCTTATTTACATTTCAGATTTCTCGACGAACGTATGTTTGCAACGTGCTCAGATGATACAACAGTTGCTCTTTGGGATTTAAGGTACATCAAGAAAAAGGTACGGAGCCTACATGGTCATTCAAATTGGGTGAAGAACATTGAATATTCCCACAAGGATAATTTATTGGTGACATCTGGCTTTGATGGCAGCATTTTTACATGGGATATAAATTCACATACAGAACAAGGTTTAATATATCAAAAAGTGTTCCACACAAGTGGTCTGATGCGATGTCGCATTTCACCTGATTGCTCAAAATTGGTAATTTGTTCCACTGGTGGTTATTTAATGATAATACATCATTTAGACTTGACTTCGTTACATAAGGACTTAAATGGCTTCAGGGTAGGTTGTCCATACAACCATATCCAAATTTGTGGAAATTTTATTTTATTTTTTATAATATAGCCAAGCATATACCGTTTGATGCAAACAGGACATCAGTATATACCTCAAGCTGCCAAATTTGACCATGTTTTCTCTAAGAAACAAAAGAAAAACCGAGTTGAATTGGTAACAGATTTTCCAGAAGAAAATGATGCTGAAGTAATTTTAGCCTTACAAGTATGTTATTAATTTTTGGGAGTTTTTTTAACTAGTCCTATTTAATAATATTTCTCATACATCAGATCCATCCTTTGGGACATTCAATACTAAGTCGCAACATAAGTTACGATGAAAAGACTGAATGGTCTTGTATACATGATATAAACGAAGAGCCACGTGATATACACGAAAATATACAGGAAGATCATAAAAGTTCTAAAAGGAAAAGGAAAATTATTTGCGACAGCGAAGATGAGTCTAACAGTGGATTGGGTGGTGGTGATGAGAGTGGAGATTCAACAGATGATTTCTTACTCAGTATAAACCGTAGACAACGAGTTTTAAGGCCACGTTTACCAGGAGGTGGAGGTATGTTGATATCAGATGAATTTAATTTCTTTTTTGTTAATCTTATGTTATGAAGCCATGAGGCCGAATGAAGAAGGTCCCTTATAAATCACCAGAAATCCGAAATATTAACACCATCGTGACGGTGATGTTTCTTTATGTTATGGGGTTTTTGTGCCAAGCGATTGGCTTTTTAACCTAAATCTACCAATTTTAGCGTTGTGTATCGAGAGGTTGAAAAATGTTGAAAAAAAAACATTTTTTACCATTTCCAATTTTGTTTTCCGGTTTTCAATTCAATGTCATTTGCGCAACAGTTCGGCATGATACTCAGCCTTTGATCTCGATTGCGATTGGAGGTGTGCACATGACACGGAATTGTTGTTACTCACAGTCACAAACTTAATCCCGCATCAGGATCTCAGGCTAATTAGGCCATTATACACGCTGATGAACGTTTTCCACTTTTATGCCCTAATTTGCTAAATTCCTTTGAAGAATTTTCGTGATTCACTTGCTTGTGTCTGTATATGAGTAACATTTCTCAACTCGTGAACATGTGTAAGTACCAATTGCGTACGTCTTCGTTTTCTTCATAAAATATTCGTCGTGTTTAGTGTGTACCATTGGATGTAAGTCCATGTCTATATAACATCAGACATTCGCCGTATTACCTCTATTTATTTATTTATCTATATGAAGTTCACTTTTATTATAATTGGATAATATTATAGTTATTTTGTGGCAACCAATAAATTAAGTTATATTATTTTTGTTAACAGCGCCACCTCCACCGCCGCCAAGTTCGGCGAATGCAGCAACATCATCATCTCCCGCAAGTTCTTCTAATTCTAATGCTAATTCCTCCTCAACCTCAGCAAATAATCAATCAACGTCAGCAACAGCACCATCAAATCAATCATTTGTTCCCGATATATGGGCAGCGGAAGTCACAGTTCAAGAACGAGCTATACGACAAAATCGAGCCCGCAATTCAAATGCTGTTACGGGCTACAACTATGTATATGCTATTAGCAGTGGTGTTTTGCCAGCAGTAGCATCGGCATCAAATCGAAATAGCAATAATGATAGCTCAAATCGTTCTGCCGATTCCCCATCTAGAAGAGGACGGTCGACATTTTCGGATATGGCCGCTTCTACTGATGGCAGCAGCACTTCAAGCAGTGATTCTCCACCATATTTACCAGTGTTTGAACGTATTCGTGTACGCCCTCTAATATTGCCACCCAAACGTAATGACTATAGCCGTGGTCGGAAAATATTCGAAAATCCCAAAAAACTAATGTATTACATTCAAGAACCGAATAAGGGCAAAGGTTTCATTAAGGAGCCTAGCTTTTCTGCAGACGGGCGTATCGTATGTTCGCCATACGATAATGGCGTTCGATTATTAGGTTATAGTGACACATGTTGCGAATACCCTCGTCATTATCGAGAAATTGATACCATCAAGCAAAAACCACGTGCACTTCATGTTCTTAAGGAATTGAGGTGTCATGATGATAAAGTTCTTAGCACCAAATTTAGTCCAAGAGAACCATTGTTGGCTTCTGGTTGTAAAAGCGGAAAAGTTGTATGGTATCATCCTGTTTTGTAAATGGCAATATCCAATTTGAGCAATTTTGTTCACATAATATAAAAAAAATATATTTATTTGTTGTATTGTTTTTTTATAACACACCTATTATTGGTATTTATTAGAAGATCGGCTCATGTGCATACGTATTTTATACACAAATATAAATGTGCGATTTTTTGAAATTAAAAGAGAAATAAAATAAATAAATATGCATCAATTGATAATATAAAATACACCAATTGGTCAGTGCGTCCGATGACCGATGATACATGCTTAAGAATAAATTCATTTGAATTTTAATTTGTAGATTTTTTATATCTATGTAAAAAATACCTAGATTTAGTGCTCTGAAAAACTTAAATTGAAGAACACATGTTAATTCTAAATATTTTAATTTTTTTGGATCGAAAAAAACTAAAATTTTTCTATTCATATATAAGATAAAAAAATATTATTGCAAAATAAATATATTAAAAAGTTATTAAAACGTTGTCTTCCATTTTTATTGAGTACGTTTTAGTAAGTTCGTTAGACTTGCAGGAAGAAGGTGCCACGTTTAATCCAACTCAAATTTTTAATTCGAAAATTACGCTACTATTGATCGTAGAAAAATGAGAAAAAGAACAAAATCGGTCATTCGAGTCCTGCTTAAAAAAAAATCGCAGAGGGAAATGTTACTGTGCCCAATCTAGTGCTCGACTTCGAGATCGGCCAAATATAAAAAAAATCTGATATTTTTCTGAAAATAATGTATAGATACAAATAAATATTCTGAAACTTTTATATTTTTTTATATATTTTGCTCATTTTATTGAGAAAAATCGTTTTCATATGGCACGAAAAACGTTCTATTTTAACGCATCTGTATCTCGCGTCGTAACAGTCCGATGAAAGATTACGTTTCATTTCTGACGATTTTGTTTAGTTGATTGTAAGAAGAAAAAGTACCAAATGTTTTACATTTTTCGTTTTTCAATCACGACCGTTTTTGCTTGACGTTATCGTAAGTGACGTTACCAAACTCTTAAGAAATGGGACGATTTTGTTGCGATTCATAAATTTTTATTTCTATAGAAAATTTGGTCAAATTTTTATTTCTATAGAAAAATTTATTTCTATAGAAAATTTTGACATTTTATTTCTATAGAATTTTTGTCAAAATTTCATTTCTATACAGAATTTTTCAAAAATTTATTTCTATAGAAAATGTTGTCCAAATTTTATTTCTACAGAAAATTTTGTCAAAATTTTATTTCTATAGAAAATTTTGTCCAAATTTTATTTCGTTGTTGTTTTTTATTTCAGCTTAAAACCATACATTGACTAAACTACAAGAGTAGCTTAACCAACAGAGGAAAAGAATGTTTGTCAAATTTATTTGGGCAAAGCCCTATAGACTGCAAGATGGTTGGATGGACGCACGTTTCGGAATTACCACATTCCTCATCAGCATCCTCTACATGCAGCAAAACTATCAACCAATTATCAGAATAAATTCAGGCAGTTTATTAAACCCAACAAAAACCACACTTGAACCCTCCGAAAAAAGGTTTTACATTGATAGCCGGCTTTTGCCGAAATAAATTCGAAACAAACATATCTCTTTTCCTATGCCACTGTCAAATCATCGATTTGAATTCACATGGCTGGGTTTATTTTGAGCGTGCCTCCTCTTCTTTTTCCATTTGTTTTGTTTTGTTATTGTTGGTTTTGTTCTTTAAGCATTGTTGTTGTTTTTTATTTCAGCTTAAAACCATACATTGACTAAACTACAAGAGTAGCTTAACCAACAGAGGAAAAGAATGTTTGTCAAATTTATTTGGGCAAAGCCCTATAGACTGCAAGATGGTTGGATGGACGCACGTTTCGGAATTACCACATTCCTCATCAGCATCCTCTACTTGCAGCAAAACTATCAACCAATTATCAGAATAAATTCAGGCAGTTTATTAAACCCAACAAAAACCACACTTGAACCCTCCGAAAAAAGGTTTTACATTGATAGCCGGCTTTTGCCGAAATAAATTCGAAACAAACATATCTCTTTTCCTATGCCACTGTCAAATCATCGATTTGAATTCACATGGCTGGGTTTATTTTGAGCGTGCCTCCTCTTCTTTTTCCATTTGTTTTGTTTTGTTATTGTTGGTTTTGTTCTTTAAGCATTGTTGTTGTTTTTTTTCCGCTTAAAACCATACATTGACTAAACTACAAGAGTAGCTTAACCAACAAAACAAAACAAATGGAAAAAGAAGAGGAGGCACGCTCAAAATAAACCCAGCCATGTGAATTCAAATCGATGATTTGACAGTGGCATAGGAAAAGAGATATGTTTGTTTCGAATTTATTTCGGCAAAAGCCGGCTATCAATGTAAAACCTTTTTCCGGAGGGTTCAAGTGTGGTTTTTGTTGGGTTTAATAAACTGCCTGAATTTATTCTGATAATTGGTTGATAGTTTTGCTGCAAGTAGAGGATGCTGATGAGGAATGTGGTAATTCCGAAACGTGCGTCCATCCAACCATCTTGCAGTCTATAGGGCATTGCCCAAATAAATTTGACAAACATTCTTTTCCTCTGTTGGTTAAGCTACTCTTGTAGTTTAGTCAATGTATGGTTTTAAGCTGAAATAAAAAACAACAACAATGCTTAAAGAACAAAACCAACAATAACAAAACAAAACAAATGGAAAAAGAAGAGGAGGCACGCTCAAAATAAACCCAGCCATGTGAATTCAAATCGATGATTTGACAGTGGCATAGGAAAAGAGATATGTTTGTTTCGAATTTATTTCGGCAAAAGCCGGCTATCAATGTAAAACCTTTTTTCGGAGGGTTCAAGTGTGGTTTTTGTTGGGTTTAATAAACTGCCTGAATTTATTCTGATAATTGGTTGATAGTTTTGCTGCAAGTAGAGGATGCTGATGAGGAATGTGGTAATTCCGAAACGTGCGTCCATCCAACCATCTTGCAGTCTATAGGGCTTTGCCCAAATAAATTTGACAAACATTCTTTTCCTCTGTTGGTTAAGCTACTCTTGTAGTTTAGTCAATGTATGGTTTTAAGCTGAAATAAAAAACAACAACAATGCTTAAAGAACAAAACCAACAATAACAAAACAAAACAAATGGAAAAAGAAGAGGAGGCACGCTCAAAATAAACCCAGCCATGTGAATTCAAATCGATGATTTGACAGTGGCATAGGAAAAGAGATATGTTTGTTTCGAATTTATTTCGGCAAAAGCCGGCTATCAATGTAAAACCTTTTTCCGGAGGGTTCAAGTGTGGTTTTTGTTGGGTTTAATAAACTGCCTGAATTTATTCTGATAATTGGTTGATAGTTTTGCTGCAAGTAGAGGATGCTGATGAGGAATGTGGTAATTCCGAAACGTGCGTCCATCCAACCATCTTGCAGTCTATAGGGCTTTGCCCAAATAAATTTGACAAACATTCTTTTCCTCTGTTGGTTAAGCTACTCTTGTAGTTTAGTCAATGTATGGTTTTAAGCTGAAATAAAAAACAACAACAATGCTTAAAGAACAAAACCAACAATAACAAAACAAAACAAATGGAAAAAGAAGAGGAGGCACGCTCAAAATAAACCCAGCCATGTGAATTCAAATCGATGATTTGACAGTGGCATAGGAAAAGAGATATGTTTGTTTCGAATTTATTTCGGCAAAAGCCGGCTATCAATGTAAAACCTTTTTTCGGAGGGTTCAAGTGTGGTTTTTGTTGGGTTTAATAAACTGCCTGAATTTATTCTGATAATTGGTTGATAGTTTTGCTGCAAGTAGAGGATGCTGATGAGGAATGTGGTAATTCCGAAACGTGCGTCCATCCAACCATCTTGCAGTCTATAGGGCTTTGCCCAAATAAATTTGACAAACATTCTTTTCCTCTGTTGGTTAAGCTACTCTTGTAGTTTAGTCAATGTATGGTTTTAAGCTGAAATAAAAAACAACAACAATGCTTAAAGAACAAAACCAACAATAACAAAACAAAACAAATGGAAAAAGAAGATGAGGCACGCTCAAAATAAACCCAGCCATGTGAATTCAAATCGATGATTTGACAGTGGCATAGGAAAAGAGATATGTTTGTTTCGAATTTATTTCGGCAAAAGCCGGCTATCAATGTAAAACCTTTTTTCGGAGGGTTCAAGTGTGGTTTTTGTTGGGTTTAATAAACTGCCTGAATTTATTCTGATAATTGGTTGATAGTTTTGCTGCAAGTAGAGGATGCTGATGAGGAATGTGGTAATTCCGAAACGTGCGTCCATCCAACCATCTTGCAGTCTATAGGGCTTTGCCCAAATAAATTTGACAAACATTCTTTTCCTCTGTTGGTTAAGCTACTCTTGTAGTTTAGTCAATGTATGGTTTTAAGCTGAAATAAAAAACAACAACAATGCTTAAAGAACAAAACCAACAATAACAAAACAAAACAAATTTTATTTCTATAGAAAATGTTGTCCAAATTTTATTTCAATAGAAAATTTTGTCCAAATTTTATTTCTACAGAAAATTTTGTCCAAATTTTATTTCTATAGAAAATTTTGTCAAAATTTTATTTCTATAGAAAATTTTGTCCAAATTTTATTTCTATAGAAAATTTTAAATTTTATTTCTCTAGATTTTTTTTTGTCAAAATTTTATTTCTATAGAGAATTTTTTCAAAAAATTATTTCTATAGAAAATTTTGACGAAAATGGACCAAAATCAACCAAATACCATTTGGTCCGACCATCGGACCAAATTTAATAATTAATAATTTTTTGGACCAATTTTGGTCCGATCGGACCAAAATGGCAACCCTGATAGCCAACATTGACTTGATGTTGGCTAAATTAATATCTACAAACTTCTCTTATTGTTAGGAACCCAGAATATAACTTGAATTACATACTTCAAGCCCTAACAATTCGCCACTTGTTTTCTTTAAATTATCATTTTTCTTGTCCTTATGTTACATGTATGTATGACTGTTAATCTTTTTGTTTCTCACATTTTTATTTGTATATATGTACTATGTCTATACTCATGTATTTGATCATTCGTATATCCATACATATTCTAACGGTCATACTTTGCCGCTACTTGCATTTTGACTTTCTGTATCAAAGTGGTTTGAACATTTTAAGGAATAAGATCTGTGTGCGTGCGGTATGGATTTTAATTTTAATGTAGGTTAGTCCACCCACCCTGCAACTTTGTGTGTTTTATTCCACCCCACTAAAGTAAAAAGTCCTCACTTAAGAGAGGCTAAATTGTTTGTCTGGATCATGGCAACTCCTATATTAACATAATTTTGTTGTTGTTCTAGAATCTTGGCAACCTAAAATTATAATCCGTAGGTTCATGTTGACTACCCACGAGAATTTTCCAATTTCATTAGCGTGCTTTGTCAATCAATCAATAAATGAATAACAATTTATGACTGTTTATTTATGAAAAGGAATGCATATTGTTTTGCCACTGTTCGCCACTAGAGGCGCTGTCGTATATTTTAAAATCTTCATCACACAAGGCTTGCGCTCTTCCCCAATGCTACCGAGGGCCACATTAATAAACACAGTGTTCGCATTAAGCTTATCCAGGATAACTGGTTTTATGTCTTCGCAATAATTTGCCATCATAATAAACTTCTCATATTCTTTTACACTCGATGGTGTGCTTTGTATTTCCTAAGGATATTTTCCTAAAATAAAAATGTGGGTTTCCTTGTTTTGATTTATTCGTTTACTGCTAGTAATTATAAATTTCGATGGTGTGCTTTGTATTTCCTAAGGATATTTTCCTAAAATAAAAATATGGGTTTCCTTGTTTTGGTTTATTCGTTTACTGCTAGTAATTATAAATTTTATTTTTTATTTTATTGATATTGATGCAAATGTTTCACACAAAAATAGAAATATATACTCAAAATATAAAATAGTTTACTCCGTTGCTGTTTTTGGTTTCTGAATTAAAAGAAAAACTAGTAACGAAAAAAAAAAATTAAGACAAAAATAAAAGATAGTTTTTATTACATAGGAAAAGAAGGTTAACATCCAAAATGCCAAATAATAACAATAATATTTCCATATCATAAAAATAGTTCCTGTTCTTTTTGGCAAACATTTTCCAAACATGTTTGTAGCTTTTGTTATAGGTATCGAAACATAAAACTAAATACAAAAAATGAAAGCAGGAAGAGGTTATTACAGTTGTTTTTATAGAAAGTCAAATGTAAATATATATAATATATATAAAATATTTGCAGCTTTTTTCTATTTTATTTGCTTCTAAATACTTCTCCGTAATAAACGGCAAATATTTTTCTGCTATCGTTTAATGGATTGGACTGATTAATTAATAAAAGAGAATATGCATGATCATAATTATTTAATAATTATTGTGTAGTAAAATATTACGACTATTGTTTATTATATATCATGATTATGTTTCAACCCAATTATGTTCAATAGTAATTTGTATAACCACTCCACTGACCATAACCACTGTATCCTGTATTGTATTGCCAGTGATTATAGTAACTATCATATGATGATTGTTGTTGAGGATATGAACTGCTATTTTGCTGACCGTAGTATGCTGTCGAGTTGCCAGAACCATAATTATAACCACTAGCAGCTCCAGAAGAACCATTATTGTAAGCCGCTGGAGCAGTGTTTCCTGCGGCAGAGGTGTGACCAGATAATTTTCGGCTGGGGCTTGATTCTCTGTAAAAAAGAAGAAAATTGATTCGTATGAAAGGCATATTGAAAATCTACTGAATTTGATTTTGAAATAAAATTTTGACAAAATTTCTATAGAAATAAAATTTTGACAAAACTCTCTATAGAAATAAAATTTTGACAAAAATTTCTATAGAAATAAAATTTTGACAAAATTTTCTAAAGAAAAAAATGTTGACAAAATTTTCTAAAGAAATAAAATTTTGACAAAATTTTCTAAAGAAATAAAATTTTGACAAACTTTTCTAAAGAAATAAACTTTTGACAAAATTTTCTAAAGAAATAAAATTTTGACAATATTTTCTAAAGAAATAAAATTTTGACAAATTTTGTGTCCCCGGTCTGACACATAGATGGCGTCGCTAGTATTAAATGCATATTATTTTTATATAGTACCAACCTTTAAATGATTCGTGTCAAAATATGTAAATCTGTAAGTCAATTAGTTTGTGAGATAGAGCGTCTTTTGTGAAGCAACTTTTGTTATTGTGAAAAAAATGGAAAAAAAGGAATTTCGTGTTTTGATAAAATACTGTTTTCTGAAGGGGAAAAATACAGTGGAAGCAAAACTTTGGCTTGATAATGAGTTTCCGGACTCTGCCCCAGGGAAATCAACAATAATTGATTGGTATGCAAAATTCAAGCGTGGTGAAATGAGCACGGAGGACGGCGAACGCAGTGGACGCCCGAAAGGGGTGGTTACCGACGAAAACATCAAAAAATACACAAAATGATTTGAATGGCCGTAAAATGAAGTTGATCGAGATAGCAGAGGCCTTAAAGATATCAAAGGAAAGTGTTGGTCATATCATTCATCAATATTTGGATATGCGGAAGCTCTGTGCAAAATGGGTGCCGCGCGAGCTCACATTTGACCAAAAACAACGTGTTGATGATTCTGAGCGGTGTTTGCAGCTGTTAACTCGTAATACACCCGAGTTTTTCCGTCGATATGTGACAACGGATGAAACATGGTTCCATCACTACACTCCTTAATCCAATCGACAGTCGGCTGAGTGGACAGCGACCGGTGAACCGTCTCCGAAGCTGGGAAAGACTCAAAAGTCCACTGGCAAAGTAATGGCCTCTGTTTTTGGGATGCGCATGGAATAATTTTTATCGATTATCTTGAGAAGGGAAAAACCATCAAAAGTGACTATTATATGGCGTTATTGGAGCGTTTGAAGGTCGAAATCGCGGCAAAACGGCCCCATATGAAAAAGAAAAAAGTGTTGTTCCACCAAGAAAAAAATTGGAAGGTCGTTATAATCGTTGTATCGCTCTTGAATGGAACTATGTTGAATAATAAAAACGAATTTTGACAAAAAAAATGTGTTTCCTATGTTAGACCGGGGTCTTATCAGCCAACCTGTTATTTAGTATGTATTTTAATTTAACTCCCTGTGCAAAATTTCACATAAATCGGACTACAACTTTGACCTCTGTGGTCATATGACGTAAAATCGGGCTAAAGATATATATGGGAGCTATATCTAAATCTGAACCGATTTCTTCCAAAATCAATAGGGTTCTATTCAGACCCAAAATAGGAACTTGCGCCAAATTTGAAGGCGTTTGGACTTAAACTACCTAGACCTAGACTTTGATCACAAAAATGTGTTCACAGACAGACGGACATGGCTAGATCGACTCAGGGACCCACCCTGACTTTTAATTTTTTAGATTTGTGGTAAAATTTTCTTCCAATTTTGGTAGATTATTTTTGGAACGAGTGGCAACCGTGTTCACATTACGGTGGAACCACTTAGAGAAGCTTTAATACACTTCGAGATGTGTTCGGTTGAAACTGGGATTGAACTCACAGTCGTATATAATATTTTAAAATTTGTAGAATTTTGCATTAAAAAAATATATTATTTATAATTATTTCAGAACAAAATTTTTAAAATTTAACCTAAATTTACCGTGGTTCGGAGCTGAACGAACATTCGAAATTTTATGATATATATGAAAAAATATGACCAATTGAATTTAAAAAAAAAAAATAATCAATTAAAAATTAGATTGGTTTAACAATCACAAACATTAATTGTTTCAATGTTTTTTGAACCAATTAATTTTTTATTTGACGTTGGAAATTGATACTACCATTTCCGTTATTGAAAAAATTTAATACAAACTTAATTGGATCAATTAATTTCGTGATAGATTTAAAAAAATTGCGTATTGACGTTAATAATATTAACTTTCGAGTTTAATCATGCCCACGGCTTCAGTCACATTAGCGATTTTAGACACCCTAATTTTTGTTTTCTTTATTTTTCGAATACGATTCTTTTCTTATTTTTGTTTTTATATCTCGTTTATATCGTATAGAAATTGCTCACATTGACATACATAACAATGGTAAATTTAATAAAAATATTAACTTACCGCTTCTTTTTGGCTTCGTTTGCCTTATTTAAAGCAAATTGAAGAGACCGTTGAGCTTCTTGCAATCCCTTAGCTGTACTACCAAAATCTTCTAGAAATTCCACCTTTCTTTGGGCAAACAAAACTTTTTGTTCAGGTTCAATATTTTCTCTTGCCATAAATCTGTCCATTATCAAAACGACTTCATCCTCATCAACTGTCGGTCGCTGCAAGGCTAGATCAATCATTTGTAAGGCTACACGTGTATTGGCATTATCTTTTTCAAGGGCTTGTCGCAAAACTCTTAGACCTCCCTCTAAATCGTGACAAATTTTATTTAAGAATCTGGCATATTTGATCGCTAAACTGCCTGCAATATTCTTATTTTTTGCAGTTGTTATGTAGTGTTCATACAATGTCTTGCACTTTTCATTATCACCGCGACGGCGTTCAATATTTATGCGTCTGTAGGCAATTTGCAAAAGGTTTGGGACTCTGTTCTCCAGATTTACCAAAATTTCAGCGGCCTTGTCGAAATTCGTTTGACACTCTTCGAATGCAGACCACATCAAATGTAAACTGGGTTTGTCTGGGTGATGAATTTCGCAAGCTCGACGATATACGTCACTTAATATTGCTGGTATTTCTGGCTCTTCCAGTATTGATTCCAAATAGCGTATCATTTTTAGCCAGAATTCATCGTACAGAGCGCATGCTATGAGACAACGTTCGAACAAAACCAAAATACGTTTTCGATCACCTTTTTCAATTTCAAAGTCAATGTAGTCTTTCCAGTTCTTCAACTGGCATCGTTCCAATGGTTTTACATGGAAGTAGGGTCGTTTAATACCCTCTTCAAATGTCCATCTGGCAGTAACTGCAGCCACAGTTGTTTTGTGTAGCTTACGTCTTATCGATATTACTTTATCCTTTATAGATGAGATTTCTTCTTCCGTCAATGTGGTTAAATCACTGAGATCATCTACAATGGCTTTCTTTTCTTCAACTGCCACAACAGCTTCATCGGTATCGACTGTCATAGGTTCCACATTGTTTTCTGGTTCTTTTTCCGATGTCTCATCATCATTTTTCTTTTCAATTTTCTCTTTTTCCTTGTCTTTTGTGGAATCATGATCTTTATCTTTCGAACTTGCGCGACGTGATTTTGTCTTGTTTGAGGATTTAGATTCTCGTAATTCAGTACGAATCTTAACTATTTCCTCAGGTTTTATCGTAGTGGTAATCGAATGTTGATTGATTAAATCCTGGAAGCTGTAAAAGGATAAAAGCAAATTTGAAAATATTTATAAAACATCTATTTGAAAAAGAGTAAAAATCACGTGGTGGACGTGGACATTTTAACATATAAATAATATTAGAAAATATAGTACCAAACATTTTCTATGGAGGAAAATTTTTCGAAATCCCAGACTTCTATCATAAATATAAATGAAATAGTATAAGTGCATACAAAAACACCACAATTTTTCCAATTAAAAATTTTAACTTTTACAAAATTTTAAGGGTCATACGTATGAAATATCGATAATTAAAGAATTCTTTCTCATAAAAAAAACAAAAGGTCCATTAAGATTTTCCTGGTGCTGTGTCCGGAAACTCCTCATCAAATTTTGTCTTCACCTTTATTGTTTCCTTCGTTCATTCATTGATTTTTGTCATTATTTTCACTGACTTGTGACACAGTGCAAATTCATACACGGGTGATAATACAGTTTTTAGTTGGAAATCAGATCGCGCGGAACCTTCTATGTACAGGGCTTTTTTTATTTTGCGCACGTCAAATGCAATTATTTCTTATAGGTCTATCTATATACAGTGGTGGCCACGAATTTAAGTCAGGTATATCTGCCAAACAATTTTGCGTTTTTTTCTAAAATCTTTGTTTTGCTTCAATCGCGAAAATGATAGTGTCAACCACAGTGTTAATCAGAAATTAAAATTATTTTTTGATTAAAAAATTATTTGATTTTTCTACACTTTCAATTTTTTAATTGGTTCAAAACTCAATTTTTTAAATTAGGTATTTATTAATAGTTATTATATATATAATTTTCTTGTAATTTTCATGCGATTAACATTTTTTAAATTGTTTGTATTTTAACCAAAATGTAATGATTTTAGTATGCATATAGAAGCTAATTATTTCCGAACAGAATTTCCAATTACATATGTTTTTATTTGGAAATATTTTTAAATTAATTTCCAATTTTAATTCGGATAATTAATATTTTAATTAAAAAAGTAAAAAAAAATCAATCATTTTCTTAATTTGTAATTTGATTAAAAAGTTAATTGTGTCAGTTAGTTTTTTAATTGATTAACTTTTCAACTTCAATCAAATTTTTAATTGGAAATATTATGGTGATATTTTTTTCTGCTTTTGTTTGCTATATGCATTTGGCAAGTTTTAATAATATTCGAGGGCTGAAATAAACAAACCAATATTTTTGGTTTTTCATTGATGGTTTTCTATTCTCATTCTCTAAACTTTATTATAGATATCACCCTATGAACAATCCTGTTTGTTTTAATATTTTTTATTAAATAAATAAATAATTGGATATAGGGGAAAATATGTTACTTAAAAAAGGAATTAAACCTCTTTGACCAAGTAAATAATGTAAAATATCCGAAATAAGAGGGCCCAAAAATCTTCAAGTCTCATATTTTCCATAACATATACAATTTATATTTCACAAAGGATATACACGACTTGAGAAAAATGTTTTTACACATGCCAGTTACTTGTTATAAAAATTAGTCTTTATTGAATATTGTACATTGTTTTAAACTCAAAGAATTTGCAATAATAATAGTAACAAAAGTTACACAGGTACTAATAGAATCGACATCATCATCCTATATATATTTTGCATTAAATGTTTTTGTAATATTTCACTTGGAAAATTTTGTGTAACAATTATACATTTTTTTACTTACTTATCAAAGTGTCCGCTATAACCTTGTGTTGGTATAGCCAGCAATCGATCATAGATGTTAACCATATTTTGATAACGTTTGCCTTCATTTTCCCATTTCAAATAGGCATCCCACAATTTGTCCGAACGAAATTCTAGACCACATGCATTGACAGCTCGTTCAAATTGTGATCGTATATACTCTTCGTCTTCTGGCTGTGTCGTTTTAACATGAGATAAATAATGTATCCATAAATCCACCGATAAAGGTATTGACTCCAAGCCACGCTCGAAAACCTAAAGTTTATGTGATTCGAAATTTGTATTGTTGTGGATTGTGCAATTTAACGTTGGAAATAGGAAAGAAACCAAAAAGAGAAGAAGAGATTTTTGACATATGTTTAGTGGGGAATGTACTTCACAGATACTTAACTGTTTGCAATTGGCTTTTTTTTGGGTTGGTGGTTTTAACACAGACAAATCAACTTGCGAATATGAATATATATATATGTATATACGTGTATGTGTGTTTGTGTGCACGGTATGGGATAATAGGATTATATTAAATGTAGGTAAGACTAAATGATAGGTAAATTCATCTGAAAATATAATTTTTAAGAGAAGCCAAGCTCCATCGAAGAATCAGAGGCCTACATATAATTTGACGCCAAGCCAACGCCAAGTAGAGTTGTCTTCCCGTTCAGATAAAAAATCTCATCATCAAAACTTTCTACCTTGCATACCGTTGTCATTGGTAGAAAGGTTTAAGTCTTACATGACGTAGGTGTCGGATGTCAAAAATAATTTATTTAAGCGAATTATTAAATTAATCACTTGTTCGAGTGTCTGCTGAAAATATTGCTACTAGTCGGACTTTTATTCTATAAATAAAAAAACTAAGAGAGAGGGAGCTTCAAACACGTTTAAAATGCAATCCAAAGCAGTACCGATAGTGTGGAAAATACCAATAATCACTATTCTTTCACCACGGGGATTGGCTACATTGAAGACGGGCGAAGTTATCATGAATTTAAGGGCTAATCACCACTTCATCCTTTCCAAGCTGCTAAACAACAACCATACAACATACCATTTACCCATTCCATGGAGATCATATTAATGAATCGCAATAATTTATTTTATTTGGTTTTTAACCATTTCGACCCCGAATTTTTATAGGTATTGATACTTTTTTTACTTTTAATTAGGTTGAAGTCATTTAAGAAGCGTCTAGCCAAAATTTCGGGTCACCACTCCCATTCGTTTAGGCGGTAGAGAATGTTGCCTGTGGCAACTTTGGGCAATTGTGACTACAAAATAGTTTGTTTTGTAATGATAGACGTATTACGTTTTATTGGATTTTTTTTTTTTTTTAAGTTTTTTGTTATTTTACAGTAAATATATACTTAGATGCGCGCGTGAGTGGAATTTCAATCACGTTCAAACACATTCACGAAGAAATATTTGTATTCACACACGCCATGTGGATAGGAATTCACGGTCACGAAATGAAAAGTCATACTCGCGCACGCTCACACATGAACAACGTTTATGCCTCACGCATAAATGGTCTTTCTGAATGTTGTAATCAAGAAAAAAAGATTCAAAAAGTAGTATTTTCGAACCTTTTCAAAATTTGACTTCGATTTGGGGTTAAAATCGGTACATTGGCATTCGGCCAAAAATTGATAATTGGCCTTCGGCGTGATGAGGACCAAAATAATAAACTGAAGCTGAAGTTATTTTTGTTTTTATAATTTTTTAGAAGCTTTGGTTTGGTTTCAAGAAAATTTCAGCTGGTTTCAAGAGCATTTTAATTTGAATAATAATGTTTTGATGCATGTTCTTAAATTAATCTAGAAATTATAAATTTTTCGTAAAAGATAGAATTATTTAGAAGTAAAAATAAAATCGAATTTTCATTTTCTAAAGAATAATTCTGTATGGACGATATTATGTCAAATAATAGAATTTTTAATGCTGAAAGTCCTTAAACTCGAGAAGAGTAGTTTAAAACATAAACTGAACTACATGTTTGTTAAATAAAAAAACTTTTAAAAAAATAGTAAAGCTATCGAAACTTATGTCATGATACATTTCAAAAGAATACGCTTCGACCGGATTTTGCCTTTTCTGGCGAATATCGTTTTGGCAAAAAAATACGCTTCGGTCGAAATCTACTGTCCTACGTATCCCTTTTATAACCAAACAAATACTTGATAAATATGATAGTATAATTTTTCATACACAATATATGCTCTACACATTACATATTCTCGGAGTCAGAATAAAACGATTTACATCACATTTAGAAGGCGATTTCAAAATTTCACGAAATGTCGACTTTGACCAGCGTCAAAGTTCGGCTGAAATCAAAACTCGATTAGTCCGTTGAAGGCAATTTTCAAAAACATAAAAAGTAGATTCTCGAATTTGGAATTCATTGTTTTTGGAATTGATTTTCTTTTAGACCCATAATGTCAGGTTAGATTAGAGACAGCCCGATATTTCAGGCTCATTTAGACTATTCAGTCCATTGTAGTACCACAGTGGCGAACTTCTCTCCTATCGTTGAGTGCTGCCCGATTCTATGTTAAGCTCAATGACAAGGGACCTCCTTTTTATGGCCGAGTCCGAACGGCGTTCCACATTGCAGTGAAAACACTTAGAGAAGCTTTGAAACACTCAGAAATGTCACCAGCATTACTGAGGTGGGATAATCCACCGCTGAAAAACTTTTTGGTGTTTGGTCGAAAATGGGTTTGAATCCACGACCCTGTGTATGGAAGGCGGGCATGCTAACCATTGCATCACGGTGGCTCCCACCATAATTATAGTTCACATCGTTTCAGATTGTGCTGTTATAGCCCGCATGTGTATAGACACAGTTTATCGAAGGAGTTTAAATTGTAGAGATAAAGTTGGAGTTTATTTCAACTTGATATTGATCGAGAAACTGATTTGCATTATAATCTGTTTATAGTACATCGCATTATGCATTGCTGTAATACTGATCAATCTGTTAATTCGGAAGCCCAATTGACCTGAAGCTTCGTTAAATCCATGAATTAGTATTCAAATGATATATTGATATTATCTGTGCGACGACGAAGTTGGTATAGAGCCACCGGTCTTGACATATCCACCAGTATCAAACTGACATGTCCAAGTTTTTTTAGCTTAAATTTTAAATTATTAAAGATTTTATGCAGCAGATCCTTCTTATAAAAATCTATAGTGAACATTTTGGGGGAATGTTTATCGGGTTCGGCCTTCACTGTTCGTACTTCTATTCGCCTAAATGTTGCTCGAAAGTACAGGTCGTAATTTCCAAGTCGATACGATAAATACACTTCTGCTTATTAAAGAAGGGTATTTATGCTACCCCTGGATGTTTTTTACGTATACAATTTTTGAAGAAAAAAAAAAACACATTTTTTTGGGTGGTAGATGATCGATGTTGGTACAACTCTACAAAAGTATGGATATACAGTGCACTTGATCATCTTGCTAAGTCATGATTCAATCATTAATATTCTTTTTATTCATTTGCGCTTATTGACAGATAGATATGATATTGAGATTTTAACGTTAAAAGTCTTTTAGTGGACTTTAGTCACCAACAAAAGCCGCTTAGCCAACTCGGCCTAAATCAAAATTTTTTGGTCAATAAGTCAAGAGTCGATTTGTGGAACTTGAAGCTAACACAAATTTGAATTTCCCACTCTTTTTTGACAAAAAGTCGATTAGTTGAAAGGTCTTTTTTTAGACTTTTGTATCCCTAAAATGGATCTTGGACCTTTTGATGGATATTTGCATTTCCAGTTACCTATTGTTCTTTAAATATATTTTCAGATTACAATTACCAATCAAAGTAAATTTCAAAAATATAAATATAATGGGATTAATGGGAGGATATACACATTGAGTTGATGACTGCACAACACAAAACACACATAGATTTCAGCCCTATCATATTGTCTTAGTTTAAACTGATGTGCTTTCGATGACAATTTAATTATTCTACTTATATGCAAATATACAATAATAAATACAGACTAACTTAATTATTTCGAAAGCATAAACTTCCAAAAAGGATTTGTATTTGTTACTAGTAGATACAAATAAGATATTTCATTGTATACTCCATTTGTACTTACGCCTGAATGGTGTTTTGGAATACATATACATATTTTTTTCAATTAAACCATAAACACAAACTATTTGAATTTACGTTTTAATACGACAGTTAATGACAGACATTACATCAAATTGTGTAAATTAGAAATAAAGAGGAAAAATTAAAGCCAAACGTGCAGTTTCTATGCATTCGAAGTTTAAAGGAAAAAATTAATAAATTAAAATTTTAAACACCGCTTTCCCATTCCCTTCGTAACTCTTTCCGCCCAGTATAGAGGATTGGTGTCCATTGTAGCCATAAAACCGAAACTGAACAACTGGAAGTATTCCCGATCACCTCGGCTTGTTATTGTTGAAAGTTTCGTTTTGAAGGTTTGTTTTTTTTTTTTTTTGTTTTATTTTTATTTAATGAATATTTTATTTTTATTAATTTATAATAAATTTCATTATGAAAAATACAACGTATTTCAAAAAATGCATTTGTTTGTATTCGTATGGTACTCACCGCGTTGCAGTTCGCCTTTATACCCTTACGTTTCTCATAGTCAGCGTATTTACGCCAATAGCCATAACAATAGGGATAGTGCTTTAAGAAAGCGTCATAAGCCTCACGGGCTGCTTCAGCATCAGACTAAGAAAAAGTATTTATTTACATATATAATAAACTTTCGTAAAATTTTCTTTTAAACAAAATTCTTACCTCATTGTCTACATACTGAAGTAGATAAGTCCAACCGGTAAAATCAGCAGGATCTGTCTTTACAGCTCGCCAATATTTCTCAAGGTCTGGCAATTTTTTGCGTTCTTTTTCCTTATCTTTTTCACGTTCCTTTTCTTTTTCTTTGTCTTTATGTGTATTCGAACTACTGTTGCTCTCTTTATCTTTATCACGTTCTTTTTCCTTGCGCATCTCTTTGTCTTTATTTTCGGATTCTGGAAAATAAGAAATATATTTCAATATTCCATATGTCTATCCATAACATATAAATGTAAAAAACTAATTTTTAATGCCAATTGATATTCTGAATCAAGTACAATTTTTTTCCTCATAAATCTTACCATCAATTTTAGCCTTCTTTTCTGTTGGTGCTGACGAATCATTACTCTCACTTGTTGGACTCATTGGATTGTACTGCTCGTCTTTTTTACTAGCATCCACTTCTTCATCATTCTTAACATCATCAGTTTCATCATTAGCTTTACGCTTTTTGCCGGATGCTGAATTCGCTTGGGATGGTGACGGACTACGTTTATCGGCTCCTGTGGGCAACTCATCTTCGGAAATAACTTCAGCGTCAGGTGGCAATTCGGCACGCTGTGGTGCTGGTAATTCTTCATCGGATACTTCCTCAGCGTCATTAATTTCTGGCTTTGTGGGAAGAGGTAGTTCATCTTCGGATATAATTTCTGTATTTTGTATGGTGGCATCGCTTATATCACCTCCGGAAATGGGAATGTCACTTACAATCGCTGGTTCAGAAAGAGAATCTTCCGAGTCCATCTTTTCGCAATTATCCACGATATCATCATGATTATTTACTTTTGCTTCAAAGTTTTCCTTCTCTGAATCACCTCCCCCCACAGAGGGCAAACTATTTGCATTGTCTCCTGCCAATGAAGCCAGCAAAGAATTTTCTTGGGCGTTTTGTTGATTGTCTTCTGTAATATTTTTCTCATTTTCTGCATGGTCACCCACATCTTCAGATGTCTCAGAGTGTCCACCTTCGGGACCAAATGGAAACGATGAAGATTTATCATCCAAATTTGCTTCAGATATTACATTCGCATTATCTTCTCCCGATATTTCATCCGGTTCTTCTTCTGCTGTTACCACCGTCTGCTGAACTTGCGATTGACTTTGCTCTTCTTCGTTGTCCAATGAAACAACACCGTGAGCTGCTTCTGCCATCATTTCCTCTATAAAATTTGTTTGTTCTGCAACTGATTGTACCTCTTCTTCATGAACTTCTTCTGACATTTCGATCACCTACAAATACAACCCAAACGGTACTACATTAGATTAATGTTTTTTTATGCTTCACTCAGCTTAAATCGCCTTCATAATCAGATGGCCCTTGCAAAAAATCATTCGGAATCCTTTTATACCTCGCGCAATTGGGTTGACATTCAGGATTCCTCATAAGCACATTGAACAACGCCACATGTGCTTAAATATGAATGCAATCATTTCATCATATGAATAAACATTTATACAAAATGCTAAACCAAATATCAAATTCTTTGTGACTGGAAACATAAAGGCTTTAAAAATCTATTTTTAATACTCATAGTCGATAATGTAAAGAACTAAGGGTAAATTTCATTTGGCTGGCATTTTAACGCGCCTATTATACACAAACGTACTATGAAAAAGCATAAACATGTGCATATATATACTAACCTCTTGCTGCTCCTGCTGAGCCTTTTTTGACCTTCTTGTAGCTCTGGCAGGCGATGCTACCGGCTGTGTTGTTGTGGATGTCCGCCTTCCTGAACGTGTGCGTCGACCTTAAAAAATGATTATTATGAGGTATTTTTTTTTTCGAAACGTATACATAGCAACCCTCAAACTCGTGTAAATAGATGTAATAGTATGTAAAACAGAGGATTGTTCAAAGGGTAAAAAATTAGTATTTCGACTAAAAAATACGACATTCGAAATACGTGATCCTCCTTATGTACGATTACTGTATAGTACTATAAAAAGTACAAGCAATTGATAATTAGTACACTATACACTATATCGGGTCAGCAAGGGATTTATTTTATTTACGATACACATACAAATATACATGCATACACATTCGTTTATAGAGGGTTTCCAAATATCGTATGTACCCAAATGAAAATTACTTTTAGAATGTAGACGAAGAACAAAACAAATAATGTGCCCTTAATAACAAAAAAGTTTACTAATTTTTTATCCAAAAACTTACCTGGATTAGGATTTTCATCATTTTCCAAAACGTTGTTTTCTGTAGACGCCATTTTTATGCAATCGGCGTGTTTGATAGTGCTGGGAAAGTAACGAGTATTTTGACAAATGTCTTTTACTATCGGAGTTCAGAGCCGAAACTGTAAATTTTCACGCTGCTATCGATTTTCGATATATCATCCTAGTACGGCGTTAAGACGACAAATACATATGCGCCGTCCAGACTATAAGTTTATCCGGACGACTGTGTTATACTACGCTCGCACTTGACACGAAATCTCGCTATTTAATACCAAAATCTCTTTACAAATCTCAAGTGTTCGGGTTGGCAAAATAACAAGTTTTGGTAGATTTGAGGATTTAACAGCTGTTTGTAAATATATCAATACTAACACAAACCCATATGTGTACACGCACACACACATTCATATACAAGGAATATTGGGGCAGGGTTGCAAAAAGCGCATTTTTAGTACTAAAACCATAGTTGTACAAGGCAGTATAGTGGATTTTGAAAGAGATTTTGTTGAAATCCTCTACAAGCCAGCTGATATTTGCCTATTGCAAATCTACTGAGATCTAGGAAGATTTCGGCCAAAATCCTCGTTTACGAGGATTTCGTGTCTAGTGCGAACGTAGTATTATTTTCACATCCCCATGTTCTTCAAAGCCTTTGTTTATTCGTCTTTTCTATGAAATTTTTTCTATAATTTGATATATATTTTTAAAAGAGTATGTTCAGTCAGAGCATATTACAAATAATGTCTAGTACTAAGTTCGTTTTTGCGAAAAACGAATATCTTCATTTATCTCCGTAAATAGGGTCTCAAGCCCAGGGATGTTAACTTATTTTTGCGAAATAATATCCAGGGTTGTATACATATGTGTTTGAAAATGCTCAAAACAAAGATTTCGCATTTATTCCTCGCTAACGTTTTTTATATGGAGTATAAGTGTGTAAATATAACCATACCGATAGGCGGTAGGCGAAACATTTTTGTCGCAACGGCATATACAATAAGCTTGACGGCGAATAATTCCCTTTTTCACGTTTCCTAGCGTTTTTGTTGTCAATACAGCATGCTTTGACAATGTTAAACAATGAAGTTGAATAAAAACATACAATGGCTTGTTATTTGTTGAGTTATTTCAAGAAAAAGTAATCTACACGTGTCCAGGCAACAGCAATTCCTAGAGTTAAAAAAATTGATAAGCGATGGCAACACTATACCAGTTTTCGCCAATAATTTTTAATTTAGCGACACGCCGCTAGCCGTCACGGTATTCCGTCGCGGATTTTGGGCTTCCCATAAGAAATACACGTAAATAAGTGTTCGCCTACCGCCTATCGCTATGGTTATATTTACACACTAACAGTTTTTCGTGTGAAAACGTTATCTTAGTACTAGGCTTAAGGGGGTTTACATTATAAAACTGACGTGTTTTTGAGGAAAACTTGTGTTTTGAACTTGATTTTTTTGTATGGGGAAAACGACTGGTTTTTATATGCTCATAAAGGGAAAACATTTCAAACCCCAAAACGTGTTTAGTGAGAACGCCGTTTAATGCGTTTTACAGACTATCAGTTATTCCGGACGGAATGTGGGTGTTTGTAAAGAATCTTACAGTGTGTCGGATCGATACGACTTGTCGGCGATGACTAAATAATCGGTAATTGTGTTATCGATCCCATAAACATGCAGCAGTATCGATTATGCCTTCGGACTTAACTTATATGTGCACAATATAAGGGATATGTTCGACACGAGCACTGTCGTCCGGAGTAACTGATATTCTGTAAAGCGCATAAGATTTCTTAGAAACACAGAAAACTTATTATCTGAACAGCACATAAACTGTACAAAGTTCATCTCATGCATCTTACAGAATATAAGTTTTTCTAGACGGAATGTCTGTGTTTCTAAAGAATCTTACAGTGTGTCCAATCGATACGACAATTTTTTGATGACTAAATAATCGGTAAATGTGGTATCAATCCCATAAACATGCAGCAGCATCGATTATGCCTTCGGACTTAACTTATATTATGGTCAATATATAGGATATGTTCGACACGACCACTGTCGTCCGGATAAACTTAAAATCTGCAAGACTCAGTACCTCCAATTTTCGCTCACACAGTAAGTTTGCTTACAAAAACTGACATTCCGTCCGGATAAACTTATAATCCGAAAAGGCCGGTACTCTGTTCGCCGCTTTCTATGTGCGAAATAATGGTTTCCATAAGAATTTTTCGCAAGAATGAACATAGTACCGGCCTAAAGGCCGGTACTCTGTTCGGTTTTCGCGTTGAAACTCCATACAAAACCAAAAAATGCGAAAAATTTGCGAAATTTTTTCCATTTGCGATACTTTGTTTTTTCGTGTTGAAAAACTGACGTTTATAGCACGGCGCCATTTGCAATGTGAATTAAGAAATAATTTATTTATTAAAAACTATTTGTGCAGGTTTATAAATCAAACACGGACCATATTTTTGTTCCGAAACTATACAAAGGATCAAAGGAATAGCAGATTAATTGCCCAAGGAAAAATAAAATGTTATTTTGTAAAAACAAGCAACAACCACCAACTTAATCCAATATCGCTCCCTGTAAAATAGCGCTCCAAGCTACCTAAAAAAACGCCACTTTCTATGTGCGAAATAATGGTTTCCATAAAAATCTTTCGGAAGAATGAACATAGTACCGGCCTTAAAGGCGCAAAACACAAATTTTCTTCCGGATAAACTAATAGTCTGAACGGCGCCTAGTTTGATATTTTACTGGAT
This sequence comes from Haematobia irritans, assembly GCF_050003625.1. Classification (NCBI taxonomy): domain Eukaryota; kingdom Metazoa; phylum Arthropoda; class Insecta; order Diptera; family Muscidae; genus Haematobia; species Haematobia irritans. Next base: position 155,459,639 of record NC_134397.1, on the reverse strand, counting down.
AATGGTTTCTAAAGATATTCACATATTCCTGTAATCAACTGTTTGATAAATTACAAATTACATTTCACACAGATTTCTATCGAATGGATATAAAAGTCTTCAAAGTTTTTTTTTTCCACAATTCTGGATTAGATATATATATTTCTACAAATTCCTACCAGCGATCCATATTTAATTATATTGTAGAAAAGCTTGAAAATAAATTTTTCATCCAAGGTTCAATAATTATAAGGCAGAGATAATGAAGCAAAAACAATTCTCTCTTGTTTGGATTTTGTCCTATCGAAAATAGAAATAAACTGGCTTTATGCTTCTACCTTATACTAAGTGTACCCTGATTATCATCACTGGCACCAAAGATATTTCAAAGTATTGGCAAATCTTTTTTCAATTTACCATTAACTGTCAAAGAAAATAGGGTTGTAGTTGCTTGTGTATTGTGGAAAATTTTTGTAAACCATTGATTTAATTCCAAATGGAAATAAGAAATCAATATGAATCTTATGTATACATATGTTATTTAACCTAAATAGTGACAAAGACAGTTCAAGTTTATTCATTGATATAGCATTACTAAAATATACACAATGGAACGATTTGCAATAAAGATTGATAGGAAGCTAAAGGCAAATTTATATAAAATTTGTCGTTTATGCGGAATGGATTATCCTGATATGATCCCCATCTTGACGGAAGATAGGGACGAACCGTCAATTGACGTAGAAACTGAACCGGAGATGTCTCAGAAAATAAATGTACTTATTGGATTACTGGTAGGTGGGGGGATATATAGAGTCGGTGCACACAGTAGGAGGGGTGTAGTCGAGGATTTTGATTGTTATACTACCATGCATTTTCATTTTAGATAACAAAGGACGATCGTATGCCACAGACCATGTGTAGCTTGTGTGTCGATAAAATTAACGATTTTTATGAATTTCGCGAAATGTGTTATGCTACAAATGCCCAGACAAGAAAATTGTTGGGTCTGAAGAACGTTGTGAAGAAGCCTGTGGTTGAACCTAAACCGAAAACTGAAATAAAGGAAGAAGTCCCGGCAGTGCCACCAGCCGTACCCAATAAACTACTTAATCGTAAAAGAAAGGCGGATGTTGTAGCCGAAGAAACCCCAGCAGTGGCGCCCAAAAAGGAAACAATTGCTCCACCAGTAATGAGTAATAAAAAGTTGCGTTTAGCAGGTCTATCTCTTAAAGAGGCATCCTCGAAAAAAACCAAATTTAAAGGAAGGGAAGCCATAAAAGAACCTAAAGAAGAAGAAAAAGAGGTTCCAGTCAAAGATGAGGGGTAAGTTAAAGTATTTTTTGTAGATTAAATAAGGACACAGTAATAAAGATTGTAAAACATTCCACAATTTCTGAAACATAAATCGTGGTTTTCATATCGTGTTTATGAAATTTCGAAAAAAAAAATAGACTTTCACAAAACTTAGGAAAAAAAGAAAAATTGTGTTTAGAAAAATCCAAAGGTCGATTGAAGTAAGACAGAGCAAAATTTAGATCTCAAACCAAAAACATTTAAATCTCAGAAATATGTATAAAAATACGAATATAAAGTACCATAAGCAAGTATGGTAAATGTCCATTATTCGGTCCCGACTTCTTAAGATGGCAGACCAAATATATAATCGTGGCGGATTTACCGTCCATTTTTGAAGGGGAAAATTTACCCTTTAGGGCATGACTTTCATTCAATCCAAAGGACACGTCCAGGGACAATTTAGTAGGACGTCTCCAGCCTTTTTTTTAACTGCTTCCAGTTTTCTGAGGATGGAACAGTGGATGTGTGTGTTTTTTATTTAGTCATATTTGTTGGCTTTGTATCTGTCTTTTTCCTTTTTCTTTTTTTATCTACATAATTCAAATTTGATTAGATTACGTTAGGGATAGCTGAGTCCGAACAACGAGTCACATTACGTGTGTCACAAATATCGCTTGCATTGCTGGGAAAATATAAACTACCACTGAAGATTTTTTTGGTATTCGGTCGAATCTTTTGTCCTTTTTATGATAGGCGATCATGCTAACCATTCCACCACGGTGGAATATGTGAAGAACTTTGTAAATTTTTAATTTTCACAATGATACTCCAGCTGGGAATCGAACCCGGTTCGCTTCGTCATGCTAATATGAAAACTACTCAGGAATAATTCTTACCTTGTGGGTTTTGGCCTAGAGTTTTACGAAGAACTTTATAAATCCCGTATAAAAATTAATTTTCACAATGACACTCCAGCGGGGAATCGAACCCGGTTCGCTTCGTTATGCTAATTACCCAGGAGCCACCGTGGTGCAATCGTTGGCATGCCCGCCTTGCATACACAAGGTCGTGGGTTCGATTCCAGCTTCGACTGAACACCAAAAAGTTTTTCAGCGGTGGATTATCCCACCTCGGTAATGCTGGTGACATTTCTGGGGGTTTCAAAGCTTCTCTAAGTGGTTTCACTGCAATGTAGAATGCCGTTCGGACTCGGCTATAAAAAGGAGGTCCCTTGTCATTGAGATTAACATCGAATCGGGCAGCACTCAGTGATAAGGGAGAAGTTCACCAATGTGGTGTCACAATGGACTGAATAGTCAAAGTGAGCCTGATACATCGGGCTGCCACCTAACCTAACCTAAAATACTTAACTTGCGGGTGTTTAGCCAAGATTATAACAGTCGTTATGAGAGTGATACAAATTATACTTTTCGACTTTTTCAAAATATGGAACATTTGACTTTCGACTTTTGCAATTATCGACAAGACTACAATTGACATTAAGCCAGCGTTGCCGTTGTGCCACTTGATTGTCAAAATTGCCACTTTTTTGTAGTGCCACATTTTTGTTATAATGTGCCACTTTAATTTACATTCACTTATACTATAATACTTTTAGCATATTTTGATTCCGAATCCCGTTAAGATTACGGAAAAATAATGTAGTGTATGATTACCATAATGTGAGTAAGTGTACCACCTAAAAGTATGCACAGAGAATTTTCTATACTAACCGAGTTAATTTCCTGAATATTCGATTTCAATGCGTGGCTTTAATGAAATGGAGATAACATGTTTTTGAGATTAGTGAGAATTTAAATAAAAAAAAACACATCTCAGAATTCCATAATAAAACACAGATATTGTGACTTCTATATGATAAAGTGTGCCATTTTTTTAATGAGTGTACAACCTTTTATAGCGAGTGACGCTTTTTGTGCCACTTTCTACAAATTCCCAACGGTAATTTCCACTTTGAGCCATTTTGATGACTTATCGGCGTAAAAACCTACTTCTATTCTTCTAAAAAAAAAAAGAATTTTTGCAAACAAATTATTTTAACATAAGCTAGAGACTTTTCAATTGGCCTGTTAGGGAGAAATTTTGGTTTAGTATAATCGGTGTTTTAACTATCAACATGATGTCCTTAAGGGCGTTGGTTGATTATATGAATAAATAGCAAGCCGATAGCCTACGTTGCTAATTGCTTGTTTTGTTATACTTTTATTATAATTTGTAATTATATTAAAGATTGTAATAAATAAAAATAAATAAATATCTAGCCAAATCACAATGATTTTATATGTCATTTAAAAAAATACATTATTTTGAAAACAAGGCAAAACATTTATAATTGCAGTCGCGAAGTTCTTACAAGAAAAATGAAAAGTTTAAAAGAGAAGGAGGCCAAAAATGCTGCTGCAGTTAAAGACGAAGAAAAAGATGCAGCTGTCAAGGAAGAGAAGTAATATTATTTTTCAACTAAATTTTAATTGTACTATACAAATTTTCGCTTATAGCAAAGAAACGTCTTCAAAGAAGGATGGCAAAGATAAGCTAGCAAAAAAAGATGGCAAAGACTTGACATCGAAGAAAGAAAGCAAGGAAGTGGCTGCCCTCAAAAAGGAAATCAAAGATTTACCCCCAAGAAGAGAATGCAAGGAAGTATTGCCCAAAAAAGATAGCAAAGAAAAAGATGGAAAGGATGGAAAAGATGTTAAGGATATGTCTTCTAAAGATGATCGCAAGAAAGTAACATTTAAACCCGATGTTAAAGAAATTTCATCTAAAAAGGATCCCAAGGAAGGTCTAATGAAAAAGGGAAAACACAAACATAAGGAAACCAATAAAGACAATACCAATAACGAGCCGGCAGTAAAAGACGAAATGTAAGGTTTGATTGGGATTTTCTATCGCCCACACTTTTTGAACTAACAAAACTATTTTGTCTTTGCAGCAAAGAAGAGCTTAAGGAAGAACCTCCACCGGCAGTACCACCAACTTTACCGCCATCCGCAACTGCTCCCTCTATATCAACAAAATTAAAGCAGGGATGTTCTATATGTACCGAACGTTTCGCAACTAAAGGAAAACTTGAGGCACATGTCCGTCTACATCATATACCAAAAGTGGAGCGTTACGTTTGCTCAGCTTGTAATGAGACGATATCAAAGAGTTTTGAAATTAAAAATCATCAACTTTGGCATAAACTATCCAAGACTCCATATGTTTGTGGTTTATGCGGAGAGTCGATAATTAGTACATATGCCTATGCACGGTAGGAATTTCTATTAGTTTAGGGAACAATTTTCATTTTAACCCACTTGTTTTTTTTATAGACATTTGCAAAGTCATAATATTGAAACACCACCAGCCTTAATGGTTTTGGATCGGGAGTGCCCCCAGTGTCATGTCCAATATGAGACAAATTTCCTATATAATACACACCCCTGTGCTGTAAAAACGAGACGTTGTGCTGGATGCAATCGTTCGCAGCGCTCGGAATCCGAATATATAAAACATTCCGCCATTTGTGCTAAGGTATATCTAAACTATTCAAAACATGTAGCACCCGCTGTAGAGGCCCAAGAAGATGCTGTTCGAATAAAAAATGAAAATGATGTAGAAGCGGCCGCAGCGGCAGAAGAAATGGCCCGGATTACTGGTTTGCCATTGGAAATGTCTCCCGTGGTGCACTTAACCCGACTTTCCTCACCTCTTATAATGGCAGCAAATCAATGTGTGTCCATACCAGGTTTAGAGGATTCGCCGACTACAACAGGAAAGAAATCGGGTAAAAAGGGTGTATCGAAAAAAGAACTTAAACGAGTAGACGAACTCTTAAAATCTACATTAGATGCCTTGGTTAGTATTAAGCATGAACCCGAGGTCCATGTGGAACCCGAAACAGAAGCAGCCGAATGTGAAGGTAGTGATAACGAAACGGGTGATCACGGTTTCCAAGATGACTACCATCATAATGAGGATAGTGATGAAGAAATCCCCAATGAAGAGGAAGCAAATAAGGATGGTGCTAATAACAAGCACGACACTGTGAAAATAAAGCAAGAAATAGATGAAAACATGGACACCTCACAGAGTGCCGTTGCCAATGAAACGCCAACCAAAACTTTAGGTTTTGGATTGAAACTAAAAATTAGGAAAGAGCACGGCCAGCTTAATTCCTCTATTATTGAACAACAAGCTATTGATAAGAAGGCTGAGAAACGAAAGAAAAAGAAAAAACACAAAGACAAGGAAAAAGATAAACAATCGAAAGCACACAAGGAACTCCATGAAGAGCCTAATTCTAGGGATTCCTTCAATACTACGCAAGTTCCGGAAACTGCTCCCTCAATTACTGAACAAAGCAGTATATCCACAGTAGCAATTCATATTAAAACTGAACCTGTCGAAAACATGGAAACCGATGAATCGGTGGCAAATTCTGCACAAATTCGTCCCCTGCCAGAGGCTACAATAATGACATCGATACCAATGATGCAATTACAAATCTCTTGCATTTCAGAAGGTGTTGATTTTAACGGTGCTAATACCAGCTCGGAAATTGCTATGGACGAGCAAGCAAACTGTATAACAAATAGCCATGCCATGGCTGACAACCACCACGAAGATATAAAACCCAATCGTGAAGAATTAGATCGAATGATGAAAATTACCAATATATCAAGTGGGGTTGATGCTGCAATGAAAATCTCAAATGTTTCTAGTGGTATTGATATGGAAACCGATGAAGCGGAAATGGGAACACCAATGGAATATGAAGATGACGAAACATCACCAAGCACAAAAGAAAATGAACAAAACCAGCCCAGTGAAAAGAAGTCAAAGCAAATTAAACCTAAACCAATACAAAAAATTGTCTTGAAGACCCCCCAGACTGTTAAAAGTCGCAACAAAGCTTGCAAGTCCACAGCGAAACCCAGCGGCATACGGACATCACCCACTACGGGAACCCAACCTGTTCTGCAAATATCATCGGTGCAAAGTGGTGTTACGCTACCTTTACCACCAGAACCGGTTCAAAGTGATTTTATACCAATGTTTATTAAACCAGAACCACAAAATCGGGGTTATTCTGATGAAACGCCAACACCAACACAACCGCTTGCCTCTCCTACACCAACTAGTTCTACACATTCTCATTCGGCTTCGCCTTCACCGTCACATTCCCATTCGCGTTCACCATACCCATCGCCATCATCTTCCCCATCTCCATCTCCAACGCCAACAGAGCCTGAAGGCACTACAAGTTCGCAGCATCTTACAGCTGAAGAACAAGCCTATATATCTACAATTGATTTTAACAATATAACTATTAAGCAGGAGAAGGACTTGGACATAGACGATACTCAAATATCTCCCAAGAAGATACGTTCTCGCAAGCATTCGGTGAACGGCGTTAAGAAACGTAAAGTGCTCGTTGCCCATAAAAAGGATGATGACGACGATGAGCAGGAAGAGGCAGTTGAAGAAGACGAAGATGATGAAATTGATGCTGAAGATGATGAGGCTGAAGAGGAGGTTGAAGAAGAAGAGGAAGACGAAGAATGCGAGGAGGAAGAGGAAGACGATAATGAGGATGAAGGTGAGTACGAAGACTATATAGTTAATAGTGCTACATTTAGAGATGTGAGCGTGAGTGAAATTTCACTTATGCTCACTTACAAAGGTAAATTTGTACTCGTGATGTGACAAGTCATACACTCAAAAACGAACAAAATCACGACAACCATCACAGAATTTTCCCATCGACCACTATTTTCAATTAAGAATTGGATTGAAGTTGAAAATGTTTTCAATTACCATAGTCAACATAGAAACATTAAGTTCATTAAGTCAATGATTGAAAATACAATTAACTTTTAAATCAAATCCGGAAGACTAAGTCAGTTAAAGCTCGAAAAATAATTGTATAATTAGATATAATGCATTTGGACGTCAATTGCCTGTTTCGGTATCAGGCTAACATGTAATATAATAAGCAACGATGAGCCCGTCGTAAAACTAGGAAAAACACGACTAATGTACGCGTTAGAATTGTTGTTGTATCCTGGAAACCAGTTTCTGTTAATTGTGATATGTTGTAGTTGACTGTAGAAACAATAAGCATTGTTCGACTGTTCACCCCTTAGGTGAATTCTAACAAATTAGCTTTCTAAAAATAAATTTCGTGTTGTTGCATTACTATGTAACAAAATGAAATAAAAATAAGATTAAGGGACTTGTAAGTTATATGAAAAGATGATGTACAGTGGGAGAAAAGATGATTCAATTTGTAAGAGGAAATTTCCCAAATGTTTTCTCCATAAGGAGTTAGCATAAAGGGCCCAAAATTGAGTTATCTCTCCCAGCCAGATCTATACTAAAGGCTGTGGAAAGGTTAATTCGCCCGAACCGAAACATGTACAGTCCAGGCGTGTATAGATTTGTATCTGGCGTTTTCTTTTCAATGGCTCTATTAACCATGTTCCTTAATCTATATCTGTCCATAAAGCTCGAAAAATTATTGTATAATTAGATATAATGCATTTGGACGTCAATTGCCTGTTTCGGTATCAGGCTAACATGTAATATAAAAAGTGATGGACATTTTTTTGCTTTTTAATTTTTAATTCAAAATGTATTTCAAACAATCTATTGTTAATCAAACAAAAATACCAAGTCAATTCAGATAGTAATTGAAAATAGTTACGTTTTTTAATTAAAAAATGTATTGAGTTTTACAGTCAACATCAATCAATTGAAATGATCTAATGAAATTAATTAATTTTTTAATGAAGTATTTCTTATGCCCAATTAAAATTGTGATTGACACTATCATTTTCGTGATTGAAGACATTTCAATTGAAAAATTAATTGGATCAATACATTTCGTGATGGAATCAGAAACAATTTTATTTGTGTATAGAATGGCTCGATACTCACGGCAGTGCTCGTGACTGTGGGTAATTCTCCCTAGACACAACTACCGAAAAAATGTCCATAACTCATGAGAGAACCATAAGTGAGTAAAAGTAAAAATATGTTTTTCGTTTATGTGAGTTTGTTCGATAACGTGCATTTTTTCGTGGCACTCATTAGTGAAAGTATGCAAAAATATATAAGCATTTGGATATAATTTTATATTTAAACGACCAACAATTCGTTAATTTTGCTTTTGATAAAAACAAATATTTAAGGAAATATTTATCAAAAATATTTAATCAGTTTTGACGACGTCAACCGAAATATAGGAAAAAAAACAAAACGAATCGAAATTATGAAATAAAAAACATATTTTTTATATTTATATCGGCTGACATTTTTTTCCTTTTATGTCCTAATTTAAGAACATACCGATTGACGAGTCTCTTTTCAGACTTGCTGCTTAACAAAATTTTCTACTGTGTATTTTTTTTGTGTTTAATTTTCCACGGAATTTCTTCATTACTAAATTTTTTCAACGAGCACAATATTTATTTCAACAAATGTATGTTTACTTTTTTATTCTTATTACAGAAGAGATAAGAGAATATCGTGAGTTGGAATATCCGCCAGAAATGGAAGGTATACAAGAGACCGAAAAGGAGGACGGCGAGGCAGAGGTGTCTGATGAAAGTGAAATGGAAACTAATGATGGTGGTGATAATGATAATGATAATAATGTCCCTGGAGCTGAAGAATCTAAATCACCTATTACACCACATGAAACAAACAGCAGCGAAAATGATAACACCATAAGTGATAATGGAGAACCACCAAACGATCCTAATGATGAAGAAAAAATTGTTGAATCTCCACAGGCTTCTCTAAAAATGCCAAATTTGGTTATTGCCAGTGTATGTAGTTCGGGCATTTTGCCCATAAGAGAAGAAATCAAAACGGAATCAGAAAAAAGTGATGTTATGGTTGAAAGCAAAATGGATGAGATGGAACAAAATGAATCTGCCATATTGCAGCACAGCCCACTAGAAGGATTAAAAGATGTAAATGATGAATTGAAGGTTTCATCCAGTGCTTCATTAACATCAACAGAATCGGAAAGAATAAATTCAATGGCAAAAGAGCTGCCTCAGCATAGCTCATTCGAAAATCTACAAACTCCAGTATTACAAATTGCTTCGGTTAAATCAGCTTTCGAATTAGACAATACAGCCTCAGCAGACATTGAATTAAGTAAAGATGAAGTAGAAAAATTAGCAGAATTAACTGCTGAAAACGAGCAGCTAAATAGAGAAATAAAAATAAACGATGCTATAATGTCAACTACGGAAAATCGATTGGCAGATAAATCAGGGATAATCGAATATCCATCAACCCAAACAAATATGGAAGATCAACAAAGCTCATCATTAGCAGAACAACAGCAAAATACCAATCCTGTTCATAGCTTTTCAGCTGAAGCTGATATTGCAAACATAGAGAAACAAGTGGCAGCTGAAAATGCAGAACAAAGAGGAGAAACTAATGACGATGCTATTGGAGAATCTTTCGAACCATCCGCTTATAATGCAGCTGATCAAACAAATAACTCATCGATTGCTTCAACAGTACATGATAGAAGTTCAGAACCATTTGCAAACCCTGTAGATATGGAAAGAGAATCCAATGAAAGTTCTTATGCTGGACATAATAAGACAACTGGCCAATTTAATTTGCATTCAACTCCAATGGATACTTCAGATCAAAGCAACACCGATGTCATTACAATGGTACCACTAAATCAACATTCGCAACAAATTGCATGTAGTATTGCAACAAATAACTCAGAATCTGAAAGTGAATGTAAAGAAAATGCAAGTGACCATGAAATGGCTACAACACTATCTGGAGTTATTAAGCAAATGCCAGATATGGATACAGAAGCGCAACCTGTTTTAAAACCTCACCATAATTCCTTAGCTGAACAAGCAACGCCTACTGTGGGCAATGCCAATGAAGAATATGAAGAGAACGGCGAAGAAGACGATGAAATGGAAGATGCAGATGGGGATGGCGATGATGCCAACGATGACGGAAGACAAGATTTTGATGAGTCAGAAGAAAATTCAAATTTTAATCTAGAAGAGCGACAAAATCATCAAAATCAAGAACAACAAGTAAATACACAATTAACCACAAGACCTACAGCCTTAGCATTGCATCCATATCTGGAGGACATTTCATCAAGCAGTAATAGCTTCTTAAGTAACACATTGTCACAAACGCCACCACCTCCTCCAGGCAACAGTAACAACAACTGCCCCAATCAAGAGCAGTTATCATCACACAGAACACAGCAAAATGAAGAGACTGAAAATATTTTAAATGAATCACATGATATTCTTTCGCAACATCATCGTGGCGAGCCATCTACATCGAATACGGTGACAGGTCCGGCTAGTTTACCATTCAATTTTGATAACATTAATGAAATAGCCGAAAATAATAACAATGCTAATATCGAAAGAGAACAATTACAGGAAGATCAAGAACGGCATATATTTAGACCACAGCAACAACCATCGCCAGATGATGTGACATAAAGCAATACCCCAAAATCCATATAAATCGATCTGTACTCAGCATTCAATGCCTCGTTTGCTGTAGTCATTAAAATAACTAATTTTTTATAAAATGAAACAAACGATTATTTTTTATTGGAACAAATACGAATTATAGACAACATAGGTATATGCACCCAAATGGTGCATTACTACCAAAACACAAACTGACATAAACAGATCATTCATTCGCGCATTCTCAATTTTATTCTTTAAAATATTTTGTAAATTATCATCCATTATGCCAGCTCTCAATAATAAAAAAAAAACATACACACACCCATATATACACACACATGTATGTATAAGATATTTATATAAACACCAACTTTTATCTAAAATTAGCCCTTTACCCCTGTGTCTCCAAAGAAATATTTAATTATGAATTATGTTCTCACATAAAACACCTCCATTTTTTCACTGTCCTTAAGCGTGCGAAAAAAATCTCAAGATTCGCTATAAAATTTAAATTGTATAGTTTGTAATAATTTAGTTTTATTAATTTTTAATTTTGTCTTTCTATATATATATATTTTTACATGTTTGCCCTATGTATAAGTTAATTTTATTTCATTTTTTTAAATGAATTTGAAACACACAAACGAATATTATTGTCGTCTAAAATTATTATTGTAATTCGCATCTAATTTAATTTGTCGATATAAGGAAAACTAATCTTTTTTTATAAAAGATATTTGTTCATAGAAAATAATGATAAAAGAATAAGTATTTGTTAATAGAAATTAACCGCTCGTAAGAAAATGTAGAATGTAATACAAATATAATGAAAACGAACGATGGTAATACATATAAATATATATAAGGATTCGGCTTACATTTTAAACAAAACAACCAAATGATTGTTTGCAATATCAAATCAAATGGTCCACGCTCGATTGAAGAGTTGGTAAAGGTAATGTATATATGTACGTTAATAACGAATTTGATAAGGATTTCAATTATCACAAATACTATTAAAATTTTCACCGTTGACAGTTTTAATTCTGAATTTCCGATCAAACCTTACTCATGCCTGATGGGTATGGAAACAGACGATTTACGTACAAATGCATTATTTTATATAACATTTATATATTTTAGCCTTTTTTGTACAAAGGAAGTTAAAGAACTTAACCCTCTAATGCCCAATCCCGCCTTTAGTCGGGCTTCATTTAATAAGGAAGCTTTTAGTAAAACACACCTTAAGACAACAAAAATGGGTAAAATAAAGAGAAAACTTAGTTTAAACTGTTCAAGAGGCTTTGCAGTATATACTGAATTTTACCGTATAAATTTATATTGTTTAGTTTTCTTTCTTTTGTGTCGCTAACATTTAAAATTTAATCAGGTGACAAAAAATTGGGGCATTAGAGGGTTAATTGAGCTATTGAGATGAAAATAATAGATACAAACCTATACCAGACCGAATCGCTCCGTTGAAAATCTTTCAATATTTTCTATCTCATAATTTTCAATTTAATCCGCTTTCAACATTAGAACTTTAATAACATTTTTGATTTTATTTATTTGTTACTCTATAGACCGTTGTAGGTTGCCTTTGCGTCAACTACGAATCGCCACGTTCCATGCATCAAATGCACCGGTTTTTCATATTAAACCTCCAAAGGATTAAGGTCAGTTCTGTGTTCTGGATTAAGGTCAGTTCTGTGTTCGCTTTTCGCGGTTACTTTTTCTTTAAAACAGTTCAATATAAAGCCGATAAATTAATTTCCATAGAAAATTTTGTCAAAATTTTATTTCTATAGAAACTTTTGTCAAAATTTTATATCTATAGAAAATGTTGTCAAAATTTTATATCTATAGAAAATGTTGTCAAAATTTTATTTCTATAGAAAATTTTGTCAAAATTTTATTTCTATAGAAAATTTTGCCAAAAATTTATTTCTATAGAAAATTTTGTCAAAATTTTATTTCTATAAAAAATTTTGACAAAATTTTATTTCCATAGAAAATTTTGCCAAAATTTTATTTCTATAGAAAATTTTGTCAAAATTTTATTTATATAGAAAATTTGTCAACATTTTATTTCTATATAAAAATTTTATATCTATAGAAAATTTTGTCAAAATTTTATTTCTATAGAAAATTTTGTCAATTTTTTTTTTTTATAGAAAATTTGTCAAAGTTTTATTTCTATAGAAAATTTTGTCAAAATTTTATTTCTATAGAAAGTTTTGTCAACATTTTATTTCTATAGAAAATTTCGTCAAAATTTTATTTCTATAGAAAATTTTGCCAAAATAGAAAATTTTGTTAAAATTTTATTTCTATAGAAAATTTTGCCAAAATTTGGTTTCTATAGAAAATTTTGTCAAAATTTTATTTCTATAGTAAATTTTGTCAAAATTTTATTTCTATAGAAAATTTTGTCAAAATTTTATTTCTATAGAAAATTTGTCAAAATGTTATTTCTATAGCAAATTTTATTTCTATAGAAAGTTTTGTCAACATTTTATTTCTATAGAAAATTTTGTCAAAATTTTATTTCTATAGAAAATTTTGCCAAAATAGAAAATTTTGTTAAAATTTTATTTCTATAGAAAATTTTGTCAAAATTTTGTTTCTTAGAAAATTTTGTCAAAATTTTATGTCTATAGTAAATTTTGTCAAAATTTTATTTCTATAGAAACTTTATTAAAATTTTATTTCTATGGAAGATTTTGTCAAAATTTTATTTGTATAAAAAATTGTATCAATATTTTGTTTCAATAGAAAATTTTATTTCTATAGAAAATTTTGTCAAAATTTTATTTCTATAGAAAATTTTGTCAAAATTTTATTTCTATAGAAAATTTTGTCAAAATTTTATTTCTATAGAAAATTTTGTCAAAATTTTATTTCTATAGAAAGTTTTGTCAACATTTTATTTCTATAGAAAATTTTGTCAAAATTTTATTTCTATAGAAAATTTTGCCAAAATAGAAAATTTTGTTAAAATTTTATTTCTATAGAAAATTTTGCCAAAATTTTGTTTCTATAGAAAATTTTGTCAAAATTTTATTTCTATAGTAAATTTTGTCAAAATTTTAAAGTCGAAGCTCTGTTTAACGAAAATCCCATTTAGCGAAAATCCATTTTAACGAACGTCAAAATTCTTAACATTGAGTATTCTAAATAACGAACAATTGAACAAAATTTACGTTCGATTTAACGAAAAGGCTTTTAATCTTAAGAAAATAAACAACAAAAAATCAGCAATATTTGACGATTGGGAGTATGGCTTAAGTCCTTAGGAAATGTCCACAAAGTTCGGCATTCCCAAGATATTTAGATTCCATTAAAATGTTTAAAAACACATATTCAATGGCCGGGTAACTGGTAAAGTTATGTTAGATAGAGTGGCGCAGCTTCGCTACGGGTAATGGATCTACAACAGAACCGGTACAGGACTTCTCCCTGGTGTGAATATACCAGTCCCAGTTCTGGCCGAAACGTATGGAAGGGACCGGTCACTTCAACACGGGTTTGTCATTCACGGGGATAAATTTACACTGCAGGCCACGGATTGGACTCATTCCAATTATTTTGATCATCCAAATTGCATCAGAAAGAAAAAAAGAGAGTATAGAAATCAATAAATTATATGAAAATTTAAAAACTACGACAAACTCGAGCACTGGTACTAGTCCTGTAATAGGTTCGTTAGTGACAATATTTCGTAGGATTGTCAGTTGGACAGGTGGTGAATTTTTCTCTTAATAATGAGTGCTACCCGATTCTAAATTTAGCTCAATAACAAGGAACCTCCCTCTTATAGCTGAAGATAAACTATGAAATACACAGGAATATCAACATCATTAGTGAGAGGGATAAACTACCGCTGAACAACTTTTTTGGTGCCCGGTCGAAACGGCAATCTAGCGTTGAGAGTACATCTGTGCCGACAGGAGCAGCGGAGTAGTGGTGTATGTAAGACGTTTTAGGAAGATGTTACTATGAACACTACCTATGCCTGGCCATTCTTGAAACCGAGCACTGGAAACAAATTAGGCAATTCGTCTAAGAAGTTAGAGTATACAAATTATGACATGGGTGTATATAGGCCCCCATACGACAGCGAATCTTGGATCCTCTCTTCAATCTAACCTAACCTAGATATATCAAGTTCATCAGGATTATTTTAAGTATTATTTTTTAAGTGTCTCTGTACTTTAATTTTTTCAAATGATTATGCATTTTTACTCATCTGGTAAAAACACTACGATTTTCAATAAAAGTTAACATTTAATATTCCCGTTCGATTTAACGAATTTTTCTAAATAACGAAAGGGCCTGACAATATATCGTTCGTTAAACCGAGCTTCGACTGTATTTCTATAGAAAATTTTGTCAAAATTTTATTTCTATAGAAAATTTGTCAAAATGTTATTTCTATAGAAAATTTTATTTCTATAGAAAGTTTTGTCAACATTTTATTTCTATAGAAAATTTTGTCAAAATTTTATTTCTGTAGAAAATTTTGCCAAAATAGAAAATTTTGTTAAAATTTTATTTCTATAGAAAATTTTGTCAAAATTTTGTTTCTTAGAAAATTTTGTCAAAATTTTATTTCTATAGTAAATTTTGTCAAAATTTTATTTCTATAGAAACTTTTGTCAAAATTTTATTTCTATGGAAGATTTTGTCAAAATTTTATTTGTATAAAAAATTGTATCAATATTTTGTTTCCATAGAAAATTTTATTTCTAAAGGAAATTTTGTCAAAATTTTATTTCTCTAGAAAATTTTGTCAAAATTTTATTTCTATAGAAAATTTTGTCAAAATTTTATTTCTATTAAAGAATTCCCTCTTAATGTCAGTACTATGTTTCGAGTTGAAATTTTCCTCTAGATTTCGGTAAGAATTTACAGAAATATTTTTTTTTTCATTTATAATTTTGATTATTTCAGGAAAAGTAATTACAAAAGTAAAGTGATTTTCAACTCGAAAACCGTACATAGTACCCGCCTTTAGTTGGATTGGAATATTTTGCAAAATCTACCAAACCATTAATAATTTTTAAATCCAAATCCGTGTTCGGCCCCGGCCAAACATGCAAATTTTAGTCTAATATCGTTTCGGTAGAGCTGTAGTATGTATATATGGCACCAAGTATGTTTCTGCCAGCATTTTTCGTTGAGTGTAATAAAAGAGAAACAACATACAATTTATAATTAATTTAATAGTTTCCTTTAATAATTCATCCATTTTGGCTTAAAGTAAATATTCTTCTTTTCCACTTCAATTTCGCAATACATACATTCTAAATTGTTTAAACTATGAAAGATAGTGTTAACATGATTCTATGAATATGTAATTCATACAAACATATATATAATAATTATATATTTATATGTTTTTTTTTATTTTATTTGATTTGTGTTCAGCTAAAAAATAATATTTCTAATAATTCGATCTATTACAACTTTTCTAAATAAAAAATCAACACAAAATTGACTACGTGTCGTAATGATAATGCTATTTGAAATACCAACAATAAGGGCATCAAATGGTGGTTACTTTAATTTTTGAGTGAGCTAACGTTGACGATGAGCATTTTATAGTCGAGATTTTAATACATGATAAGTTTTTAAAAGCTTTAACTGTTCAACATTCTTCGTCTGAAAACAGGAAAATATCACCAAAATGTTTCCAATTAAAAATTTTTTCAATTAAAATTTCACATTTTTAATTGAAACAAAAATTAATTGGATCAATTAATTTTTTAATTGGGACAATTAAAATTTTGACAAAAAACTGATACAATCACGAAATTAATTGATCCGATTAATCAATCACAGACATGATAGTATCAATTAAAAAATTAATTGAAAGTCAATTAAAAAAAAAATACTATTAATTTTTGTGATTGAAAAATATACTATTAATTTTTGTTTCAATTAAAAAAATTGTTGAATCGACTTTAATTGGAAAAATTTTTGTGAATTTTTTTTCTGTGTACTCATTCCTGTGATTGCAGACATTTCAATTAAAAATGTATTGGATCAATTAATTTTGTGATTCATAGTTTACCACTGAGCGGCCAATTGCCTTATAGGCAATCAACAAGGTTTCTTTGTCCGCACCCCAAGTGCTGCCGGCAAGCGACTTGAGGGTCTTGTTTTTACTACTCACAAATTGCAGACGACTTAGAAAAGCTGTTAAATGTGACCCCGAGAATCTTGGTATAATTTATATTTAGAATTGTTTCGCCATAGAATCTGACATTCAACTGCCTACTTCTGTCGTCCATGTAGTGAATAGTGTGGCTGAGAATTTGGTGGCAGATATCCTCTAATTTTTAGCAGTAAAATAACTGGTACGATCAGCAAGGTTGTTGCAGATGTCATAAACAATTGGTCGGAATGCCAAGATTGTACAATCGTCCGCATATTAATAATATTGTCGCCATCAGGAGGGGATGGAATAGACGATAGGTAGAGATTAAACCGTCACCAACTTTGGTGAAGTTCTTGTTTAACTCCGCGGGACCTTGAATTCTTATACTTACATTCCACATACAACTGGCGCCAGTGCAGACAATTTAGAACTCAACGTTTGGTTCCTTCCGCACAGTTGTTCCAAATCGCTTTTTTGAGAAATAATTGTGCAAATTTTGAACGGATAAAGATATTAACATAATTTTTTGTAAAAGCTGAGGTGTTTTCCTAAGCTTTTGACCAAAATGGCCGATAAAAGCTTAAAACTTATACTTATTTGGTGTTCTATAAGAAACAAGCAAATTGGGATAAGTCTAGAGAAAAAATGTTACGACAGAAGTTCTTCAGAAGGCACAATTTTAAAACCACTTCCAGAAGATGTACTCCCAATGATGTTCTTTCATTCAATTTTTATAAAACATGTTTTTTTCATATTTTAAATTGGTAATTTTAACTTTTTTTGTTTCAAATTGGTTAAAAACAGTTTAAGAATTCATAAAATGGTACAAATTATTTAAATTTTGTCGAAAAAAAATGCTAAATCCAATCTGAAAAAATTGTGAATTTTTGAAAATATTTGAAGCCAGACAAGCGAGAATCCATTAAAAATTATAAAAATTATTTATTTGACAAAATATCACAGAATTTTTTTAATTTACACCCAAACATTGAATTTGGATCACACCTAAAGAAGCGATGCAAATTCAGTGCACCGTTTGTTGAAATGGAGGACTTCCGTCCTATGACAAGCCCATGTTAAATTCATCGCTTCTGCGTCAATTTTGCACCACTTCCGGATCCAAAAAGAACACTTTCATTACTTTTTTGGCGACGCTTTTTTTGCTGGGTGACTTTGCCTTTTCCGAAGAAGTTGGCCAAAATTCGGTATTTTTTGAAATTCCAAACCTAAAGCACATCCGCCCAAAAAAACTGACATTCTAGGTTCAAAATACTGACCCCAATTTGTCAAAAAAAAAAAAAAACAATGTGAGGCCCATATCTCGGCAACTATAAAAGATACTCGCGCACGTGCAAACTTTTTTTGGAAGGTTTTACAAGTTCTATCCAGCAAAGATCAACGATATCGGTTTGTATTTGTCGATTTGACATGTAAAACAAAATTTCATACCCCCGAGGTGACCAAATTTCAACGCCTACAGGTCGGCCGTGGACCCACTAGGGACTCACAAACTTAGAGGAAACTCCTAGGGCGTTTTGGAACCACTGTGCCAGAAGGGACGTGTTCTCGATGTCCTTGAATAGCCTGGCATGGTTGGTCACGGCTTGAGTCCTCTATTTATAAAGGGTGATACGATCAAAATTTGGTCAATATAAACTTGACGTATTTTTTTCAATTTTGCATTTAAAAAACCTGAACACCCCTCATTTTGAAGGTGTGTGTGTAGAATGTTGCTCCTATTTTGATTTTGGAATTCACTCTTCAGTTGTCAAAATGCCGTCCAAGCAAGAAGAGCAGCGTATCAAAATTTTGCTCGCGCATCGCGAAAATCCGAGCTACTCGCACGCAAAGCTGGCAAAATCGCTAAAAGTAAACGTTTGTCGACAGCCAGGAAGTCTGGATCGGGGGGAAATCGTAAACCGGAAGCCGCTGAGACGACAAAGAGAGTTGCCGGTAGTTTCCAGCGAAACCCTAACCTCTCTCTCCGAGATGCCGCAAATAAGCTGGGTGTATCGTCTACAACCGTGCATCGAACCAAAAAACGAGCCGGACTATCGACTTACAAGAAGGTAGTGACTCCAAATCGCGATGATAAACAAAATACGACGGCCAAAGCGCGATCCCGGAGGCTGTACACGACGATGCTGACGAAGTTTGACTGCGTGGTAATGGGCGACGAAACCTACGTCAAAGCCGACTACAAGCAGCTTCCGGGACAGGAGTTTTATACGGCTAAAGGAAGGGGAAAGGTAGCAGATATTTTCAAGCACATAAAACTGTCAAAGTTCGCAAAGAAATATCTGGTTTGGCAAGCCATCTGTACCTGTGGCTTGAAAAGCAGCATTTTAATAGCTTTCGGGACTGTCAACCAAGAAATTTACGTGAAAGAGTGTTTGAATAAACGTCAGCTGCCTTTCCTGAAGAAACACGGTTTTTCCGTACTGTTTTGCCATTACGGTAAAAAGGCCATGGAGTGGTACGCCGCCAACAACGTGCAGGTGGTTCCCAAGGACAAGAACCCTCCCAACACGCCAGAGCTCCGCCCAATTGAGAAATACTGGGCTATTGTCAAGCGGAACCTAAAGAAGACCAAAAAACTGTTAAGGACGAGCAGAAGTTCAAGGCAAACTGGCTTTCTGCGGTGAAGAAGGTGGACAAGGTGGCTGTACAAAATCTGATGGCAGGTGTCAAGCGTAAGGCCCGGCAATTCGGATTTGGAAAAGCGAAAGCCTAACTGAATATTTTTCCTGAATTTTATACTAATTGAACTTGAAAAATAAATTTAATTTGATTTTTTAAATAAACGATTTCACCGATTTACACGCGGTTTCCCATGACCAAATTTTGACCGTATCACCCTTTATATGATGCAATGGCATGCAACGCTGTCGTGGTGCTATGCACTTTACGGGATCCATGTTAAAGCTACACTTGTAGTTTAGTCAATACATGGTTTTAAGCTGAAATCAAAAACAACAATAATGATTGAAGAGAAACCAACAATAACAAACAAAACGAATGAAGATAGAGGAAGCACGCTAAAAAACAAACCCATCCAATTACATTCAAATCGATGATTTGAGTTTGGCAAAAGGAAAAGAGATATTGCTTGCAAATTTGTTTAGGCAGTAGCCGACTATCAAAACTTATTTCGGAAGGTTCAAGTGTAGTTCACTTTGGGTTGAGTGAATTACCCGAATTTATTCTGATAATTGGTTGATAGTTTTGCTGCAAGTAGAGGATGCTGATGAGGAATGTGGTAATTCCGAAACAGCTGTACATCCAACCATCTTGCAGTCTACAAGGGCTTTGCCCAAATAAATTTCACAAGCATACTTTTCCTCTGTTGGTTAAGCTATACTTGTAGTTTAGTCAATGCATGGTTTTATGCTGAAATCAAAAAACAACAACAATAGTGTTGGCAGCTGAAAAGATTCCACAAGGCTGGGGGGAATAGTCTGGACATCGGCGAGTCTTTACATGGCTTTAGGAATCACCCTACTCATCTTTCAGGCATCGGTTATAATTATTGTTAAGATCTCTTGGTCCATTTTGGCGATAGCATTGAACATATTTGCGGATTCAGTGGTGTTGCCATGTTAAGTAAATTGGGCCTCAGCTAGAACAAGACACAGGGGAGCATTAAGTTTCCAAAATTTTGTTAGTTTTACAGCGCTCGTTGTGATGCCATGTTGAGTAAATTGGGCCTCAGCTAGAACAAACCACAGGGGAGCATTAAGTTTCCAAAATTTGGCTTTAGTAGTGGAATCACCCTACTCATCTTTCAGGCATCGGTTATAATTATTGTTAAGATCTCTTGGTCCATTTTGGCGATAGCATTGAACATTTTTGCGGATTCAGTTGTGATGCCATGTTGAGTAAATTGGGCCTCAGCTAAAACAAGACACAGGGGAGCATTAAGTTTCCAAAGATTTGGTAGTTTTACAGCGCTCGTTGTGATGCCATGTTGAATAAATTGGGCCTCAGCTAGAACAAACCAAAGGGGAGCATTAAGTTTCCAAAATGTTGGTAGTATTACAGCGTTCATTGTTCGACTTGTTATGGGGAACTGAATGTTTGATACTGAAGGTCCAGATGACGATCTCTTTGTTCTCCGTGGCCTTTGAGAACGTTCGGGGTCACCAATTATAAAATTATCTGATAAGAAAAATGTATCTGTTATTAAACTTCTACGATTGGTACATATGTTTTAATTTTTTAATTTTCAGTTGTTACAATTCTTTAGATAAATTTAGGAGTCTGGCCAAGTACTCAACTCTCAGCAGATGCATCATCATTAGCACAGAAATTTCCTTAGGACCCAGCGTCTTAGTAGGTTTCCCGTTGTTGACAGCATTGTTAGCTTTGATTGTGGTGTATCGTTTCTGGCTCGAAGACCACAAATGCGACGAATGGCTCTCCTTTTCGAACTATCACTATCGGGATGCTTGACAAAC
The DNA here is from genome assembly GCF_050003625.1 of Haematobia irritans. Classification (NCBI taxonomy): domain Eukaryota; kingdom Metazoa; phylum Arthropoda; class Insecta; order Diptera; family Muscidae; genus Haematobia; species Haematobia irritans. Next base: position 155,438,238 of record NC_134397.1, on the reverse strand, counting down.
TGTCGGTTAAAAAATCTAGCACATTTCTTCGAATCAGTCAATGCTACGTTATCCCAGCTTTAAATTGTTCCAACGATTCATTCAAGAATTTTTAAGAAAATTGTATTATGTATTTTCAGATTCATTTCATTCTGGAGTTATACATAATACAAGATTAATCCCGTCTATAAAAGCTCATGTTTTAATCTTTAAAGACATTTTCCCTTTACATCGGTTGCCATCAGTTTTTATAAAAAATTAAAATTAGCTAAAATGGCGTTGAAACATTGTGGAAGTCTTCTATCAGGACGACAACCGAAATAAGGGACTTATTTACATTGGTTATAAAATATAGCTTAACCATATAACAAATATGTATGTATGTATATTAATGTATAGAAAATATTTGGCTTAGCAAAATTTGGCCAAAAGCAATTGAACATTTATTGGTGTTATTTATTGTGATATAAGATTCAGATTTTTGTATAAATAATATTTCAATTAATTAAAAAAAATATAATACACAATGGGCTTTTGGAATTTTTTTATTACTTAAAATTGAATCTCGTGTGGGATCTGGAAGAAACTTAAAAAAAAATTTGGCACATATAAAACTACTGTCTATTTTTGGAGAAAATTTGCATTTACTTTAGGAATAGAGTGAGAGTTTATGTAAGCCTGGTCTTTAAGCTTACTTATGTATTAGATATCAAAATTAGCCTCTTTGGAGATTTTTTTTAAATAAAATATTTCTTTTTTTTAAGTTTTCAATTTCAACATTAATTGCAAATCGTTGCCATCCTCATTTAGTAACACAAGGTTAATTATATACTTCATCGATTTTTAACTTGTCCATAGAATTTTGCTATAGCTTACTCTTATTTATTTATGTAAATATGTAAATATTTTTTGTTCTGGGGGATTTCAACGTTTATAAATAGAGATTCATTTCATTTAAGTCAAGATAATAACAATTTGTATATAATTTTGAAATTTGTTTGTGTATTGTTCCGTTTGCAATTATTGTAATTATTATTTTTTGTTTTGTTACTTTTGCTGTGATGATATAAGACAATGTGGGTATGTGTATGTGTGTGTTTGTGTCTGTGAGGATTAGTAAAAAGGTAAAAAAGATTTGAGCAAGTGTAGTAGGGGCGTCTATCGGCGTGAAGCCATGACCATTTTTATTACATTGTGAAACCGGTTGCGGATAAGTAAACTCTTTTTTTATGTGTAATAGAATTTATTTTCCATCGTGGGTGATTGGAATCATATTGTATATATGCTATACAAATATGTACGCAATAAATTAACAATTAACTAACCTTTTTGTTCTTATTCTTAACTTATTAAATAAATTAATAGATATGAAATTAAAAACCTAATTTGCAATATACAATATGTATAAGTTTCCATTTTGTTTGGGTGGTCGTAGTAGTGGTGGTGGTGAGTGTGATTCAATTACTTACTTATGCCTCTTTTTCTCAATAAGATAAAATATTATTAATTTTCAAATTATGAAGAGGGAAAATTGAAGCAATATGTTTCAATATGTTTTAAATGAACAACATAACCTTCAATGATTGTCAGTGTTTTGTGTTGTAGATTTAGGAGCTAGATAAAAAAAATTTATATTAATCTAAGCTAACAAATGGATAATCAAATAATGCAGTTTTTTATTCCGCCCTTGCATCCAGTTCGTAAGGGTTTAAAAATGTCAGTGATGTCCAACGATACGTTTTGGCTGCGGATCATACTATGATTTCCATACGATTAGCTTTTCTGGTAACTTTAGGTGGCCCCGGAGAGAGATCCGATGACAAGCCGCCATATTTAAAATTAAATATTACTGTTTGTTGGCCAAAATTTGCTTCAAAACTGTAAACAAAGATAAGACAATTTTAAAATTTGACAAATTTGTTTGCAATGATGCGATGGAATTGCAATAGTCACCCATCTGGGGGAATCTACTCATATCTAATCTAATATACCATATATAATTATGTGTATGGTATTGAGTATAAAAACAAAGTTTTTGCTACAAAAATGTTCACATAGTAAATACAAACATTCAACTTACCGCCTTAAGGTGAGTATTATGTTCGAGTTTAGCCGCTAAAATCGATGTATAATTTTATAAATTTTTTACAGATTCATTTTTGATTTTAGCGGCTAAACTTGAACTTAGTACTCATCTTTAAGGTGGGTACGATGTGAGAAAACCCCAAATTCATTGGAGTTCGAGTGACAGCCTTTCTTTCGAATCCTTCGATATACGATATTTGACAAAATTTTGTGTAGTAATAAAATTTTTACAAAATTTTGTATAGCAATAAAATTTTGACAAAATTTTCTATAGTAATAAAATTTTGGTAGATTATTTTTGGGGATCGGCTATATATAACTAGAAATAAAATTTTGACAAAATTTTGTATAGAAATAAAATCTTGACAAAATTTTGTATAGCGATAAAATTTTGAAAACATTTTCTATAGTAATAAAATTTTGGTAGATTATTTTTGGGGATCGGCTATATATAACTAGAAATAAAATTTTAACAAAGTTTTTTCTATAGAAATAAAATTTTGACAAAATTTTGTATAGAAATAAAATCTTGACAAAATTTTGTATAGCAATAAAATGTTGACAAAATTTTGTATAGAAATAAAATTTTGACAAAATTTTCTATAGAAATCAAATCTTGACAAAATTTTGTATAGTAATAAAATTTTGACAAAATTTTCTATAGTAATAAAATTTTGGTAGATCGGCTATATAGCCGATCCCCAATATATAACATATAGCCGATCCCCATATATAACATATTACTCTTGGAATACCATGCGTATCGTAAAAAGCCAAAGAATTTTTTTTTCCTATTCCGTTTTGTGCGTTCTTCAAATATGTTTATGACTTCTTTAAGAGCTTTCCTACTTCCTTTTTAGAAGCCACGTTCGACAAAGAAGCGTAGAGCAGCACTTAATTTTACTGGTGGGGAAAATTCAAAAGACTTGATAACACGTCCAACAGGTATTTGAAGACAGGTTTATTTACCCCATAATATTTGTGAAACCTTGAAAGCAAAGTATCCCATTAATTTGAATTGGAATTTGGTTGATTTTGGTCCATTTTCGTCAAATCGGTATTTTTTTCAAAATTTTCTATAGAGATAAAATGTTGACAAAATTTCCTATAGAAATAAAATTTTTACAAAATTTCCTATAGAAATAAAATTTTGACAAAATTTCCTATAGAAATAAAATTTTGACAAAATTTTCTATAGAAATAAAATTTTGACAAAATTTTCTACATAAATAGAATTTTGACAAAATTTATCTACAGAAATAAAAATTTGACAAAATTTTCTATAGAAATAAAATTGTGACAAAATTATCTTTAGAAATAAAATTGTGACGAAATTTTCTATAGAAAAAAAAAAATTGACAAAAATGTCTATAGAAATAAAATTTTAACAAAATTTTCTATAGAAATGAATAGAAATAAAAATTTGACAAAATTTCTATCGAAGTAAAATTTTGGAAAAATTTTAACTTTTTAAATTGTATTAATTTAATTTGGAAAAATGGTCCGATTTTGGAAAAAATGTGGTCCAAAATAAAATTTCATTAACGCAACGCTGCTCTACGCTCTTTCTACCTTTGGACATTGTTACGTAGATGCGCCTCTTCCTCAGCAATTATCATAAACACTGCTCTTAACAATTTTTTTCACATTTTCTCCTCTAAATCTACTTTTGACAAAATTTTGTATAGAAATAAAATCTTGACAAAATTTTGTATAGCGATAAAATTTTGAAAAAATTTTCTATAGTAATAAAATTTTGGTAGATTATTTTTGGGGATCGGCTATATATAACTAGAAATAAAATTTTAATAAAGTTTTTTCTATAGAAATAAAATTTTGACAAAATTTTGTATAGAAAAAAAATCTTGACAAAATTTTGTATAGCAATAAAATGTTGACAAAATTTTGTATAGAAATAAAATTTTGACAAAATTTTCTATAGAAATCAAATCTTGACAAAATTTTGTATAGTAATAAAATTTTGACAAAATTTTCTATAGTAATAAAATTTTGGTAGATCGGCTATATAGCCGATCCCCAATATATAACATATAGCCGATCCCCATATATAACATATTACTCTTGGAATACCATGCGTATCGTAAAAAGCCAAAGAATTTTTTTTTTCCTATTCCGTTTTGTGCGTTCTTCAAATATGTTTATGACTTCTTTAAGAGCTTTCCTACTTCCTTTTTAGAAGCCACGTTCGACAAAGAAGCGTAGAGCAGCACTTAATTTTACTGGTGGGGAAAATTCAAAAGACTTGATAACACGTCCAACAGGTATTTGAAGACAGGTTTATTTACCCCATAATATTTGTGAAACCTTGAAAGCAAAGTATCCCATTAATTTGAATTGGAATTTGGTTGATTTTGGTCCATTTTCGTCAAATCGGTATTTTTTTCAAAATTTTCTATAGAGATAAAATGTTGACAAAATTTCCTATAGAAATAAAATTTTGACAAAATTTCCTATAGAAATAAAATTTTGACAAAATTTCCTATAGAAATAAAATTTTGACAAAATTTTCTATAGAAATAAAATTTTGACAAAATTTTCTACATAAATAGAATTTTGACAAAATTTATCTACAGAAGTAAAAATTTGACAAAATTTTCTATAGAAATAAAATTGTGACAAAATTATCTTTAGAAATAAAATTGTGACGAAATTTTCTATAGAAAAAAAAATTGACAAAAATGTCTATAGAAATAAAATTTTAACAAAATTTTCTATAGAAATGAATAGAAATAAAAATTTGACAAAATTTCTATCGAAGTAAAATTTTGGAAAAATTTTAACTTTTTAAATTGTATTAATTTAATTTTGAAAAATGGTCCGATTTTGGAAAAAATGTGGTCCAAAATAAAATTTCATTAACGCAACGCTGCTCTACGCTCTTCGCGTAGCTTTCTACCTTTGGACATTGTTACGTAGATGCGCCTCTTCCTCAGCTATTATCATAAACACTGCTCTTAACAATTTTTTTCACATTTTCTCCTCTAAATCTACTTTTACGTCAATTCATACGATTTCAATTTAAAATTTTATGTAAATATTTTCCAAAATAGAATAACTGAAGGAAAACAGCTGACTTCGAATACTCGAAATTATTTCTCCATAATTAGTCCCTTCCCCTATTGTTTAGAATAGGATTTTATTGCCGGGGAAAATGAATTCCCATGAGATTTAAGGCCTTGTTTATCTCCATGGTTTCTGATTGGATTGAAAGGTGGTTTATTATTTTTTGAAAGTGTTTCGTGTATCAGTCTGTAATAATTAAACTTCCATCTTTTATCATTTTCATATCTAAATATGGGATTTCCTTTTTCCTCATTTTAAATAGTGAACTGAATTTTGTTTTGATACGAGTTCAACAATTTCATTATTTTCTGCTCGTCGTCATTGTTGATAATCCCCAGTAGATGATCCACATACTTTGTTATTTGTTCAATTTTTATATTTTTGCTATTGTCTAGCCATTTATTAGTTGTTTTCTAGCCCATTATTAGCTATCGTCGGGGAAAGGGGTTTACCCATTCGTATACCATACGTCTGATGGTAAAATGTATTGTCCTGCTTGAAGTAATTGATTGAGCCAGAATTGACGAATTTGGAGTAATTTTAATGGCATCCACGCAAAATATTATCCGAAATGATTTTTATGCGGTATGACTTGCATTATTCTGGGCTTTATGTCCTCCTCCCATCGCGGTCAAAGGCCTCATAAAAAAATAAGGGTATTATGACCCTTTATTCAATAACAGAATATTTTTAAATAACAATCAATTTTTATTCTCAATGCCCGAGAGAAATGGAACCAGCATCCCTTCGGATGTACATCTGGAAAAACGGCTAATGTGGCTCTACAAAGACCACTTTCGCTCGTGAATGAGGTCAGTTTCAGCTCAAAGACATTTTAACTTATTAATTTAAAAACATGCTGATTTTTCTCTTTTTGGTCTTTAAGACAAAAGTGAAAGGAAAAACCTGACTTGTCAGATTTTATGTATTTTGAAATAGAAAATTGGAAAGGAATGGGATGATCGACGTGTTGCTGATGAGTACTTAAAATGATGGTGATGAAATTCATCACATTCAGTTCGTCTTCAAATTCTTGCATCATTTATTTTATTATCTTGTTTTAAAAAATTAAAAAAAAAGTTTCGTTCGTAAGCTAAGTGAATAAATATGGATTGTTTCTACCCACAAGATGGAACGACCGAAGTATTCTCGTCAATAAAATAATGCATATCCCCTTCATCCATATTACGTATCATTTCAGGGGATGGAATACAAAAAGACTATATGCCGAATCGGCTTTCGTAATAGTGGTTTGTGAAAATACCTTTTCCGACTCACTTTCGTACATTCCGTATTCACTCACGTACTTATTTTGTTAAAACTGGGATTCGAAATTACTTCGTTTATGACAGTTTTTGATTTGAATTCCGACATTAATTTTAATATTGCGTACCTCCTGATGCTAATACGGCCTCCGGCTGCTCTTGCCTCTCAGTAGGTCCCAACCCTTCTTGCATTAGCCAAAGACACGAACAATAAATCACGTCAAATATAACTATTTCCTGGTCAGCCTATTTTTCGGCGCATATGACCGACCAAAGGCAGGTCATATCGCCATTTTTGTGCATAAATTAAGTTTATCCCATTTTTGCATGATAATTCTGATTCAATGCCAAATGATTGTATCGTCTTTTCCAAAATCACGTACTTAATCTTCTCTTTCACTTCCATCTTATTTACATTGTAGGTGGGGAATTCAAGATTCTTAAGGAGTTTTCTTATGCATTGTCCAAGTCCATAGCACGGGACTTACATAGATGATGAAATGAGGCTGAGTGGGACATTATCCATGTATTGTGGGTAGACCATATAGTTCTGGTGCTGCAGAACATTTGACGTTAATCTGATTTTTCTGATTTAATAATATATTATTTTTTGTCCTTTGTAGTTGGATCTTCTCTTACATTCTGTATGTGTTTTGGTCTTCTATTATTTCTTTCATTTTGCTGTTGTAATCTTATTTGTATAGAACCACTGTCTTATTTCCTTTGTCTGCAATAGTGATTCTAATTTTGCCCTTGTGTTGTGATATGCTATGTTGTGTTTTCATAGATTCCTAGCATAAAGTCTCTACAATTTTTTATTTTTTCTTGTACTCATAAATTCTATTGCCATACTTTGCTGTTGTGATATGCTTTTCCTTGTCGTATTTTATAGTCTGTATCCATTGTTCAATGTTTGCGATCAGTGGTACTGGAGCGAAATTCTTTTTGCATACCGATAATGCGAATTTGTTCTCCAACGACAGTATCCATATGCTTTCCCGACTGAATTCAATGTCCGTCAGAATAATCAACCAATCATCGTTAAAGTGGTAATCAAATGTGGAAAATTGATCTTATGTAAGGTGTTCTATTTTTGAAAAATGAGTCTGTTTTGTCCTTGGTTTGATGTTGCTATATTTTTCCATTGCTCTTTTTTAAATTTCAATAGTTTCATTTCGTTCAGTGTATGAGTCATTTCTCTCCCAATGTTGTGAATTTTCGATTTTATCTAGTTTATTGTAATGTGACTCCCTCTCTCTCTCTCTCTCTCTTTTTGATCTCTATGTTGAGAAGCTTGTGCTGTAAGTTTTGTTGAATTTTATCTGTGTAATCTATGACATATTTGAATTTATTCGACGCGGAATCCATAGTACCCACCTTTAGAAAGAAATATTAGAGCACATTGTTAGCTTGAATTATAGTGTACTGGAAGCGAGTTTGACCATTTTTACAAAAAGATGATATTCAAACCGAAATTCCTTTTTTGTACTATGTGATTTATTATGATATAAAACATCCGATCATTTATATAAAAAATAAAATTTTTCTTCTGAATTCCCAGTTAGGGTACTATTGCATATACGTTAGGGAAGTATTAAAAAACATCTATACGTACTCTGTACTTATGTGTATTTCTGGTGGTTTTCCAGTAGCATTCTGTATGACCAAAAACATTTTGGTAACTATTTCTATAATATGCGCTGCTTGAACAACAATATCACCCTTTTTACGACCAAATTCCGACTATGAAGAAGTGAAGAAATAATGTGTTTTCATTGAAACGAATTTATGAATTTTTGAACAATGTATATATACTTACCGCTCTTACATGAAAAACAGCAATATCATCTAAATATGGGCTTAACGACATACGATAGATTTCTGCCGCTGGTACTCTATATTTAATTTGCAAAGTTCTTTGGTCCAATAACAATAATGACGATGTTGAAATTACCAATAAAATAGGCACAATCTTAAAGAAACATGGATGAGACATTATTAGCGGCAAATACTTTTTGATGTAAAAGTATATAGAAAAATATTAAAAAAAAAAAAAAACAAGTATATACGGCCGTAAGTTCGGCCAGGCCGAATCTTATGTACCCTCCACCATGGATTGCGTAGAAACTTCTACGAAAGACTGTCATCCATAAATTTCAACTCACATGGTTGTTAAATATCATATGCTACCACCACGTACCAAATTTCAACCAGATCGGAAGAATTTTGCTTCTCCAAAAGGCACCGGAGGTCAAATCTGGGGATCGGTTTATATGGGAGCTATATATTATTATGGACTAATAGGAACCAATTCCTGCATGGTTGTTGGATATCCTATACTAACATCACGTACAAAATTTCAACCGAATGGGAAGAATTTTGCTCTTCCAAGATGCTCCGGAGGTCAAATCTGGGGATCGGTTTATATGGGGCCTATATATATTTATGGACCGATATCGACCAATTTTTGCATGGGTGTCTGAGGTCATATATTAACACCATGTACCAAATTTCAGCCGGATCGGATGAAATTTGCTTCTCTTAGAGGCTCCGCAAGCCAAATCGGGGGATCGGTTTATATGGGGGCTATATATAATTATGGACCGATATGGACCAATTTTTGCATGGTTGTTAGAGACCATATACTAACACCATGTACCAAATTTCAGCCGGATCGGATGAAAATTGTTTCTCTTAGAGGCTCTGCAAGCCAAATCGGGGGATCGGTTTATATGGGGCCTATATATAATTATGGACCGATGTGAACCAATTTTTACATGGTTGTTAGAGACCCCATACTTACACCATGTACCAAATTTTAGCCGGATCGGATGAAATTTGCTTCTCTTAGAGGCCTCGCAAGCCAAATTTGGGGGTCCGTTTATATGGGGGCTATACGTAAAAGTGGACCGATATGGCCCATTTGCATCCGACCTACATCAATAACAATTACTTGTGCCAAGTTTCAAGTCGGTAGCTTGTTTCGTTCGGAAGTTAGCGTGATTTCAACAGACGGACGGACATGACCAGATCGACTCAGAATTTCAACACGACCCAGAATATATATACTTTATGGGGTCTTAGAGCAATATTTCGATGTGTTACAAATGGAATGACAAAGTTAATATACCCCCCATCCTATGGTGGAGGGTATAAAAAATTAAAATACCGAATGAAAAACAGTAAACAATTTGTGGTTTCTGTAGTAGAGGTGTGCACGTGACACGAAATTGTCGTGACTCACGCGTGAGTCGTGAGTCACGCTCATGGTAACGGCGTGAGTGTGCGTGATTAACATACCCAAATGTCGTGCGTGAGCGTGAGTCACGAAAATATTATCTTCGTGAGTGTGCGTAAGTAAAGATTTACGCTCACGAAAATAATTCCGCTCACCAACATAAAACGCTTAAGACTTAAATTCATTTACAATTTTAGTGACACCTGGGATGTTAAGAGTATAATAACGCTCTCGATTTTAATAATGCTCATGTTTTCAGACACTTCGCTAAGGTAAATTACTCAAAAAATTGTTCGTGAGTCTCGACATTTTTCGTGAGCCACGATATTTTTTGTGAATCACGGTATTTTTCGTGAGTCACGACATTTTCGTGCGTGAGTGTGCATGAGTAGACATTTTCTTTTCGTGAGTGTGCGTGAGCGTGAGTCCTACCAAATAATATCGTGCGTGAGTGTGCGTGAGAAAGATTTTTCCGTCGTGAGTGTGCGTGAGCGTGAGTAAAATACTACTCACGTGCACACCTCTATTCTGTAGTCATTTGTAGGATGTTGTAGAACTACTTTAATGCGTCATTAAAATTATACACATACCTTTCCACTAGATCTAGTTATTTTATTTATGATGTCAGCAAACACAACATACTGATCATTGGTTTCCGTACACATTCTTTTCCACATTGCATTTGGTCTTAGGCGAACATAATCTCCAATAAATGGATGAGGCACACTGAAAGATACGATACGAAAGATACAATACGAAGGATCAACAAACCAATTAAATACCATACATACCTTCGGGGATACGAAGCTTTTCGATCTTTAAATATAATACTCGCTGTAACTTTCTCACGCATGCGATTTCTTGAAGTTTGATCGAATGAACTGCGATATAAATAACACTTCCAACGGTGATAAATTGCTCGTAATAATCTTGACGTTTCGGCAAGGAAAGATGGTGCAACTGGCCAATCCATTGTAAGAGGACTTAAAGTATTTGGTGGTAGTTTATGAGGTATTGTGAGCAAATATTGGCGAGTTTTGTATTGTATGTACGTTCGTTCTATAACATCAACAGCCCAATTACCTCGTTGTTTATATTTGACCGTGTGATTTTGTTCACGGTTCTGAAATGAAACGTTATTAACTACTTATAATCGCGAAAGAAAGCGTCAGTATGTCGATTGACCCATACATGTTTTATACTTCAAATTAAAAAATATAGTCCGATAAGAACTTAGCCTACAGAAAATAACAAACATTTAGGAAGATTAGGGAACTATTTTTTCGAAATAGGCTCCTCGAAACTCGATGCCAAACGGTTGCTACATTCTTTAAATCCGTCTGTAAACTACTGATATGACCGTGAAGAGATACAAGCTGTCAGCCGGTGCGTTATCATTACCACGCCAAATGACTGTATCGTCGTTTTCCAATATCACGTCCTTAATCTCCACGTGTACTTCCATTGTAAGTCGGGGATTCAAGATTCTTAATGTGTTTTCTTATGCATTGTGCAAGTCCATAGCACGGAACTTTCATCGATGATGAAATGGGCCAGAGTGGAACATTATACTTATGTATTTTAGGCAGACCGCATATTTAGTTCCGGTGCTGCAGCACAATTTGACGTTAATCTGATTTTTCGCATTCAGTAATATATTCTTTTTTGAAAATCTCGTGTAATATAATATATGCACTTTATAGTTTGGAGTTCGATCTTCTCTTACTTTTTTGTATATATTTTTGTCTTCTATTATTTCCTTTATCTGGCTGTTGTAATCTTCTTTGTATAATACCACTGTCTTATTTCCTTCGTCTGCAATAGTGGTTCTAATTTTGTCCTTGTATTGTGATATGATTTTTCTTGTGTTTTCATTGATTCCTAGTATAAATTTTTCCTTTTTCTGTATTTTTTATATTTTTCTTGTACTCACAAATTATATGGATTATGGTGTGAAATTCTTTTTGCATACCGGTAATGCGAACTTGTTCTCCAACGGCAGTATCCATTTGCCTTCCCGACAATATCTGTCAGATTAATAAACCCATCATCGTGAAAAATCCTTGTTTTCGACCAGATGGACCTTTTTACATGTCATTTTAATTCAGCAGCGAATCGTCTGAATGCTATTATTGTTGTAACAGTGTGTTGTGTTATCATCCATTTTAGTGTTGCGCTTTTGATACAGCAGCTTCTATATAGATCGAGGAATTCTACGATTAAGGTTGGTAGGTTAGGCTCGGCAAGCGAAAAGGTGATGCGTATCATATGACCCTTGAACTATGTTAGTCTGTCGTGTGAGGTCTCTTTCCTCCGGTTCAATGTGCGGTGGTCAGAATCCAAGAACAGGATTTCTTGTAGCTTTTCAAGAAGTTGAAGAATAACCCTTACATCCCTGTGTGGTGGTTGTCTATCCCCATGATGGTGATTTGGTTGGTTACTGCGACAACAACCCAGGACATACTAGTTTAACAACCTGTAATTGAGTCATGGGGAGGATCTTGGTCCTCACATAAAGATGATGCAGGGGTGTACTGCAGAGACACCGCACATGGTTCGACAACATGTAATTGTGCCTACACACGGGGAGGATCTTAGTCTTCACATAAAGATGATCCAGGCGTATACTGCGAAGACATCCTCCACAATTCTAAGGGCAGTGTTCTGACAGGTCTGTATGTTGTTCCATGCATGTCGCTTGTTTGAGGTGTTCACACAGATGCTGCATTACCATTACCATTGGCAGGCCAATTTCCTTATAGATAGTCGACATGGTTTATTTGTCCGCACCGCAACTGCTGCTGACAGCATGGCTGTACAGCCGTCCGCATATGATGCAATCTCGACGCCGTCAAGAAGGGGCGGAATAGAATAGGAGTTTCAATCTACAACGACTTGACTTTTTAACTCTAAATTTCACGTACGCCTGGCGCCCGCACAATAGCCTGGCTTGTCCGACCATATTGAATGTCTTCGATGGGTCAAGAGCCATGAGGACCATCCTAGGACGCGTCTCGGGCGGCATCCAAAGCTGTTATTGTGCTATGAACACAGAATCCATGCTGGTGGTTAGTAGGTGGAAAGGAGTGGTGCCTCAAGTGTCTTGGCTATTGTCGAAAGAAGGGAGATCAGTGTGTAAGATTCACCCTTGCTTGCGTATTTGCCTAACTTCAATAATGGAATCATCCTACCCATATAATGAATGGAGAAATTGAGGTGTCTAGTAAGGCACTCAAATCCTCGTATTCCCAAATGCTTCAATATTTGCTTAGAGATTCCATCGGGGCCCAACGTCTTGGATGGTTTTGTGCTATTGATGATATTGGTAACTTCGACTAAGGTAAATTGTTATGACTCGCTGGATCGGAGACGAATGATACTCCATTTCACCCACGGGATGCTCAACCAATTACCGGTTAAAAAACATCGTGCATCTCTTCGATTCAGTCAACTTCTCGTCGTCAAAAGGTAGGATCCCCGTCACCTCTTGCCATCTCTTGTAGCGGGGTTCGAGAGTGCTTTTATTGTTGACCACAACCTTCCTGGCCCTGTGACTATACACAGGTGGTGCTCAAAGCATTGCTTCAGGTGCTCTTAACATTTGTAAATCGGAACAAAGGCTCTTCGATTATTTTAGTAATCTCTTGATTCAGTTCCAGATTCTAGGAAAAGCAGGGGTTTTCAAGCTCGTCTGTGAATTCCTCTGCTTCTGCTGGGAGGTTGGGCACCACCTGCGAATACACTGAGCAACATGAATTCGGGAGTCCACCTAAGAGATCGATGTATTCTCTGAAGCCGTCCTAGTTGGCTTTATTTTTGTTGGTAAGCGTCCGGCGTTCAGAGGTTAAGAAATTGGACGGTCGGTCAATTGTGAGAGTTATGGGATGCGGTCTGATCCTAGTGAGATAACGAGTTGTCGGGACACGTCGTTAATCAAACCAGGCGTAGATATGTCTGGCGAACTACGTAGATATGTCTGGCGAACGGCAAACATTCAAAATTCGTTTACCATGCAAAATGTGGACTCATCAGTCTGTTTTGCCAAAGCTATGACTCACTAGTCATTACCCTGGAAAGAATGCCAAAGCGTTGAAGTGTCCCAGCACCAATCGGTTATGACCAACCCAAAGGCGCCAAATGTGTGGTCTACAACGTGGAGCAAAGCTACCACCGGCGTTATGTACACATTGTGTATCACTATTTACCCCCATACATACCATGGCACTAGCTATGTAGGTCTATACTGCACGGAACGATGTAATATGGAAGCCAGGCCACCACCTCCATTCCTTGGGCGATCCTTACGTAGCCTATTGTATCCATTGAAATGACGCAATCTAAAAATTCGTCCGTGGGTTCGTGGGTACTATGTTCAGTTTTCGAGCTAAAAATCACTTTATTTTCGAGATTACTTTTGCTGGAATAATCAAAACTAGAAATGAAAGCAAACATTTTTCTCTAAAGTCTTGCCGAAATCTAGAGGAATAAGAAACTACGCATCAATTGCTTTATATTGAACTGTTTTAATAAAATAACCACGAAAATTAAAAAAAAAAAAAATCATATCTGGCGAAATTTCTCCTGTAAACGTTTATTCCAGCATCAGGCTGTGAGGCTAAGCTCTTATCGGACCACACACGTTGTGAAATATTTTTTTATTTTAAATGAGATCATTCGACTTCAACTTCTTCGATACTATATCGAACACTTTCTACATACCCTCCACATTCTCCAGTTCCTTGATATAATTATTTGTCCTGTACGCATGCGTAGAAATCTTCTCCTTTCCCTATACATTCGAAATTGTGCTTGAATTAATGTGGCCAAATCATGCATACGTCCTTTGCGAAATTGCTCCAGTTCATAAACAGTACGAGGACTGCGTACAAAAACATTCTTTGTTCCAATAGTAAATTCGGCGGATGGTAATGGTAAATTGCGAATTATAAGGGCGATACCCTCCACACAAGTTCCGCCACGATAATGTGGCCATGTCTTTGAACTTAGTAACTTATAACGTAAAAAGAACTTTGCATGAAGCATATGGAAACAGTGACCCTGCCGACACAGATATACTAAAGGCATCAATGACATATATCGAACCTGATGTTGTACTAAAGACATATCAAATGTTCTCGATTGGCGGCATTCGTTTGGCTTTATGCAAAATACATAACGAGAACATCGGGGCTTTATTATGGCTAGTAACGTATGTAACTGAGTGCGTATATTGGAACTTAAAGTGGTGGGCTTTTTATTGGTTTGTCTTCGTGGATTCCCTTCGGGGAAAAGACTTTGTACAAGTGGCAGTTTACTTTGATATAAACCTGAACTTAAGTACTTTGGCAGCATGTCGGAATTCTTCTCTAGAAATCTCTGTACTGAATACTGAACAACATTGGCATAGTGGCGTATACGAAATGTCATAGAGTTAGGTTGAGATACCATAAAGCATGGATGTCCTGCACAACATTGCTGAATACGCGTTAACAATGCATCATTTGTAGTCAAATGCGGCTCATTAATTAAACTTAAAATACCATAGTTGGGTTTATCAATTAGCTCACATATCGATTCATTATCAAAGTAGTCGATTCTTGCCCATTCGAGTCCCTCTCGCACATATAGTTCTTGTTCGACTCTTAGCATGTTATGCACAAAATTCTGATGTATTTTCTCAGCGCTGTAGTTTATAGCAAATTGTTCGAATGAGTTATTTTCCAAAACTTCAAACCCATAAAAATCTAATAAAGCTAAATTTTTTTCTCGCTGTGTAGACTTGAGGCTATCGTTAATTTTGTTCACAAGCCATGTAAAGAGCCTCGAGTAAAGTGTCCGACACAAAGTATTGCGAACAACTGAAGCTTGGCGAGCATCCAATTCAGAACCTATAAAAAGAAAGGAAATAACAATAGATGTTGAAACATATGTATGTAATTGTTTACACTACAGGGTAGCTGAAACGAAGTGTTAGCAAGTTCTCATTCGTATATCTGTCAAACAATAAATAAAAAAATCTATATGATATTTGTTTTATTAACAGCCAGAGGCGCTTAAATTAAAAAGAGAATTAATAGTGATGTAGTGTGAAAAACATAGTTGAATAAAAAGAGATCTGCTATTTTGGAGGTTGATTTTATTTTAATTTTTTCTTTCTTAATGCTATTTTACATACTAACAGGTTGGCTGATAAGTCCCCGGTCTGACACATAGATGGCGTCGCTAGTATTAAATGCATATTATTTTTATATAGTACCAACCTTCAAATGATTCGTGTCAAAATTTGACGTCTGTAAGTCAATTAGTTTGTGAGATAGAGCGTCTTTTGTGAAGCAACTTTTGTTATCGTGAAAAAATGGAAAAAAGGAATTTCGTGTTTTGATAAAATACTGTTTTCTGAAGGGAAAAAATATGGTGGAAGCAAAAACTTGGCTTGATTATGAGTTTCCGGACTCTGCCCCATAGAAATCAACAATAATTGATTGGTATGCTAAATTCAAGCGTGGTGAAATGAGCACGGAGGACGGTGAACGCAGTGGACGCCCGAAAGAGGTGGTTACCGACGAAAACATCAAAAAAATCCACAAAATGATTTTGAATGACCGTAAAATGAAGTTGATTGAGATAACAGAGGCCTTAAAGATATCACAGGAACGTGTTGGTCATATCATTCATCAATATTTGGATATGCGGAAGCTCTGTGCAAAATGCGTGCCGCGCGAGCTCACATTTGACCAAAAACAACAACGTGTTGATGATTCTGAGCCGTGTTTGCAGCTGTTAACTCGTAATACACCCGAGTTTTTCCGTCGATATGTGACAATGAATGAAATATGGCTCCATCACTTCATGCCTGAGTCCAATCGACAGTCGGCTGAGTGGACAGCGACCGGTGAACCGTCTCCGAAGCGTGGAAAGACTCAAAAGTCCGCTGGCAAAGTAATGGCCTCTGTTTTTTGGAATTCGCATGGAATAATTTTTATCGATTATCTTGAGAAGGGAAAACCATCAACAGTGACTATTATATGGCGTTTTTGGAGCGTTTGAATGTCGAAATCGCGGCAAAACGGCCCCATATGAAGAAGAAAAAAAGTGTTGTTCCACCAAGACAATGCAACGTGCCACAAGTCATTGAGAACGATGGCAAAAATTCATGAATTGGGCTTCGTATTGCTTCCCCACACACCGTATTCTCCAGATCTGGCTCCCAGCGACTTTTTCTTGTTCTCAGACCTCAAAGGGTTGCTCGCAAGGAAAAAATTTGGCTGCAATGAAGAGGCGATCGCCGAAACTGAGGCCTATTTTGAGGCAAAACCGAAGGAGTACTACCAAAATGGTATCAACAAAATTGGAAGGTCGTTTTAACCGTTGTATCGATCTTGAAGGGAACTATGCTGAATAATAAAAACGAATTTTGACAAAAAAATGTGTTTTTCTTTGTTAGACCGGGGACTTACCAACCTGTTATTTCTTAACCTATTTTCACAACAACTTATCTCCTAACTCATATGTAAATAGAAACCCATTATTGATCGAACTGATCCCTTTTCAAGTGGTATTGTCTTTGCGGGTGTCATAAAATTTATGTGTTTATCTCTACTCTGAAAATCCCATGCATTAAACTCTAAATAAGTAACAATTATAAATAAAGTATACCACACAAATGGAAACATATAAACCCAATTGATAGGTTATACAAATATTCAATCAATATCCACGTTTCTACCCGGGTATGGACACATCTGATTTACCGTTGATAACCACCCTTTTCTGGTATTGATTGCCAATGAGCCTAAACAGCCTCGTAAATCTGCATACTATTACTGCTTTTAAAGTGCGCTACTGCAGATTTTTAGATTTGGGGACTGCAGGGACCATTCCTTGACATTTCTCTGGTATGTCTGGAGGTATTTGCTCTGTTTAGAATCATTGTTCCATTGGAACACCAAGACAAGAGACAAAACTGGCGTAAGGGAGCATAATATCGTGATGGATTTTAAGGCCCATATTTGACAGTCGCCATTGTGAATCTGAGCTACATTCTGTATATAGTAATCTTCCGACATACTGATTAGAACCTCTACGGCCATAAAGTATGATTTTTGATTCATCAGACCACGAAATGTTCCTCCAATTCTATTTAGATCAATTTAGAGTTATTTAGCAAATGTTGTAAGCAAGCTGTCAAATTGTGATCGCGTATCTCCAAAGTGTTTCAACATTTGCTTCCACGTTTAAATCGCTCTATGGTGGAAGATAGAGGAAACCGATTACTTTTTGCGTGTCTAACAGAGAACTGCAACCGGTGGCTTGTTTTTCGTATTGCAATCTTTACCACAAAATGTCGGTGGCAGTGAGTAAGACACCAATTACCATGCGATCTTTTACATTGATACAAATGCGAGAATAAAAACACCAATAGTATATAACAATGTTGGTATGCAGTGTCTTGCAATATTAAACCAATTGACATCGTAACAACGCTCGTAAACAAAAAACGAGGTTGGCACTTAAGTGTGATTGCACTCAACAACAACAATTACTAGCAGTTGGCATTAGCTCAAGAGAATTGAGAGAGTACCAAATAAGAGAATACCAAACTGCTGAGATATGGGTAACCAATTTGTGTGATTGCTTTACTACGGTGTTTTCGAGAGACCAACACTCATACTAACAAACACCGACAGTCGTCGGTTGCATTGGATATTGGTGGTTGACATTTTTTACCAATTGGTAGCCGTTCTCTGGTGTCTAACAACGCGCGGTATAATCTTAACATAACAGAAGGGCGACCACATGTTTCTGGCTGAGGAATAGGTTAGGTTAGGTATAGTGGCAGCCCAATATTTCAAACTCGTTTAGACTATTCAGTCCATTGTGATACAACAGTGGTGAACTTCTCTCTTACCACTGAGTGCTGCCCGATTCTATGTTAAGCTCAATGACAAGGGACATTTTATAGGCGAGTCCGAACGGCGTTCCACATTGCAGTAAAAACACTTAGAGAAGCTTTGAAACACTCAGAAATGTCACCAGTATTACTGAGGTGAGATAATCCACCGCTGAAAAACTTTTTGATGTTTGGTCGAAACTGGGTTCGAACCCATGACCCTATGTATGCAAGGCGGGCATGCTAACCATTGCACCGCGGTGACTCCGGATTATATTTTATAACATTTCGGACAATTGTTGGGGAATAACCGATATTACTTTGAAATGCCACATATGCTTTCTTTGAGGTATTAATTTATTTTATCAACTACATTTTTCATAAGTACAATGCTTCTGGCCATTTCTAGCAGGAATTCAGTAAACGCACTACTTTTATTTTGACAGAACAGCTACAGTATCCTCATGAATCCTGTTCAGACCTGCCTGGTGCGCTGCTTGATGTAGAGGCTCTCTTTTGTAGCGCAGGAACTCACGTACTAGATAATGTAGATCAACCCTTACGTACCTGAGTGGAGGTTGTCAATCCATTACATGGTAGTTTAAACGATTACAGCGATAACAACCCAGGAAATGCTGCTTTGACAACATTTAAAAGTGTCTACGCACCGGTAGGATATTTGTCGCCACGTAAAGTGATCCCAGGAATGTACTGCGGAGACATCCTGTCGCAGTTCGGAGGGCATCGTTCTGGCAGGTCTGTATGTTAATGCAATGTGTATCACTTATCTGATGCGTCGTTCAAACTATAAGTTTATCCGGACGATAAAATTCATGTTGAACAGACATTCCGTCCCCATAAACGTATACTGTACGGCACATAAGTGGCGTTTCTTCTGGCGAAAGCTTATTTGTCCGCACCCCAAGTGCTGCCGGCAAGCTATTTGACCTGTTTCTACCGCGGAGCTTATACAATAGGCGGCCGACTTGAAAAGACTGATCCTGAGAATCTTGGGGTAATTCATAGTCTGAATTATTTCGCCATCGACTCTGACATTCAACTGCTTGCGTACTTCTGCCGTCTTTGTAGAGAATAGTATGGAAGTGAAATAACTTGTAAGATAAATAAGGTAGACGTTTACTCGATCGTATATGTCATCAATTATGGGCCCGGTTGCCATGATTGTATAGTCGTCTGTATATGATACAATATCGACTCCAACAGGAGGGGGTGGAATGGAGGATAGGTAGAAGTTGAAAAGTGCCAGAGACATCAGAGCACCTTGGGGAACTCCCTGTTTCACTCTAAGGGGTCATAACCCTTAAATTCCACATATGACTGGCGGTAAGGACGTATTTTCGATGTCCACGAACAGTCTCTCATGGTTGAGCGTATCGAATACTTTCGATAGGTCAAACGCCACAAGGACCGATCTATGACACGGCTAGGGCTGATTGAGCCATCTACTTATATATGCTGAAATTGCATGCAATGCTTTCGTGGTGCTATGTGCTTTTGAGGAATCCATGTTGATGGTTCGTGCAAGAGAAGGAAAATCGGTATGTAAGATTCACTCTTGCTCGAGTCTTTGTCTGACTTTAGTAGTAGAATGTCCCTACCAATTTTCCAGACATCGGGTATAATACGTGATTCCAAAGACAATTTGAGGAGTCGAGTGCTCAAATCCTAGTATTCCCAGATGATTCAACATTAACATAGAAATTCCCCCGGAGCCCATCGCCTTAGATGGTTTCGCGCTGTTGATTATAACCGTAACTTCGGCTGTGGTAAATTATGGTGTATTGCTGGCTCGGAGACAACGAGCCACTTCACCAAAGGTGACTGAGATCGCATCATCCCTTGTAGCGGGGTTCGAGATGACTCCCACTGTTGACCACAACATACCTGTGGCAGTGCCTAGGTTACATTGCCGCAAGTGTTCCGCTTGTGCTCGTCGACTATCTTCCTAATCTCTAGATTTAGTTCCTTGATTCTATGATCAGCAGCGTTGGCACGACGGCGTTCATCACTCTCGTCTGCGAGTCTTGACTCTTCTGTTGGAAAGTTGGGCCTCACCTGGGCAATTCGACCAGTGGGTATGAAGCCAGCGTCTGGATATGGGAGGGGGCGATAGCTCTCTAAAGCGGCGATTTGGGTATTCTCTGAAGCCGTCAAAGTTTTTATACCCTGCGCCATACTGTGGAACAGGGTGTTATAAGTTAGTGCATATGTTTGCAACACCCAGAAGGAGACGAGATAGACACATAGTGTCTTTGGCAATAATGCTCAGGGTGGGTCCCTGAGTCGATCTAGCCATGTCGTCTGTCTGTGAACACATTTTTGTGATCAAAGTCTAGGTCGGGATATGGGAGGGGGCGGTAGCTCACTGAAGCGGCGATTTGGGTATTCTCTGAAGCCGTCAAAGTTTTTATACCCTGTGCCACACTGTGGAACAGGTTATTATAAGTTATTGCATATGTTTGCAACACCCAGAAGGAGACGAGATAGACACATGGTGTCTTTGGCAATAATGCTCAGGGTGGGTCCCTGAGTCGATCTAGCCATGTCCGTCTGTTCGTCCGTCTGTCTGTGAACACATTTTTGTGATCAAAGTCTAGGTCGCAGTTTAAGTCAAATCGCCTTTAAATTTGGCACAAGTTCCTGTTTTGGGCCAGAATAGAATCCTATTGATTTTGGAAGAAATTGGTTCAGATTTAGATATAGCTCCCATATATATCTTTCGTCCGATATGGACTAATATGGTCTCAGAAGCCAGAGTTTTACCCCAATTTGGTTGAAAGTTTGCACTAGGAGTACAATTAGTAGTGTAGCCAAGTGTGTAAAATTTTATTGAAATCGGTTCAGATTTAGATATAGCTCCCATATATATCGTTCGCCCGATTGACACTCATATATCCACAGTGTCCAATCTTTTATTCCGATTTACTTTAAATTTTGCACAGGAAGTAGAATTAACATTCAACTTTCTGTACCTAATTTGATTGAAATCGGTTCATATTTAGATATAGCTCCCATGTATAGCTTTCGCCCGATTTACACTCATATGACCACAGAGGCCAATTTTTTACTCCGATTTAGTTGAAATTTTGCACAGGGAGTAGAATTAGCATTGTAGCGTGCCAAATTTGGTTGAAATCGGTTCAGATTTCGATATAGATTCCATATATATGTTTTCCGATTTGTGCAAAAATTGCCAAACTACCAACATTTTCCTGCTTATTCGAAAAAATGAGGGCTTCTTCGTTCATCGTGCAAAATGTACATCTCTCATTACCCAGGAAAGAATGCCAAAGTTCATGGTGGGCATTAAAGTCTCCTAGCACCAATCGGTTATGCACCCACAACAGCCACTCAATGTCTGGTCTATAACTTGGAGCGTGTATATACTGCCGGTTGTATGTATATACACGTTGTATAACTCTATCTCGGCTGCCCAGACTTGACTGCTATGCCCCACATTCCATGTAGGGGTCACTAGTGTCTTGCACAAGCGGGATAGGTCTATACTAGGTAGGGTCACGGCCTAAGGCAAAAAAAAAAGTTGATGCAGTCACCCCCCAGTTTTGTAGCATATTTGAAGACAATTTCAGAACACTAAAACTTTTTTTTTTCCGTGCACCCTACGACCCCCCGAAATACAATTTACTGTGCTGTGTCGTCATTTGAAGTCCGATCGAAAAGAAACGCATATCGTTGTTCATGGTTGATCAGGGGCTATATTTCGTGCATTGGTCATTTTTGACTCCGACGTCAAATTTGATTTTTAATTTTTTTATTTCGCTTCGTATAACCCTATGATGCCCATTTCTTATAACCATTATAAAGATCTTATCAAAATATGAAACTTTTGCTTTGGAAGTATTTAATTATATTCATAAACAAAAAAGTTACAGAGATTTTAAAAAGTCAATAGGTCACCCTACACCATCAAATAGCTTTTGCTGTGTTGTCATGATATCCGATCGAAACCACATGCACATCGTTATTCACATCTACGAAATTAATTTGAAAGGTATTTAATACACACAAACTGTTTATCTGTAAATTTCTAACCGTATCATTGTATACATACTCGTTGTGTGCACTACGGCATTTTCTGCGTTATGCAAAGTTCTTGTGTTTTTGCTTGAACAACTTGAGAGCCTACTGTTTTAAAATCTAACAATAAAAGTAAGTGGTAACGGAATTGTGGAAAAACATGAAATGTACTCAAATCAAATACAAATCTAATCTAATATTTTCTTGTTTAAAGTATTTACTCATGTGACAACATTGCTCACCATTGTGAAGATGACAAGAAAACGCAAAAAAATACGGCGTAGTCAGATGTTGAAAGGCAGAAATTTAACCAATGTGTAAGCAGCATAACGATCTTCGTAATTTTCCACAATTCCGTTACCACTTACTTTTATTGTTAGATTGATTGTTAGATTTTAAAACAGTAGGCTCTCAAGTTGTTCAAGCAAAAACACAAGAACTTTGCATAACGCAGAAAATGCCGTAGTGCACACAACGAGTATGTATACAATGATACGGTTAGAAATTTACAGATAAACAGTTTGTGTGTATTAAATACCTTTCAAATTAATTTCGTAGATGTGAATAACGATGTGCATGTGGTTTCGATAGGATATCATGACAACACAGCAAAAGCTATTTGATGGTGTAGGGTGACCTATTGACTTTTTAAAATCTCTGTAACTTTTTTGTTTATGAATATAATTAAATACTTCCAAAGCAAAAGTTTCATATTTTGATAAGATCTTTATAATGGTTATAAGAAATGGGCATCATAGGGGTATACGAAGCGAAATAAAAAAATTAAAAATCAAATTTGACGTCGGAGTCAAAACTGACCAATGCACGAAATATAGCCCCTGATCAACCATGAACAACGATATGCGTTTCTTTTCGATCCGACTTCAAATGACGACACAGCACAGTAAATTGCATTTCGGGGGGTCGTAGGGTGCACGGAAAAAAAAAAAGTTTTAGTGTTCTGAAATTGTCTTCAAATATGCTACAAAACTGGGGGGTGACTGCATGAACTTTTTTTCGCGACCCTATCTAGTCTATACTATACGCAACGTTGTAATATGAAAGCCAGGCCACTTTCAGCCGCGACCCTGATTCTTTTTCTATCCATAAAGTCTATAATCTCACTAATTTTACCTTGGATCCCTTTGGAATTAAATTCCAAAGAATTATGTATTATTATTATGTATATAGAATTATAGGGCTGTTTTCTTTTAGCACTGGATGCAACATTTATATGGGCAATCCAGAACATCGTTGCACTGGTGTTATATCCAGAACATCTAATCAGTGCAAGTCGCAACGGTGTTGCCAGATTGCATTTTGATAAAGTGACGCTTTTTAGAATAGCAATTTATTGTGACTAATTTATCGAATAACAGAGATTCAACGTGGCACAGTGTCATAAATAATCGCAGCAGTAAACAATTATTACTATTTGGGAATTTCACACATTAAAAATGTAAGATTTTACTTATTTTCTGTGATTATTTTTAAACAGCTGTTGACAGTGTTGCATATTTTTTGGAGATGTCCTCGATAAAGGTGAGTATTAAGTTCGAGTTTAGCCGCTAAAAACGTCATTTTTCACGATTACTTTTCTTTAATAATCCATTTTAAGGAATACAAACTTTGTGAAAATTTGCTTTGGGCTTTTCCCCATCAAGTTATAATAAAATTTGCAACAAATATGTATAATTCCATGCATTTTTCTTAATGATTTAATTTTCACTTTAACGATTTTAGCGGCTAAACTCGAACTTAATACTCACCTTAAACGATTACTCTGTTTTCTTTTATTCCGTGACTGCTTAGGGTATCCAGTGCTAAAAGAAAACAGCCATAATAATGGGTGTAAGATGCTGCGGTGGAGAATATTGTTGTGCGGGAGATGTTGTCGGCACGGCAACCGCTGGCCGACTTATACCGGTTTTATTTCAGTTAGTCTATAATTTAACTATAACTCATCTTACAAACGAACAACGCTTGCTAATTATTGAATTTCATTATCAAAAACGTAGTAAATGTGGTAAAAAAATGTAGTAAATGTCAAAAATGCTAAGGCATGAAAACGTCATATTGAAAAATTTTAGTTTTTTTTTTTTATATTTTTTTGAAATTTCTACTCAAAAGCAATTTGCAGTCATACTAAAAACGTCTGAATGCAACACGATTTCCAATTGCTGAAAGTTGTTGTGGCCAATATCGGATTTAGATACTACGTGTGGGCATACAAAAATCAACCACGCGGACTAATAAAGCCGATTTTTATACGGTTATATGAAATCCAACTGGCAGTAGTACGCCTATATTTTCTTACTATTTTTTATAAAGTAAGACATAAATGGTTCTACAAAATGTACATATACTGTAAAAATTCGTATATTGCCAAAACATTTTTGAATCAATAGAAATGGTTTCAAGCAAAAACCCTAACACTGGTAACTCTATCAGCTACTGTATATTCGAGATTTTACCGAAAATTCGACACTTTTTGGTCTGTTAAGCAATTACCATCGGCATAATAAGGCATAATTTTACTTACCCACATCTTCAAAGTTGCTGCTTGAGCTACATGCTCTTGTAAGGCAATTAATTAAAATTTGAGCTTCCAAGTTAAGTAAGTGGGCTGTCTCTTGTACTTCTATAATTTTTTTAGAAGAAAAATATGAAATGAACATCACAAACTACGGCTTCGTTGACACAAAGCTTACCGTAAATATTTGAAATTTGACAGCCTTCGGTTCCATCAATATTCGTAATGGGTACAAATATAAAATTACCTAATTTTAATACCACAGCAATAATACGGAAAATTGAATGTGTTTCATCGCACGATAGTCCAAGAACGTCCAATGATTTCTATCAAGAAAATACCACATAATTTATTTATTAATATTTATTAATTTTTATAAAAACTCTTACCTTTGTATAGTGAAAGTTTGCACGATCCTCTTCCAAGACAGTTGTATTCTTTAAAAGTTCATATTTTTCAACATTGCGATACAATTTTAATGACTCTGAAAAACGAATGCGCTTAATATAAATATTTGTCCAATCTGAATCAAGAAAAAAATGAATTACTTAATAATTGCAAATCGCCACCTGACAATAGCTGATAGAAAATATGAAAATTTCTTTCTCCTATAGACACGTCAGTAACACGAGTCTGAAAAGAAGTGAACACACAATTTAAAATAATTACAATAATTTTAATTTATGCTCGTAACAAGAATGTGTAAATTATTATTTAACAGGAATCTGTGAGCAACAAACCTTTTCCAACATATCTTGGTAAAGTCATGCAAATAATAGAAATTTAACAATTTATAAATAAAAGGTAAATTTGCTTATTCAATTATGTTTAGTTTTTTTTGGGTTTTTAGTTTTAGCATAAAATTCAATAAATTTCAATATAAGCGATATAAAATTGTTTGCCTCATATCGATTACTTACAATGTGTTATATGAACACCAATTGGATCGCCTTTATAGTCAATTTCAATATCAAATAATTTTCCCTAAAATAAAGACAAGTGATGATTTTTTAAATATATGATAATTATGTACCATACATACATAACGACTAGAATTGTTATTTTTTAATGTCACAGCATTTCCCATTGCCTCTAAGAATACATCGGCATACGATACACATTCCCTTAATCGTTTCATGGGATTTTTATGTTTCCTAGGTGTGGCTGGTGAGGTTTGCCATAACTTTTGTGCATTTAAAGATGACTGACTTAATTTGTGAGCATCATATAAGGAGATACGTTGCATTGAACCTGATAAATTTGAACGTTCATCTCGATTGTGACAATCCATGGAAGATTGTTTGGCTAAATTGGAACAACTCCCTCGTTGTAAGTGTACAGAGTGGTTAGCAGAAGAACCAAAATTTCCTGGTTGTGATGAAATGCTTAGATCCCCATCGTCCTTTTCGAAGTTCTGGGCGATAGCTCTCGTGCACTTGCTGTGACCACATTGACGACATCCGCTGTTAGATGACGAATATTTTGGTGATGTACTTCTAGCTAAATACATGGTCGATGATGATTTCGAGGAACATCCTGCAGAAGTATTATAAGCCAACTGTGCCGATTGCTGATGCTTAAAACATGATTTCGTTGGATGTGGTGATAGCGTTAAGCCAAATGCCGAGCCTATTTGGCCGCATTGCATTGGGGCCGTTGTGTACGTGGAACTATCTAATGTTGTTATATTTTCCGTACTTTTATGGTGGGAAAAGTCAAAATCGACCATTTTCTCTCGCATACTACGTTTTCCACGTTCTGAACTTTCGGCACGAGCACGATGTTGTACAGCTACATCACAGTATTTCGTTGTTGGACCTGGCGATGGAGATTGACGTCGCTGTTGATGCATAGTGTGACACGAACTAGAACTGGCGGCCGATCCAAAATTTTTACTCAACACGTAATTTGTTGTAACACCTCCAACTGAACAAGAACTTGAGGTACGACGATGTTTATGGGATGCCGAAGGCGTTGAAGATGTACAACCTGAACTAACCGAAGATTGTTTACAAAGGGTGGCCGTTCTTTTAGACTTTTCTTGTATGTGAGTTAGAAAATTGACAATCATCTTAAATGATTCAGTTTTACCCGAACCACTTTCACCTGGAATTTATTATAAAAAATGGCAATAATATCCACAATTATTACGAAAAGAAGTTGCTATAACATACCAGCTATAATAATACATTGATCCTCACTTTTATCCTTGAGAGATTGAAAGGATAAATTAGCGAGACCATAGCTGAAAGAAAAAGATAAAACAATATAGCATAATTATAATAAAATAGGATTATTTTTTATTATGACGACGCATATACCAATATTGAATTGATTGTGAGATTAAAAAAATTTCTAAATTGGATTGCAAATGAAGATTTGGCGGCCCAAACAAATTTTTGTAAGACCGAGGTGACCAGGTACACAGGAGATATAATCAAGACATCTGGCAAACACTTTAGTTCTAACTGATGAACAATTCACTCATGTCTGAGTCGTGATTCACTCTGCATTTATTGGTGCTGGTGTGCGAGGAAACTCAGAAAATATATCACCAACATTTATTCCATTAAAATTTGAATTGAATTTGGAAAATGATACTTTCGTCGTTATTATTGAAGACATGCCAACTAAAAACTAATTGTATCAATTAATATAGTGATTGAAAAAGAAAAAAAAATTTTTGTGAATGTATCACGACTATAATCTATTCGTGAGTGGTGTAAGTAAAA
This sequence comes from Haematobia irritans, assembly GCF_050003625.1. NCBI lineage: Eukaryota > Metazoa > Arthropoda > Insecta > Diptera > Muscidae > Haematobia > Haematobia irritans. The sequence goes on along the minus strand of NC_134397.1, from coordinate 155,410,373 downwards.
ATTTTGAAAAATCATCCAAAAATATAAAAGAACTTAACAACTCTTACGATGTTTATAACGGTCACGTTACTCATGAATTTAATATACTGAAAGGAAAGGGAGCACCCTAATTTTATTACAAGAAATTGCAAATTTGTTGTTTTTCGATTTAAAAAAATTAGTGTTTAAAACTAATTTTCACTAATTTTTATGTTTTTCGGTTTTAGTTGGTTAACCGGCTTTGACCAAATAAACAAACTGACAACTGGTTTTTAAAAAATTGAGATTTTCGAATAAACCGAAATTCGACTTTTCAAAAAAAAAAAACGATAATTTGCACATCCTAGTACATTTATACCTGTACCGGAATTAAACATACGGTTGTTATCATTATTATTAATAAGGCGATTATGTCCTAAAACGGCGAAAGAATCTAAAAAGTTTCTTTTCATACGATCTGATGTTAATGATATAATTCTGCAAATTTGCAATGCAATTGCATAAACAGAAAGAAATTTTTCGAAATTTTTTTTCAATTAATTAATTTTTTGTGAATTTTTTTGTGAATGTATCACGACTATAATCTATTCGTGAGTGGTGTAAGTAAAAATTTTGAAAAATCATCCAAAAATATAAAAGAACTTAACAACTCTTACGATGTTTATAACGGTCACGTTACTCATGAATTTAATATACTGAAAGGAAAGGGAGCACCCTAACTTTATTACAAGAAATTGCAAATTTGTTGTTTTTCGATTTAAAAAAATTAGTGTTTAAAACTAATTTTCACTAATTTTTATGTTTTTCGGTTTTAGTTGGTTAACCGGCTTTGACCAAATAAAAAACTGACAACTTGTTTTTAAAAAATTGGGATTTTCGAATAAACCGAAATTAGACTTTTCAAAAAAAAAAGATAATTTGCACATCCTAGTACATTTACACCTGTACCGGAATTAAACATACGGTCGTTATCATTATAATTAATAAGGCGATTATGTCCTAAAACGGCGAAAGAATTTAAAAAGTTTCTTTTTATACGATCTGATGTTAATGATATAATTCTGCAAATTTGCAATGCAATTGCATAAACAGAAAGAAATTTTTCGAAATTTTTTTCAATTAATATCTTAATTGAGTTTTAAATTGATACTATCATTTCTGTGATTGACATTTCAATTAAAAAATTAATTGGATCAATTAATTTCGTGATTGAATTCGAAAAAAATGTTTGTGTGTACACAATGTCAAGTCCGGGAACATAATTAGTTCCCTTTTTGGTATTTTATAAATTTGTGACGTATGAATTGAAATGATACTTTCGTCGTTATTATTGAAGACGTATAAGAAAACTTACATGTGAGGAGGTAACTGGAATATGCCTTTGCTACCATAATTGTGTATTAAATCCAATGAATTTTCTGATATGTGATGATATGGATTAACGGCCACCACGGAGGTACCTATATAGGTCTGTAAAAAATAAATATATTAGAAAAAACCTGAGGAAAAAACCGAAAAAAAAACATCTTACGTATATAAGATCACGTTTGTAACGTAGATGAATGTTGTTAATGAAGTTATCTTCTGAAAGATTTTCCAACAGTACTGAATCCCAAGTTCCAACTTCTTGTTCCATAATAGAAAAATAGTAAACGTTGCAGTGATAATATAAGGCTTATTTGTAACAACGCTTAATTGTTGTAGGTGTAGTAATTGATTTGTTAGTCTGAAAAAATAATGGTATTTTAATAGAATATAATAATAAATAATCACACTGCAAAAGGGTGAGTTTAGATTATAGGAAGATCATAATTAAATGTAAAAACGGGTTTACGTTGATTTCTTCTAAGTGTTTTCCAGAAGCCCCGAACACTCCTACCACGGACAACAAAACTGCTATTCTTGAAGAGCCGAGTGAAGGAACGCGAGATAGACTATACATGTGTCATTTCAAAAACTGAAGCGGCACCACGCCTTTTCTCTCCGAACAGCAATTTCAGGACAGTGTTAGATGCTGCTTAAACGGAATCCTAGTAGTCCAAGATTGGGTCGAAACTCTGTATGACAAAAACGCTCCGAATAGAGCAAAGACTACTCCTCGGTAGGAATTGTGATGGCAACCATTTTGTGGGATTCGCAAGGTGCGACACACATCGACAACTATGAGAATGGTAAAAGTACTATGGGGTAGTTATATAATGAATTTTTTCGGACGTACTAAAATTCAGGCAAGTTTGCCCAAGTCAGCGTAAACGAAATACACTTCTTCTTTTACACTATCCACCATATACTCCTGCTCTAAACCCGTACGAATTATTTTTATTGAAACAGTAGAAGATAAGTGTATCGAGTTTAAAAGAGAATATGAGGTCTTCAACGCCGTGTTCTTTTAACCAAACCTACCTGGCTCAGTTCTTCTTGCCCGTCTTAAAATGTACGGCTTTTCGAGGCCTGGAAAAATGCCCTCCATGGGCTGAGAGTGTAAGACGCATTCCAGTTTATACAAAACAAGAAAACTTGCTGAAGTGGTAGATTGGGTAATGAGATTTAGAAGCGAAAATTTATATTCGTTTTCATGTGTGTCACAGGGAAATTCAAACGGGAGGAACAATTACAATAACATGACCACATCTACTTGTTTTAAAAATACGATTTTCTCTTTCTGATAAATAATTGCAATGAGAAAGGTTTTCCCAGCGAAAAGCCATTTTACCTTTACCAATGTTCGCCATACATGCTCCTCCACATCCAATAATATACCATTGGTCTATTCTAAAGCAAAAAAATATAGAATAGGATCATACATATTTTAAATCGGATTAGGGTGCCGGTTCATGCTAAATTTATACTTAATTTCAATTCCCAAGGTCAAAATTTCCTCTTAATCTAAGGTTTTGTTCGTTGAACACGAAATTATCGATTTTCTATCTACAAATTGTATTTACTCTTTAAAAACATTGTCTATAGGCGAATAAAATTAAACGTTCACTTTAAAATTCACTGTACAATGCTTTACATTTTTAATTATATATTTTCACCCAAAGATAGAAAACGATACAGGTCAACATTTTTTTCTTGCACTGAAATGTACCTATGAAAAAACAATTATCCTTTTGGCGATTCCCAATTACAAAAACCTTTTAGTTGTTGTTGTTGTTCATGTACTTTTTTTCTTTTTGTTAACAAACTAACAAACATTAATAACTAATAATAATTAATAAAAGAACTTCAACTGAATAAACAATAAGACACATAACAACTAGAATCAGGGTTGATAAACTTCGTACTATGACATTTGTTTTGGTACGTATCTATGAGATATTTTGAACATTAAAGTCTGATCACAGTTTTACGAGGTCTGGTCACAAATTTTGTTATATAGGCCGGTATGTTTCTTCTGCGAAAATGCTCCTTTCCATAAAGGTTGAGTTACATACAATACGTTAACGCGTCCATTGATGGAAGGATTGATATTTTCACTTTGGAGCACTCTAATCAAGTTGTTGCTTTTAAAGAGAAAATTCAACTCTTCAATCATCGGACGCATTAACGCATGGTATGTAACTCAACCTTAAGAAATGCATTGCAATTTATGCTAGCAAAATTTTCGGCAGTGTTAACTTCCGCATGCACTTCTAATGAAATTTTTGCCCATAACAGTGTTGTTAAAAACATATAGGGTAAGTGCAGCAAATGTGGTATACCCATTTGTTTTTCGAAAGCCAAATTTTTTGTTTTTCTTCGACGAGGCTAAGATTTTACCACATTCATTTTACTAGTGTTAGCCATCCACGCAACTATGAGCGAAAAATTAGAAACCCATAATTTCGGATGTATTTGCGAATTTATTAAAAAACACATTAAGCAAGGATTCATAAAATGTGCAGGTTATGTGGTACACCATAATGTAGATTTTTTTGTAAAAAAAAATAAATGCAATATGTGTATCGAAATTGCATACATTTTATGCTTATTTAGTACTCGTCAGTTATTTACATCCGAAAATTAATAAATTTAAAATATATCTTCACACAAAACGAAATGATTAAGAACCACCAAAAAAAACCTTCGAACACGGGTAAATGTGAATTCTTTAAACTGGCACAAAGAAAGAGTTGCAAAAATCGAATTGATCTTTGATAGCTTCATTTTCTGACAGCCACAATCTACTCAGCTTGGTTTAGTTCTTCGTATGTTGTTAGATAGAGAAAAAAGCTACTATACCACATTACCAGCCTATACCACATTTGCTGCACTTATGCGCTTTACAGATTATCAGTTATTCCGGAAGGGATGTCGGTGTTTGTAAAGAATCTTACAATGTGTCGGATCGATACGACTTGTCGGCGATGACTAAATAATCGGTAAATGTGTTATCGATCCCATAATCATGCAGCAGTATCGATTATGCCTTCGGACTTAACTGATAATGTGCACAATATATGGGATATGTTCGACACGACCACTGTCGTCCGGAATAACTGATAGTCTGTAAAGCGCATTACCCTATGTATGTTGACAACTCACGGCAGCTACCTTATTATTATTTTCAAACGTTGTGCGTTGCTGAGTATTTTGTGTTCCAATTCGAAAACTCTATGCCCTTGGACAAATTTCACACCTTGTGCAAAAGACATAACTCTACCAACATTTTTTTTTTTGGGGTTCGGGAACACTTATGCGCTGCCAGTATTTCAAAATTCAATCTAATCCCATCGCTACCATAGAATCTTAAGTGACACTATAACAATTTTCAACTGTTAAGGGAAATGTGGAGGTGTGTCGCTTAATAGTGTATAGTAACGATAGAGGTAAAATGAAAAATTGGAATGTTGGCAGAGAATGCATTTCAAAAGAAAAAATGTTACGCAATAAATAAGGTTTCGGAGAGATCTTGACAAATTCGCTTTTATATGGTCTACATGATTGATTTTATTCTCTACCGTTGTGTTTCTTTACGTACTACTAGTTACTACTTTTACTAGTTTTTACTAGAAACCGTTCATCAACCAAAAAAAAAGTAAAAGTAGTAAACAATTTTAAGAGAACAATGTCAAAATGCAAGTCTCTTTTAATTTTTTTACTTCAAGTTACAGGCCGGTATGCACCTCTAGCGAAATTTTCGGTAGCAAAAATTTATTTAAGTCTACAACAAAAAACAGGGCTGTGTACACAAATTTTAAACCCGCTAATCACTTTTAAAAATTGTTAATGTATGTTCCAAATATTCCTCAAATAAATTGATTATTATTTACAGACCTTTTAAAACTTTTACGCACACAATGATTGTAATAAATTAAATGTTTGCTGCCAAAATATGCTTTTGACAACCCTGTTATTTTCACTAGAGGTGCGTACCAGCTTACGAAATTGAACGCTACCGAAAATTTCGTTAGCATAAATAGCAATGCATTTCTTATGGGAATGAAATTTTTCGCTAGAGGTGGATACCGGCCTTACTCGACAAAAATAATTACTTCTTTATAAATTTTGCAAACCATAGTAGTTGCAAATCGTTTTTTTTTTTTTTTGGAAATAATTCTGTAACTTTTGAATGGATTAAGATATCAACATAGTTTTTTCTTTGTGTTTTGTTTTAAGATGAGTATTAAGTGCGAGTTTAGCGGTTAAAATCAAAAATAAGTCAGTAAAAACGAATAAAATTTTACCTTTTTGGTGGAAATTATATTATAACTTGATGGAGGAATAGCCCAAAACAACTTTTTATAAAGTTTATATTCTTTAAAATGGTTTATTAAATAAAAGTAATCGTGAAAAAGTGAGGATTGTAGCGGCACACAACTTATATTATCGATGGTGCTGGATGGTGTATTGAAATTTCGACGTATTGGCTAATGGTTAACCAACTACAAGATATCATTCGCCAAGGGTATGTCGCCACAGCTTCATTCTCTTTTGGCATCCCTAAGACAAAACATTTTACTTTGATTAAACATACGCCACTCTAGTGTTATGTCATTGACAGCTGTTTATTTTATTAGTTCCGTTGGTAAATTATGTTAGCCCTACAAAAGGTACATGAAAATTTAATAACAATATAAAGGTAAATGTTTGATACAATTTCATCTTTCAGATTAAACCAGTCTTCCTAAAAGACACAACAGATTGTATAAAATATGTGGCTTCAATACATACCACCTCTGTTTGTCCAAAAACACAATCTGGACGTTACCGCATAACCAACAAACGAAACAAACCACTGACCTACGAGATGGCTAACCCACCACACTATATTGCTCATAGAAAATCCTGGAATTCATGGAATACTTGTATGTATTGGAATTAAACAAATCTTCAACAAATGTTTATTAATAACTTTCTACTTTCTCCAGCCACGATGTTGGACGGCTTAAGGCCCTCTCAAACTGCCATTGAAGATGTATTTATACGGAAATTTTTCAATGGCACATGGCATTCATTAGTCTGCTCCGAGGTTATCATTAAAAGACAGCATAATATGATACGCATAGGAGCCATAGTTCGACAAGCCATTAGCGCACGCAAGATGTATTTTCTAATTGGTTACACAGAGGAGCTTTTGTCGTATTGGCTACAATGTCCTGTAACACTTGAACTACAAACAGTACAGGATAAAAATGATGTTGTTTTCAAATATATTTAAGTAAAAACATAAATATTTTTATTGTTAATCCGATAAAAAGAGTTAAAATCATATTAATGGACTGTTATTTTTTCACTATGTTGGTTACTATTTTGCCAGGTTTTTATGGCCTTATTCACTAGGGCATCGGGATCCTTAACCTGAAAAGAAAACATAATTTAGTTCCTTTTCATTTAAGGATTTAGAAGGAATGTGTGTTTTGTTATTTTAGAAAAGGTAACCGCAAAAATAAAGTAATTTATAAATCGAAAACCAAACGTAGTCAAGTGAAGAGCAATTTTCAAATTCCAGGAAACATATGTAATAATTCTGCAATAGAATTCTTAACAAACTGACCTGCTCCATTAGATTTTTAAACTCCAGCATGGTCTTGCATTTCATTGCTTTGTCGCTAAAAGCCTTTGTCATTTCCAAAAAAATAAATACAACTATTTTTCGAGATCCTCCACATATTTTGTCCCAAACTCTAACTAAAGTGGATTCGTTGATAACGCCAGCAAAGCATGTTGTATACCATCGATCTAATAATTCAGTTGAACTAAAAACGCCTAAACTATCCAAGTGACTGAAAACAATGTGTAATAGATTAGAAAGAACTCGACATTTAAATTCAAAATAATATAATCACTTGTAGAGTTGACCATCCTCCTTTTTAAGCAATGTTTGCGTTAGCTCCTTGAGTCTTGGACATTCTTGCTGAATTTCCAAGGTGCATTCATAAAATTCTTTCGCCAGCCAATAGATTTCTACATCATCCTCAAATATCTGCAATAATACTTTCACAATTTCCATAAACACCAGGTCTGCGTTCGAATCATCATTTCTATCACTAGCTAACAATGTATTGTTTTCCAATTTCCACATATTTAAAAATGCCTGGTGTTTTGGTGTTGTTCCATATTGCATTACGGTTACAGCCCTCATTAAATCATCATAGACGTCCTTTCGTTGATCCATAATGAATTCTGTAGAATTTTTATGTAGTGGCATAACACCCAAAATAATGTTCCACAAAAGACTACGATGTGTGATGGGGACAGTGTAACTCAGGCAAAACTGTTTCAACTTCACATGATTTCGAATATTATCTTGTAGAAGTTTGTTTAGAGATTTTTTCTCTTCTACGCTGTGACATCCAACTTTTTCATAATAACTCGAACGGAAATTTCTTTCATCTGTGGTCATGATTTACTGTGTTCTATGAATTTTTCCGTCCGTCCGACCCGAAATTAGTAAACTATTGTCAGCTGATTGTTTAGGGTTTCCATACATTAGCATTATGTTGCGAAAGCTTGGATATTGTTAGAATTCAACTCACTTTATATTGTATTTGAAAGCGTTTAGTTTTCGCTTGTAAACATAGGATATTTTCTTGTTGATTCACTAAAGCAAAATAATACATCCCTTCGTGTACCCTTCGAAAGAGAATATTTTCGAAAATTAAAAATTTTAGTTTCGCAAAAAGGTGTATCGTATTTTTTTCAAATATACAACGATCAAAAAATATTGGGCTGTTTTCAACTGCAGAAAAAATTAAAGCAGCCCAAATATACCTCTTTGGAGATATTTGCTTTTTTATATTTAGTTTCATAATTTATTATGATTGTAAATTTTGTAATAAATAAATAACATATTGTGCTAATTTAAACAACACTTAATTTTTGGGAGAGTAGACAAATGCTACTACTATAACTTCTAAACAACATTCTTAGAACTATGCATGATTAGTTTTAGAAAAGAGATTTTTTTCGAAATTGTAAGTATTGTATTTTTTAAGTTTTTTGAATTTTATTAGTTTCTATAATTCAGGTATTTTGCTTTTCTATGTAATACTTTTTATTGGCCTTAGGGCTTTTGTATTACTTTGTGGATAAATAAATGAATAAAATCAATAAATAAATATCGATTTCGTCCATTTATGTCATAGAGTCAAGTCGATGGACCATATATAACCCAAAAACTACACAATTCCTTGAATAATTGACTTACACCCATGTTCCGATATCCACTTCAATTCCACTATTAACGTCAAATCCACGAACGTGAAAATTTGGTGTTCTTAATTCCACATTCTTTTTTGAACTATTCTGTAACCAGCTGGGTTGCACAAATCACCCAAAAATTCACTAAGGCGGAAATCAAAATTAGTGAAATCAATAGACTTATAATTTATTATTTTTTTAATTAAAAATGACGCAGTTTTAATAAAACTCATGTATTAAATATAAAACATTTAAAATTTTTTACGCGAGTACTTTTTTTTTAACCGGACATAATTCAGCTTTCACCAAGACTTTTGCAAGTGAATTGATTTCACGAAAATTCCGGTGAATGTGGATTGTAGGACTAGAAAGTTGTGGAATTGATTCACATTCACCTGGAAGTGGATTTGGGAACATGGGCATGTGTCTCACATTGCAGTGAAACGGCTTGGAGAAGCTCTGGGATTCGTATTGAGCACATGACGCATGGACGTCTAGGTCGGCATGATAACCATTACACCACGGTGGCTGTCTGTAGGTAGTCTTCAACTACATAATTGCATCCATATGGATGAAGGGTGACTGACAGGCATGTGTACGGCTTAAAAGTTCGTTAGCTAACGTAGTCAGCATGTAGACAAGCGGTTAAGAAATGATATAATTTGAAGCTAGTTAGAATATATGTCAGCCACTATGTATGTACATCAATTCCTCAATCTTCGGAGCAGAGAGAATTTTACTCTTTGTTTTTGATCTGTAAACTTAGAGCAGAACCTTATAATGTAGGGCATGAGCTTCGAGAAAGTCGGAATATATAGACAATAAAAGCTAATGTTCACCAATATATTTGTGAATATTAGCTTGTATAAAATAAAACACCATTATATATATTTTTTATATTTAACTATTTATTTACAACATTCCCACAATATTTCGTTATATATTTTTCAATCGTATCTTTTTAATACTCATTTAATTCTTTATAACATTTTACTACACACAATTTGTGATGCTATACCACGGAAAATTTTGTAAATATATGTACGTTTACAACAAAAGAAATAAAAAAAAACATATACTTCTAATGTCATCACTTTTGAATATAAAATTTACGAATAAATAATGGAAACCAACTAAAAAATATTCAGTAAATAAAAAAAATACTTTGGAAAAGACTATTTATTATATACGAAGTGAAAATTTATTTTTAATAAGAACTATAAAAACTTCTTAATATGTTTCTATTTAAAAATATTCATGTCTTTTTCTCTCAAAAAGATGTCATATTTGGAGGAGGTCGGTCGAAGACTAATATTTCATTGACTAATAGAAACGTTTGCGTGAATTTTTCTCCTTAAAATATGAAATGGCGAATATTGCCACAGCCACAGCAGCCAACATGCCAAAAAGTAAAATGAAGAAGATTTTCGTATTTGACATGCCCGGTTTAGGATCATCTTTATGTTCACGTGGAGGTTCGAATGTCTTCGCATTGGGTATGATGTTGGCACGAGCAATAATTTGATCGGGCTGTATTTTATTTAGAAAAGAAAAAATAAATGTGACATTAGCATTAACTTTTATCTGCGCAAAATGTTGTTGTTATTGTAATTTTATATTTTTCATTGGCCAAAAAATTAGCTTAAATGTATTTTAAGCACTTACCGTTATATCTGTATCCAAATCGTAGAATTTGAAACTTAGAATATCATGATTATCAGACAAATCACCTGTTGTTGCTGAGAGTCCAAAAAAGTATCCAGTTGGCAATTCTACATTATTGACAACAAAGCAATTTTTCCATTCATTTCGGTTTTCAAGATCAGTTGACACCGAAAGAATGTCATTTTCATAGCGTATAGCAACATGGGTATCGAAATTAACATTTCGGAAACGAACTTCACATCCTGCTAATTGTGTGTGGGTTCCATCTCGATCATGATCATAACTCCACGTTCCATTGTTTACCATAGCACTCAAGTAAGGATGTTGATGCTGGTTTAAAGTAAAAAAGAAATCAAACACATATCGTAAGCTGAATTAATTAAATTCATAGCCTAGTCAACTTCGATAAAACTCTCAAAAGGCATGTTTTGAAAAAACATCATTAAGGATAATGGAAGCCATTCAGGCAAAACAAATAGCACAATTACTCAAATGCAAAAATACAGAAAAATCAGGCATGATAGATTTGACGATATTTTTTATTATTACTTTGCAAATTGACGCAAAAAAAATATTGTATTTATTCTGGATCAGCAGCGTAGACTAGTTCAGGTACAGTGGATATCAATTGTTACTACAGTGGGAAATTGAGATTTTCAAGTACGTTACAATATCTCTTTTCAGTGAGCGAACTTATGGCTATGTTAGGTATAGCGGCAGCCAGATATCTCAGGATCACTTAGACTATTCAGTCCATTGTGATACCATAGGTGGTGAACTTGTCAATGTGTGCTGTCCGCTTCTATATTCAACTCAATGACAAGGGACCTCCTTTTCACATTACTATGAAACTAAAGGGTGATTCTTTTGAGGTTAGGATTTTCATGCATTAGTATTTGACAGATCACGTGGGATTTCAGACATGGTGTCAAAGAGAAAGATGCTCAGTATGCTTTGACATTTCATCATGAATAGCCGAACGATCTGCCACAACGTCGAATTTTCAGTGAATGGGCCCTAGAAAAGTTGGCAGAAAATCCGCTTTTTTATCGACAAATTTTGTTCAGCGATGAGGCTCATTTCTGGTTGAATGGCTACGTAAATAAGCAAAATTGCCGCATTTGGAGTGAAGAGCAACCAGAAGCCGTTCAAGAACTGCCCATGCATCCCGAAAAATGCACTGTTTGGTGTGGTTTGTACGCTGGTGGAATCATTGGACCGTATTTTTTCAAAGATGCTGTTGGACGCAACGTTACGGTGAATGGCGATCGCTATCGTTCGATGCTAACAAACTTTTTGTTGCCAAAAATGGAAGAACTGAACTTGGTTGACATGTGGTTTCAACAAGATGGCGCTACATGCCACACAGCTCGCGATTCTATGGCCATTTTGAGGGAAAACTTCGGAGAACAATTCATCTCAAGAAATGGACCGGTAAGTTGGCCACCAAGATCATGCGATTTGACGCCTTTAGACTATTTTTTTGTGGGGCTACGTCAAGTCTAAAGTCTACAGAAATAAGCCAGCAACTATTCCAGCTTTGGAAGACAACATTTCCGAAGAAATTCGGGCTATTCCGGCCGAAATGCTCGAAAAAGTTGCCCAAAATTGGACTTTCCGAATGGACCACCTAAGACGCAGCCGCGGTCAACATTTAAATGAAATTATCTTCAAAAAGTAAATGTCATGGACCAATCTAACGTTTCAAATAAAGAACCGATGAGATTTTGCAAATTTTATGCGTTTTTTTTTTTTAAAAAGTTATCAAGCTCTTAACAAATCACCCTTTAGATTGGACAAAATTTTTAATTAAAACAAAAATCAATCATAAAAATTAATAATATCAATTAATTTTTTAATTGATCCCAGCATTTCTGTGTTTGAAACCATTTCAATTTAAAATTAATTGGATCAATTATGCCAATTATTGAGAAATGGTAATGATGGTAGTGCAGTTAGTAGAATGGGATAAACACAAGGTTAGGTTAGGTTAGGTGGCAGCCCGATGTATCAGGCTCACTTAGACTATTCAGTCCATTGTGATACCACATTGGTGAACTTCTCTCTTATCATGGGATAAACACAAGATGTACCGAATTTTAAGCTGATGATGATGAATAACCTCCTGGAGAAAAGTCTTTAAAGAGCTGAAATTTACGCCAGCACCGAATTTCAAATAAATCGAATAAAACATCCTCTAGACGCTCCAGACGTAAAATCTGGAAATCTGTATATTTAATACATGACATGCATTTGCAAAGCTGGTTTCCTATTCAAATTAGAAGTACTTAAGCATGGGAATGACAGTGATCAAAGAACCCAATTTACTGCAAAATCCACCGAAGACACAAAGTTATAGATGTAAACATTAGTTAACAGACCCAGTTACAATAAATAAATACCTAGTGGTAGTCCCTAAAGCTAAATCAATACCTAGCTTATTGACGAAATATTTAAATTATTGATGAATCTCTACTTACTAAATAATTATGTAAAAACAAACTTACGTTATGAGGCCCATTGTGATTGCTATATGTGTCTAAAATTACAGCTAAACCCGAAAAGTGATCTTTACTTCCAAATACAGGACCCGGCTGCATTCTCTCTTTTGTGTACCAAATTGCAAAACCATCTCCAAACAGTTCTGACCCTTTCCCATGTACTTTAAATGTTACATGGACTTCCCAATTTTTTGTCATACACGGCTGCAAATATAAAAAAAAAGTGAATTTAAACTTTGAACTTTACTCCGCCCTTGTTTAAGTCCATATATACCGCATAATTCCACAGAGCTCCACTTTTAGATTGCAAATCTGGTGTTAATCTAATGTAGTTACTTGTTACCACTGTATGACCAAGGAAGTCCCAATTTGGAAGGTTCACACCAACACCTAAAGCCAAGACATTTGCTATTAGTAGGCGCCTTCAATTATGTACTTTAATGTTTCCTTACCTTGGAAAGGCCTAACTAAAGAGTGTTCCCTTTTCATATATTCATCAGCACAGCATACCATTAGAAATATCCAGCAAAATACCAACGTTTTTATATTTTCTCTGATCCCCATTTTATATATTTATTAAGATTCGATAATCAAACAAATTGGTATTATATTTCTATATTACAATTTTTTCAATAAATAACAATTAGAGAAGTCGGCTTCTTTTTCCCGTTGTCCAGTTACTCAGAAGAATTATTTGTCAACTAGACTACTAATACGCTAACGCTACGATACGGGCTCCATAAGGGGTGTTATTCATTGTGTATAAACACAACCATATCGATTAACTATAGGCGAAGCATCTGATGATTGTGTACAAACTCAACCAAAGCGACTGTCGGTAGGCGAATACTTTCTAATGCGTCTTAATGCGCTTTACAGACAATCAGTTATTCCGGACGGAATGTCGGTGTTTGTAAAGGGCACCTTATACGGTCGGATAAACTCTGCGACACAACACGTTGCGGCGACAAATCCGCTAATATAAGGCCATGTTCGCGTGTTGCGGGGACGTGTTGCAATAAAATCAAAACAACTTTGATTTTTCTGGTTAGGAGGCACAAATCTTGACGCGTAAGGGCATGTTCGCCAAACATTAGGAAAAGCAAATTTATTTTCACAATTAAAACAAGCATTTCTGCAATGAAATTAATGATGGATCGCTAATTCAGCTTGGGATTTTTATTGTTTCTTCCATTTTTTATTAAAAAATGGCTTTACATATAACTTTTCGTCCATCTTCATTGTTTGTGTTTATGCTTCTTCTTATTTCTTCATGTTGTTATCATAATTGTTCGTGCAATGTGAGGGTAAAACTTGAACGAACACACAACAAATAGGCGAACCCCTGTCGTAGTGTTTATACGACCGTCGAAGATCCGCTTAAAGAATCTTACAGTGTGTCCAATAGATACGACAATTTTTTGATGACTAAATAATCGGTAAATGTGTTATCGATCCCATAAACATGCAGCAGTATCGATTATGCCTTCGGACTTAACTTATAATGTGCACAATATATGGGATATGTTCGACACGAGCACTGTCGTCCGGAATAAGTGATAATCTGTAAAGCTCATAAGACGCATAAAGGTGGGTATTAAGTTCGTGTTTAAGCCTAGTACTAAGATCACATTTTCGCACGAAAAACTGTTATACTCCATATAAAAAACGTTAGCGCGAAATAAATACGAAATCTTTGTTTTGAGCATTTTCAAACACATATTTAGACAACCCTGGATTTTTCGCACGAAAAAATAAGCAGGTATATTATTTCGCATATATAAGTTAACATCCATGGGGTTGAGACCCATTTACGAAGATAGATGAAGATATTCGTTTTTCGAACTTAGTACTAAGCATTAGCCGCTAAAATCGTAATATTTTCAAGTTTACTTTTCTTTAATAATCCATTTTAAGGAATACAAACATTGTGAAAATTTGCTGATACCTAACATGCTATTCAATGCTCACCTCCCGATATTGGATCTTTCGTTTATTTATTTGAAAATCTAGAGGTATTTTAAGACCACATATTGGTGTGCCTAATATGGTTGCTATCGGTCCATGTGTTGGTATAGCCCCCATATAGACCGATCTCCCGACGTCTTGGGCTTCTAGAAACCGTAGTTGTTCTCCTATTTTAAGAGATCGTTCTCTCGATTTGTCTTCTTGAGATTCTTGACAACACGGTTACCACGGTTGGTAGAATTCTATATGTTTTGGTATAGCCCCGATATAGATCGATCTCTCGATTTGTCTTCTTGGGCGTCTTGACAACACAGTTACCACAGTTGGTAGAATTCTACCAAAAATGGTAGATTTTTTAATGTTTGATAGATTGGTAGAATTCTTGATGTTTTGGTTTATTTTGCAAAATATTCCTCTAAATCTAAAGTCCATTTTCATGAAGCTCCGTTAACTAACGAACTTTTAAACCGTATTATGGGCATAGCTGACATCTTGCGTATATATTCCATATGGCAGTTAGGAACTTAACTGCCGAAATTTTTTCAGTTAAAGTTAACCGGAGAGAAGATATTTGGAATTTACTTTCTGCTAACAGGCAGTTAAAGCCTAAAGGTGGGTATTAAGTTCGAGTTTAGCCGCTAAAATCGTAATTTTTTCACGATTACTTTTCTTTAATAATCCATTTTAAGGAATATAAACTTTGTGAAAATTTGCTTTGGGATATTCCCCATCAAGTTATAATGAAATCTGCGACAAATATGTATAATTTTATGACGTATTTTACTCATTTAGTTTTCACTTTAGTGAAAATTAGCGGCTAAACTCGAACTTAATACCCACCTTAACGGAGTTCATGTGGCCATAAGATGTACTTAAATTTCCTATAGAAATGAAATTTTGCCTAATTTTTTATTTAAACAAAATTTTGACAAAATTTTTTTATAGAAATAAGATTTTGCAAAAATTTTCTATAAAAATAAAATTTTGCAAATATTTTCTATAGAAATAAAATTGTGACCAATTTTTTTTATAAGATTTTGCAAAAATTTTCTATAAAAATAAAATTTTGCAAATATGTTAAAGATATAAAATTTTGCAAATATTTTCTAAAGAAATAAAATTTTGCAAATATTTTCTAAAGAAATAAAATTTAACAAAAATTTTGTATAGAAATAAAATATAGCAAAAATTTGGATAGAAATAAAATTAAAATTGTATAGAAATAAAATTTTGCAAATACTTTCTGTTGAAATAAAATTTTGACAAAATTTTCTATAGAAATAAAATTTTGCAAAAATTTTCTATGGAAATAAAATTTTGACAAAATTTTCTCTAGAAATAAAATTTTAACAAAATTTTCTATAGAAATAATATTTTGACAAAATTTTCAATAGTAATAAAATTTTGACAAAATTTTCAAAAGAAATAAAATTTTGACAAAATTTTCTTTAAATTCAATATCTTTAAAAATTGTATGTTTTGTGTTACATCATACTATCAAAGTCCATTGTGAGTAAGTTCACCCTTTTTGCAGAAGTAGTATTGGTGCCTTGATAAAATAATTCCCAAGTAGTTGCAGTACATCCAGATGTCAGTATCACCCTATTGCTATCGAGATAGTTGGCAGTATCGCTGCTGCAAGATGTCAAGATAATGATTGTAGGTTTAACCCCTTACAGATACATACGTAACCAAAGATCCACAAACATTAAAACATTAAATTTATATTTGATAATAAGCAAATTATTTTCATTTATTGGTATTCTTTTTTTATAAACTATTTAGATCAATAAAATATCCCACATTAAATATAATGGAAATTTATTTTATTATTTATTTTATTTTATTATTTTTCAAACGTTAAAAATAAAAGAAACATTAATTTTATATTAAATTGAATAGAGATAAGACTTTTTTGTGTGAAAGTTTTTTTCCCTCAAGAAATAAAAATGTTGAATATTTTTAAATTAAATAGTAAAATAAATTATATGCCATTTTTGGTATAAGAAAATTAACAAAACATATATAAGAAACTCTAAAAGCATAAAGCAAAATTTCGAAATATCTATGAACAAAAAAAAAATGTTACGCGAAAATAATCATCTTTTGGAAAATAATACTAAACTAGTAATGTCTAAGCAAACCATGATTATAAACCATTTGTTTTTTTTGAAATATTTAAGTAGTTCAGTAATCATAATAATATAGTAAAAAAATTATAGTTAAAATTTAAATACATTTGGCTGAAGTTTCAATGAAATATCTCTTCCTATGTGACTTTCGATATATAATATATATTATTTTTTTGTGATTATTTGTTTTCCCCTCAGATGCATATATTTTTGGTGAAGTAATAATAAGTATATATGAGAAGAAAGGGTTGCGTACTCTACATATGCTACAATATATTTATATTATTTTTATTTTTTGTTTTGTTTTAATACTTCTAATTGTGTTTTGTTATCGAAAAAGATATAGGATGTTTTCACTAGGAGTTTTCTTTCTAAATTTGTTTTATTTTTTGTATTCGTTCGTCATAAGCTACATAAAATCCCATTGGTATAGTCCGTGTTTGAGAGAGGGGGGCGGGACAGTGGAGGTTTTCCAGTTTGTGATATATATTTTGATTTCTGGAAATACATACCTATTTATATCAATATAATCTATGTGTATATTATTTCCATAGTTAAAAGTTCCTACCCTACCACCTTATCTGACATTTGATGTTTCTTTTAAATTATTTTTGTATTCAAAAATTCCAAGTCTTATTTTCTTTTAACGAGTTTTTTTGTTGTTGTTGTCACTATAATAGTATGTGCGTACATGTAAATGTGGCTATTTGTTATTTAACTACCATAATCATTGAAAATTTCATGGTAAATATATTTTATATAGTTTTGCTTTCATATAATCTGCAAAATTGGGAAGATGTTAGATTGGGAACAACAGCAGCAAACCAAATAATTTACACATTTTCGGAAGACAAAAAAAATCGCTATAATCTGCAAACCCGCCTTCTTGTGATTTACTAGTTTTTACTGTGTGATTTAAACAAGAAAATTTTCCAAACATGTCTATTATTTTTTTTAATAGTTGCGATGGATCAATATGAAACCTTAAAGCATTTGGCATGCAAATTTTTTTTTAGAAACTAGTGAAAATTTTCTCGGAATTGGTTACGCAATTATAAATGCGTTTTTGGTTCCAATTTTTTAGAAATTCACTCGATACCAAAAGTCGATAAGGTATTGTCGACAATCGTTACTATTTCTTTAGCATTGAGTTCACTGAGTGCTGTCCCGGGGAAACCTGTTAGGATATCGGCCACGAGGATTATCTTAAGTAAAGTCCATTGTTTTTGTTGTTGTATCTGCTTAGAGAACCTGAGGTGATAATGCTTACGTTCATGTTGATTTCGCTCCTGCTTCTACGCTGCACGATCATCGTGGGCTCTTTTTTCATCACTGCTTATATTATCTGGATTTTAAATTAACATATTTTGTTCAATGATGGGAGCCACCGTGGTGCAATGGTTAGCAATGATGACAGGAAATAGATGTTGGTTGAAATTCGCCACTACTCGCCGCTAGAGGCGCTGCCTGTATTTATGTCATGAAGCTATAAAAGTATAATCAGAGGCGCTTTTCGTGGAAAATAGTAGTGTTTAGCATTCTATGTAGAGTTAAATTGTATTATGATTTAAAAAAAAAGTACGGATTATAATTTTTCAAGTTTTGGAAAATCGCATTTTAAAATTGTACCTTGGGGTATATGAGAACCTAGAAAAATCGACCTATAACAAAAGTGGTTATCGATTTGTAACGATTTAATCGATCATCGTCAAAAGTCGAAAGTCCCCTAAGATTTTTTTTAAAGGAAAGTTGACTTTTCACCCATTGGGTGATAGACTTTTTTTTAGATGATTTTATGTTTATGGTGTGTGTTTTAGGGCGAATTATCAAATATTGTACAGTGTAGTTCAGGAAAACAATGTAGAACTAGTCACTGAGCACAAGATTCGATATTTATGCTGTTTAGAGAAGCAGGAATGATAATCCTTAAGATCAGGCCGAATAAAGTCATGGGAGCTACCACTATCGTTTTTTGGCTTTCACAAAAAGTGAGGTTCCCATCTATTTCCTTATAACCAATGTCTATCTTAAAACAAAGCACTTTTCTTTCATTTCAAATTTAATTACAACTCCCGATACATATGACCAATATATCCGTTTTCTATGGTCTAATATTTGTCTGTGTCTGTCAGAGATAAATCAAGAAAAAAATCGATATTAATACTTTTAAGAATTGTCTTAAAACTATAAGTTTTAAGTCCAATTCTTTTCGTTCAGCTTGGATATAAAAATTGCAGCTTTTACAATTTTTCTATAAGAAAAATTCGATGCACGCTATACACCCTATATAATTCCCAATTTTCCATAGGATCTGAACCCCCAATCTATTTTCTATTGGATAATATCTGCTTATGTGTCATACCTATTTTTGTCCCCGCAACTGTCGTGTTGGTCTTGGTAGCTTTTGTTGTTTCAACAGGCGGTGAGTTATCAAATGTTGTACTACGTATGAGTTTTCCCACCGGCTGTCGTTGAGCTGGTGCACTTGTTGTTTTCATACCTTGTTGAGGAGCTTTTATGACTTTGGTCTGTTGTTGCTGTCTATTTTTTACCTCATCCACTTTACGCCAAATACCAGCTATACGAGATTGTGCTTGATTAATTTTCGCCGCGGCATTTTGAGCTGCTGTAACTGCGGCATTTGCAGAGTTCAATGTTGAATTGCTTCGTGAGGGGGGTGTGGTGGTTGATACTCTAGTAGACAATACTGCAATGCGGGCTGCATTTGTTGTTACTCGTATATTAACATTACTATTGGCTCGTTGAGGTTTCGAAATGGATCCACCATTAGCAAAATTTCTTTTCGTGGTTGTACTGTTTTGTGCTATTGCTGAGGATGTGGATACTGGTAATTTGCGTGTATTCGCTGTCTTCTGTGGAGATGTTTTGCATGGTGAGGTGGCAGATAGTTGTCGTTTCATGGGTAATTTGGATAGCTTAGATTTTTTGGGACTTATTTCTACCACCGGTACCGTTGAGGCATCGAGAGAAGGTTCATCTTTTACAAACGTACCCTGTCGCTCTAAGGGAGGTGGTGGTGGTGGTGTGGCTTCGAATTCATTTATAGCTTTAGTAGTACCAGCACTGTCATTCTGTTTGATAGGTTTCTTTTGAGCCAATTTTGTTGTATTCGCACTTGCTGGCGTTGTAGTAGGTTTTCTCAAAAAATTTGTTTTGGGGGCAGTAGTTTGTATTTTTGTTGTTGTTGTCTTTGGTGGCGATTCAATGTTAGTCTTTTGATATTTTATGCTATAGGGAGAAATATACTGAGGTTTTTTACCTCCTCGTATGGCTTTTACAGGAGATTGCTGATTCTGGTCTTCTTGATCTTGTACCTTTACTATGTCGCCACATCCCTCTGTGGGTTTTACAATTCTCGGGCGAGCTACTTCTGTGGCACAATTCATTTCTGCTTCCGTCTCGTCTAATTCGTTCTCTTCTTCACAATCTGTCAAGGTTTGTGTGTTTGAGTCAAAATTGTGATTTGATTCAGTTTCAGAATTTTGATCGTACTCCAAGCTTGTTAGTTCCTGATCTGGTTTGAAATTCATCTCCATGTTTGATTTTTCTCCAGCAATCGGTGGCCCATTTATGAATTTAAAATTTTGTGTCATTGTTTGTAAAGAACACACTGAACTATCACTATGCTGCATTTGTTCGGCATTTGCTTCCAATAGTTTAGCATTTGTTTGGAGATCAGTATATGTTATCGTTTGGGTTCTATAACGTTCTTGACTAGATCTTCTCCTTGTACGAGGAGTATTTTGTAAATCCGATTCGGGTCGTATAACACCTTTGGTATCTGCGTTTAAATCCATCGTTTCATAGTTCGTTGTAATTTCAATTTGCAGTGTTTCATCCTTTTGGGCTTCTTCTATTTTTCTCTTCAATTCTTCACTCATATCTGCGTCTATGGTATAGGTTTTGTAACGATCTTGAACCAGTTGTCGTTTTTGTTTTGGTGTTAGGTTCCTCATGCCGGCCGAATATGTTTTCCGTGGCGTACTTTCGGCAGAACTGAAATCATAGTCAGATGGCAACGGTGTAATTGTGCCATCATTGAATGTACAATCGTCATCTTTAGGCAAATGGTCTTGGTCACTATAGCTTTGCAAGGTGACAGTACCATCACCGCCCTCATCTGGTCCAGCTGTGGCGGTTTCATAATTCGATACTGTAACCGTTGTAGCCATGCTTGCACAATCGTCGGCAATTTCAGATTGTATGCTCGATACACTTATCATCGAGTCTAAAAGCTCATCCATTAAACTGGGTGGTTTTATATTATCCAATAGAAGATTACACGACGAGTTTATCGATTCCACACTTCCGGTTAGATGGGGAGGCATCTGGCCCAATGCTCGACGTGCAACCAATCCAGCTGGTAATGTTTTACGGGGAAATTTCGGTGACTTATAATGCATTTGGGGTGAGTTTTGCAAAGAATTTGGTTGTGTTGAGTCTTGGTAATAGCCGGAAATATTCAACGAATCCATTCCCGATGGAGGTCGTATATTATCCAAATCCAAGCTATTAATACTAAACGTCAATTCTTCTTCACCATCAGTGTCGGCAGCATGTAAGTTATTAGCCAATTTCCTAGCCTCCTGGGCTATAAAAACAGAATTTGTCATGGAATTGGAATTGAAGAATAATGATGGTGTGGCTGCAGCTGTTTGTACCTTACCTCCCAATTTAAAATGTAGACCATGAGCACTTTCTTGACTATCGTCAGTCTTGGCAAGCTGATCTATGTGGTGTTCCTTTGAAACTGCAGCAGACCTATCAGCTCCATTTATTAGGGTTTTATCGGTTTCAGTGCCACAATCTAAAGAAGATGGCTGTGAATCGTATGTAAAACCATTTTGATATGTTTCACCAATATTATCAAAATCTAAAGATAAATCTGGAGCTGGAAGTTCATCAATATTTGGTGTGTTCTCGGCAAAGTCATTAAGTTCTTTATAATCGGCTGTGGTAGCTTGATCTTCATCGTCTTCATCGAAGGTGGTTGAGATTACCTTGGGAGCCGAAATGCTAACACTGGGGAAACTAACATCGTTCGGGCAAGTGTCTTCGTCCCAAGTATCGTTAGATATGGAATTTGTAGTGGTTGTGCCATCCACTATTTCATGCTCATCACTATAGCTAGCTGTGATGGAGGCATTCACAAACGATATGGGATTCGCCGATGGCTGTGCCGGTCCAGAGCTACTATTAATTCTTAATTGTTCAGCCGATGAGACAAATTCTAATGTCAACCTCTCTACTGATTTCAACATTAGATCTGGATCCTTATGTTTCTCAGAGTGTTTCTCATGGGATTCCTCAGCAATGTCGCCCGTAAGTTTAGTGTCCAAAGACACAGTTGTATCCATTATAAACGATTGATTGGACTCATCACTTTGGGTGTTATTCAAGTCCTCTTGTTCACGCTGTTTACACCCAATAGCGTTCGTTATCTCTGGAACGTTCTCTGGATTTGGAAGATTTACGCCTTGTCGTTGAGACAGAGGCAGATTCTGCTCCTTGTGCGGGGGTGAGTTGAAGTGATTTCTTTGATCGTTTATGTCTCCTTCTTGATTGATGTTGGTGTTGTTGGTTTTCTGTTGCTGCTGATGTAGGTGACTCAAAATCTCTGGCACTATGATGTGTGGATTGCTGATGATGTTGTTGTTGTCTGTCTTCTCTACGTCTGAAGCTGCTGTTGTGGTGGTGGTGGTGATGGTGGTGGTGCTGCTGCTGATGCTGACCGTTGTTGTAGTGGACAAATTGCAAGTGTCCATGTATTTGGCACTTTGAGGGTGAATTAGTTCTTCCATTTGAGCAGCTGCAGACGTAGCCTGCCCGTTTTTTGGCTGGTTATTATGTATAACTAAGGCTTCACGGGTCAATAGTGAAGGAGGCGTTTGTTGTTGTTTATGTGATTCTCCAATCTTCTTCATAATACCTGTATTGATGCACTCCATAAGTAGTTTTTCATCTCTTCTATCACGTTCTCTGACATGGCGATTGGGGGTCAATTGTTTTCCCTGCATAGGTAAAGAATCGAATTGTTTTAGATTAGGATTCGATTGCGTAGTATTCTGTTCACCATATCCCGTGGTTTTATGAGATCTATGAGAATGTGCACTTCTTGTATGTTTGCGAGATGATGAACTACTTCCGCCACCGCCCCCATGATTATTATCTCGATTTTTATGCATGCCCGTCAAAATACACAATTCAAATAAAGATTTTGACTGATTATCATTGGAATCGCTGGAATCGACTGAACTGTATGATTCATTTCCCGCTTGCATTGGTCCATACATATGATTCTTGCCAATATCTTGTTGCACTTGATGATGGGGTTTATCGAAATTCCTTGAGGTCGATTGTGATGTTAATGATGATGCAGATGTGGCTGCATTAATAGGTATGGGCTGTGATGATGACAATGATGTTGTCTTGTGATTACCATTAGAAGTCAAATTGGTGGTGAAACCCAAATTTGATTTTGGTCTATTGCAGCCGGCGGCAATAGCCTGAAATTAAAAAAATTTCATTCATCATTTACGAGTCATTGATATTTTCCTTGAATTCTTCTCGCTTACCTGACTTAACAAATTGGTATCATCTTCCGATTCTATGGATAAGGAACTTAAAGAATCATCTTGCCATTGAGGATCTCTTCGAGTAGCATCCACTGCTATAGCACCCAACATTGCTTTGTTGTCATTTAGATTGAAATTCGGTTGAACCCTCATACCGTTGGGAATAGAGCCTTCATAAGGATTGGAAGTTCTGTAAACAAAAGTAAGCATTGTAATCTTCTAAATTGTTTCATAGAATTAAAACCAACTCACATTGCAGCGGAATTTCCTTGCAGGGTAACTGCTGGTCCTACTAGGCTAGAACCAACCGTAAGATTCGATAGACCAGACATAACAGAGAAATTACAGGGACTATCTTCCACACGGTATTTATTCATTTCATCATTGCCAGTGACATAAGGCGGAAGCATATTACCTCCTCTTCTTAGCATGGCTATGGGATCAATGTGATTATTTGGAATTGTTGGATTAGAGGTGGCAGCGGATGTAGGATGTTGTGGCATTTTAGGTTTTTCCTTTATCGAAGAAGATTTTTGCATACCCTCTCGTATACACTGTTGGAGTATATCGATACCGGCTGCACCACTTTCAGAAGCATTCGAAGACATATCATCGGATAAATTCAGCGAACGCCTATTGATTACACGCGTTGAAGAACTAACAACAGTAACCTCGTAGACAGTATCCTCTTTGGGATCATTGTTACTCGAACCAAGAGATATAGCCGAGAGGTTTGTATTGCTGCCAACTTTCGACAACAAAGCTGGAGTATCTTCAGTGTAATAGTGTTTTGGTTCATCTGGTGTCATTCCCATTGCGGCAGTATTATTAACCGATGACCCGTTATCTTCATTACCTTGTGAGTATATTGATGGGGCAGCAGCTGCTCTATTCATGCCAATGTTGATGCATGAAGCCAGAAGTATATCATCATTATTGCCGCTGACATTGCCATCTTCTTCCTCTTCGCCTTCGGATATGGTATTGGCCGTTGTAACGGCAGTGGGCTGAGGTTGTGGCGGAGATTGGTTTGTTGACGAAGCTTCTTCATCCATCATTGATAGATTGCTGAGACTTGTAGCTGTGGAGAATTGGGCCGGTGTATTTTCCACATTAAATGTGCTGATATCGTCTTCAAATACGCTACGCAAACATCGTTTATTTGGGTCGGCGGTACGGTTCGTCTGTACCCTCTGAATATTGGGTGACATACCTCCGGCGCCCGAGAAGCATTGATTTTGTGATGTACTTGTATTCGAATTCCGTCTGGGCGATTGTGGCATACTTTGTGTGGGAGAATCGGGAATTTCAGATGGTGATATAACTCCGCTGGCCAAACGACTAAACTCACTGACCACAGAGCTTTTATCATCCAATGGACCGACATCCTCTTCAGCCAATGAATCCATAGACGAACGTCTGGAGAACATTAGGGGAGTTTCTAAAGCCGAGTTAAGTTGCGGTTGCTGTACTTGTGACGGGGTTTGGGGTTCAGGCAAAGGATTCGACTTATCAGAGGTGGTATCACCTCTGTTTAATTCCGATGAAACATCTCCTTTTCGAGCTTTTGTCATTTGTAAATCTTTGGGTGTATGATCCGGTTGTGGTGGTGATTCGTCTAAACTACTTAACGACTCGTATCGACTAAAATAGCCTGGGGTACCTTCTTCGCAATAGTTTACAGGCTTTTCAGGAGTATATGATCCTGATCCATAAGGATTCGATGATATTTGATGATGGGCTTGAGGAGGAGGTCTACTGAATTTCCTTGATGGTTGTTGAGACACACCTGCCGAGGATGTGGTTTCCGAATTATCCATGCCAGCTGGTAAATCATTTGCATCATTCTTTCCTGAAGTTTGTACTGATCGTAAATCTGTTACGGAGGCAGCATTCGATATAACGTACGGAGTATCTTCAGTCTGATAACACTTTACACTATCCTCCAAAATGAGTAATATTTCGCTACCCTCGGTTTGATTTCCGGCAGGTCTTGTTGAGTTTTGTTGCGTGTTCGAGGGGATCAAGTTGCCAGCACCTTGTGTCTTTGCATTGTTTGTCTCATCGATGTTACCTCCCGGTGGAGATAGATCAATATCCGATTCTAATTGATTTTCTGCGTAACGCAAACTAAAATCGGTTGGTTGATCTAGATCGGTTTCTTGATATGTGGCCGATTCATTTTCAGCATCGGCGACTCTAGAGTCATTGTGTTTACTTATGTGTTCGGTGTATTTTTGGGCATAATCTATGGGCTGCTCCTCTGCCGGTTCTACATCTCGTTGTAAGCTGTATGCTGTTGAAGCGGGAGCTGCCGATCGTTGCTTACGATTGGCATCAGAGGCAGAATGAGACCTCATAAGTTGATCGAATACAACACCATCAGATTTGGCAGAGAAAACAGAATCACGACTTTCACTTTTCGTTAACATTGCAGAACGTGTCAATCTCACAGATCCCGTAGTCGTTTGCATAACCATAGATCCTAGGGCACCTGCATGTAAAGGAAAACGATGCCTTTGCAGAATTGATGAGTTCGATGTTGTTGCAGTTGCATCGTATGTGGGTCTATCTTTTGGATTTACTGTGTCCAAATTATCACAGGTTTCACTGTGTTTTTTCGATGCTGCCCCCAGTTCTTGTTCCAGTGCCTTTTGTTTCCTTACATTCAAAGTGGGTAGCTTCTTCAAATTCAAAGACCTTGCAATGGGATCCAATTGATTTGTATTTTGGGCTGATGGTCGGAAATTCAAAAGATTCTTTAGAGCACAAGCACTTCCCTCCGATATCATGGCGTGTTTTGAGTGTATCAGAGATCTAAGCATGGGCACTGCCCCATTATCCCAAAGAAAACGTTGGTCTTCTGGACAACGGGCAGAGAGATTCCATAACGTTCCACACGAATTACTCACCACAGTTAAACTTTCCGATTTTAGCTGTTGCAAAAGAATGGAAAGACAATTGTGCTCTCTTAGAATTTGGCGATAATCTTCCCTGACAGCAATGTGAGAGGAGACATTACGCAGGATACCTCCAGCATTTTCAATAATTTTTAATGTCTTGCTAGGTCCTTCATAGGTTAGCATGCGTACAATGAACGAGAGGGCACCTTCGACAGCACAAAATTCTGCTTTATTAGTACTACAATGGGCAGATAGGTTCCAGAGGGCCGACAATATAGCTTTTAGGGTATTTTCACATTTATTCTTCATTGCGGCCTTTGCCAAGGCGGTGACGGTGCCTATCTCGTTTAGAACCGATTTCATTTGGGCATCAGCTCGCCAAGAAAGATTACGTAGCACACTGGCCGTCACTTGTAACAAGTCATCAGGGGCGGAATCCAGTTGAGCGACCAGCGCTTCCATAAATAATTTTTGGCTGCAAAGCAATGCCTTGTTATTCTCATCGCCGAAGGTTAAGTTTGTCAGAGCCATTAGAGCAAACCTCCTCAACGAGTTGCAACATTGATTTTCAGGTTTTGGACCATGTACGGCATGGTCAAGATGCACTAAGCTGGGTATGGCTTGTAAAGCACCCAATTCGCACATTGCATGACGATGCTCTTCATCGAAACTAACTTTCATTAGCGAAGACATAGCGGCCAAGGGATGACGGTCTGCATCATCGGCTATAGCCTCTCCACCACTTTGCAATAATGTGCGCAAAAAATTACAATAGTCCATAATTTGATCCAGCAAACGTAAAACTTTTGCTTCTCTCCTCCCCGACTTTTCGTCGGGATGACAGTGAACTACATTATGCAAGGCCATGCCAGCCCACTTTCTTGGTTCATCAGGACCACCATCGGCATAAACGATTTGCACCAGTAATGGTATACAACCAGACCTTCTCAACGTATTGCAGGTTTCGGGTGTTTTGGAAAGCTCATGAAATTTCTTAGACATTTCCAAGGGATCATTGGAACCTAACATGGAGAGTAAGGAATATACACATTCGACTTTTGGCCCAAAGGAGTCCAATTTATTTGAGGTTAGATTCTCGTCATAACGACTATCAAAACTCTGCGTCCATGCGGATCCTTTGGGTAATCTTGTACTGGGTGGAAAATCTTTGAATCGTTCTCGGGATGATCTAAAACCTGGCAGATTTGAGTGTAAATCCGAGGCAGATCGTTGCTCATTATGTCTCTCAAAATTGCGATCCAAACTACGATGTTCACGTAGTTGATGTTCACTCATCATATAATCTGGCGGTATTGGATTTTCATCTAGGAAATGTTTACGGGGCTTTCCAGCCATGGAAGTATTTTGTGTTGATGAATTAATATTTAAGGTATTGTCATCTTGAGTAAACTCTTTCTTGGTATAACCACTAGCTGCCAGCTCATAGTCACTTATTTCACCATCCTTTTCAAATTTCTTGTCCAATTTCAATTGCTCACCACTGCCGCCGCTGTTGACAAAACCATTTGTGGAGATCTGTGTTGCTGCTGGAACATCATTAGTGAAGCTCATCACCCTATCGAATTGTTCAATAAATTCTGGTGGGGCAATGGCATCATAGTCCAAAAAGTGGGGTTTTTTCGTAGCAACCGCTTCAACGTCAACATCGACATCAACATCCACCACATCTCCATCGGCATTCACATCATCCGAAAAACTTATGGAGTCATCTAAATCTGGTGTGGTCACCTGTGATTGTGCCTTTTCGCCGGCTGATGAACGAAACATCTTGGATGGGTGGTTTAAACGGGCGAACCTCAAAACCACAAGTAGTCGTCACCGGCCAGTGATGCCTGGGTATGAAACAAATTTAAAATTTCATTCTCCTGTAAAAAAAAGAAAAAAAAAGCAGACTTATTAATTAAAATGTTCAGTAGTGAAAAGGAGCGATTATCAAAATAGAAATGGTCAAAATGGGGACACATGCTTCCCTATGGTTACACTACATTTCATTTTCATTTTCTTGGCTATGAATATAAAACAGAGCACATAATAAAGATGCACAAATGATTACAGACTAATTCATGAACGAGTGGGTCATTGATACTTGATTCTAATAAGAAATTTAAAAAAAATGATGCTGCAACGAATACAATAGACGATATGCGTCCATCGTGTCTATGCTTTAGCCTCGCATATGTTCCAAATTTAGATTGAACCATTTTTTTATCTAAGTGCGGCCAATAAAAGATTAGCACAAGCAAGTGAAGTGGGAAAATACACACATACATTGAGCGTATTAATGTTAGATGTCTTATGGGCAAGTTTGGAATTTAATATGGTGATTCAACACTCCATAATTTCTTCTACACGATTAATTCTCTTCGGCCTAATGTGACCAATTTAGTATTCGGTGGGCTTTTGATTTCCCGAGGAAAAAAATTGCAAGTATATTTTGTTCATATATCTCTTAGGCGTTGTTTAGACAGAAGCTTGCATAAAACATTGACCGAGAAAATTCATTGTACATACGTTGGGTGGCTCTTCCATAGATATTTACGAATAACTGAGACTGAAGTGTTTACGCTGTAATTATTTGCTGGTTAGTGGTGCTTTCATGTGTGCGGCCAAATTAGAAATGCGTTAGATTATCATGGCATGACGTTGTTCGATTGCCTGGAGAAGTGCTGGATATGTTTTCATGAAGTGAAAGAGTTGATATAGATTATCTGCTACAGCAGTGAGGAAGAAATACTTACGTCGCACAATGGGTTTTTTTGGAAATAATATCATATATTAGATATAAAAATTGTCTCTGGAAGTGGTGCCACCACATGTCAACATGAGCAATTTTTATGCAAAACTATAAAAAATACAACAATACCACCAAATTTACCCCCCAAAAGACAACGATTTTTTTTATAGCCGATTTAACTTTATTTTAGTTCATGAAAATTAGTTAATTTTAGTTAAATTTTGGCAAATGTGAAAAAATTTTTTGTTTACTTTAATGACGTGAACTGAAAATGAAAAAAAAAATTCCCACAATTTTACTAAATAGTTCACATCTTCCTAAAATGGGTGAAGTTGTCATAAATTGAATTCGTACGTTTCTCAAATAAGCAAATTTTTCTTAAATTGTGTCTGTCTTGAACATCATATAACGCTAGAGAAATTTTTTAATTCAATTTTTTCTTCCAAAATATGGAATTTTATTAAACAACAGAACAAATTATTATTTTTAATAAATTTTCTTCCATTTTACAAATATTATTCACTTTTTTGTCAAGTTGCAATTAGTAAAATATTTTAGCTAAAATTTTCTAATATAAATCTACATTTTTTTCAAGGTGGGTTCACTTTTTTCTGGGTGTACAGTAAGGTAACTTCCATTACGAAATTTACTTATAAAGTAGGACTAAATTTTACCATTTGAAAAGTTTTCCAGTTCCCCTATAATATGCTTTACATATTACAGGGTTATTGTTAAATCATTCGATATGCAAGTATTTGACATATTCCTGTGATCAATATCAGGTAATAGATACAACTTTGCAGTAAGCGCATTTGTTCTTGCGTTACAACGAGGTTTACCTTTTATATGTCGGGATTGGGCAACGAACAGCTCTATCGTAAATATTGATTTTTTTGAGGTTATACATACGAGTGCTATTTGTGTTTTTCACAGCAAGTTTGAAGAATTAAATCGTATAAAAACAAAAGTTTTTACAACTTTTGTGTGGATTAACTAAAAAATAGTGCATAAATTAACTTAATTCAATTTTTGGCGATGAAACTCCGTCAAGGACCAGTGTTCCTCGAAGGCATGGTGAATTCAACGGAGTTCGTTCACTACAAAACGAATGTCCAAAATCAGTTGTTCCAAAAGCCATTGATGCTATGCGTCAGCTGTTATTATACCCTGCGCCACACTGTGGAACAGGGTATTATAAGTTAGTGCATATGTTTGTAACACCCAGAAGGAGACGAGATAGACACATGGTGTCTTTGGCAATAATGCTCAGGGTGGGTCCCTGAGTCGATATAACCATGTCCGTCTGTCCGTCCGTCCGTCCGTCTGTCTGTGAACACATTTTTGTGATCAAAGTCTAGGTCGCAATTTAAGTCCAATCGCCTTCAAATTTGGCACATGTTCCTAATTTGGATCAGAATAGAACCCTATTGATTTGGACTTATATGGCCCGATATGAACTTATATGGCCCCAGAAGCCAGAGTTTTGGCCCAATTTGGTTGAAATTTTGCACTAGGGGTACAATTAGTAATATAGTCATGTGCGCCAAATTTGATTGAAATCGGTTCAGATTTAGATATAGCTCCCATATATATGTTTTTCTGATTTCGACAAAAATGGTCAAAATACCAACATTTTCCTTATTAAATGGCCACTGCTTAGTCGAAAAGTTGTAAAAATGAATCTAATTTTTTTAAACTTCTAATACATATATATCGAGCTATAAATCATAAATAAACTTTTGCGAAGTTTCCTTAAAATTGCTTCAGATTTAAATGTTTCCCATATTTTTTAGTAAAATTGTGTTCCACCCTAGTGCATTAGCCAACATAAATTTTGAGTCTATAGATTTTGTAAAAGTCTATCAAATTCTGTCCAAATCGAGGGATATTTAAATGTATGTATTTGGGACAAACCTTTATATATAGCACCCAACACATTTGACGGATGAGATATGGTATCGAAAATTTAGATCTACAAAGTGGTGCAGGGTATAATATAGTCGGCCCCGCCCGACTTTAGACTTTTTTTACTTGTTTCAAACTCGTCTTGTGATCTATCGTGAGATTGAGACAAACTTAGGCATTAGTAGGACCAGCAAACATTCAATATTGCATGCACATTTAACCATCAAAAAATTTGTTCGCGTTGGGTCCACGGTTCCACAGTTGGTGGAATTCTATCAAAAATGATAGATTTTTTACTGTTTGGTAGATTGTTAGAATTCTTGATGGTTTGATAGATTTTGCAATTATATCCCTCTCCAACTAAGAGGCTACACAAAATTTTACACACAACATTTTTTTTCAGATTCAATCACAAAATTAATTGATCCAATTAATTTTTTAATTGAAATGTCTTCAATCACGAAAATGATAGTATCAATCACCGTTTTAATTGAAAAAAAAAATACTTGATTAAAAAATTCATTGATTTCATTAAGGGTGTGAAGATAAATTCGCGAGTTAAATTCGTGGTTTGTGTCTGGGCTAAGCAAAATTAAAATTTGTGGAACGAATTTACCTCTGTGGGACGAATTTAACGCATTCCAAAAAAATAATTTTTCTTAAAATAAGGCAACTTTGTGGTGGAAAAGCTGATGCATTGGTGGTTTTATATCGTCGAAAAATTGATCCATAAGAGATAACCGCTAATAACTCTAAAGTCGTATACAAATGTAAATATATCCTGAAGTAATGGTCATAAGATAGTAAAATAAAAAAATAAAAATATCTAAGGGGTATATCGGGGCTATATATAGCATATATCTGATGACACTATATCTCAAATACTGTGCAAGATATTTTTGAAGTTATTTAATAATTTTATTAAAAAGTTAATTGTATCAATTAATTTTGTAATTTAAAATTTTAAAAAATTCAATCATTGAATTAATTGACTTAATGTTTCTAGTTTGATGTTGGGTGAACAACTCTCAAGCATTGAAGCTAGATCAACCACAATCTTCATTTCCCTTGTGAGAGAGAAGTTCACCAATGTGGTATCACAATGGACTGAATAGTCTAAGTGAGCCTGATACATCGGGCTGCCACCTAACCTAACCTAACCTTCTAGTTTGATTAAAAAATTAATAGTATCAATTAATTTTTTAATTGAAAAAGTTTTCAACTTCAATCAATTGGGAATATTTTGGTGGTATTTTTTTCTGTATACAAAATTTTCTAAAGAAATAAAATTTTTACAAAATTTTCTAAAGAAATAAAATTTTTACAAAATTTTCTATAGAAATAAAATGTTGACAAAATTTTCTATACAAATAAAATTTTGACAAAATTTTCTACAGAAATAAAATTTTGACAAAATTTTTTATAGAAATAAAATTTTAACAAAATTTTCTGTAGAAATAAAATTTTGTCAAAATTTTCTACAGAAATAAAATTTTTCCAAAATTTTCTATAGTAGTAAAATTTTGACAAAATTTTCTATAGTAGTAAAATTTTGTCAAAATTTTCTATAGAAATAAAATTTTGTCAAAATTTTCTATAGAAATAAAATTTTGTCAAAATTTTCTATAGAAATAAAATTTTGACAAAATTTTCTATAGAAATAAGATTTTGACGAAATTTTCTATAGAAATAAGATTTTGACGAAATTTTCTATAGAAATAAAATTTTGACAAAATTTTCTATAGTAGTAAAATTTTGAAGAAAAAAATCTATAAAAATAAAATGTTGACAAAACAGGTCCAAAGGAATTATTTGATCCTATTTCCGAGCCAAGGATGTTGCTTCTTTAAAGTAAAGAAATTTTTAGGAAGCTATCTAGCTTTAAATTTAGTCTCAATAAATTTAAAATTTCGATACAGATATCATTTCATTACATTTATTTGCTCAATTTTGTAATTGGAAGCCGTAAGGCCGATACAAGATAAATTACAATAGAACTACTCATGTAGCGAATTTTCGTTCTCTTTTTGCGATGTATCAGCAAAGGTATTCATGTACAAATAACATAAATGCCAGTTTAAAAATTAAAAATATTTCAAAGCAAAAACGGATTTCCTAATTATTTTTTTTTAATTCAAAAAATCTTCCTTTATTTTAAAGGAAATTTTCGTTACTTTAAAGACATACGACTTTAATTTACTTTATGCGTATCCTAAGATTTAGGTCAGGCCAATATTTTTCAATTAAGTCAATATTTTTTGAAGCAGATGTCATTCAAGACTTTAAATGCCCGTTTTACTTGAAACACGCAGAGAAGAAACATGATTGTCACAATCATATTCGAAGAGCAAAATAATATTATAGGAGCTATTTTTGCGGCGACCATGTAACATTTTCACCTGCAACCATGTTGGCTCTGTGAACATGGTTCTAAGAAAAATAAAATTGTCCTCATCTAAACTGTTATTATATTGATAAAAATAATTTTGTTTGAATCAAAATACAATGGTCACGATCTAAAATGTTATGGTATTCATCAAAAATGTTTTTCTTCCAGTTAAAAGAACATGGTCACAACCTGATCTTTGATCTTTATGAAAAAGGACGCCACTTGAGAAAAGAAAACACAACATTAATTGTATTTATTTGTTTTATTTATTTATAAACTAATTCATTGTTTATTTGTATTTATAATGTCGTGCAAGCAAACATCACATATTTTTACACACTCTATTTTGGTTCAATTTCAACAATAAGTAATCATTCCATATTTACTTCGTGCCCATCAATCCGTATTCTCCTTCCATTCGAAGCAACAATCAACACATGACTGACGCGCAAAATGAAAATCGTGTGTACCTACTCAATGTTTTTATAAAAATCTTTTCGCTGCAAAAAAGTTAAAAAATGGTCACGAAAAAAATGTACATGGTCTTTATGGCCATGTAATGGTTCTACACATGTCTATTCCTAACCTATAAAAATACTTTTTTCTCTGCAAAAAAGTAAAAAAATTGAATGGTCAGGTACATGATTTTCCCGACCATGTAATGGTCTCAAATTCTATCATTTAAATAATAGAACATGTTTGCGGCATTTGAGAACCATTTAAATGCTTATTGCTAACATATATTTTTCTCCGCTCGAAAATTATTTTTACAAAGACAAAATACATGGTTTTCGCGACAATTACACACTCTAGATAAGCATTAAATGTATGCGGCAACCATGTCCAAACATGTTTTTTCTGTGCGTGAACATTGCATAATTTGATGAAGGACTTTGATAATACAGTAGCAAATCAGTCGGAAAAACATATAAATTAAGATGTTTGTCCTTGTAGCAGAACTAGGTAAATTATTATTCATTGAGGTTTTATTTTTCATTTAAGAAAAATTAAAGAATTTTTTAGAACTAAAAAAAAAAACATGAAGTTACGGCAAGCGAATTTCTTACACTCATTATCCTCTATGCACTTAATTTCTGGAAAAAATCTGTTGCATATCATAATAGGTTTTTGTGCAGCAATTCTTTTCTACCATTTCACAGTAAATAAAATCTATTGCTGAGGAGATCGTGGTGCTCTCATTTTAGAAAGTTTTTCTTTCATTATCCATTATTTTTTATTTGTTGCTTATTTTTGTTTGATTTCAAAAGTTTCCAGTGCATGACTTTCAACAAAACAAAAAAAAAAATGCAAAGGTAAGTAAAAAATAAAAAAAGCAAAAGAAAATAAAACTACAATTATTGCAATATATACAACCATATTTTTTTAGGAAACAAAATTTAAAGCAATTTCCATCATGTTAAATTACGTTTAACATTAGACTCTTTCTTACCTTCAAATAAAAAGTATAATTTTGTTGTATTTTGTTTTATGTGGTTTTTACAGTCAAGTTTTATTTTGAACTTGAATAGCAGGCTTCTGTTCCTTTTAATTTAATTTAGCGTGTGTTTAACTGTGCAAATCTTCTCTATTTTTTTTTATTACACCACCATCAATTGAATCATGAAATGTTTTATGCAAATAAATTACCATCGTACCTATGAAAAGGTTTTCACCGAGAAGAAGCAGAACAACCAACCCAATTTCCACATTCCAGTTATAAAATACAAAGACTACGCATTTTAGTTAGTGGGTAGGTCTAGAATTTCATGGGCTGTGCTTCTGTGTCTAGAGTGGGCTATAAACTCAAAGTAATAAGTTCAAGGCAAAATGGAATGATGAGAACAGTGATTTTGAGAGAAATGTATTAACATTATTTGGCTATCCCATTTTTTTGGGTGTGGATGAGAACTAATTAATAGAATCTTGTTAACATAACAAGTCATGTAGTACCTGGTGTTTAATTCGAAGAAATCACATGTTATTTTTGAAACCGTCCAAAATATCAAGTGTACAAGATACATTTTTTTCGAAATTAATTGATCTATTTAAATATTTATTTGGAAATTTTATTAAGTTTACGGTTTGATAAATAAGCACGAATTTGTTTTTCAGTGCTTTAGTTAAAAAATTTAAAGTTAGTTCAACTACGATTTTTTCTTCAGTGCTGCGAACAATTTTGGTGATAAAAAATTCGCTTCAAGATAGTCTTGTGAACATCTAATTTTTTTCAAATAGTGGACATGATAAAACTACTAAAGGTACTACATCACAGTCAGCTGTTCACAGCTAAGTACATCCAACTGTCAAAAACATGTCCTGTTACTATTGGTTACATTTTACATTCCACAGGTTACTATTGTCAAAAATATGTATGATTACTATTGGTTACAGATGTAACTATTGGTTACATAGGTTACTATTGGTTACGTTTTACATGCCACAGGTTATTATTGTCAAAAACATGTCTGGTTACTACTGGTTACATACACGCTCACAAAAAATCGCTTCTGTAACATATACTCCCAAACATATTTTGCTTCAAGCATATACATTTTTGGGTATTGCCCAAACATTTATATGTTTGATCTCTTCCAATATATAATATGTTTGAAAGCATATTGGTCTAAACAATATATGTTTGGGTAGTCTAAGTTCCAAACATTTTGTATTTTTGCATCCAAATTCAATAATGTTGTCTTCCAAAAAACAATATGTTATTATGTGAACATATAATATGTTTGGAAGCATTTTGCACCCAAAAATATTATATGCTTAAAAAAATTCTCCCAAACAATATTGTGCTCAAAATTTTATTTATTTATTTATATATTTACAATCATAACGAATTATGAAAATAAACAGGTAATATAGGTGCTAACAACATAGGTTTTCGACCTGGGGCCAAATCACCGCAGTCGAAATCGAGTACTTCGTCTTCGTAATGTAGTTTACGCGGATCACCGCAGTCGTTATCGAATTGTTTCTACTCGAAGTTGAACACGATAGGTAGCATGCTATCGAAAACGAAGTATGTAGTGATTTTTGAGCATAAAAAAGGTAAACAAAAAGAAAAAAGTTTGTGAAAATGTAATTATTATTCCATTTTGGCAAAATACATTTAAGAAAATATATTACTTGCATTTAGGGAATCGGATCAAAGAAAGGAATGCTCAGTAGCCGCTTCAAAAAAACTTATTTTTTCAAGAACATATTTAAAAGCTTCTTTTGACATATGAAAACGTCTTTTAAATCTGTGGATGTTAAAAACACAATTTACTCTTACTCTACTTCAGGCAATGCTAAAGGACTGCTTTTGTCACGAATATTTTTCCTTATTAATGCCACTTTGTACTCATCGTCTGAATCCGAAAACGAGGAAAAAAAACACTTGGATTCATAATATATTTTTACACATATATCTTAACACACAAAAACAATATAAATATCTCAGAAATAACATAATTTGATAACAAAACATTATTTTGAAATTCAACTCTTTCAATTTCTTATTACCATATGTTTACAGCAATGTAAAAAAAAGTAGTAGACAAAATAAATTACGATCGAATGCGGTGATCCAAAAATTTAATGCGATCGAAATGTTTCTCTATACGAAACAGAACTCGATGACGAATGCGGTGATTTGGCCCCTGAATGCTCAAAATTTTGTTTCTGCCCAATTGTATATTCCCCCACATCTTTCTCACTTCCACGAGATTTTTTAGTTCTTAGCACCTTTTTCTGTAATACAAACATTGTGGAAGAAATTATCCAATTGAATGATTTTTTTTATTTTAATTTTACCTTTTGCCGGACGGGGATTCGAACAGCGGACCACACAGTATGTAAGGATCAAAGAAGTATCTGATCAATTGCCCAAGGAAAAATAAAATCTTAATTTTGATATAACAAGCAACAACCACCAACTTAATTCAATATCGCTCCCTGTTAAATAGCGCTCGAAGCTACTAAACACATATATGTTTATAGGCTATTTCTAAATTAATATATGTTTGCATCCAAGCATATTGTATTTACAAACATTTTATGTCCCAAACATAATATGTTCTAACATATTAACATATATGTCCCAAACATGTTATGCTAGTTTATGAACATTATATGCTTGCACTCAAAAATATTGTGTTTAAAAATTTGTGTTCCAAACATATAATGTTTATAGCCAAACATATGAAAAACAGCCTTTTTCATCCGTGTAGGTTACTATTGGTTACTTAGGTTACTATTGGTAACTAACATTAAAATGTAAACAAAACAAATTGAAAATATTTAATATCTTTTGTTTACTAACATTAAAATTATAAACAAAACTGACATTTGGATATACTTGAATTCTGTTGTTTTTGTTTTTTTTGTAGTACTGCAACTACCTGGGAATTATTGTACCATGATAGAGGAGAGGACTTCTTCGAAATGAAAATACCCTTAAAATGGCAACAAGGCGCATATTTCATCATTCTATGGTATTTAAATATGCCTTAGATCGGAGAATAAAACAAGTAAGGAAAGTCTAAAGTCGGGTCAAAAAAATCGCTTCTGTACCATATGCCCCAAACACATTTAGCTTCAAGCATATATATTTTCAGGATTGGTCCAAACAAACTGTTGTTTGTATCGTTCAAACATATTATGTTTCACATTAGGCATGCATTGGTAGAAAAAAATTTTAATGAAATTTTCTTTTTGTATATATATATTTTTAAGGCGCCAATTGGTTACTTCCATTATTTTATTTGTAGCATACTCTGTACGTCTCTCTTTCTAAACACATATATGTTTATAGGCTATTTCTAAATTTATATACGTTTGCATCTAAGCATATTATATTTACAAACATTTTATGTCCCAAACGTAATATATTCTAACATATTAACATATATGTCCCAAACATGTTATGTTAGTTTATGAACATTGTATGTTTTCACTTTCACAAATTTGGCACGCATAGCAACAAAGCTAATTCTACTCCCTGTGGAAAATTTCAACTAAATCGGAGTAAAAAAAATGGCCTCTATGGTTATATGAGTGTAAATCGGGCGAAAGCTATATACGGGAGCTATGTCTAAATCTGAACCGATTTCAACCAAATTCGGTACGGACAGTCAGAATGTTAATTCTACCTCCTGTTTAAAATTTCAAATAAATCGGAGTAAAAGATTGGCCACTGTGGTAATATGAGTGTTAATCGGGCGAAAAATATATATGGGAGCTAAATCTGAACCGATTTCAACCAAATTTTGCGCACTTGACTTGACGGCCAAGTGTTATTTTTGTGCAAAATTTCAAGCAAATCAAGGTAAAACTCCGGCTTCTGGGCCCATATAAGTGCATATCGGGCGTAAGGTAACTTATAATACCCTGTTCCACAGTGTGGCGGACAGAGTTTATCCCAATACATACTCGAAAATACGATATTTAATTTTGAGCGGATTTGCTCTTTACAAAAAGACACAAAAGCAAATTACTGTTTGGAACTGATTCGTTACGAAAAAATCAAATCGAAATGTCAGAAAATAAAGCAGGAGTTTTTTCGCGAGAAAAACGGATCATATATGCATTGCATAGTATATGCTTTGTATGAGTAGCATGCATATCAGTACTCATACTTGTTACGCCATGTGTATTTTGTGCTTATAGTTTTGTGATCTGTATATTTGGCTGGAAAATCATCAACAAAATGTTTTTGTATCTCATCATAAATCGTTATAATGATATTGGTAGGTTTTTCAAAATATCGTCACATTACATTTCAACCGCTTTTTAAACGACTCCTAGTAACACTCAAGGCAAAATGTAATCATATCGAAATATTTTCACACCGAAAAATACCCTGTATAAGAGTGTAAAATTGTTGCAAGGTATTTGATTTTCATGGAAGGATACAAATTGCAAAAACATTAACTATTGAACTAATATTGTACATCCTAAATCAGCGTTATTTGCACTGAAATATCAATACATAAAATCACACTGAATAACCATTCTTATGAAACTCATTGTACGTTAGAGGACTGCCAGTTATTTTCAATGGTGAACTTGACAGCGTGTGGGAATATAAAATGGATGTCATTGCATGTTTGTACGAAATATATTTAGTTAACATGGTATGAGCAATTGTTTTATGAATTTCAGATTCAAACTTTTTTAGGAATCTTATGTATTTGCGAGTTTGCTTTTCCCAATTTTAGGAAATTTCCAAAAAAAAAAAAAAAAAAAAACAATACAAAATATTGTCAAAATTCATCTTTTGGATGATTGTGTAATAATCATGGCTAATAAATTCATGTCGCTGCCATAAAGAAAATCCAAAATATAGTATAAATTATTAAGGGCATTACATATTGCCATGAGATTAATTTTCTTCAACAAACTTAGGAAGTAATTCGGTAATATTATTTGCTTGTTATTTTTTAAACAATGTCGCTAATTTCGCTTAATTTCCATTGCAAATTGAATTCCAAATAAACTACTGTAAGGGAGTTACCTAATGAGGTTGTTTTTAAGTTTCTTATATATGAATAAATACAGAGGTTATTGATATAGCATAATATATAGTTGATAGTAAAAATTTAATCAACTACACACAAAAAACTTAATTTTTTAATTGAAATGTCTTCAATCACGAAAATTATAGTATCAATCACAGGTTTAATTGGATATTAAAAAAATGCTTGATTAAAAAATTAATTGATTTTTTTTAGCAATTTTCAATTAATTTTTTAATTGATTCAATTAATTTTTTAATTGGTTCAATTAAAAATTTAATTGATGTTGAATGCAAAACTCAATTAATTTTTATACCCACCACCATAGAATGGTGACGGGGGTATAATAAGTTTGTCATTCCGTTTGTAACACATCGAAATATCGATTTTCGACTATATAAAGTATATATATTCTTGATCAGGGAGAAATTCTAAGACGATATAACGATGTCCGTCTGTCCGTCTGTCTGTCTGTTGTAATCACGCTACAGTCTTCAATAATGAAGCAATCGTGCTGAAATTTTGCATAAAATCGTCTTTTATCTGCAGGCAGGTCAAGTTCGAAGATGGGCTATATCGGTCCAGGTTTTGATATAGCCCCCTTATAAACCGACCTCCCGATTTGGGGTATTGGGCTTATAGAAATCGTAGTTTTTATCCAATTTGCCTGAAATTTGAAATCTAGAGGTATTTTATGACCATAAAGAGGTGTGCCAAAAATGGTGAGTATCGGTCCATGTTTTGGTATAGCCCCCATATAGACCGATCTCCCGATTTTACTTCTTGGGCTTATAGAAACCGCATTTTTTATTCAATTTGCCTGAAATTGGAAATCTAGAGGTATTGTAGGACCACTAACACGTGTGCCGAAAACGGTGAGTATCGGTCCATATTTTGATATAGCCCCCATATAGACCGATCTCCCGATTTTACTTCTTGGGCTTATAGAAACCGCAGTTTTTATTCAATTTACCTGAAATTGGAAATCTAGAGGTATTGTAGGACCATAAATACGTGTGCCAAAAATTGTGAGTATCGGTCTATGTTTTGGTATGG
This sequence comes from Haematobia irritans, assembly GCF_050003625.1. NCBI lineage: Eukaryota > Metazoa > Arthropoda > Insecta > Diptera > Muscidae > Haematobia > Haematobia irritans. The sequence goes on along the minus strand of NC_134397.1, from coordinate 155,369,393 downwards.
TCCCCATATAAAACGTCCTCCCGATTTGGGGTCTTGGGCTTATAGAAACCGTAGTTTTTATCCAATTTGTCTGAAATTGGAAATCTTGAGGTATTTTAGGACCATAAAGAGGTGTGCCGAAAATGGTGAGTATCGGTCCATATTTTGGTATAGCCCCCATATAGACCGATTTCCCGATTTTACTTCTTGGGCTTCTAGAATCCGAAGTTTTTATCCTATTTGCCTGAAATTGGAAATCTAGAGGTATTTTCGGGTCATAAAGAGGTGTGCCGAAAACGGTGAGTATCGGTCCATATTTTAATATAGCCCTCATTAGAACGATCTCCCGATTTAACTCCTTGGGTTTATAGAAACCGTACTTTTTATCTGATTTGCCTGAAATTGTAAATATTCTGGTATTTTAGGCTCACAAAAACGTGTATCGGATTAAGTTTTTATCGGTCCATTTGGTAATGCCTCCATATAGACCGACTTCACTTCTTGAGGGTGTAGAAGGCGCACTGATCAGGAAAATTGCTTGAAACTCAATGTAAAATTTCCAGATTTTACTTCTACAGATTTAAGATTTCAAATCAAGACGTTATTTTATAATTGTCTTGCACACTTACAAGAGATGTTAATGATTCCTCTAAAACTCAAACAAAAATGGTTCTTATAAATCCAGAATCTGATATAGTCCTCATAGGTGAAATCTTTAAATTTATCTTCGGGAAGTGTCCTAAAGTCCTCAAGCCCTCCTGAAATTTCAAAGGAAACCCTAATATTTGGTTCATAGTGGTGGGTATTTAAGATTCGGTCCGGCCGAACTTACTTTATATACTTGCTTCCATTAAAAACGTAACTATTTTCAATTTCTTTCTTAAGTGACTTACGGGCATTTTCATGTAGCTCCGTTAGGCTTTAACTGCCAGTTAACAGAAAGAAAAATGAAAATATATTTTCTCCGGTTAACTTTCAACTGAAAAATTTCACCAGTTAAGTTTCATGAAAATGGGGGTTAGTGTTTTAGTTTGATTAAAAATGGATAGTTTGATATAAATTTTTAGTTAAAAATTAAAAAATGTCGATCACTTTTTTTAAGTTACTTTGTCTTCCGAGTTCGATTAAAAAGTTGATTGTATCAATTAATTTTTTAATTGGAAATTTAAGATTAATAGTACCAATTAATTTTTTAATTGCAAAAGTTTTCAATTTCAATCAACTTTTTAATTGGGAATATTTTGGCGATTTTTTCTGTGTAATGGTATAGGAAAATATTAACTAAAATATAGAATGCATTTTTCCTAGCTTCTACGAAGATCACATCGTTCAAACAAATAAAAATGTCTTTGGCGCTATACGAAGTTCAACTTTCTTCAAAATCAGTTCATTTTAACTTAAAGAAGGGGTCACGTTTTTTGGGTGTACAAAAATGAAGTGTAAATGATTTACTAAATTCATAATTCCCACAAAATAGTTTAGAATTTCCAAAAATGTCTAAATTTTACCAATACTGTGTCTATGATGAACATCGTATTTCGGAAGTGGTGCAAAATTGGTGCAGAAGAGATAAATTTAACATGAGATTTTAGCAAAATCGGCTTCTTCCGATTTTAGCAAATATGACCAAAATTCCCACATGTTTCTTGTAAAATCGTCACTGTTAATTCGAAAACTCGCAAAAAATATTCAAATTTACCTATACTCTAATTCGTATAAATCGTAAATGCAGATTTGCGACATATTTAATATATCCAATATTTATTTACTAACATTGTGGTCCGTCCCGGTCATTAACCAATTTAAATTTTGATTCTAGACATTTTGTGAAAGTTTAAAAAATGTCCAAATCTGTTCAAATTAAAATATTTGTATATGGGAATATAAACCTTTATATATCTCCTAACAAATTTGATGGTGTTAAGATGGTATCAAAAATGTTGGTATACATAGTGGTGAAGGGTATAATATAGTTGGTTCCGCCCGACTTTAGACTTTCCTTACTTGTTTTTTTTTTTTTAGTGTGTACATACTCGTACATTTAAAAATTATTGCAATTCATCATAAAGTAATTTTGGTCTTTTAATGCATATTTAATTGCATTTCCTATATCAAATTTTTTACGTATTATATAAAAAGAGTTCATTGTACTTAATCTTATACCAAATGATAGTATTCACCCATATTGAATAACATTGAAAGCATGAAATGTTCATTACACTATTTCTACTGTCCAAAACTACTACATCACTTGATCGATTTATGGATACTAGATACTTGCAATGTGATAGGTCAGTAAAAAATGACAATACAAAGCTCTGGTCAACTTATACTTTATCATTTGCAAAAAAAAAAGCATCTTACAAAATAATGAAACCGAAAGTATAAGAAACCTGTTTATTTGTATCTACCAGCAACGTATAAACATAGATAGTATGTAGGCACATATCTAAAGGTATTATATTTTAATATTCACCTAGGTACTCTTAATGTTTAGCTAGGTACACACAAAAAATTATCACCAACATTTTTTCAATTAAACACTTAATTGAATTTGGAAACGGATTCAATTAATATGTTAATTGATTCAATTAATTATTTAATCAAATCCGAATAAAACCCAATTAAAAAATGATTGACATTTGTTACGTTTCCAATTAAAATATTAATTGATTCAATCAATGTGTTAATCAATTCGGAAATAATTTTCAATTACAAACGTGATTGAAATTTTTTCCGTTTCCAATTACACATGTGATTGATCCAATCACCTTTGTGATTTAAATTTAATAATTTTGAGCAATGGAAAGAGCGAAAAGAGAACAAGAGAATGGGTATTTATTCAACAATGTATGATGGAGAGATCAGTCTGTAGAAGTAACTTGTAACGAACGGTTGGGTTTTTGTTTTTCACGTAAATTGAAAACATGATTGGCGACATTCTGTCTGCTGCATTCAAAATGTGTGCATAAATATTTTGAACGCAACAACAAATCATAGCAAAGGGTTGAAATAAATAAAGTGTGCAACAACAAATGGCCACGTGGTAAAGGTTTGAAAAAATATATGAGAGAACGCATTTGAAATTACCTGTGTTGGTGTTTTGTGGTATTGTAAAAATAGAAAACAATCTACGTTTATTGAAGGTAAGAAATTGTGAAATGTGAATACCGTTTTCCATTGAAGCCTGTTTACATTAAACGGACTAAAATAATATATTTTTTATTCATTTCTTTTAGTAACCAATTTTATTTCGTGAAATTGACCAATCAATCCCGTCAACTCCATCATTTTATCAAATATGTAAGAATATGTTTGCAACAAAAAAGTGGGTACCGTATTGATCTTTTAAAATTATAATTTTTTTCACTCCTAGTTTTTTAAAACCAAGAGCGGTAAAAAAGTTCTTTCTTTTGGATTTAAAAATATGAAAAATATCCGAAAATAATAAAAATATGTATTTCCCATTTATATATTTTTTCTATTTTTAGAATTTGCAAAGTACCATCAATATAATACCAAATATTACATTGGTTTCCCATTATTTTTGTCTATGATTGGACGATTTCAATGTGCGGAAATTTTGGAAAGGAATTGTTACTAAAATAAATTACCGAGCTCCTTAATACACCTTTTTATGCTAAAAGACTACAACTGCAAAAGAAGATTATAAATCTGCAACCTGGAACTAAGAATTGAACTTGATATTCTATGCAGGTAATGTTTAACAAAATTAACTTTTAATTGAACAAAATTAAATTCGAATTATTCTGTTTACTTTCAGAAAAACTAATTTAGCTTACAGGCTGCTGATTTATTGGAAATCTAGGCGCATCTACATATTAGAAGGACCATGCTAACATGGTTATTATTATAAGGAAGGTAATGATTTATATAATTTATGTAATTGTATTTGTAAGTTATGTTAGAACAAACCACAAATGACAGGAACCAAATTTATTTGTCTATTGCATAATTCAAAAAATAATAAAATGTTAAATATGTTTTATAAGAAACACATATTTTCTTTTATTTCAAATAAAATTAAATACGATTTTGGGGTCGCAATATATAAATTTTTTGATTGAAATTTATAGCCAATTTCAATTAATTATTTAATTGAACGAATCAAATAGTTGATTGATTTTTGTCGCGAAATTAATTAAAATTTTAATTGATTCAATTGAAACTGTGATTGAATTTTATTTTAAAAATCAATCACGTTTTTAATTGATTCAATCACACAGTTAATTGATTCCGTGACAAAAGTCAATTAAATTTTTAATTGAAAATCGTGTTGGTTTTCAATCAAAATGGGTGATTGATACTATCATTTTCGTGATTGAAGACATTTCAATTAAAAAAATGATTGAATCCGCGATTTTCGTGATTGAAATCAAAATTTTTTTTTTGTGTGTACATTGAAGAAAACTTAGTGCAAAAGCTATAATTAAAACCAGACATGCAGGCGAATGTTAAGACCTACTCAATGTTTGTCAAATATATAATATATACTATGTAATATTTACAATATATTACAAAAGTATATATGTAATAATATTTTTGATTTGTTACAAGCTTACAAGAAATCCTCAGCATAAACAAATTATAAGCTGTTTTCAATTTTAACCCAATTCTAATACTTGACAAGCCCACGTAATATTGACATATGATATAAACTTGAACATGTTCCATATCACAGGTTGTGTCCACAAACCTTTTTTTTGGAAGATTTTTTTAAGGGGCCATTGCCACTTAGGCAATTTACAGATATATTAATTAAGAAAAAACTTATTATTTTTCAATTACACAGAAAAATTATCATATATTTAATATATTTCCAATTAAAAAGTTGTTTTATATTGATTTTTTTTTCAATTACTTATTTAGTTAAATTAATTAATAGAAACCCTGCAACGGGTCCAACGGACATGTTGTCTTGGTGTAAGCGGGACTATGAGGACAACTTCAACTAGAGCGCTAGAAACGATTCTAAACGTCCTACCTATAGAGATACAGATAAAAAGTGAAACAGCCATGACAGCAATGAGACTCAAGATGATGGGAGAATGGCACCAAATGGGGAACAGATCAAACCATCAGAGGATAATTGAGGTGACGATAGGAGAGACGGCTGATTTAGGAGTGCTCCATGATCGCATACCTGAAGAAACGCTAGCGACCGAGTGCGAAATTCTCATACCGGAGAGACAATCATGGTCTAACGGAACCGTTATGGAAGCCCCTTATGGTAACAATTGTTACACAGACGGAGCGAAGATGGGGGATAGATCGGGATTGGTGGTATACTTAGAAGACTCTGGCACCGAAATCTCCTTTCGCTTGCCAGACCATACAACTATTCTGCAAGCAGAAATCAGAGCGATCACGGAGTGTGTAAGATGGCTCAGCACAAACACAAGGCCACTAAGTGTAAATGTTCTCACCGATAGCCAGATGGCTATACGAGCAATAGCATCCAATACGGTTAAATCACGAACCGTTTTAGAATTCAAAAATATAATAAATTCCTACTCTGTGTATGGCTCCATTAGAATCATCTGGGTACCTGTTCACTGTGGGGTGGATGGAAACGAGCATGTGAATGACCTAGCGATAAAAGCCAGGGAAGCTGAGGAAGTAAACTTGGATAACCCCAAGCCCTTCGGGGCTACCCGGTCCGAGTTAAAAGTGTGGGCGAAGCGAGCACATGTAGAGCTGTGGAACAGTGGAATAATTGGAAGGACCACGAAGATAATATGGGGAGATCCCGATTAAGATAAAACCAAACGAGCTTGAGAAATGTTCATTCTTATGCGTTTTTGATCGACTGTTAACAAATGCGGCCCCAACTTGCAGAAAGCGTTTTCATCTGTAGTTCTTCATGCAAAATTAAATCGACTCGATCATTTGAGATGCCCATGATATTAGCAATTTCACACACTTTTATTCGTCGATCATTTAATACCATATCATGCACTTTGGCTACAATTTCTGTTGTTCTTGCTGTTTTTGGACGTCCACTACGTGGTTCATCTTCAATGCTTGTACGACCACGTTTAAATTAAGCAACCCAATTTTTTACTGTTGCATATGAAGGAGCACTTTCACCTAACACATTCACCATATCATTATGATAAGCCTTTTTTATGTAAATATTTAATGACAGCACACATTTCTAATTTTTCCATTGTAAAAAAATTGCAGATGCGTCTTTTTTGAACACCTGTTTCTATATGAAGAAACAAAATTTAGCATGTGTTCATAACAGAGATGGAAGTCTTCAAAACTTTTTTCTGTTTATACCGCGCTTTTTGTGCTAGGCTAAGAAGTTTCCGAACTGCCCTCGTATGCCAACCAATTGGAAAATATTACGGATATGCAAATATTGAAATTTGCAAAAGAAAAATTCACAAGAAACCATAAATTCATAATAAATCCTAAGATGTAACCTTTTATATGGAATATTGAGAGAATCATTAACTTTGTTATTTTCTTTTATATTGCTGCCGCAATTAGAGAGATAATGGCTTTTAGCTTGGAATTCAAATAGAAAATTGTTTTTAAAAAAGAATTGAAAAATAATTATGATGAACACGTAAAAATCCAAAAACCAAGTTAAATGTATAATCAGTGACGAAAACATTCAGATCAATGCTAAGCAGCGTTGCCAGAATTGTTTCATCAAAAACCGCTAGATTTGTCCAAAAAACTAGCCAAAAAAAGCTAAAAAATGTTAAAAAATAGCTAGAAAAAAAGCTAAATTTTTTTGTATCAAAAGTCATATTTTTGATTAAAATTTAACAAACTTAAAGGCTTTATTTCACTTAAAATGCATATTATTTTAACTGTATTCATTTAATTTCCATTTCTGTGAGACTGTAAGAAAATGTAAGTCATATTAACTCTGTTTGCATACTCGATACATTTTGATTACTATCACAAATTTTTACTGGAAGTCTTTCATTTATATTTCCTAGTAAAAACTTTTTTCCCGGTAAACTTGCAATTATTCTGGTTAATCATCAACAAGTCCAATGTCACATAGAACTGCATTGGAAAATATCAATATATTTCGTTTTAACTGAATTAATGATAAATTCGTTATACGAAAATTTCCCATACAAATCTATTGTTGTCCAATTTTCGTAAATGTAAGTCCATTCCATGAATAAATAGCAGATTTGTTTTTTATTGCATTTTTTTTTTTTTTTTGATGTTAAAAAATAATACCACATTCAAAACTTTATTTCCTTAATTATTTCTATGTTCGGTTCCAAAGATTTTGTACACTAATGATTTTGGTATTGATTCCGAGACAAATTTGAATTTATTCGTTTTTTCAGCTTTTTCTTCATGAGCTATCACAGTGCTTTAAAAACGTGCTAACGACAACTTAAATTTCCAAATTCAGACTCGACTTTAAGTAGAAATTATTATGTGTATACGTTTTTAAAATAAAATGTTGAAAAACCTATTCTATTTTTGAACGATATTTTGGTTTGTGGTCAAGATACAAAAACTCCACAAATTTAAAGACTATTTAATTAATTTTAAGAATTTTTTAGAATTGACCCTAGCCTTTTCATGAAAAGATACCAATTTTTAAGTTGAATCACTTAACTATAAGGACAAAACGATTTTATCGGCTTTTGGACAAGGAAAACAGTTTATATAAGAGAAATTCACAAATGCTATTATAACCAAAATTCGCGTTCGTATTTTAAAGACATGAAATCTTTGGCCTCACGACAATACTTTTTCAGTGTACAAAGCAATTCACATCTACTATTTTAATTTGGTAATATCATAATAACTTTAGAATACGTATTATAATAACATAAAAAGGATAAACGAGTCAAATGCTAGTATTCCTAATAATTTACTGACAGTTTATATAAGGAATTTGTATGGTAATAGTAGATTTAAAGTTTACGATAACTTGTATGAATACGAGGAAAAAACTTTACAACAAGGTGTATTTGCTGCAAAAATGCCCGTATAATGGTTGGAATAATTATTAAGGCTTCAATTGAGCTTTGAAATATGTGGAAACCTTTATTCTGGCAGCAAGGCTTAGATAAAAACGAAGTTTTATCCATACTTCAATAGGAACATGTCGAAAATAAAAAAAGCCAAAAATAGCTAAAAGGGTCATGAAAAAAAGCCAGAAAAAAAGCTAAAAGCTAAATGCATTTTTTCCCCGCTAAACGTCTTCAAAAAAAGCCAAATCTAGCGGGAAAAAAGCTAAATTGGCAACGCTGATGCTAAGTATCGTTTAAGAAAAAGTTTTATGGTAGAAAAAGAGGAACACGATTGAAAAGTAGTCAGTCAGTTTGAACCGATAGCAATGACAAAGTTTACCTTCTTAATTCATCAACTAATATTTTGTAAATTTTGTTTTCCTATTACCTATTAAATTTACTAGTCATTTTATGATTTTATCCCATTCATCTTCGGGATGGCTAACACAAACAAACGATCATATATTTGGTATTAATATACACTCAAAAAAACATTGATCCCACTAGGAAGGAAATTTTTGGTTACAATTTTGGTTGGAAAATTTTTGTTAATTTTAGAAAATGTTAACAAAACTGTATTTGCGATCATTGAACTTTATACCCACGTTTAGTTCATAAAATGTTAAGAGATATACTTAAAAAGACGATAATTTAATTTTGCTGTGCAAAATTTCGCAAAAATAATAAAATTTAACTACAAACAAAAACAATTTTGTTTGCTATAAATACAAGTTGGCGTTAGTTAAACTACGGATGTTTTTTCTGTGTATATTTTCTACGTCATCATTCAATAATTTGGCCTTAAATAATATGTATGTGCTCATTAATTATTTATTTTCTATTATAAAATTCTATAATATATCAAATGGAATTGTGGCCATAATAAAAATTATACGCAATTATAAACGCAAGATAATGCCAACTATAAATGGAAATGATGTTAGAAGGGTTATCATATTTGCGGTGTTTTTTTTCGCTATTTAAATTTCAATGTAATATATTAAACAATCTTGTGGTCACTGATTCCCCATAACATACATAGTTATTTATATTTTGGCCTACATGAAATGTGAATTAAACGAATTTGAAATATTAAAAAATTGATTTATATCTTTTGAAATTTCGCGATAATGACGATATATGGAATATGGATTGAAATGAGTATTAAATTTTAATATTTTTAAAAATTAAACTTTTCGATTTTTATACCCACATAGTGGTCAGGGTATAATAACTTTGATCTGCCAAAAAATGTGCCTACCAGAAATATTGATTTTAGACCCCATAAAATATATACCGATCGACTCAGAATCACCTCCTGAGTCGATCTAGCCTTTGGTGTCCGTCCGTTCGTCAGTCCGTCCATGTATTTGTTGTTCGCAGGATTTCGGTCGCAATTATTAACCGATTTTGATATGTATAGCTAGCCCTTGGTGTCCGTCCGTCAGTCAGTCCGTCCGTCCATTTATTTGTTGTTCGCAGGATTCCGGTCGCAATTAGTAAGCGATTTGGTATGTAGCGCTTTATTGGCACAAGGACGGACCCTATTGAATTTGGAAAAAATCGGATCAAATTTAGATATTGAATTAAAGTGTTAATAAACATTCACTCATTTTGTTTACAATATTTGTGAATTTTATTAAAAAGTTATTTTTTTAAATGATTTTCAATTTAAAATATTTTAATGATATTTCTGTGACTGGAAGATGGGGTATCTTTTCCATTTTTCTCTAGGAGCAGTGCCCCCATTTTTTTCCAACCCACATATTGAGACTCTCAAATACATTTCACAATATATAAATCTGGAACCCCATCTTTTTCCATTTGGCCACAGTGGTCACTTTTCTCTTGAGGAACAGTGGGCCCACGTTTTTCCAAGCCATATAATGAGACTCCCAAACGCATTTAGCTGTATTCGTTTTAAACGTCGGATGGATCACTAAAAGATCTATCTTTCACATATAAATCTGGAACCCCATCTTTTTCCATTTGGCCACAGTGGTCACTTTTCTCTTGAGGAACAGTGGGCCCACTTTTTTCCAAGCCATATAATGAGACTCCCAAACGCATTTAGCTGTATTCGTTTTAAACGTCGGATAGAGCACTAAAAGATCTATCTTTCACATATAAATCTGGAACCCCATCTTTTTCCATTTGGCCACAGTGGTCACTTTTCTCTTGAGGAACAGTGGGTCCACTTTTTTCCAAGCCATATTTTGAGACTCCCAAATATATTTTGCAATATCCGTTTTTACCATCGGATAGAGCACTAAAAGATCTATCCTTCACATATAAATCTGGAACCCCATCTTTTTCCATTTGGCCACAGTGGTCACTTTTCTCTTGAGGAACAGTGGGTCCACTTTTTTCCAAGCCATATTTTGAGACTCCCAAACATATTTTGCAATATCCGTTTTTACCATCGGATAGAGCACTAAAAGATCTATCTTTCACATATAACCCCATAACCCCTGGAACCCCATCTTTTTCCATTTGGCCACAGTGGTCACTTTTCTCTATGTTTCGTATATGCAACATTCGGAAGATTTTTGGCCAAAGGTTTTAATTCCAATCGAAAGCTATCGTTTCAGTTTATCTTTTGTTAAAATTTGGCATTTCTATCTCTTCCCGTTTGGCCAATATATACCAATTTCTACGGAGGATTATATCGCAAAAAAATGTATTCGTAAATAACTTGTTTTTTCACTTATAGGTGGCGCTGAAATGAATTTTCATATACGGATCTATTTTCCCTTACATGAATTATTATTCTTCGAGAAAGTTTACTTGACATTAATAATTTTTTTGTGTACACTGAAAAAAATATTTACGTGATATTAAAACTACGCAACCTAAATTTTAGAATGTGCAATTTACAAAATATTAAGGATAAGTATCTTTATAACAATGAAATCTTTATAACAATAAAGTTTATAATCTTTGAAACAAATTTTGGAAATTTGCGTCCATCCGTTAAAGCCGTATGTCTTTGAAGTAGGGCAAATTTTCCTTAAAGTAAAGAAACTTATTTTTTATTTAAAGAAATCGTCCTTAAATTTACTGAAATATCGAATTTTTAGATTTAAGATAAAAACGCTTCAAATATAGGCTAAGACTTATTTTGAAGATATAGCATCTTTGGTTTAAAGTTCTTAAAAACATATTTTTTTTGCTTTGAAGTATCTGTTATAATTTGGATTTTTAATCTGGCATTTGTTTGTACGAGAACAGCTTTACTAATATACACGTAAAAGAAAATGAAATTTCTATATATGATGTATCCTAATTTTAATTTTATTGATCCTTGATTTAAAGCAAGATAGGTCGCTAAAAAATATATTTATTTTAAAGAAGAGCATCTTTGGCTCGGAATCAATACCAAAATCTTTAATGTCAAAATCTTCGAATCCAAGTAAACATTCTTTTTTTGTTGAGTGTAGATGAACTAAAAATGAGTGAAAAAATATACACAAAAGAACCATAAAGATTTGCTGTTTTTTTAGTGTAAAAATCTCTTATAGCACGTTAGACATTAGGAAAAATACGAATAAATTCAAATTTGCCTTCTACACCCTCAAAAATCGCTTCTGTAACATATACTCCCAAACATATTTTGCTTCAAGCATATACATTTTTGGGTATTGCCCAAACATTTATATGTTTGATCTCTACCAATATATAATATGTTTGAAAGCATATTGGTCTAAACAATATATGTTTGGGTAGTCTAAGTTGTATTTTTGCATCCAAATTCAATAATGTTTTCTTCCAAAAAACAATATGTTATTATGTGACCATATAATATGTTTGGAAGCATTTTGCACCCAAAAATATTATATGCTTAAAAAAAATTCTCCCAAACAATATTGTGCTCAAAATTTTATTTATTTATATATTTACAGTCATAATGAATTATGAAAATAAACAGGTAATATAGGTGCTAACAACATAGGTTTTCGACCTGAATGCTCAAAATTTTGTTTCTGCCCAATTGTATATTCCCCGACATCTTTCTCACTTCCACGAGATTTTTTAGTTCTTAGCACCTTTTTCTGTAATACAAACATTGTAGAAGAAATTATTCAATTTTATGATTTTTTTTATTTTAATTTTACCTTTTGCCGGACGGGGATTCGAACAGCGGACCACACAGTTTGTAAGGATCAAAGAAGTAGCTGATCAATTGCCCAAGGAAAAATAAAATGTTAATTTTGTAATAACAAGCAACAACCACCAACTTAATTCAATATCGCTCCCTGTTAAATAGCGCTCCAAGCTACTAAACACATATATGTTTATAGGCTATTTCTAAATTAATATATGTTTGCATCCAAGCATATTATATTTACAAACATTTTATGTCCCAAACATAATATGTTCTAACATATTAACATATGTGTCCCAAACATGTTATGCTAGTTTATGAACATTATATGCTTGCACTCAAAAATATTGTGTTTAAAAATTTGTGTTCCAAACATATAATGTTTATAGCAAAACATATGAAAAACAGTCTTTTTCAACCGTGCACCCTCAAAAATCGCTTCTGCAATATATACAAACAAACACATTTTGCTTCAAGCATATATATTTTCAGGATTGGTCCAAACTAAATATTGTTTGTATTACTCTAACATATTATGTTTCACATAAGGCATACACTGGTAGAAAAAACTTTTAATGAAATTTTCTTTGTGCATATATATTTTTAAGGCGACAATTGGTTACTTCCATTCTTTTACTTGCATCTTACTCTCTAGGTCTCTAATTCTAAACACATAAATGTTTATAGGCTATTTATAAATTAGTATATGCTTGCATTCAAACATATTGTATTTACAAAAATGTTATGTGCCAAATATAATATGTTCTAACATATTAACATATATATCACAAACATGTTATGCTAGTTTATGAACATTATACGCTTGCACTTAAAAATAATGTGTTAAAAAAATTTGAGTTCTAAACATATAATTTTTACATCCAAACATATGAAAAACAGTCTTTTTCGTCCGTGTAGATTTAAAGCCACAAAAGTCGCTAAAAAATATCTCTATTTTAAAGAAGCGGCATCTTTGGTTCGGAATCAATGCCTAAATCCCTAAGGGGATTTAGGCAAAATCTTTGAATACAATTCAACTTTTTTTTGTGTAGATGAACTAAAAAATGGGTAAAAAATTATACACGATTGACGCATAAAGATGTACTGTTTTTTGAGTGTAGAGGACCCTTAAAGCATATAAAAAACGGATAAATTCAAATTTTTCTTCTAGTATCAAGTATACAAAATACAAGTATACAAACTCAAGAAAATTTTGTCTTAAATATATTCTTACTTCAATTCTTTTCTTCTTAACCAAAGTTGATTAGTAGATTTGTGTTAAACGTGTGACACATAAATGACATATAACATTTTATTTAATTAGAACTTTGGATTTTTAATTATTTACATTTAAATGGTAATATTTATATTACCCGCTGGCCATCAGATTGTAAAAAAAAAAACAAACCGTCACCATCCCTGGATGACAAAATTATACCAAGTTTTAAAATAAGACATTGGACGCCTTTTAAAGTAATCAAACATCTTCGTTGACGTCTCGTCTCATCAAGAATACAGTCATAAAGCAGACGCAAACGTGCATATATGCCAAATTGTGTTGAATTTAAACTCTTCTGAAAACTAGTGGGAATATATTAACATACCCACATATACGGCGGCCCAAGTGGACATTAAAACGCGTGAGTGTATATTGATGATGATTCAACATTGAACGAACATTGCTTGTAAATGCCATCAGAACACTTTGAGCAAAGTACAAACCAAAAATATTCTTCCACCAGTCGTATGTTCACTTAACAGGAATATAATTCCATTACATGGCGAATGACCGCTAAGTTAAGGGCAAGGGAATAGAAACGATTGATATGGAAATGAAAGAGAAGAATAATTTGCATGCAATACGATACTATTTGGTCGTCTAATTAATATCGTTTATAAGAATAATTGATATTTTTTAAGTGGAAAAGTATTCATCCACATCAGTGGTGGCAATTTAACTTTCAGCATTTGCAATATAATCGAAAACTGTTTATAATTTAGGTAGAAATATATTATTTGAATTTTTATTTGCCTCTTCCACATCTTTTAAATATTTTATTGACAAATTATTTGAAAACAAAAATATCCCAATGTAAGTTCATGTTTTTACATGAAGCAATTTGAATGAGTGGGTGTCTAACGTCATTTATTTTCCCAAATATTAAAAAAAAAAATAATGCCCAATCCCGCCTTTAGGCGGGCTTCGAAAAATCAGGAAGCTTTTAGTAAAACACACCTTAAGACAACAAAAATGGATAAAATAAAAAGAAAACTTAGTAAAATCTGTTCAAGAGGCTTTGCAGCATATACTGAACTTTACCTCATAATTTTTTGTTGTTTCGTTTTCTTGCTTTTGTGTCTTTAACGTTGAATATATAATAAGCTGGCAAAAAATTGGGGCATTAGAGGGTTAAATTTATTTGTACTCAATATTATAAGATTCATAAATTCGAAACATAAAGGAAGTGAAAATGTCAACTTGTCCAGAAATGACTTTAAATTATTAACATTTTATAAATACTACCGTAATATTGATATTCCATTCGGTATATAAATATACTATATTAATTTAGATCATATATTACCAGGAATAGGAAGTAGTTGGATTTTTCTTAGGATTTGAGTAAAGATAGTCACCCATATACAAAATAATTCATAGAAATTCCTTTGATAAACTGTCAATAAATTTTTTTCCATACGAGCAAGTACTCGCAAAAAAATAATTCTTTCCTCCCAAACGAATTTTAGACAAACAAAGTTCGTTTCTCAGTTGCTTTTCGCTGTAAGCAAGTTTATTTGCATGAAAAGTATATACTTTTTGTGATAAACGTTTAGTCTTTTCCAGGATGTAAAAACAATTTCATAAAGACTAACTCAAAAAAAAACAAGTACATACTGTCGCAAGTTCGGCCAGGCCGAATCTTATGTACCCACCACCATGGATTGCGTAGAAACTTCTACGAAAGACTGTGATTTAGTCCATACATAGTATATATTAGACAAAAAAGTTATGTATAGTTAAGTCTACAAATAATTACGAATCGATATGGACTTTTTGTACGTAGAGAACCAGAATTGAAATATGGGGGTCGCTTATATGGGGGCTATATACAATTATGAACTTGATATGGACCAATTTTTGTGTGATTGGGGATCGATTTATCTGAGGGCCATATATAACTATAGACCGATATGAACCTAGTTAGGCATGGTTGTTAACGACCATATACTAGCACAATGTACCAAATTTCAACTCACTCGGATGAAATTTGCTCTTCCAAGAGGTTCCAAAACCAAATCTCGGGATCGGTTTATATGGGGCTATGTACGATTATGGACTGATGTGGACCACTTTTGGCATGGCTGTTAAATATCATATACTACCACCACGTACCAAATTTCAAGCATATAGGATGAATTTTGCTTCTCCAAAAGGCACCGGAGGTCAAATCTGGGGATCGGTTTATATGGGAGCTATATATAATTATGGACTGATAGGAACCAATTCCTGCATGGTTGTTGGATACCATATACTAAAATCACGTACCAAATTTCAACCGAATGGCAAGAATTTTGCTCTTCAAAGGGGCTCTGGAGGTCACATCTGGGGATCGGTTTATATGGGGCCTATATATAATTATGGACCGATATCGACCAATTTTTGCATGGGAGTTTGAGGCCATATATTAACACCACGTACCAAATTTCAACTGAATCAGATGAATTTTAGTCTTCCAACAGGTTCCGGAGGTCAAATCTGGTGATCGGTTTATATGGGGGCTATATATAATTATGAACCGATGTGGACCAATTTTTTCATGGTTGTTATAGACCATATACTAACATCACGTACAAAATTTCAGCCGGATCGGATGAAATTTGCTTCTCTTAGCGGTCTCGCAAGCCAAATCGAGGGATCGGTTTATATGGGGGCTATATATAATTATGGACCGATGTGGACCAATTTTTGCATGGTTGTTAGAGACCATATACTAACACCATGTACCATATTTCAGCCGGATCGGATGAAATTTGCTTCTCTTAGAGGCCTCGCAAGCCAAATCGGGGGATCGGTTTATATGGGGGCTATATATAATTATGGACCGATGTGGACCAATTTTTGCATGGTTGTTAGAGACCATATACTGACACCATGTACCAAATTTCAGCCGGATCGGATGAAATTTGCTTCTCTTAGGGGCCTCGCAAGCCAAATCGGGGGATCGGTTTATATGGGGGCTATGTATAATTATGGACCGATGTGGACCAATTTTTGCATGGTTGTTAGAGACCATATACTAACACCATGTACCAAATTTCAGCCGGATCGGATGAAATTTGCTTCTCTTAGAGGCCTCGCAAGCCAAATTTGGGGGTCCGTTTATATGGGGGGTATACGTAAAAGTGGACCGATATGGCCCATTTGCAATACCATCCGACCTACATCAATAACAACTACTTGTGCCAAGTTTCAAGTCGATAGCTTGTTTCGTTCGGAAGTTAGCGTGATTTCAACAGACTGACGGACGGACGGACGGACATGCTCAGATCGACTCAGAATTTCACCACGACCCAGAATATATATACTTTATGGGGTCTTAGAGCAATATTTCGATGTGTTACAAACGGAATGACAAAGTTAATATACCCCCCATCCTATGGTGGTGGGTATAAAAAAAAAAAACAATCTTTTCTGGCTAATTGCATTTTCCCTCACATCTTTCTCACTTCCACGAGTTTTTTTCAGTTTTTATCACCTTTTTCTGTAATACAAACAATGTAGAAGAAATTATTCGATTTTATAAACTTTTCCTTTCGCCTGAACGGAGAATCGAACCGTGGACCATGCAATTTGTAAGACAACACACTATCCACTGAGCTATGTAGCTGTTACTGTCATCAATTGACAATTATCCATATAAGTTATATTTATATAGCATAGCTTGCGGCGCCTACGAGCCGATTAAACAAACTTTATTTAACAGAAACATACATTTAGTTGGGCACAGTGAACTGTAAAATGTGTCTTATTAAAGACTTAAAGTCATAAAAGAACTGTGTTTGATATAAACGAAATTGACTGTGTTGTTGATTCAAAAATATTTTTTTTATTGAAAAAAAATAAAAATTTTGTAACAAACGAATTTTTTTTGGTGATAAAATTTTAAAATTTTCGAAGCAATTCAAAAAAACTCTAACAAAAGAAAAACGTTTTCGGTACACGTTTTTTTTTTCTTTGCGTGTATATCTAACATATATTTTTTATTTGAAATATTTTTTATAAACTTTAAAATTTTCTTAAACGAAGTATTTTTTTTTAATTTGCATGCATTTTATTCAAGATATTAAAAGTTAAATAATTAAATTTAGCAGTTGCAGGGATTACAAGCGGAACCTCAAAACCGACTTTTCTTTCGACCTCTATATTTGAGAAAAAAATACAACTTATCGACTTTTCGACGTTTTTTAAATTTCGAAAATTTTATTTTTCGAGTTCCCGACTTTCAAAATATTATTTTTTTAAATTAAATATTTAAGATAAATTATGTGTCTCTTTACAAGAACTAAAAAAAATTATATCATCTAGACATTTCCCGTTGTAAAAATTTGTTGAACATTTTATTTTCAAATTTGCGCTTTTCACAAATAATTTTCTAATAAAGACGTTCATGTGTATGAAAGCTGAGCTCAAGCCCTTTCTAATGAGCCTAGTCTCTATACCGCACACGGCTTAGTTTTGGCACATTTTGCGTTTTTCACAAATACTTTTCTAATGAAGACTTACATGGGTATGAAAGCTGATTTTAAGCCCTTTCCAATGAGCCTAGTCTCTATACCGCACGCGGCTTAGTTTTGGCACTGTGGGCCCGTTGTAAAAATTTGTTGAAAATTTTATTTTCAAATTTGCGCTTTTCACAAATATTTTTCTAATGAAGACTTTCATGGGCATGATAGCTGAGTTCAAGCCCTTTCCAATGAGCCTAGTCTCTATATCGCACGCGGCTTAGTTTTGACACAGTGGGCCCGTTGTAAAAATTTGTTGAAAAAGCATTTTCAAATTTCATGGGTATGAAAGCTGAGCTCAAGCCCTTTCTAATGAACCTAGTCTCTATACCGCACGCGGCTTAGTTTTGGCACAGTGGGGCCCGTTGTAAAAATTTGTTGAAAATTTTATTTCCAAATTTGCGCTTTTCACAAATACTTTTCTAATGAAGACTTTTGTGATTATGAAAGCTGAGCTCAAGCCCTTTCAAATGAGCCTAGCCGCACGCGGCTTAGTTTTGGCACAGTGGGCCCGTTGTAAAAATTTATTGAAAATTTTATTTTCAAATTTGCGCTTTTCACAAATAGTTTTCTAATGAAGACTTTCATGGGTATGAAAGCTGAGCTCAAGCCCTTTCTAATGAGCCTAGTCTCTATACCGCACGCGGCTTAGTTTTGGCACAGTGGGCCCGCTGTAAAAAATACTTTTCTAATGAAGACTTTCATGGGTATGAACGCTGAACTTAAGCCCTTTCCAATGAGCCTAGTCTCTATACCGCACGCGGCTTAGTTTTGGCACGGTGGGCCCGTTGTAAAAATTTGTTGAAAATTTAATTTTCAAATTTGTGCTTTTCACAAATACTTTTCTAATTAAGACTTTCGTGGGTATGAAAGCTAAGCTCAAGCCCTTTCCAATGAACCTAGTCTCTATACCGCATGCAGCTTAGAGGTGTGCACGTGACACGAAATTGTCGTGACTCACGAAAATTTTCGTGATTCGTGCGTGAGTCGTGAGTCACGCTCATGACAACAGCGTGAGTGTGCGTGAGCGTGATTAACAAACCAAAATGTCGTGCGTGAGCGTGAGTCACGAAAATAATATCTTCGTGAGTGTGCGTGAGTAACGAATTACACTCACGACAATAATCCTGCTCACCAACATAAAACGCTTAAGATTTAAATTCAATTACAATTCTAGTGACACCTGAGACGTTAAGAGTTTAATAACACTCTCGATTTTAATAATGCTCATGTTTTCAGACACTTCGGTAAGGTAAATTAATTATAAAATTATTCGTGAGTCACGATATTTTTCGTGATTCACGGTATTTTTCGTGAGTCACGGTATTTTTTGTGAGTCACGACGTTTTCGTGCGTGAGTGTGCGTGAATACAAATTTTCTTTTCGTGAGTGTGCGTGAGCGTGAGTCCTACCAAAAAATATCGTGCGTGAGTGTGCGTGAGCATGATTTTTCTGTCGTGAGTGTGCGTGAGCGTGAGTAAACTATTACTCACGTGCACACCTCTAATGCAGCTTAGTTTTGGCACAGTGGGCCCGTTGTAAAAATTTGTTGAAAAAGCATTTTCAAATTTGATGGGTATGAAAGCTGAGCTCAAGCCCTTTCTAATGAACCTAGTCTCTATACCGCACGCGGCTTAGTTTTGGCACAGTGGGCCCGTTGTAAAAATTTGTTGAAAATTTTATTGCCAAATTTGCGCTTTTCACAAATACTTTTCTAATGAAGACTTTTGTGATTATCAAAGCTGAACTCAAGCCCTTTTCAATAAGCCTAGTCTGTATACCGCACGAGGCTTAGTTTTAGCACAGTGGGCCCGTTGTAAAAATTTGTTGAAAATTTTATTTCCAAATTTGCGCTTTTCACAAATACTTTTCTAATAAAGACTTTTGTGATTATGAAAGCTGAGCTCAAGCCCTTTCAAATGAGCCTAGCCGCACGCGGCTTAGTTTTGGCACAGTGGGCCCGTTGTAAAAATTTATTGAAAATTTTATTTTCAAATTTGCGCTTTTCACAAATAGTTTTCTAATGAAGACTTTCATGGGTATGAAAGCTGAGCTCGAGCCCTTTCTAATGAGCCTAGTCTCTATACCGCACGCGGCTTAGTTTTGGGACAGTGGGCCCGCTGTAAAAAATACTTTTCTAATGAAGACTTTCATGGGTATGAACGCTGAACTTAAGCCCTTTCCAATGAGCCTAGTCTCTATATCGCACGCGGCTTAGTTTTGGCACAGTGGGCCCGTTGTAAAAATTTGTTGAAAATTTAATTTTCAAATTTGCGCTTTTCACAAATACTTTTCTAATTAAGACTTTCGTGGGTATGAAAGCTAAGCTCAAGCCCTTTCCAATGAACCTAGTCTCTATACCGCATGCAGCTTAGTTTTGAATAATAAGCAAAATACTAAAAATCCAAATTCAAATTTGGAAAATATTTTTGGTGGTGGTTTGTGTCTCGGCTAAGTTTTTGCTGCAAATTTCAAATTCAAATTTATCTTCGAAGACATAATTCAAAGATAATTGAAAAATTTATTCGGAAATATTGAATTTCATTGTACTCAAATCTAAAGAATAATGCAACCAATTATCAAGAAAAAACAATTATAAACAAATAATAATATAATAAGTAAGTGTTAACCGCAAATAAAAAATTAATTGAAATCATTTTTTTAATCAAGTAAAATTTTTTATTTCCTATTAATTTTCTTCAATCATTTTCATGATTGAAGAAATTTCAATTTAAAAATTAATAGGATCAAATAAATTTTGTTATTGATTCAGAGAAAATTTTTCTGACCATTTTTCCCCTAATTCAAAATAGCGTTCGTTCATATGGTGTCTAGGATCTAAAACATAATTAGCATACCACATAATGTATGCATATGTTTCCTCTATTTGTATCATTTTTTAAATTTAATTGCTGCAAATGTATACTAATAATAAAGTTTGTCAAATAAATTGTCTTAAATTGATTTATCCAAAAATGAAAAAAAAAAACACCTACGAATTAATTGTGGAATTAAGGTTTAAATAAGCTAATCATTATTGCTGCCTTATATGGTAGTTTGAGTTGTTCACATGCTTCAATTAATTTGTTTAGGAAACAAAAAAACAAAGTCAAATGATTTTTTAATTATTTTTTATTGGGAATTTTTAAATGGATTGTCGGTCAGCAAAGCATATTTGTAACATTTCAATTAACTAAAATTTAAAATGTTATATCAATTGAAAGGTTGTAAATACTAATATGATGATTTCAATTGATGATTTCGAAAAATGTGACAAGATGATACGTGAGTGGAATTGTCAGTGGGGACAATTATGCAAAATTCTATTATGATCACAAATCATAATACACAAAGTAAATATCTACGTTATTTCTTCCATATGTGCTGTTCAATAAAAACAGATTTAATATAGCAGCACTAGCTTTTTACTGATTGGATATTTTTGGCCGAAGTCAAAGAAGAAATTCCTCATAAAAGACAATATTCAGACGAATACGAGACCGAAGCCATTTTTAAAACAAAATTTTCGTTTCTAGAGAAAGTTTTGCCAAAATTTTATTTTCCATAGGAAAATTTTATTTTTCATTATTTCATTTTCATTATTTAGTTTTGACAAAATTTTTTATTTTGAAAATTTTATCAAAATTTTATTTCTATAGAAAATTTTATCAAAATTTTATTTCTATAGAAAATTTTGTCAAAATTTTATTTCAATAGAAAAATTTGCCACAATTTTATTCCTATAGAAAATGTTGCCTACATTTTATTTCTTTAGAAAATATTGGCAACTTTTTTTTTTTCAAAATTTCATTTCTTGAGAAAATTTTGTCAACATTTTATTTCTACAGAAAATTTTGTCAAAATTGTATTTCTATAAAAAATTTTGTCAAAATTTTATTTCTATAGAAAATTTTGTCAAAATTTTATTTCTATAGAAAATTTTGTCAAAATTTTATTTCTATAGAAAATTTTGTCAAATTTTTATTTCTATAGAAAATTTTGTCAAAATTTTATTTCTATAGAAAATTTTGTGAAAATGTTATTTCTATAGAAAATTTTGACAAAATATTATTTCTATAGAAAATTTTGTCAAATTTTTATTTCTATAGCAAATTTTGTCAAAATTTTATTTCTATAGAAAATTTTGTCCAAATTTTATTTCTATAGAAAATTTTGTCAAAATTTTATTTCTATAGAAAATTTTGTCAAAATTTTATTTCTACAGACAATTTTGTCAAAATTTTATTTCTATAGAAAATTTTGTCAAAATTTTATTTCTATAGAAAATTTTGTCAAAATTTTATTTCTATAGAAAATTTTGTAAAAATTTTATTTCTATAGAAAATTTTGTCAAAATTTTATTCCTACAGAAAATTTTGTCAAAATTTTATTTCTATAGAAAATTTTGTCAAAATTCTATTTCTATAGAAAATTTTGTCAAAATTTTATTTCTATAGAAAATTTTGTCAAAATTTTATTTCTATAGAAAATTTTGTCAAAATTTTATTTCTATAGAAAATTTTGTCAAAATTTTATTTCTATAGAAAATTTTGTCAAAATTTTATTCCTACAGAAAATTTTGTCAAAATTTTATTTCTATAGAAAATTTTGTCAAAATTCTATTTCTATAGAAAATTTTGTCAAAATTTTACTTCTATAGAAAATTCTGTGAACATTTTATTTCTATAGAAAATTCTGTAAAAATTTTATTTCTATGGAAAATTTTGACAAAATTTTATTTCTATAGAAAATTTTGTCAAAATTTTATTTCTATCGAAGATTTTTTGTCAAAATTTTATTTCTATAGAAAATTTTGTCAAAATTTTATTTCTATAGAAAATTCTGTGAAAATTTTATTTCTATGGAGAATTCTGTGAAAATTTTATTTTTATAGAAAATTTTGTCAAAATTTTATTTCTATAGAAAATTTTGTCAAAAGTTAATTTCTATAGAAAATTTTGGAACCTACTCCAAGGGATTTCATCTTTGATTTTCCATTCTGAGATCGTACAAAAAAACAAGTAAACTGTTGATTCGTTTTCACCTTGAATATTGTACTAGATTAGATTACATTTAATTACTTTAGGAAAATACTCGTGTATAATTACAATCAGAAATTTCTAGAGACTTAGTCATTTCTGCGACTACTACAAAATATTTGGTTAGAATGGGTAGAAATGTGCGTGCCAATTGTTCACCACTTTAAGGCCCATAACTTAAGTCTAGCTATTTTTGTTCAGTGACAAACATTTTGTTAACGGCTAAGAAGAATACTAGCCAATACTTTATTGCAATGTTCACTAAGTACGTGCGCCCGGATCGCTATCACCAACAACCGGCAATATTCAAATTATCTCTGTTGTTGAAGTGGTATTATGTCGTTAGTGTTGTTGTTATTTTTACGGTCATTGGCGCTTGATACTACGCTACGTCCAAAACAACTACAAAGTAAAGTAGCCGTTGCCTACATGTAGAGGAGGCCGAGTGAAAAAATATAAACAAAATATTGTGAGAAAAACAACGTGTACAAATACACACCATAGTAATTTAAAATCTTATGTAAATTAAAAAAAATATTATTACCCTATAAATATTTCGACAAAAAAAAGTAAGAGGGTCCCTGTTGAAATATGTATGTATATTCACTTTGCCGGAAGGCAAGGTATTCAAAAAAAAAATACAATTAAAACCCAAAGAGACCTAAAAATGTGTTTAGGGCTCGTCTCATTGGTATTTGCAATAAATTTGCAAAAGAAATAGGTACTCGTTCTTTTTATAGTTCCATTAGCCATAAACATAGATTCTGTTATTGAAATATTACCAGACATACATTCAACATCAATTAAGCAAAGTGTTAAAGAGCAAATAAGGAATATTCGCATAAAAATATGCCATCCAGAACAACGACCTCGACAACGACATTTTGTGGATGAGCCATTTTTATCTATAACAAAAATGCATAGAAGAAATTCCATAACATCGGTATTGTTTTCATATTGTGGGTCATCAGTTAACTATTTTGAGGAGCTGGATGATTAAATGTAGATTTGAGTTTTTTAGGTCCCATAAATAAAATGATTCTATATTTAAAAAAAAATCAAAGGATCGGACAGCATAAAAGAAAAGTTCGCTTATTGTAGCATTAATCAAGAAATCTTTTTTTTAATTTAAAACATTAAATTCTTTAAAATGATTTAACATAAATGCTGATTAGAGTCGATTTCGAAATCCGTCAAGAATCTACTAGTCAAATTTAAAACTTACAAAAATTTAAATCATAAACCGAACCCCAGATTTGGCTTGCAGAGACTGTTAGAGAAGCAAATTTGAAATATGGTACGTGGTGTTAATATATGTTCTCGTAACAACCATGCAAAAATTGGTCCATATCGGTCCATAATTATATATAGCCCCATATAAACCGATCCCCAGATTTGACCTACGAAGCATCTTGGAGGAGACAAATTCCCCCGATCCGGTTGAAATTTGGAACGAGGTGTAAGTATATGGTATGTAAAAACCATGCAAAAATTGGTCCATATCGGTCCATAGTTATATATAGCCCCCATATAAACCGATCCCCAGATCTGTCCTCCAGAGCCTCTTGGAGGAGCAAAATGAGCAAATATGGCCGCTAACAACAATGCCAAAATTGGTCCATATCGGTCTATAGTTATATATAGCCGATCCCCAATCACACAAAAATTGGTCCATATCGGTTCATAATCATGGTTGCCACTCGAGCCAATAATAATCTACCAAAATTTTATTTCTATAGAAAATTTTGTCAAAATTTTATTACTATAGAAAATTTTGTCAAAATTTTATTTCTATGAACAATTTTGTCAAAATTTTATTTCTATAGAAAATTTTATCAAAATTCTATTTTTATAGAAAATTTTGTCAAAATTTTATTTTTATAGAAAATTTTGTCAAAATTTTGTTAAAATTTTATTTCTATAAAAAAATTTTCAAAATTTTATTTCTAATTTTGTCAAAATTTTATTTCTATTGAAAATGTTGTTAAAATTTTATTTCTATAGAAAATTTTGTCAAACTGAATTATATACGAACTTAATCGGCCTTTTTTAAGTTTAATATATACCACGTATGGACTAACTTACATTTTAGAAGACGGTGCTAGGAGTTTTTAAGATACGTATCCATAAGTAATTCATGGATATGCTACCGAAAATGCCAACAAGACAGTTTTGTTATAAATGGTGATTCTTTTGAGGTTAGGATTTTCATGCATTAGTATTTGACAGATCACGTGGGATTTCAGACATGGTGTCAAAGAGAAAGATGCTCAGTATGCTTTGACATTTCATCATGAATAGACTTACGATCTGCCACAACGTCGAATTTTCAGTGAATGGGCCCTAGAAAAGTTGGCAGAAAATCCGCTTTTTTATCGACAAATTTTGTTCAGCGATGAGGCTCATTTCTGGTTGAATGGCTACGTAAATAAGCAAAATTGCCGCATTTGGAGTGAAGAGCAACCAGAAGCCGTTCAAGAACTGCCCATGCATCCCGAAAAATGCACTGTTTGGTGTGGTTTGTACGCTGGTGGAATCATTGGACCGTATTTTTTCAAAGATGCTGTTGGACGCAACGTTACGGTGAATGGCGATCGCTATCGTTCGATGCTAACAAACTTTTTGTTGCCAAAAATGGAAGAACTGAACTTGGTTGACATGTGGTTTCAACAAGATGGCGCTACATGCCACACAGCTCGCGATTCTATGGCCATTTTGAGGGAAAACTTCGGAGAACAATTCATCTCAAGAAATGGACCGGTAAGTTGGCCACCAAGATCATGCGATTTGACGCCTTTAGACTATTTTTTGTGGGGCTACGTCAAGTCTAAAGTCTACAGAAATAAGCCAGCAACTATTCCAGCTTTGGAAGACAACATTTCCGAAGAAATTCGGGCTATTCCGGCCGAAATGCTCGAAAAAGTTGCCCAAAATTGGACTTTCCGAATGGACCACCTAAGACGCAGCCGCGGTCAACATTTAAATGAAATTATCTTCAAAAAGTAAATGTCATGGACCAATCTAACGTTTCAAATAAAGAACCGATGAGATTTTGCAAATTTTATGCGTTTTTTTTTTTTAAAAAAAGTTATCAAGCTCTTAACAAATCACCCTTTATGTTTCTTATGAGAAAATATTAAAGCAAGCGATATTATCGTCTTAGCGAAAATTTGTTTAGCATTTCATATGGGAGGCATAACAGGAATTTTCGCAAGAACTACATCGAGCTTAAGAAATGTTAAAACTAATAAAATGTCGGTTATGTGCATCATATCGGGTCCTAATCAAATACTATGTTAAGTTTTCAAGCTGAAAACCTGCTTATTTTCAAGATTACTTTTTTTAATCAATTAATTTAGAAATAGTAAATATATTTTTACAATTTTTAATTCAGAGTTTTGGTGAAACAACCGAACACAGAATTCACCTTCAAACAAAAAAAAAAAAAAATATTTCAGGTCTACAGCACAAATTTAATTTATAATCAAGATTTCTAAAAAAATAAGGAAGTTATGACAAAAATTAAAAAACAAATTATCTAGAAACCAACGTTTCAACATAAATTCTTATAATAGGAACACCTAACAATTTCTTTTCAATGCTTATGTCAAATTCTCAAGTCAGAAATCAATGCTTTTGTCCGACTAGGATGTCGAAAAACGTGAATTTATTAAGAAAAGCTGCATTTGTGGCGTTTAAGTCAAACGAATGTTTCTGAAGTGAGAAATAGGCTTTTAAAATTTTCCTTTAAGCTCTGTATGTATCTCTAGCGAAATTTGTACATTGTATTGGCATTTTTGTTAGAAAAATATTCGATGGAACGATGTTATCGACTGTTTAGTTTAAGAATTACATGGAAAAACTGCTTTATGTGCACGTAGAATGCTTTTCTTAACTGCATAACGGGTTTTATATATAAATGTAAGATTTATTTTTATTTTATTTTTAAAACTGTTATACCATTACATCTAGACCACAATGATTCTAACCAAAATTTCCCTCCTAATGTTTTTTTTTTTAAGATAAGTTCGTGTTTGATAGATGAAGCTCCAAAATTCTCACGGATAAAATTTGTTGTTTCAAAATTTACAGATTGTTTAACAAATTTTCAACAAAAACATATAAATGTTGCAACAAACAAGTATTAAAAATGGGACTCGATAATCCAATAATAAAACTTTTTCGAATACATTTGTTCACACACTCTATTAATAAAATTAGCCACTAAGTTTGCACTACCGCTCCAAAATCGCAATTTTTATAGTTAGGTTCCTTTAATAATTATATAAAAAAATAAACATTTTCAATTTTTGCTTTGGATCATTCCCCGAAATGATCTGATTTTTACCCTAAATTTCTCATTCGTTTTTGTGCTTTTGCAACGGCTTTTTATGTAAAAAAAAAAAAATTCGACCATTTTAAAAATTATAGAAATATCCCAAAATCATGGCAACTCTATCCCATCGTGGAATCAGCTTGCCAAATGTTAAGTACATACGTGCGTATGTTTGCAATAAAGAATAACATAACAGGAATAAGAAGAGGAATAATGAAAGAGGGGACGAAGAAGAAAATGGCCCTATTTGTGTATACAAATCACAAACTTATTGATTTTTTTTTCGTTTTGTATATGTGACCAAAAATTTAGCCAAAATAATTGAGCCGTTTACAGTAAATGCAGTTTTCAAGTTGCCCACACCAAAACTTGGATTAAAAACAATTATTAAAATGCATTATGGAATAAACTATTGACGCTTTATATACAGATACATGGATTTTAAGAAAGAACAATGGAATACCACCTACATAACACAGAGATGCGTTTATGTGAAAAATGGAAAATTGCACACATACCTCGAGTGTGTAGGTCTTAAAACTCCCAACAAAGATGTCGCAGTCTGTTGGAAGCAAAGTTAGTCTTCTTCACTGCTACTGCAACTAGCTGCTGCTTCGAATTCTTATTGTTTATTTTGTAAAACACTTGAGAAAATACACTCTCACTACTTCAACCAGAGTTTGATTAATGATAAACATTCCAATTACCCCACCCTTTCTTTGTGGTGGTAGTCAATTTTAACCATAAAAACTTGTGAATTTTCGTTTTGTCACCCCTGTTCACGGGAACATGATAAAAGATAGAAAATTTATCAATTGAAATTGAGATTATTCACACATTTTTTCTACGAATATTTCATTCTTCACTGATAACACTTCATTGGTTTGTTTTTTATAAGAATTTACTGTTACATTTAAAGAAATATTTTACTGTAAAATTTTCATTTGCCTGCAAAGGACTGTTGTGTATGTATGTATATGGCACTATGTAATTCTAATAAGAAAATATCGAAAAATCGTTTATCGAATCTTCTCTTCCAGCAAGCACTCCCGGAAACACAGAAAAACTTGCGGTACCAAAGTGTTTACTAATCGACATATGACAGAAGACTGACTGGTTGATATAGCACAAAGTTAAATAACCGTGCTGTTTGCACAAAGATGTGAAGCCGGCGGCTAATGTGTCTTGACAATACGTGAAGATTAATAGGCTATGAAATGAAACGCTTACAAAATGGATAATCTGTATATCAAAGAGAACATCGTCACTGAAATCTGAATTAATTTATATATGAATAATAATTGTATATGTACATATTTCTTATAATTAAAATCCATATTACATAGAGACGCCGTTGCATAACTATTTACTCAGCCTGGGAAATGTGTATTAGGAGATGTCGATAACAGAAACCGATTGATAGGGTTGCCAATTTATTCATGGCATGAACTCAGCTGATTTGCTTATGATGCCAGACTCATACAAAACGTTTGTGTCCATTACAATTTCGAACAATTTCCAGGAATCTTAAATTTGAGAAATATTTAAATATACAATATAAAAAAACTTTTGAACTTGTTTTTTTGAACGAGGAAAACGACTCGTTTTAAAATGCTTATAAAGGGAAAACATATCAAACCCCAAAACATGCTACGTGCGAACGACGTATAAAATGATACTGAAATTTTCGTCAATGCAGGAAATAAAATAAAAAGACTATTACGATTTCATGTTGTCGGTTGCGACATATAATGTTTATTCAGTTGAATAAATTGCTTAAGGGCTCTCAAATTGGCTCGCAAGAACCATAATTAGTGCTTTGTATAGGAAAAGAAATAGGAAAAGAAAAGTACTTATTGCAAAACAAGAACCAAATACTTGGTTATTAAAAAATCAAGAAAATAACGGACTAAAATATAAATCACATTTCTTTTGATAACAAAAATTGTTTATTAATGATTTGCATAGAAAATATACGTCCTTGCGCTACATAAACATTTATTTAAATCAGGATCCATAAGCACTTGCTTTGTATAAGCTCAGGTAACACTACATCCTTCATTTTTAAATCCACATGAAATGGCAACACTAACTTTTGTTAACTGCATTTCCTTGTCTGCAATAGTACTCTATCTCTTTCATGCTTGTACAATATGTTCTCCAAAGCTTTCATGAATGCTAGTGAACAGTTTTGGCGCGTTTTTTGTAGGATGCGGATGTAGTTTGTGAAATTGTTAAAGCTGTTATAAAAATTGAGCTTATATATTAGAAAATGTTAATCATATTGGAATGGAATGGCTTCTATCGTTAAAAGAAAATTGTTCTTGTGTTTCGTTTACTCGCAAAAAGTATCGTACAGAGAGACTACTTTTACAAATACAATATGCATTCTGTGGGATGTCTTTTTTCCGCGTAGGTTTCGTTTTCTTTGTACTATATTTATAAACTGTAGCATGTGTGAAATATAATAATGGAATGAAATGTAATGGTAAGTCCGCTTAATTATTGAAATATTTATAAGTAGTATTTTAAGATACCGACTGCTTGAGCTTTATGTGAGAGAATACAATTGAAACATTCGTAAAAGAAAATAAGTGCCCAATGCATTATAAAGTAAAATAGACTCATTTTTAAATTGGACCGCAAATTTGGCCTATAGATGCTCAAGAAGTAAATACATCATGTCAGTCTATATGGAGGCTATATGAAACCTGTAAGGAAAGAGTAAAGTCTTAAACAAGCTACATTTGATGGGAAGTATTAACAGGTAAAAATTATGCTGATTTTGGTCAGGCGGAAGCTCATATACTCTCTCAAGTATGTGAATCTGTAAGCCCTCATCCAAAATCGAATTACTTGGGTTGTGGTAATACTTGCCGATCGCAAGGTATCTTAAAACTTCTTAACATCGTCTTCTAAATTGGTATATATTAGACAAAAAAGGCCCATTAAATTAGTATATAATTCACTTCTTGACCGGTATATATAGGGAAGTCTACAAATAATTACGAACCCATATGAACATTTGCGCGGTAATTAGAGAGCCAGAATTGAAATATATACAATTATGAGCACGGTTGCCACAATTGGTGGAATTCTACCAAAAATGTTACTGTTTGTTATATTGGTAGATTTTGCAAAATATTCCTCTCCAACTAAGAGGTATACCCAAAGAAAAAATACTTTCCTTAGGAACGAAATTTTGGACAAACGAAATTCCCCTTTCTTAAAAACTATTTTCTTTTAGACCAAACAAACCCAAATTTATGATATGCGATTCAACGATTGTCTCCAATTCTTTTTATTTGCTTTAAAGAAAATTATTTAGCGTCAAAAGAAAACTTTGCTTGTCTAAAACTTCGTTCCTCAGAAAAGAAAACTTCTTTCAGTACATATCATACATTTTCTATAGAAATAGAATGTTGATAAAATTTTCTATAGAAATAAAATGTTGACAAAATTTACTATAGAAATAAAATTTTGATAATATTTTCTATAGAAATAAAATGTTGGTAGATAATTTTTGGATCGAGTGGTAACCGTGATTATGAACCGATATGGACCAATTTTTGTGTGATTGGGAATCGTTTTATATGGGGGCTATATATAATTATGTACCGATATGGATTACGATCAATTTTTGCTTGGTTGTTAGAGACCATATACTAACACCACGTACCAAATTTCAACCGGATCGGATGAATTTTTCTTTTCTAAGAGGTTCCGCAAGCTAAATTTGGGGATCGGTTTATATGGGGGCTATATGTAAAAGTGATCCGATATGGCCCATTTGCAATACAATTCGATATACATTAGGTTAGGTTAGGTGGCAGCCCGATGTATCAGGCTCACTTAGACTATTCAGTCCTTTGTGATACCACATTGGTGAACTTCTCTCTTATCACTGAGTGCTCCCCGATTCCATGTTAAGCTCAATGACAAGGGACCTCCTTTTTATAGCCGAGTCCGAACGGCGTTCCACATTGCAGTGAAACCAGTTCGAGAAGCTTTGAAACCGTTAGAAATGTCACCAGCATTACTGAGGTGGGATAATCCACCGCTGAAAAACTTTTTGGTGTTCGGTCGAAGCTGGAATCGAACCCACGACCTTGTGTATGCAAGGCGGGCATGCTAACCATTGCACCACGGTGGCTCCCGTATACATTAATAACAACTACTTGGGCC
Organism: Haematobia irritans; assembly: GCF_050003625.1. Taxonomy (NCBI): domain Eukaryota; kingdom Metazoa; phylum Arthropoda; class Insecta; order Diptera; family Muscidae; genus Haematobia; species Haematobia irritans. Next base: position 155,337,941 of record NC_134397.1, on the reverse strand, counting down.
AAGTTTCAAGTCGATAGCTTATTTCGTTCGGTAGTTAGCTTGATTTCAACAGACGGACGGATCGGATGAAATTTTCTTTTCTAAGAGGTTCCGCAAGCTAATTTGTGGATCGGTTTATATGAGGGCTATATGTAAAAGTGATCCGATATAGCCCATTTGTAATACCATCCGATCTACATCAATAACAACTACTTGTGCCAAGTTTCAAGTCGATAGCTTATTTCATTCGGTAGTTAGCTTGATTTCAACAGACGGACGGATTTCGATGTGTTACAAACGGAATGACTAAGTTAATGTAATATCCTATGGTGGTGGGTATAAAAGAGCGTCAGATTTCAAATTTCAGACATCTCGGGTAAATATTGCTTTCTAAAGCTAGAACAAAACTTGGGGGATCGGTTTATGTAGAAAAAACTCCACCGATAGGAATCATATTTAGCATATCAAATAATGGCTACAAAGCAATAGCTGCTTTCAAAAATATAAGCAATCTTTTATGTTGTGTGATAAATTGAAATACGCTTCCTTTTTTCCCAGTAAAATAGTTCTCTCTAACAACTTTTTTGTGGCCAGTGGGTTCTTTTGTAAGCTTGGAAATAAAATTCAGGAGAATGCAACGAATGGGAAAGCAGTTCGTAGCCCAATTTGGAAGATGCAAGTCGGTTTCCAATTAATGTGAAAAATCAGTGCCCAAAAAATTGCCGCTATTTCCGCATATTCGTTTAAATCTTTCTCCGGGATCCAATAAGCCCTTTTGAATCCCAGAAAGCGGTGACCAGCGCCTTTCTAGCCTTTACTTTCCTCGGAACATTTTCGTTCAGTGACGTCTGCTTTCAATGTTTTTGGTCTCTGCTATGTATCAGTACATGTTTCGCCCACTACCAACACAGAATCGCCTTTTTCGACCTCGTCAAACCTTTTTCTGGAATTGTTTCAATATTGTGTTTGTTGTCCTAGTAAGTAAACGAGTCACCAATCACGCCGACACCTTATTCACGACCAAAATTCCATGCATTATATGTATTTTTAAAAATGTTTAGCGTCTCATCTATATCGGTGGCTATGTATTTTTGACACTTAATACTCTGTGGTAGACTTGGCTTAAAAATCTCAACGTGCGACCATGTCAAAATATTTTAAACAAATTACATTAACGGTAGCTATAGAAGAAGAATAAGAGGCACAGCAACCAAACGCTCTTTGATTTCGATCCGCGATTTACCTTCCAATAATAAGACAAAACTCCATTCATACGAGATAAAAACAAAGGTACGAGTTGAATCTTGCACTATTTTTACATTAGGCTGTGAGGATATGTACTTATCTTATTATATTTCTTATCTGATTGACACTTTATTTTCACAAGCCTATTTTCAGGCAGTTTGTTCTTCGCTCTTGATTAAATTATTTATTTATTTTTTCTTGCCGTAACAAAGCCCCACGTCCATGTTTGGATTTTAGAGGAGTCCAGCTCATTGACCAGCGGCTTAGATGTTGATCTGAAACTCAATGCTTTACAAATATAGTCATTAAATTCGTATATCCCCACACATAAAATAACCATACCCAATATGTACCAACGTGAATGTTAACATTAAAATTCCATGTCCTCCACTAATTCTTTGTAGTCAATTTCTAATTTAAAACTAAATTTTAATTAAATCAATAACTAAGTAAAATTAATACCTGAGACTCATTCGAATGGTACAAACCTAACTTTCCATAATGTTTGCTTTACATGAATTTGGGAGTTATTATTATTTCTATGAGATTTTTAGGCCGGTTTTTGGTTTTGGCATCCCTATCGTCATCGATCAATACAGAGGCCGTAAACAAAAACCTTAATTACTTTCTGTACTCACAATTGCAATCATTCTCCCGGCAGCTCTCATCCGAAAACGATGTTTAGTTCAAAGCGGGTGTTTAGTTTGTGGGATTTCACAACAATTTCTAATATAATAATCTTCTTGACCCTTATCTCGTATGGCTACGGTCAAGCTACGTATCATTATGAAACAAAGGAATTCGATGTGCCACTAGATCATTTCAATTTCATTGTGAATAAAACCTTTAAACTACGATATCTGATAAATGACAGCTATGTGGATAAACAAAGTGAAAGATCTCCACTGTTTTTCTATACCGGCAATGAAGGTGACATTGAAACATTTGCCCAGAACACTGGCTTTATGTGGGAGTTGGCTCAAAAGTACAGGGCATGTGTTGTGTTTGCCGAACATCGTTATTATGGCAAATCATTGCCTTTTGGCAATGACTCCTTTAATATCACTCTGCTGAACTATGGCTATTTGAGTGTGGAACAGGCATTGGAGGATTTTGCTTGGCTTATAACCGATCTGCAAACAAAATATAAATATGGTCCAGTTATTGCTTTTGGTGGTTCTTATGGTGGCATGTTATCGGCCTGGTTCCGCATGAAATATTCTCATTTAGTTTATGGTGCGTTGGCAGCATCGGCCCCAGTGCGTCAATTCGAAGGGCTGACCTCTTGTGATATATTCTCAAAAATCACCACTTCCATATTTGCAACATCATTTAAAAACGGGACATGTAGTGCCAATATTAAAAAATCTTGGGATTTGTTTAAGCAGCTGAGCTCCAGCGAAGAAGGAAAGAAAAAATTAAATGGGGCGTTTATGTTTTGTGATCCCATCAAAACGGAAGATGACCTCAACAAATTTATGGACTATTTAGAAGATGTATATGCAAATTTGGCCATGGCCAATTATCCTTATGCAAATGATTTCTTAAGTCCTTTGCCTCCCTATCCTGTAAGACAATTTTGTTCGTATTTACAAAATCTAGAAACTGGTGACAAATTATTGGATGCAATGCAGCAGGCCATAAATGTGTATTTCAACTTTACCGGGTCCAGCAAATGCTTAGACTACAAATCGGCTTTTGACCCAGCATCAATTGGTGGTGATGCTTGGGAAATACAGACCTGTAACCAAATGGTTATGCCTATGTGCTCTACACCGGATACCATGTTTCGCCCCAAAGAATGGAATTTCAAAGAATATTCGGAAAATTGTATGAAAAAATATCGCTTGATGCCAAAGCTAAATGACATTACTGTACGTTATGGTGGTAAGGATGTACGTGATATATCGAATATTATATTTAGCAATGGTCTTTTGGATCCATGGAGTGGTGGTGGCTTTTTACAAACAGATAATGAAGCAATCCATATAATTATAATTCCCGAAGGTGCCCATCACTTGGATTTAAGGGCTACAAATCCTAAAGATCCTCGTTCAGTTTTAGAAGCCAGAGAAAGGGAGTCCAGTATAATTGCAAAGTGGATTGCCGAATATCATTGGTAGTCACGGAAGAGGTATTGACGATTTATGAGTATCATAAAAAGTGTTGCGTGTTGCAGAAGAGTTATCGTAACCTTAAGCCAACTGAACTATATGTAAATCACTTTGTTTTTAAGTTATTACGAATATAAATTTTAGAAAATAAATTTTCAAATCGAACAAATATTTTTACAGGCATTTTAAATAGGGGGTTACTATGTTTCTTTATGAAATGGGTCAAAGGAGACTGTAATTCACAGCAGAACTTTTTAAAGAGTTTTCGTCTGTTTAGAAAGGGAATGCAGTCATAGTAATTAGGAATAAACGAGTTAAATTTCTGCATTTTGCCCGAAATTGGAAGATTTTTAAAAGACTAGTTTTTATACCCGCACTATGGAACAGGATATTATAAGTTAGTACATATGTTTGCAACACCCAGAAGGAGACGAGATAGACATATGATGTCTTTAGCAATATTACTCAGGGCCGGCCCCTGAGTCGATCTAGCCATGTCCGTCTTTCCGTTCGTCCGTCTGTCTGTGAACACATTTTGTGATCAAAGTCTAGGTCGCAATTTAAGTCCAATGGACTTCAAATTTGGCACAAGTATGTTTTTTTTGGTCAGAATAGAACCCTATTGATTTTGGAAGAAATCGGTTCAGTTTTAGATATAGCTCCCATATATATCTTTCGCCCGATATCTACTAATATGGCCCCAGAAGCCAGAATTTCAGCCTGATTTGTTTTAAATTTCACACAATGGTGCAATTGATAGTGTCGTAAATTATGCCGAATTTCCTTGAAATCGGTTCAGATTTAGATATAGCTCCCATATGGACTTATCCTACAGTAAAGTTTGAAATTGCATTAAAAGTAAATCCATTGCAATAAATGACGATACCTGTACGCAGCGTAGCTACAATTTTTACCGTATAGAATATTTGTTTCATATTGAGACCATAATTATTGTTCTTATTTCGAAATCTTTGTGTGATCTTGCACTAGCCCCGAATATACCGTCACAGAATTATGAATGGACATACATGTCTTTTGAATTTGGCCAAAATTGGTAATTCGACTTTTATAGCGACCAAAATCGACAAATCGAACATTAACGATATAGTCGAAAAGTCTAATATGAAAGGGGAGTATGACGTGACTGTTTTTATACACAGAAAAAATATCGATAAAACTTTTCCAATTAAAATTTTAATTGAATTTTAAAAACTATTCAATTAAAAATTTAATTGATTCAACAATTTTTTAATTGAAACAAAAATCAATCACAAAAATTAGTTAAATAAATTAATTTTTTTAATTGATGCAATTTTTTAATTAATACTATCTTTTCTGTGATTGAAGACACTTCAATTTAAAAATTGGATCAATTAATTCCGCGATTTAATCATGTGCGGCATTCGATATCGAATTCATTCATTAATTCAAACAAAAATCATTCATAATAAATAATAGTATCAACTAATTTTTTTAATTGACTTTGGTGATTGATACTTTCATTTCTGCCATTGAAGACATTTCAATTAAAAATTAATTGTGTGTACTTTGATAACGCAAATTCAACTGTTGATATTTGCCAAGATAAGAGCAAATGTCGGTTTTTCTAATATTGGATGGGGTTGTATCACAATCGACTGAATAGTCACAATACCTAACCTAATATTGGATGGATATCGACTAGATAATTCCTACTATCTGGCAAGGGGTTATCAAATGATATTGGCCTTTGGGGATGCTTGGATTCACTGTTCTCCATTGCCCCTTGTAATTACAAATAACAAATTACGAACGATACGAGAAACTGTCTCTCTACGGAAGTTTCGAAAAACTCGAAAATTCAAATTTGACAAGTCTACAACATCAATCTTTGATCGAATTTATGCTCAAATAATATTTTCTATGTTTTTGTTGTCCCGTTAACCCTTTCACTACCGAAATAAACCTAATGATAAAAACATTTATTTTTCTTCTTTTTTTACTTGTACTAACAGCATGTAGAACAAAAATTGTAATTTTGAAAACCTACCTCAATTACTTCAAAAGCTATATGAGCTTGTTCTGAAAACTTGATTTTAGAATTTTGACCAAATGTCCTTGCGAAAATAAGCGCTGTTTGGCTTATAATATCTCTCAAAGTGTGAGAAAAAATAAACAAAAGAACCCGTAAAAATATCAGCTACAGGTTTTGTATAAATGTCCTTTTACTAGAAACATACAGTACAAAAATTGTCTCAAATTTTCGTATTTTTCGTTTATTGTTAAAGAAGTTTATAAAAATGTATTTTAGACCTCACCAATATGGACAATATATATAGCTTATTTAGATGAAAGCCTCTACTTTAAAATAACATCGAGAAATAAATCGAAACTAAGTGGGAAAATAGAATGTCCTTCTAAGTGGACATCAGTAGTGAAAGGGTTAATTCTGTAGTTCAATTTATGATCAAACAAATAAGTTTCCACAAAAAAAAATACAAATAATATTATTTTTCTAAATTGAAATAACTTTTATTTTTCTACTATTTCTTTTTATCCTTAATAGTATATTTATCATAGGATTTTGTGGGATCATATGGCTCCCAGCGACTGGCAGGGAATATATGTTTATTTCTCTCATACCATTGCCGCAATAGTACTTTACCTGCATGCGACTCTTCCTTTTCCACAGAGGCATCACTTATCAATCGAACATCGTCGTGTACATCAAATTGAAATAGAGGACCAGATTTACCTCTGGCCTTGGTGACAATGAAATCATAGAATGTGTAATGATGGGGTAATATCAAATCTTCTTTAACATACATCAATTGATCGGCCATAACAGTTTTAAGTTCATTGAATTCTTTGCGTAAAACTTCCAAACATTTTTGTAAAAATTGATAGATAGAATTACCCTTCTTCATGACAACGCTACGACGATGGCCTGAACCATCCCAGTAACTGAAAGTAATTGGAATTTCTTGATCTTTTAGGGTGGCCTGTTGCATGACCCATTCTTGGCGTAATTGTTCACGCAAGCGATTTTCTTCTTCCTCTCTGTCACGGTCAGGCAAGAAGCTGGTATCAACGTCAGGATTCTTACAAATCCTTTTTTTAGGTACTGCTTTTAAATCTTCCGGTTTCAAGTCTGTCCATTTCTTTTTTTCCACTTTTGTGGACTTCTCTGGTTTGATTTCCAGTTTTTCATCTTCTTCAGCATCGTTATCGCCATCGCCGTCCTCGTCTTCTTCATCATCGTTAAAACTAAATGACAATGTTTTAATTTGTTTTTTCTGTTTGTTCTTTTCGGCTTGGATTGCTTCCAGAGCCCTTTGTTTCTCTCGCTCTTTTTCGTCAATTTTCTGTGCCAATTTTTTCTCTCGTTCCCTTACAATGTCTTCCTGTTTGGCTTTCATCTCATCCAAAGTGACCAAACCAATGGTCGAGGTTTTAAGTTGCTGTTCCACGGCATCATAGTGGGTTGCGAATTTGTTTTCTATCTTGTCTAGCTTCAATTCCTCCTCGATTTTCTTTTTGCGAAATTCTATTTCTTGCTGTTGTATTTCACGTTTCTTCATAAGTTGGGCGGCTCGGCCAGCTTCACTGGCTGCTCCTTTATAGTGAGCCATGGCAGATGTTTGGAAATTGGGGTACCGTTGTAGACTATAGAAAAATCTAGTAAAATGGGAATTTGCTTGGTTTACAAAATTGTTTACTTTGCTTCAAATAATTCACAATAGCTGAGACATGTTTAGTACAGCTGGTTAAATAAAGAGTTGCCATGACAAGTATTTAATGTAGGAATACCTCAATCACAATAGCAATGAAATGAATGTTTTTAATGTTTAAACACAGCCATGTCGAATAACGATGGGCGAAACATATATCCTTGACATGAGTATTCAAAAAAACAACAAAAACAAAAAAAGGTAAATAAAAATGTAAAAAAATGTAAATAGGGAGGTTGATACATCAGCATCACTAGAAAAACGAAAATATCTGTTTTGGATTATGTAGCGATAGCGATATTATAATAGCTCTATGGCATATGCATTTTTTTAGAATTTATAAATGTACAAAAAAATATATTTATACATTTGAAGGCCCATAATGGGTTACGTTAATCGATTTTCAGATGTGATTTAGATATCGCATACGACTTTTTTCGAATTGGTGGGAATTGGTAGGAAGACCACCAATTAAAATAAGATTTTTGGTCTTCGACCGAAAGCTGGAATACAAGGCGGATATACTAACCATTGCACTACGTGGTTATTTACATGATTCACGCTTAATTGTTACAAAGAGCATTCAGTGAATTACACTCGGCCTTGGTCTCTAAAAAAGCCTCTGAAAAAGAAGAAATTGTTTTTCCTGTCAATTTTTTTCCAAATAAGCCGGCCTTGCTCAAGAAGCACCTCAAGAAGTTGAGGTGCTTACCACGAGCATTAACATGAGCGTGGGAATGACGACTTACCATCAGTTACCATCACGATTACCACTCGAGCCAAAAATTTAAATTTACCAAAAAAATACCAAACAAAAAAAAAACCTGATTTGTTAAAATTTTATTTCTCTAGAAAATGTTGTCACAATTTTATTTCTATAGAAAATTTTGTCAAAATTGTATTTCTCCGATTATTAATTTTATTCGGCTTGAGGTCATAGAAACAATCGATTATTGATTTGTTTTAAAATTTATTTCCAATATTTCGGTTAGTGCCACTAACCATCTTCTGGGATTTTGTGAGTTCGTGTGCTGCTATTCGCTCTACAAAAATACGTAAAATTTTATTTTTATAGAAAATTGTGACAAAATTTTATTTCTATCGAAAATTTTGTCAAAATTTTGTTTCTATAGAAAATATTGTTATTTTTTTTTTTCTGTAGAAAATTTTATTTCTATAGAAAATTTGGTCAAAATTTTATTTCTATGGAAAATTTTGTCAAAATTTTATTTCTATAGAAAATTTTTTCAACATTTTATTTCTATAGAAAAGTTTGTCAACATTTTATTACTATAGAAAATTTTGTCAAAATTTTATTTCTATAGAAAATTTGGTCAAAATTTTATTTCTATGGAAAATTTTGTCAAAATTTTATTTCTATAGAAAATTTTTTCAACATTTTATTTCTATAGAAAAGTTTGTCAACATTTTATTACTATAGAAAATTTTGTCAAAATTTTATTTCTATAGACAATTTTGTCAAAATTTTATTTCTATAGAAAATTTTGTCAAAATATTATTTCTATAGAAAATTTTGTCAAAATTTTATTTCTATAGAAGATTTTGTTAAAATATTATTTCTATACAAAATTTTGTCAAAATTTTATTTCTGTAGAAAATTTTGTCAAAATTTTCTTTCTATAGAAAATTTTGTGAAAATTTTTTTCTATAGAACACATTAGCGTAGCTAGACAAATTTCCTAGGGGGGCTATAGCCCCCCTAGTTAAAAATTTATAGACTGAACTTATAGGTTCAATAAATGTTTTATTTCATAAAAATAAATAAAAACAAGTAAGTAAAGTCTAAAGTCGGGCGGGGCCGACTATATTATACCCTTCACCCCTATGTAGGCCAAAATTTGTGTTACATCTCAACTACTTCACATTTGCTGGAAGCTATATAAAGGAGACAATTTTTTTACTTCTGCAAAATCTTTAGAATTAAAATTTAAATCGGCTAACGCTATCTAGTTAATTGGAGGAAACTTCCATTGAAAATGGGTCTAAAATGTGTAACAGTCTACCATATTTCCCCAACTCTGGTGTACGTAAATATGGGAGCTATATATAATCTGAACCGATTTTGACTAAATTTGACATGTATAGTTAGAATAATAATTCTGCTATCTATGCGAAATTTCACGTAAATGGGAGTATAACTTTGGCCCCCCTGGTCATATGAGTGCAAATAGGACTGAAGATATATATGGGAGCCATATCTAAATCTGAACCGATTTCAACCAAATTTGGCACAATTACCGATACTACTAAACGCACTCCTTGCGCGAAGTTTGAAGCAAATCACTGCAAAACCCTGGATTTTGAGGCCATATAAGTTCAAATCGAAACACGCTAACTATGACCAAATCGGGGATAAATATATATGACAGCTATATCTAAATCTGAACCGATTTTTTCCAAAACCAATAGCGATTGTCTCTGTCCCATGAAACTGCCCTATGCCAAATTTGAGGACGATCGGACTTAAAGTGCGAGCTGTACTTTGTGCACAAAATTACATATACAGACAGACGGACGGACAGACAGACGGACGGACATCGCTAAATCGACTCAGAATTTAATTCTAAGCCGATCCGTATACTAAAAGGTTGGTGTATGATTACTCCTTCTTGGTGTTACATACAAATGCACAAACTTATTATACCCTGTACCACAGTAGTGGTGAAGGGTATAAATAGGCATCAAAATAACTCGACAATTAATTTATAATAAAGCAACTAAAAGTAGCTCCACACTTTTCTAAAGGCACAACTTCCGAAAATGTCCTCACAAAGAAGTTAATTATTTTAACTACACAGGAAGTTTTTTTACTTCATTTTTTCCATATTTTAATGCGTACATTTTTGTTTTCTTGTTTCAAATAGTTCAAAAAAAAATTGTAAGAATAAATAAAATGGTACAAATTATTCAAATTTTGAAAATATTCGAGGGAAAACGTTTCAAACAAGCGTTAGAATGCATTAAAAATCATAAAAAATATAAAATTATTTATTTGGGAAAATGTCACAAAGTTTTTTAATTCACATTCAAACACTGAATTCGGATCACACTGCAAGAAGTGATGCAAATTCATTGCAACGGCTGTTGAAACGGTGGACATTCGTTCTATGACAAGTTCATATTATATTCATCGCTTCTCCGCCAATTTTGCACCACTTCCGGACCCAAAAAGAACATTTTCACTTCTTTTTTGGCGACGCACAGTGGGTTGAGCGGTAGGCAAAGTGGCGATTAATTCAGGAAAGCCGTAATTTTAAAATATTGTTATTTTTTATTGATGGATAGTCATAAATACATAAAAAGGCATAACTAGAAACAACAACAAAAATTTAAAAAATTGTTGTTTTAATCTTTTATGGCCTTTTTTGTATTTTGGAAAAAGTGGTCTTATATCACAATTTTCGCTGTAATTTTTCAAAGAAAAACGATAAATTAGGAAATGCAATTGAAAATTAGAGCATACTTAATGTGCTTTTAGAAAAAAAAAATGTTCTTTAAAAATAATAGTTAATAAATATTTAATCTGTATTTATATACCCAAAATTTTAAATTAAAATCCGATTTTTTTCTTCAAATTCCGTAATTCCACATATTTAAAAAAAAATTACATTAGAAAATATTATTATATCTTATTGATCAATATTCATAAAAAAACATAGTATAAAAATAAAACAAACAACCATTAAAGGAAAAAAATGATTTAAAAAATATAATTGTACGGGTTTTTTATTTACTTCATTTCATTAATTTTAAAAGTATTCATAATCATCATTTACTTCACAACCATTATAAAATTAATTTACTTAATAATAATAATTTTCTTCTTAATCATCATACAATTCGTTAACATAATCTTCATCTTCATTATCTTCCTCATCTTCGTCACCATTATCATTTTCATTTTGGGTAAGAATAAGTAACTCCAATGCGGTCTGAGGCATTTGCTGCATTTTCATTTTGCAACTCTTCCTCTTGCTCGAAATAAATGGATCTGAACTGAAGAAATCTATTAAAGACGTCTTCTATTGTATTTTCCCGACTGAATTTACGGGAAAAGTGCTCCCTATACCTTTTGAAGTCCTTATTTCTGGCTTCCTGAGATTCTTCAGTTAGCTTACGAAGCTTTGTAAGTAATTTGGAATTAATTAATTAATTTTTTTTTCGTGAGTGCGTGTGATTTATTTTTTAGCTTTGCCAATAATACACTGTACACTCAGTAGCTACAATAACAAATACTAAACGGAATATAAAGACAAAAGCTAATAAGGTCAAAGTGATTTTTTGTTTGTTTTATTTTTTCATATATATTTTTAGCGACTGGAGTTATTTTACAAATTCTTTAATAAGTAAAAAAATGCAACAAAAAGGCAAAAAGATGTTTTGGAATTTATAAGCTGAAACTTCATATTTTAAGAAAATATAAGCAGTTTTACCAAGTTTCACCGATAATTCAGTTGAAATCCAATACAAACATCAAAAATACCCAATTTTTGGAGCAATTTCCTTATATTTTTTTTCAATATTTCCAAAACATTTATCTAAACAAACAAATATTTATCATATGCTCAAATACCTGAAGTAGACGGTTCCATTATAAAATTTTCACTTTTAGAAGTCTTAATTAAAAAAATTATCACTGGAAATATGCAAATTTTCACTTTTAACCAATGCGCGCAAAAATAATAATAATTATTGAACTTTGAAGACACACTGCAAATAAAGTAAACAACTAAGAACTTTTATTTTGGCATGTAGTGATGTAGAATTTTGTTCTGGGGGTCTAAGCCCACTCCCCAGAGGCCTTCCTACGCTTATGATAGAACATTTTGTCAAAATTTTATTTCTATAGAAAACTTTGTTACAAATTTATTTCTATAGAAAGTTTTGTCAAAATTTTATTTCTATAGAAAATTTTGTCAAAATTTTATTTCTATAGAAAATTTTTTCAACATTTTATTTCTATAGAAAATTTTGTCAACATTTTATTACTATAGAAAATTTTGTCAAAATTTTATTTCTATAGACAATTTTGTCAAAATTTTATTTCTATAGAAAATTTTGTCAAAATATTATTTCTATAGAAAATTTTGTCAAAATTTTATTTCTATAGAAGATTTTGTTAAAATATTATTTCTATAGAAAATTTTGTCAAAATTTTATTTCTATAGAACATTTTTTGGAGAGTTGGAGAGGATTTTTTTTGCAAAATCTACCAAATCATAAAGAATTTTACCAATATACTAAACAGTAACAAATCTACCAGTTTTGGTACACATAAAAAATGTCAATAGTTTTTTTTTTTAAGTTTGAGATCTTAGTCTTCTTTTATTTACTTTTAATTCATCATTCCTGATATTTCACTGAATTGCTACTTTAGAGGCATTCGATGTGTAAGAATCCATGCATTCGATCTTTAAGAATCGATTCAATTCAGTGAAATTGCGAAATATCAGGAATGATGAAATGATGCAGGAATGTAGTGAAAATGTTTGGATCCGGAAGTGGTGCCAAATTGACACAGAAGCGATGAATTTGACATAGGCTTGTCATTTCAACTGCCGCTGCACTGAATTTGCATCACTTCTTAAAGTGTGAGGCGAATTCAGTGTTTTGGATGTGTAGAAAGTTTGTGATATTTTGACAAATAAATAATTTTTAAAAAATTTTATGATTTTTAACGCATTATAACGCTTGTCCAGCGTTGCCAATTTAGCTTTTTTCCCGCTAGATATGGCTTTTTTTGAAGACGTTTAGCGGGGAAAAATGCATTTAGCTTTTAGCTTTTTTCTGGCTTTTTTTCATGACCCTTTTAGCTATTTTTGGCTTTTTTTATTTTCGACATGTTTCTATTGAAATATGGATAAATCGTCGTTTTAATCTAAGCCTTGCTGCAAGTATAAGGGTTTCCACATATTTCAAAGCTCAGTTGAAACATTAATAATGAGTCCAGCCATTATGCGGGCATTTTTGTAGCAAATACACCTTGTTGTAAAGTTTTTTCATTATATACATAAAAGTTATCGTAAACTTTAAATCTACTATTACCATACAAATTTGTTAGATAAACTGTCAGTAAATTATTGGGAATATTATCATTTGACTCGTTTATCCTTTTTATGTTATTATAATATTCTAAAGTTATTACGATATTACTAAATTAAAATAGTAGATGTGAATAGCTTTGTGCACTGAAAAATATTATATTGTCGTCTCCTTAAAATACGAACGCGAATTTTGGTTATAATAGCATTTGTGAATTTCTTTTATGTTTTCCTTGTCCAAAAGACGATAAAGTCGTTTTGTCCTTATAATTAAGCGATTCAACTTAAAAATGGGTATGTTTTCATGAAAGAAGGAAGAATTAATGAAATAGTCTTTAAATGTGAGGAGTTTTTGCATCTTAACCACAAACCAAAATAGCGTTCAAAAATAGAAGATGTTTTTCAACACTTTATTTTAAAAACGTATATATACAATAATTTCTACTTGAAGTCGAGTCTGAATTTGGAAATTTAAGTTGGCGTTAGCACGTTTTTAAAGCACTTTGATAGTATTTTCTACAATTTAAATAAAAGTAATGTATTTCGAATTTTTCACAATTTCAAATCCAAACTAAAATTTTATTTAAAAAAATGACAAATCATTTTTTTACCAAATCCAAAGCATGCTTAGATCATTTATTATTTTAAAATAACAAGTAAATAAAATAGAGGTGTTGGGAAGGTAGCTCCCACAAAACGAAGGACTTCCAGTAAAAAATTTGTGATAGTATCAAAATGTATCGAATACGCAAACAGAGCTAATATGCCTTAGATATTGTTACAGTCTCACAGAAGTGGAACTAAAATGAAAATAATATGCATTGTAAGTGAAATAAAGCCTTTAAGTTTGTTAAATTTCAATCAAAAATGTGACTTTTGATACAAAAAAATTTAGCTTTATTTCTAGCTATTTTTTTAGCATTTTTAGCTCTTTTTAGCTATTTTTTTGGGCAAATCTAGCGGTTTTTGGTGAAACAATTCTGGCAACGCTGCGCTTGTCTGGAACGTTTGTCATCAAATATTTTCAAATATTTGTAACTTTTCTAGAAAAGATTTAGCATTTTTTTTTCGGCAGAATTTTAATAATTTGTACCATTTTATTAATCCTTAATCTGTTTTCAACCTATTTGAAACAAAAAACAAGTATATACGGCCGTAAGTTCGGCCAGGCCGAAGCTTATGTACCCTCCACCATGGATTGCGTAGAAACTTCTACTGAGGCAGATGGCAAGGTTGTAAGAAACTTCCTAACACCGTAATATATACCACATAGTCCATACGTGGTATATATTAAACTAAAAAAGGCTGATTAAATACGTATATAATTAAGTTTAAAGTTTCTATAGAAATAACATTTTAACAAAATAAAATTTTGACAACATTTTCTATAGAAGTAAAATTTTTACAAAATTTTCTATAGAAATAAAATTTGGAAAAAATTTTCTATAGAAATAAAATTTTGACAAAATTTTCTATAGAAATAAAATTTTGTCAAAATTTTCTATAGAAATAAAATTTTGACAAAATTTTCTATAGAAATAACCTTTTGACAATGTTTTCTATAAAAATAAAATTTTGGTACATTATTTTTGGCTCGAGTGGCAACCATGATTATGAACCGATATGGGCCAATTTTTGTGTGATTGGGGATCGGCTATATATAACTATAGACCGATAAGGCCGTTAATAACCATGCCAATTTTGGCATGGTTATTAACGGCCTTATGCTAACACCACGTTGCAAATTTCAACCGGATCGTATGAATCTTGCTCCTCCAAGAGGCTCCGGAGATCAAATCTGGGGAACGGTTTATATGGGAGCTATATATAATTATAGACCGATTTTTGCATGGTCATTAGAGAACGTATACCAACACCATGTACCAAATTTCAGCCGGATCGGATGAAATTTGCTTCTCTTAGAGGCACCGCAAGCCAAATCGGGGGATCGGTTTATATGGAGGGTATATATAATTATGGACCTATGTGGACCAATTTTTGCATGGTTGTTACAGACCATATACTAACACATTGTACCAAATTTCAGCCGGATCGGATGAAATTTACTTCTCTTAGAGCAATCGCAAGCCAAATTTGGGGGTCCGTTTATATGGGGACTATACGTAAAAGTGGACCGATATGGACCAATTTTTGCATGGTTGTTAGAGACCATATACTAACACCATGTACCAAATTTCAGCCGGATCGGATGAAATTTGCTTCTCTTAGAGCAATCGCAAGCCAAATTTGGGGGTCCGTTTATATGGGGCTATACGTAAAAGTGGACCGATATGGCCCATTTGCAATACCATCCGACCTACATCAATAACAACTACTTGTGCCAAGTTTCAAGTCGATAGCTTGTTTCGTTCGGAAGTTAGCGTGATTTCAACAGACGGACGGACGGACATGCTCAGATCGACTCAGAATTTCACCACGACCCAGAATATATATACTTTATGGGGTCTTAGAGCACTATTTCGATGTGTTACAAACGGAATGGCAAAGTTAATATACTCCCATCCTATGGTGGAGGGTATAAAAAAGCAATAAATTTCCCATTAAAAATATGAAAAAAGCGAGTTTAAAAAAATTGTCTGAAATGAACTTCCTGTGCAGTTGAAATAAAGAACATCTTTGGGAGGGCATTTGTGGAAGTTCTTTTAATGTTGTGCCTTGAGAAGAACTTCCAAATTTTTTTGCTGGGTGGGCATAAAAAAATGATTGAGTAAGAAATTTTCAATTGATTTGATAATTTTATTTAATGTTTTAATTGATTCAATTAAACATTTAATTGATGTTGATTGCATAAATCAATTAATTTTTTAATTGATTCAATAAAAAATTTAATTGATGTCGATTGGTAAAATTAATCAGTTTTTGATAGATTCAATTAACTATTTCATTAAAAATTTCAATTAAATCAGTTAAAATTAAGGTTTGCAATCGACATCGATTACACTTTTTATTTGAAACAATTAATTGTTTAATAAAAAACCGCGAACATTTTCACTCATTTTCTTAAATAACTGTGTGTTCTTAGTTTAATTAAAATATTTATTGTACCAATTCATTTTTTTATTAAAAATTAATAAAATTCAATAATTTTTTTAACTGAGTTAATATTCCGTGTTTGATTAAAAAGTTAATTAATTGTATCAATTATTTTTTAATTAAACATTTAACATTATTTTTTAAATTAAAAATTTAACATTTTTAATAACCATGCCAATTTTGGCATATTTATTCGGTCTTTTTTAGTTTAATATATACCACGTATGGACTATGTGGTATATATTACGGTGTTAGGAAGTTTTAAGATACCTTGCCATCGGCCTCAGTAGAAGTTTCTACGCAATCCATGGTGGAGGGTACATAAGCTTCGGCATGGCCGAACTTACGGTCGTATATACTTGTTTTTTAATTGAAAAAGTTTTCAGTTTCAATTAACTTTTGAAATGGAAATATTTTGGTGATATATTTTTCTGCGCAAGTAAGCATATCTATTTATAGAACAGTGTGTAATACACACACAGCCCTTCTAAAGAAAAAAACTTTAGTTGCAAACATCTGAAGCTCAGTTTTTTATAAACGGATCAAATTTTGAACGGAAATAAAGTATTTTTTTAAAGTATATATATATATTTTTTGAACTTTCTTTTATTCGTTTTTTTTTGTTATATGAGATGTGCTTATATCCGCATATAATACACTTAAAAAAAAGTGAACTCTCTATTTCACTAAAGCCAATTTAACTTTATTTTAGTTCATGGAATTATTATGTTTCGAGAAAGATTCCATTATTCTAATAATTTTTTTTTGTGTACGTTAGTTAAATTAACTAAAAATCGGGAAAAATTATACACAAATTAAGCATAAAGATTTACTAAATTCACATTTCTCACAAAATAGTTAATTATTTCTTTAAATTTTTAAATTTTACTACAAATGCGTTCATCATGAACTTCGTATGTCACTAAAGACATTGTTGCAATTTTGAACTCCAATTTTTCCTTCAAACTACAAAATTATCTTTAACAAGTGAAAAAACCTAATTATGTCTAATACATTTTCTTGAATTTGTGGAAAAATATTTACTTATTTTTGTGACATCGGCGTGATGCCAGCGTGTGTAATACTGTTTAGTTAAAATTTTCTAAAAATATTCAAAATTTTCTAAAATTAACCGAAAGTTTTCTTCCTGGTGGGTTCATTGTTTTTTTTTCAGTGTATACACGTACTTTCCTTTTTAATATCGTTATGGTATTTTTTTGTGGCTTTTAATTCAGAAATTAATCAAAAACACAAATGTTATTTCCCGACGCTAACTTCATGATAATATGTTGGCAGAGACCTCTGGCGCTTCAATTTTCCAATGACAAGGCCCTATCTTGTTGTCTAGATTATCTTTGTTGTTATACAGTACAGTGTTGCCATATCCAAATGAATTTGAAAAAAATTACCGTTAATTTAATTCACTTGAGCAGACTACTGTTAACAACGATTGCATGGAAATGTTCAGAGAAGACATACGCATATCGTTACAGAGTACAACAACATTCGTATTATGGTTAACAGACATTTCCGAAAGGACACAGAAACGATAGAGTAATGCAAAGCAATTTCAGTCACGACGGGACTTTCAACGGAAACGGATAGTCGACGAGAAATTCAAGCGACACCAAGCTCTCATTTCGATGTCTCTCTAAGTGTATGTGTGTGTGAGTGCTAAACACCCCCACCACCATTATAAGAGTGGTCTAATGTGTTTGTGTAACTGTGTGTGAATTCCTATAGAAATACAAATCAAAACCATAATCAAGAGTGATAACAACAACAACAACAACAAAACCAGCTCAAAATCGTTGGTCTCGATGGAAATTCGATGAGAGTTTTTTTTTTTGGCTAAAACAACAAAAAGGTGTTCAAGAGAATTTCAATTTAACAGTGAAAAAGAAAGCGAAAGTTGTTTTGAGTGTATGTGTTATTGTTGGAAATTGATTTGAAAGAAGGAATATATTGATTAAAAAAAAAAATAATAATAATTAAAAAAAAATATTATTATCTATTAAAAGTTATTAAACAAAAATAGAAAAAAATAACGGCCATAATTATTTTTTAAAATTAAAATAATAATAATCATAATTACATACTGGTGTAGTGAAAGGTACATAAAAAAAATAATTGTATTGGAATATTAAATTAAACTTACACTGTAAGAAAAATTAATCTAAAACATATGAAATACCAGATCCCATTATAATATATCCGTCTTATAAGACCCAAATAGAATATAACCCTAAAGCTGATAAACGTGAGTTTCACAAATACCAAAACGTAAATAATTTGTCCAAAGGCAAAAGTGGAGAACGATAAACAGGAGTTCCATTTTTTCAGCTGTAGTAATTCAACTTAGACCTATCTTATCATTTGGATGCTGATGTTTATTTTCCGTAAGTGCAAGGACAAATACTGTAATATGGTCATAAAATACTTTTTACAAAATTTCCCATTTTCTAGTCTCCTTTTGTAGCAAAAGATAGCGACACCCAAGAAAAACTTGATAAATTGCAAAAAAAAACTTTTAATTGAAGAATTACGCTTGGAATTCCGAAATATTTCGTTTGGGTTTTTTGTTTTGTTTTTGCCTTGGGTTATTGGTTAAAAGCCGGAACTCGAAAACAGTAAATTAAATTTTATGGCTAAGATTTTGGGGGGGTTCGAAAATGTTAAACGGATGCAATACAAATTTTATTGTGAGTACGAAGGCTATCGGAAGTGGTAACTAAATGATTTACAATTCATAATAAATTCATAGTGGTCAATTTAAAAGCGAAAGAATAATGAAAATTAAGCACCAGTATAAAACAGTTGCAAATTTTCCCATAATATTTATGATGTTATTATTTTATAAAATTATTTTTTACATCCGGAATGTAATGAAATATGGCAAGTAATGTAAAAAAATAAAACGGACTAACCCCCACTTTCATGAAGCTCCGTTAGTGCTTATGCCTTTAAACCGACCCGTGGTGCAATGGTTAGCATGTCCGCCTTGCATACACAGGGTCGTGGGTTCGATACCTGCTTCGGCAGAACACCAACACGTTTTTCAGCTGTGGATTATCCCACCTCAGTAATGCTGGTGACATTTCTGAGTGTTTCAAAGCTTCTCTAAGTGGTTTCACTGCAATGTGGAACGGCGTTCGGGCTCGGCTATAAAAAGGAGGTCCCTTGTCATTGAGCTTAACATGGAATCGGTACTATAGACATACCCATCACCTTGCTATATATATTCCATATGCCAATTATATTATATAACAAGTATATACAGCAGTAAGTTCGGCCAGGCCGAATCTTAAATACCCACCACCATGAATCAAATATAATAGTTTACTTTGAAAACTCTTCGTCGTAGCGGGTTTCTTGATAATATATAGAATTTTAGGGGGTTTGATGACAAATTTTCTCCTAAGCAAATCAGTTCAACCAGATTCTACCTATGAAGACTAGATCAGATTCTGGATTTATGAGAACCAATTTTGTTTGAGTTTTAGAGAAATCATAAACATATCGTGTAAAAGATGAAATAACGCCTTGATTTGAAATCTTAAATCTGTAAATTTTTTCCTCCATGATTTAAATGAATACGATGAGTAAAATCTGGAAATTTTACTTTCTGTTTCAAGCAATTTTCATGATCAGTTCACCTGTTATACCCTGAAAGAAGTGTTTTCTTTTCTGAGGAACGAAATTTTAGACAGGCAAAGTTTTCTTCTGACACAAATTTTAGAGACAATCGTTGAATCGCTTATCAAAAATTCGGATTAGCTTGCTCTAAACGAAAATACTTTAAACGAAAGGGGAATTTCGTGTGTCTAAAATTTCATTCCGGAGGAAAATATTTTTTCTTTGGGTGTACCCTCAAGAAGAGAAATCGGTCTATATCGATGAATTGCCAAATGGACCGGTAAAAATAAATGCGATCCAGTATATTTACATTTTTTTGCAAATCGGATAAAAACTACGGTTTCTAGAAGCCCAAGGAGTTAAATCTGGAGATCGGAGGCTATACTAAAACATGGGTCGACACACACCATATTCGGCTGACCTATTTGTGGTTAGTCGGATTCCAGAAGTCCTAGAAATAAATTCGGGAATTAGGTCTATATGGGGGCTATACCAAAATATGAATTCCACTTTCAGACGAATTGGGTGAAAACTACGAATTCCTGAAGCCCACTAAGTAAAATCGGGAGATCAGTCTATAACGGGCTATACCAAAACATGGACCGATACGGACCATTTTCGACACATCTCTTTATGGTCCTAAAATACCTCTAGATTTCTAATTTCCGGCAAATTGGATAAAAACTATGGATTCTAGAGGCCCCAGAAATAAAGTCGGGAGATAGGTCTATATGGGGGCTATACCAAAACATGGACGATAGGCACCATTTGCGGAACAACTATTTGTGATCTTAAAATACCTCTAGATTTTCAATTTCAAGCACATCGGCTAGCAAAAAAATAGTCTCTAGACGCCCAAGAAGTAAAATCGGGAGATCGGTCTATATGGTGGTTATATTAAAACATGGAACGATACACCTCAATTTCGACACACCACTTTATGGTCCTAAAATACCTCTAGATTTTCAATTTCAGGCAAATCGGGTAGAAAATACAGTTTCTAGACGCCCAAGAAGCAAAATCGGGAGATCGGTCAATATGGGGGCTATACCAAAACATGGACCGATACGGACCATTTTGGACACACCTCTTTATGGTCCCAAAATACCTGTAGATTTCAAAATTCAGTCAAATCGGATAGTAAATACAGTTTCTAGAAGCCCAAGAAGCAAAATCGGGAGATCGGTCTATATGGGGGCTATACCAAAACATGGACCGATGGGCACCATTTTCGGCACACCTTTTTATAGTCCTCAAGTACCTCTAGATTTTCAATTTCAGACAAATTGGATAAAAACTACGGTTTTTATAAGCCCAAGACCCCAAATCGGGAAGTCGGTTTATATGGGGACTACATGAAAACTTGGACCGATATAGCCCATCTTCGAACATGACCTGCCTGCAAACAAAAAACGAATCTGTGCCAAATTTCAGGACGATAGCGCCATTATTGAAGGCTGTGGCGTGATTACAACAGACAGACGGACATGTTTATTATACCCCCATCACCATTCTATGGTGGTGGGTATAAAAAAGTTTTTGCTTAAAAATGGGTCTTCATTTTTTTTGCAAGAACCTACACATAATAAACAAAAACATGAAGTTACTCGAAGTCACTAAACGTTTTCAAATGCCTGGATTACGAAAAACGAAAAAAAAATAAAATTGCAAAAATTTGTCAAGCAGTAGTAGTATGTTATGAAATTTGTATGCACTAGAAAGTTGTTCA
Organism: Haematobia irritans; assembly: GCF_050003625.1. Lineage (NCBI taxonomy): Eukaryota > Metazoa > Arthropoda > Insecta > Diptera > Muscidae > Haematobia > Haematobia irritans. The sequence continues at coordinate 155,316,412 of NC_134397.1, read as the reverse complement.
TCATTTTATAGGCTACATATCTTACATTGTTTGGTAAAGTTTTCAATAGTTCATGAGCTGTAGTCGGAAAGCCGAAAATCGGTTAAAAATGGGGCGTGACCCGCCCATTTTTTCTAAAATTCATTTTTTCATAACTACAAATCTACTCACCAAATTTTGTGAAACTAACTTGGTGGCAAGTATTTTTATACCCTCCACCATAGGATGGGGGCATATTAACTTTGTCATTCCGTTTGTAACATATCTAAATATTGCTCTAAGACCCCATAAAGTATATATATTCTGGGTCGTAGTGAAATTCTGAGTCGATCTAAGCATGTCCGTCCGTCTGTTGAAATCACCCTAACTTCCGAACGAAACAAGTTATCGACTTGAAACTTGGCACCAGTAGTATTGCAAATGGGCCATATCGGACCCCTTTTGCGTATAGCCCCCATACAAACGGTCTCCCAGATTTGACCTTCGGAGCCTCTTGGAGGAACAAAATTTTGCCGATCCCGTTGAAATTTGATACGTGGTGTTAGTATATGGTCTCCAATAACCATGCAAAAATTGGTCCATATCGGTCTATAATTATATATAGCCCCCATATAAACCGATCTCCAGATTTGACCTCCGGAGATTCTTGGAGGAGCAAAATTCATCTGATTCGGTTGAAATTTGGTACGTGGTGTTAGTATATGGTCTCTAATAACCATGCAAAAATTGGTCCATATCGGTCTATAATTATATATAGCCCCCTATAAACCGATCCCCAGATTTGACCTCCGGAGATTCTTAGAGGAGCAAAATTCATCCGATACGGTTTGGTACGTGGTGTTAGTATATGGTCTCCACCAACCATGCAAAAATTGATCCATATCGGTCCATAATTATATATAGCCCCCATATAAATCGATACCCAGATTTGACCTCCGGAACCTCTTGGAGGAGGAAAATTCATCCGATTCGGTTGAAATTTGGTACATTGCGCTAGAATAGGGCCGCTAAGAGCCATGCAAAAATTGGTCCAAATCGCCAAAAAAAAATCTACCAAAATTTTATATCTATAGACAATTTTGTCAAGATTTTATTTCTATAGAAAATGTTGTCAAAACTTTATTTTTATACAAAATTTTGTCAAAATTTTATTTCTATACAAAATTTTGTCAAAATTTTATTTCTATAGAAAGTTTTGTCAAAATTTTATTTCTATAGAAAACTTTGTCAAAATTTTATTTCTATAGAATTTTTTGTCAAACTGAATTATATACGTATTTAATCGGTTTTTTGTTTGTTTAATATATACGCCGCATGGACTAACTTACGATGTTAGAAGTTTTAAGATACCTTGTCATCGGCAAGTGTTACCGCAACCCAAGTAATTCGGTTGTGGATGACAGTCTAGAAGTTTCTACGCAATCCATGGTGGAGGGTACATAAGATTCTGCTAAATCTAAAATCTTGATTTTGCCATAGTGCAGTGCAATCTATTAGTTGCGATAACAACAATTAACTGTTATTATATATCGGTTAGCTTAATTTACAGTCTATCTTCATGACGATGTTCTTTTAATTGGAAACTGAGAAACGTTTTTTTAGAGTATTCTATCTGATAGATTAACATGGCAGGCTTTTTCTGTTTAGGATGCGAAATTTACAAACTATTAAGGACAAATTTATTTAAAATAATGAAATTTTAATTAAAATAAAGTTTATAGTCTTTGCTTCAAAAATTGTTTTTATTAAATTTAGGACACAAATTTTGTAAATTTGCGTCCCTCCGTTAAAGTCGCATGTCTTTGAACTAAGGCTAATTTTCCTTAATGTAAAGAAACACATTTTTGATTTAAAGAAATTATCCTTAAATTAACTGAAATAATGAAACTTAAGATTTAAGATAAAAACGCTTCAAATATAGGCTAAGACTTATTTTGAGGATTTAGCGTCTTTGAACACAAAGAAAATTTCATTAAAATTCAGCCAACTAAAATTTTTCATTGATATAACGAAACATTTTCATTAATAAAATGAAAATAATCGTTAATAGTACGAAACGTTACGTTGATTGACAGAAAATTCGTTATAATAACGAAAAACTTCGTTGTATTAACGAATTTGTTTCATTGGCTGACTTTTAAAGACACATTTCGTTAATATAACGAAACTTTACTAGTAGATAGTGTGGTTTAAAGTCTTTTTGGAATTAAGAAAAAAATTTTTACTTTGAAGTATCAGTTATAATTTGGATTTTTAAACTGGCATTTATTTGTACCTTTATTAATAAACCGCGAAAAGAGAATGAAAATTTGATAAATGAGATCTATATCCTAATTTTAATTTTATTGGTCCTAGATTTAAAGCCCGATAGGTCTCTAAAAAAATTTCTTTATTTCAAAGAAGCCGCACCTTTGGCTCGGAATTAATACCAAAATCCTTAAGGGAAGGTCAAAATATTTGGATCCAAATAAACTTTTTTTTGAGTATATATATTCCACTCTCATACTGGCATTCATACACATATTATTGTACCTACAGACTCATTACACTTATGGCAAAATGTAAATTTCTAATGCAAAAACAAAAAAGAAAAAACAGCCTTTACTTTCTTTTTAAAATGGCTTTGTTGGTAAAACAATTAAAAGAGCTCAATTTACAAATTCTTAATACACCCCACTTTCTGGTTACGTATAAAATGTCTATGTACTAGAGATTTAGAAGCGACCTTAAAAAGTCAAAAAGTCAAATTGTTAACATGCAACCAACCTTTACATCACTAAGTGTGTCTTATGTCAGTGTCTCACACTCCTAGAGTATCTCAAATATTTCAAAGTTTAAGGGGTAGGCAATTTGAATACATGAAGAAGAGGAAGAAGAAGGCGAAACAAAAAAACAACTCAGAAAACAGACCTAACAATTGTTAAAACAATATGAAGCAACGACAACAAAATGAACTTGTAAAAAAAAATTTAATGCGCTTTTGTAAATAGACAACAGGCCATATATATTCAACTGAACTCGTACCACCACACTAAGTAAATAATTTGGCCATGGTTCAGGAGACAATCGCATTTTTTTCCCCACATTTAAATAAAATGAAAGAGAAACTCTAGAAAAACAAGTCCCCCCCCCACACACACACACACACCAGAACTGAGATTTCATTTCACTTTTCATTGAATTGTAGTTGCCTTCTGAGTTTATTCTATCGTTCATCCATTTGTTTAGTCAGACTGTCGGTCGGCTATTATTCAGTCTCCCATTCACAGAAAAATACAATTTCAATTTGTCACATCCGTTTCCGGTTTTTTTTGCCCGCACTCAGCAAAAGCAGTCTCCCCGTTTATCGTTATGTAGCCAAATGTACTCATTACACTCACACTCTATCTCTCTCTGTGATCATACACAAACACTCTCACATATAAATGGTAGACATAGTATTATAATGACACAATTAAAGCATAGCGGACGTTTTGTTTTGTTTTGTCAAGCGTATGGATTCCGTCTATGTGTGTGTGCCCGTGTATTATTTTTGGAATCTTATGAATGTGACTATGACACACTATTAGAAAGTTTATTTGTCTAGGATGTTACTATGCTATTTGTACATGCATCCACTTTTAAAGACCATGGCGTTTGAGTACGTGTAATAGGGCTTATTAACAATGTGTAAGGATTCAAAATTAAAACACATTTCTCTTTAAGTGTTCCAGTACATAAGTTGCAGTCGTACAGAAATAAAATAAATTAATTTCTGCACCCGAAAAAAGTAAACCCACAACGACCCGCTTAGCTGCGCCTCCCGAAGCATATTTTCGTCAACTTAGTCAACCATAACCTTCGATCTGAAAACAAATTCGAAAAGATTTGAACTCTTTTAAAGAGTAGGGTCAGGGAAGTCTGGCCCAAAAACTGAAGTACTGATTAATCACTCCATGGTTTCCACATACGTGTCCGTACATTTATAATATACAGAAATAGGGCGCTTATGCAGATGTAAAATGGACCGTCGTGTAGGGGATGTTCCCTTTCAACAATTTTTATACTCTGCGCCACACTGTGGAACAGGGTATTATAAGTTAGTGCATATGTTTGTAACACCCAGAAGGAGACGAGATAGGCACATGGTGTCTTTGGCAATAATGCTCAGTCTGTCCGTCCGTCCGTCTGTCTGTGAACACATTTTTGTGATCAAAGTCTAGGTCGCAATTTAAGTCCAATCGCCTTCAAATTTGGCACATGTTCCTAATTTGGGTCAGAATAGAACCCTATTGATTTTGGAAGAAATCGATATGCACTAATATGGACCCAGCAGCCAGATTTTTATACCGATTTGTTTAAATTTTGTACAAACATAATACTTAGTCGTATATTTAAGTGTGCAAAATTTGATTGAACTCGGTTCAGATTTAGATTAGCTTCCATATATATCTTTCGCCCGATATGGACTTATATGGCCCCAGAAGCCACATTTTTGGCCGAATTTGGTTGAAATTTTGCACTAGGAGTACAGTTAGTAGTATAGTCAAGTGTGCAAAATTTGATTGAAATCGGTTCAGATTTATATATAGCTCCCATATATATCTTTCGCCCGATATGGACTAATATGGTCCTAAAAGCCAGAGTTTTGACCCAATTTGGTTGAAATTTTGCACATGGAGTAGATTTAGCATTGTAACTATGCGTGCCAAATTTGGTTGAAATCGATTCAGATTTAGATATAGCTCCCATATATATCTTTCGCCCGATATGCACTTATATGGACCCAGAAGCCAGAGTTTTATCCCGATTAGCTTAAAACTTTGCACAAGGAGTACAATTGGTAGTATAGTCATGAGTGCCAAATTTTATTGAAATCGGTTCAGATTTAGATATAGCTTCCATATATATTTTTCGCCCGTTATGGACTTATATGGACCCAGAAGCCAGAGTTTTGGCCCAATTTGGTTGAAATTTTGCACTAGGAGTACAATTAGTAATATAGCCATGTGTGCCAAATTTGATTGAAATCGGTTCAGATTTCGATACAGCTCCCATATATATATATATATATATATATATATATATATATATATATATATATATATATATATATATATATATATATATATATATATATATATATATATATATATATATATATATATATATATATATATATATATATATATATATATATATATATATATATATGTTTTTCTGATTTCGACAAAAATTGTCAAAATACCACCATTTTCCTTGTAAAATCGCCACTGCTAGTCGAAAAGTTGTAAAAATTACTCTAATTTTCCTAAATTTCTAATACATGTATATCGAGCGATAAATCATAAATAAACTTTTGATAAGTTTCCTTAAAATTGCTTCGGATTTAAATGTTTCCAATATTAAATTGTGTTCCACCCTAGTGCATTAGCCAACTTAAATTTTGAGTCTATAGATTTTGTAAAAGTCTATCAAATTCTGCCCAAATCGAGTGATATTTAAATGTATGTATTTGGAACAAACCTTTATATATAGCACCCAACACATTTGACGGATGTGATATGGTATCGAAAATTTAGATCTACAAAGTGGTGCAGGGTATAATATAGTTGGTCCCGCTCGACTTTAGACTTTCCTTACTTGTTTTGTTTTTTAATTGTTCTGTATTCAAATCGTTGGACAATCTGTGAATTTGAAGCGTGGTTTGTCAAGGGGAGATGTACTTCTCCTCAATATACCGTCCAATAAATCGGAAAAAGTAAAAGTGTTTAAAAATTTACCATATTAACATTTGTTCCAGTGTTGAACACGGACAACATGCCTTTTCCAAAAAATGAAGCACCCTCTAACAGGTTGGCTGATAAGTCCCCGGTCTAACAAAGAAAAACACATTTTTTTTGTCAAAATTCGTTTTTATTATTCAACATAGTTCCCTTCAAGAGCGATACAACGATTATAACGACCTTCCAATTTTTTGATACCATTTTGGTAGTACTCCTTCGGTTTTGCCTCAAAATAGGCCTCCGTTTCGGCGATGACCTCTTCATTGCAGCCAAGTTTTTTCCCTGCGAGCATCCTTTTGAGGTCTGAGAACAAGAAAAAGTCGCTGGGGCCAGATCTGGAGAAAACGGTGGGTGGGGAAGCAATTCGAAGCCCAATTCATGAATTTTTGCCATCGTTCTCAATGACTTATGGCACGGTGCGTTGTCTTGGTGGAACAATACCTTTTTCTTCTTCATATGGGGCCGTTTTGCCGCGATTTCGACCTTCAAACGCTCCAATAACGCCATATAATAGTCACTGTTAATGGTTTTTCCCTTCTCAAGATAATCGATAAAAATTATTCCATGCGCATCCCAAAAAACAGGCCATTACTTCGCCAGTAGACTTTTGAGTCTTTCCAGCTTCGGAGACGGTTCACCGGTCGCTGTCCACTCAGCCGACTGTCGATTGGACTCAGGAGTGTAGTGATGGAGCCATGTTTCATCCATTGTCACATATCGACGGAAAAACTCGGGTGTATTACGAGTTATCAGCTGCAAACACCGCTCAGAATCATCAACTCGTTGTTGTTTTTGGTCAAATGTGAGCTCGCGCGGCACCCATTTTGCACAGAGCTTCCGCATATCCAAATATTGATGAATGATATGACCAACACGTTCCTTTGATATCTTTAAGGCCTCTGCTATCTCGATCAACTTCATTTTACGGTCATTCAAAATTATTTTGTGGATTTTTTTGATGTTTTCGTCGGTAACCACCTCTTTCGGGCGTCCACTGCGTTCACCGTCCTCCGTGCTCATTTCACCTCGCTTGAATTTTGCATACCAATCAATTATTGTTGATTTCCCTGGGGCAGATTCCGGAAACTCATTATCAAGCCAAGTTTTTGCTTCCACCGTATTTTTCCCTTCGGAAAACAGTATTTTATCAAAACACCAAATTCCTTTTTTTCCATTTTTTCACAATAACAAAAGTTGCTTCACAAAAGACGCTCTATCTCACAAACTAATTGACTTACAGACGTCAAATTTTGACACGAATCACTTGAAGATTGGTACTATATAAAAATAATATGAATTTAATACTAGCGACGCCATATATGTGTCAGATCGGGGACTTATCAGCCAACCTGTTACGTTGCCTGCCAACTTCATGTAAATTAAAGTTTTTTTCTTAAAAAAGTCTGGCAGAAGCCTGTTGAAAAATCTCAAAATTATGTACCGAGTTCCCATTTAGCGACAATCCTCTACTTTATATTTTCAAAAAATCGGGCAAAAGGGAATCCCCCTCCTTCGCTCCTTCCTCGACCAGATATCGTAAATTCACGTACTCTATATTTATTTCACAAACTAGCCAAGCCATTAAAAAAAGCGTCGCCAAAAAAGTAGTGAAAATGTTCTTTTTGGATCCGGAAGTCTTGCAAAATTGGAGCAGAAGCGATGAATTTAACATGGGCTTGTCATAGGGCTTGTCAACAGCCGTTGCACTGAAGTTCTTACTCTGTGATTCGAATTCAGTGTTTTGAATGTGAATTAAAAAATATCATATTATGACAAAAAAAATAATTGTTATATTTTTTATGATGTTAATGCATTCTAACGCTTTTCTGAAACGTTTGAATTAAAATATTTTGAAAAATTCTTGAATGGATTTAAATTTTTTTTCGACAAAATTTCAATAATTTGTACCATATTTTTAATGCTTACTCTGTTTTTAACCTTTTTGAAACCAACAAATTTAATTTACCCATTAAAAATAAGAAAAAAAGCGAGTTAAAAATAATAGAATTAAAAGAACTTCCTGTGTAGTTAAAATAAAGAACATCTCTGGGCGTACATCTTTTGGAATTGCTTTTAAAGTTGTGCCTTTGGAAAAACTTCCAATTTTTTTGTTGGACAACTTCACAATTCCCCTTCCCCTACCAGACATCGAAAAATAATGTGCCCTTTACAAATTTAATCATCTTCTCTCAATTTCAAGTAAATCGGAGAATGTTAGATTTTGCACTATTTTTTGTAAAGTGACGTCACTTTCTCTGCAAATTCCAAGAAAATCTGTAAACTTTCATTCAAGTTTAATATTGTGGGGCAAGGAGAAGGTTCCCGTCGAAATACCCAGAAAATCAAGTACACCATATTGATTTCATAACCCTCCCCTACGGCCTACCGAAATTTACAATTCAAGTAAACTTGAGAATTCTAGTTTTTTCAGCTTTAGAGGAGATCTCCTTGAGAATTCTAGTTTTTTTCAGTTTTAGAGGAGATCTCCCTCTCCGTCCCAATATCGAAAAATTATATAGCGTATATTGTGTAGACGTCCCTGAAAATCTCAAGCAAATTATAAGCCCAATTTTTAAACAGCATGACAAGGGGAGGCCCCTCTTCCCTTCCGAATATTACAAAATCAGATATCCACTGTAATAATATAACCTACACTAATAGAAAAAGTTTCGTTATATTAACGAAATGTGTCGTTAAAAGTCAGCCAACGAAACAAATTCGTTAATACAACGAAATATTTCGTTATTATAACGAATTTTCTATTAATTAACGTAACGTTTCGTACTATTAACGAATATTTTCATTGTATTAATGAAAATATTTCGTTATATCAATGAATATTTTTCGTTGGCTGAGTTTTAATGAAATTTTCTTTGTGTGTACCCCACATCCTCTGTAAATTGCAAGTAAATTGGAAAATTTTAATTGTTTCACGTTATGTATTTGAGGAAAAATGAGGTCTCCCTGTGCCCTTTTATTTTTTCCCGACCAAATATTAAAAAATCATATAGTTCATATAAATTTCATATTCTCCCCCAAGTTCTCCGTAAAATTTCAGTAAGTCGACAAATTTTAGTTTTTTCACTGTACTTTAAAAAAAGTCGGACAAAGGGTAGGCCCCCCCTCCTCGACCAAATATCGAAAAATAAAGTATGTGTTCTTTGCCTAGACGCTTCCTTCAACCTTCCCTGAACATTTCAAGCATCAAATCGGATAATTTTGTTCCAATTTTCAAAAAGTCGTGCAAGGGGAAGGTCCCCCTTCCCTTCCAAATATTATAAAATCAGATACCCGATAATAAATGCATAACCTTACGGCGTGTTCTCTTGTAAATCTCAAGAAATTCAGAGAATTTATGTATTTTAAACAAAAATCGTTTAAAGGGGTGGTCCACCTTCGCGACCAAATATCGAAAAATAAAGTAGCGGGTCTTTGTCTAGACATCACCCCTAACCTTCTTTGGAAATTTCACCCAAATCGGGGAACTTTGACCCAATTTTGAAAAAGTCTGGCAAGGGGGATGTCCCCCTCCCCCCAGATATCAAACAATGAGGTACCCTATTTTCACCACATGATTACCCTCTACTCTCTCCGAACATTTTTCATGTGAAAAAATAAAATTACTTTATAACAAAAACAACTGCCCAGCAAAAAGTGGAGCACTATTTCAGCAGGATTGTAAGGGAGAGAGGCAGTACCAACTGCTTACAAAACAGACGAATCAGCGCTGATTTTTGTGGGCGATGTCCCGATTTAGAGCAGCTTCTACACAGCGCGGATAAATTTGCTCATTTCAATAGCAATATCGCTCAGAAGTGATATATAATCTTGACTGCACTGCTTTTCTTGCATCTATGGTATACTGCATGCGTTGGGTGCAATAACGTCAACGAATGATCGTAAACTAATTTGATTACTCGTTCACGTATTGCCACCGACACATGCAGAGTAGATGCACTGCCTACTTTATTGTACCCCAAAAGGCGCATCTAATCCATTACTGCTGAAGTATTTTTTGCTGGGTGCGATGAATTCAGATTATAAATTTTTCTAATATGCGCTGTATGTAAAAAAAGATTTTCCCGCTTTTCTATTGGAACGTTCATTATACCCTCCACCATTGGATGGGTGTAAACTTGTTTACTACTTTTACTTTATTTTGGGATCGAGGAACGGTTTTTAGTAAAAACTAGTAAAAGTAGTACGAAAACTGTTATATTTGATTCATGGTGGTGGGTAGTTAAGATTCGGCTGTGCCGAACTTAATGACGTATATACTCGTTTTTTGTTAAATTTATTTTTTTAAGCGTATGAATACAGGATTTTTTTTGTACCTATTTACATTCCTAAAGTTGGTTGGGGATTTTTGAGAAATCTAGAACAATGTATGATTTTTTTTAATAGGCAATATCTGCTCCTTTTTTTTGGCACTCGACTGATGTAAAAAATTAAGATTTTGTGTATGTAGTTCATCATAACTTTTTTTTCGCCACAAAACTTTCGTCACAAAAACCAAAAAAAATCTTAAATCCTTATAATTTATATAAAATCGTTGAAATTTAAAATCATTATCATAAGTTTCTTGGTATAGACGTTTTTACTACCATAAAATAAGTTCGCACGAGTTTGTGAGTACGCTTTGCTTTTCACCACATCTCTATGGGTGGATGATAGTGACATTGACCTATTGTTCGGAGCATTTATCTTGTCTGTCTATTGGTCATTAGTAATGAAATATAGATTTTCTTTTGGTGGACACTAATAAAGTGGCATCAATATCACGCTCGTTTTGATATTTGACAACTTTTTCTTGGCACTAACAAAAGAAAGGTCCTTATTCATTCTCTCTGATTGGTGTAACTTGTTTTCGGACAACCATTAAAGTGTCCAACTATATTTTATGCGGTGAGTTTTTGTGTTTGTTGGAACATTGTATGTGGTTACATTTAATATACAAAATTATTGAATATTACTGAAAGAGTGAAAATATTGGATCATTGAACTTTTCCTATGGCATGTAATGGTATCGTATTTTATGGACCCAGATGTACAAAGTCTTTTTAATGTTAGCTCAGGATGTTGGGCCTTAAGGAAAGGCCTTAATGTAAAAAAGTAAAATATTTTATAAATGCGATCAAATTTTCAAGGTGAGCATATAGGGAGGTGTAAATGCGCTTTCAAAAAAGGTGAACCCACCAGGAAGGAAAATGTAGGTTAATTTTAGAAAATTTCAACTAAACTTTATTACTAAAGTCGAAAAATTCAACAAATTTTATAAGGAAAAAATTGTCAAAATGTCTCGTGAGTTGAACAACAAAGAAATCTTATTTTGCAAAATTTTATTTCTATGGAAAATTTTCTCAAAAGTTCATTTCTATAGAAAATTTTTTCAACATTTTATTTCTATGGAAAATTTTGTCAAACAATTTATTTCTATAGGAAATTGTGTCAAAATGTTATTTCTATAGAAAAAATTTTCTATTTTTATTTCTATAGAAAATTTTGTCAACATTCTATTTCTATAGAAAATTTTGTCCAAATGTTATTTCTATGGATAATCTAGTAAAAATTTTATTTCTATAGAAAATTTTGTAAAAATTTTATTTCTATAGAAAATTTTGTCAACATTTTATTTCTATAGAAAATTTTCTCAACATTTTATTTCTATGGAAAATCTGGTAAAAATTTTATTTCTATAGAAAATTTTGTCCAAATTTTATTTCTATGGAAAATCTGGAAATAATTTTATTTCTATAGAAAATTTTGTCAAAATTTTATTTCTATAGAAAATTTTGTCAAAATTTTATTTCTATGGAAAATTTTGCCAATATTTTTTTCTTTAGAAATTTTTGTAAATATTTTATTTTTATAGAAAATTTTGTAAAAAATATATTTCTAAGAAAATTTTGTAAAAATTTCATTTCTGTAGAAAATTTTGTCAAAATTTTATTTCTATAGAAAGATTTGTAAAAATTTTATTTCTAAGAAAATTTTGTGAAAGTTTAATTTCTATGGAAAATTTTGTCAAAATTTTATTTCTATAGAAAATTTTGTAAAAATTTTATTGCTATAGAAAATTTTATTTTGTCCAAATTTTATTTTTAAGAAAATTTTGTGAAAATTTAATTTCTATAGAAAATGTCAAAACTTATGTCAAAATTTTAATTATGTCAAAATTTTATTGCTATAGAAAATTTTATTTTGTCAAAATTTTATTTGTATAGAAAATTTTGTAAACATTTTATTTCTATAGAAAATTTTGTCAAAATGTTTTCCTATAGAAAATTTTGCCAACATTTTATTTCTATAGAAAATTTTGTAAAAATTTTATTTCTAAGTAAATTTTGTAAAAATTTCATTTCTATAGCAAATTTTGGCAAAATTTTATAGCTATAGAAAATTTTATTTTTAAAAATGTTTTGCTATAGAAAATTTTATTATGTAAAAATTTTTGCTATATAAAATTTTATTTTGTCAAAATTTTATTTCTACAGAAAATTTTGTCCACAATATTATATTTCTAAGAAAATGTTGTCAAAATTTTATTTCTATAGAAAATGTTGTCAAAATTTTATTTCTATAGAAAATGTTGTCAAATTTTTATTTCTATAGAAGATTTTGTCAAAATTTTATTTCTATCGAAAATTTTGTCAACATTATATTGCTTTAGAAAATTTTATTTTGTCAAAATTTTATTTCTATAGAAAATTTTCTCCAAATTTTATTTCTATAGAACATTTTGTCAACATTTTATTGCTATAGAAAATTTTATATTGTCAACATTTTATTTCTATAGAAAATTTTGTCCAACATTATATTGCTATAGAAAATTTTATTTTGTCAGAATTTTATTTCTATAGAAAATTTTGTCCAAATTATTTCTATAGAAAATTTTGTTAATTTTTTGTTCATTTTTTTGTCAAAATTTTATTTCTTTAGAAAATTTTGTCAAAATGTTATTTCTATAGAAAATTTTGTCAACATTTTATTTCTATAGAAAATTTTGTTAAAATTGTATTGCTATAGAAAATGTTATTTTGCCAAAATTTTATTTCTATAGGAAATTTTATCAAAATTTTATTTCTACAGAAAGTTTTGTCAAAATTTTATTTCTATAGAAAATTTTGTCAAAATTTTATTTCTATAGAAAATTTTATTTTTTTTGAAAACAGTTAAAAAAAAATATTTCTGTAGAAAATTTTATTTTGTCAACATTTTATTTCTATAGAAAATTTTGTCAAAATTTTATTTTTATAGAAAATTTTGTCAAAATTTTATTGCTATGGAAAATTTTATTTTGTCAAAATTTTATTTCTATAGAAAATTTTGCCAAATTTTATTCCAATAGAAACTTTTGTAAAAATTTTATTTCTATAGAAAATTTTGCCAAATTTTATTCCAATAGAAAATTTTGTCCAAATTTTATTTCTATAGAACATTTTGTCAACATTTTATTGCTATAGAACATTTTATATTGTCAAAATTTTATTTCTATAGCAAAATTTTGTCCCACATTTTATTGCTATAGAAAATTTTATTTTGTCAAAATTTTATTTCTATAGAAAATTTTGTTAATTTTTTGTTCTGAAAAGTTTTGTCAAAATTTTATTTCTATAGAAAATTTTGTCAAAATTTTATTTCTATAGAAATTTTGTCAAAATGTTATTTCTATAAAAAATTTTGTCATCATTTTACTTCTATAGAAAATTTTGTAAAAATTTTATTTCTAAGAAAATTTGTGAAAATTTTATTGCTATATAAAATTTTGTTAAAATTTTATTTCTATAGGAAATTTTATCAAAAATTTGTTTCTATAGAAAATTTGGCAAAATTTTAATGCTATAGAAAATTTTGTCAAAATTTTATTGCTATAGAAAATTTTGTCAAAATTTTATTTCTATAGAAAATTTTATTTTTTTTTTTTTGAAAAAATTTTGAAAAAAATATTGCTATAGAAAATTTTATTTTGTCAAAATTTTATTTCTATAGAAAATTTTGTCAAAATTTTATTTCTATAGAAAATTTTGTCAAAATTTTATTTCTATAGAAAATATTTTATTTCTATAGAAAATTTTGTCAAAATTTTATTTCTATAGAAAATATTGTTAATTTTTTGTTCTTAAAAGTTTTGTCAAAATTTTATTTCTATAGAAAATTTTGTCAAAATTTTGTTTCTATAGAAAATTTTCTCAAAATGTTGTTTCTATAGAAAATTTTGTTAACATTTTATTAACATTTATGGAAAATTTTGTCAAAATTTTATTTCTATAGAAAATTTTTATTTCTATGGAAAAATCAACATTCCAAAGAAAAATATATTTCAAACACCAGTATCAATTGAAAAATTAATTGATACAATTAATTTTGTGTTTATATATATTTTTTTTCAATTCAATTAAAAATTTAATTTTGAGTTTGGGCAAACAATCGAAGTATTGAAGTACCGATAAAAATTATGAAAGCCAAGTTGACCTTAGTAGAATAAAATTTTCTTTCGTGTTAAGATAATTTTTAAATCGAATAACATAACTATAAGGACAAAACGACTTCATTGAAAATTTTATCGAATTTTGGTCAAGAATAAACTTTGGAGCAGATAAATGCGTCTTTGGCTTCACGACAATAGTTTTTTTCAGTGTAGTGTCCATTGGCGGAGCTAGAAATTTTCTCTGGGGGGGCATAGCCCCCTTCCTTCAAAATTTTGTCGAAATTTCCGAAGCGATAAATTACCCCTATTGATAAAACTATACATCCTCAATTTTATTGCGGTGTTAAAGGCAATATGCAGCAAAATCAATCAAAAACAAAAAAACTCAATCGCAAAAATTAGTTGTATTAATTAATTTTTTAATTGGCTTTGATGATTGATACTATCATTTTTTTTTTGATTGAATACATTTCAATTAAAAACAAGTAAGTAAAGTCTAAAGTCGGGCGGAGCCGACTATATTATACCCTTCACCACTATGTAGACAAACATTTGTGTTACCATCTCAACTACTTAAAATTTGCTGGGAGCTATATAAAGGTTTGCATTTCCATATACAAATACTTTTAATGGAAACAATTTTTTGTACTTCTACAAAAACTCTAGAATTAAAATTTAAATCGGCTAACGCCCTGGGATGATACACAATGTTAGTAAAAAATATGGGAAATATGAAGCGAGAGAAATTTTAATGCAATTGTACAGAATAGATTTATGATTTTTCAGGCGATACATATGTATTCGAGATATAGGACAATTAGAGTAATATTTACAATTTTTGCTACTCAGCAGTGGCGATTTTACAAGGATATTGGTTAGATCTCGCCAAGATATGTGTAGGGCGACTTGGAGCCTTATTTAAAACTCATCCGTTCTGTGGAAATTTTGGCATTGCAGTGTGTAGGATATGGCTAAGATATGGGGAAATCATCACAGAATTTTGTGTAAACTGTGAGAATTTTGGCCATATTTGTATTCTCTGTGGAAACTATCCAGTCAATTGGAGGAAAATCCCATTGAAAATGGGTCTAAAATATGAAACAGTCGACCCTATTTCCCCAACTCTGGTGTACGTATATATGGGAGCTATATACAATCTGAACCGATTTTGACTAAATTTGACATGTATAGTTAGAATAATAATTCTGCTATCTATGCGAAATTTCACGTAAATGGGAGTATAACTTTGGCCCCCCTGGTCACATGAGTGCAAATCGGACGGGAGCCATATCTAAATCTGAATCGATTTCAACCAAATTTGGCACAATTACCTATACTACTAAACGTACTCCTTGTGCGAAATTTGAAGCAAATCACGGCAAAACGCTGGATTTTGAGGCCATATAAGTTCAAATCGGACGAAAGATATATATGGGAGCTATATCTAAATCTGAACCGATTTTAACAAAATTTGACACACTTAACGATACTATTAAACGTACCCCTTGTGCAAAATTTGAAGCAAATCACGGCAAATCTCTGGCTTTTGTGGCCATATAAGTTCAAATCGGACGAAAGATATATATGGGATCTATATCTAAATTTGAATCGATTTCAATCAAGTGTACCAAGCATTGGTAGAATGCCAATTCTACCCTCTGTGCAAAATTTCATGAAGATCGGTAGTAAACTTTGGGCTCTGTGGTCATATGGGTCTAAATCGGACGAAAGATATATATGGTAGCTATATCTAAATCTGAACCGATTTGGCTGATATTTTGCAAGATTTGCGAGATTCATTAAATATTTGGATGTACGGTATTTCAAGAAAATCGGTTGATAAACACGCTAACTATGACCACATCGTAGATAATTATATATGGCAGCTATATCTAAATCTGAACCGATTTTTTCCAAAAACAATAGCAATTGTCTCTGTCTCAAGAAACGGCCCTATGCCAAATTTGAGGACGATTGGACTTAAATTGCGAGCTGTACTTTGTGCACAAAATTACATATACAGACAGACGGACGGACAGACAGACAGACAGACGGACATCGCTAAATCGACTCAGATTTTAATTCTTACCCGATCGGTATACTAAAAGATGGGTCTATGACCACTATTTCTTGGCGTTATATACAAATGCACAAACTTATTATACCCTGTACCACAGTAGTGGTGAAGGGCATAATTAATTAGATCAATTAATTTCATGGTTGAAGACAAAAAATATTTTATTGTGTGTGGGAGCCGGTTCCACGACACCGCTATAAATAATCAAATAGCAACTTACCATTATTTAATATAACAAAAAATAAAAGCATTGCTTTAAGTATGTGTTTGAAAAATATTGTTTGTAATTTATTTTTAATTCAAGACAACAAACATATGATTTTTAAATTTTATTTAAAATGTGTGTTTTAAAACAGGACTAGAAATCATAAAGCAAAACATAAATTTAACATATTCATCGTGTATAAAAAATACTAAGAATAAAAAATTAAATAAAAGCCAAAAAATAAATTGAATATTATAAAACGTCTATCTTCGATCAGTTTTTAAAAATTCTCTGAGAACAGAATACAACGAAGCAACTGTCGAGAGCAGCGGTGCCAACTCTGTGGATTTTTCGTGATTTTGACGATTTTAGATGGTAAATTGGGCATGTGACGATTTATGATTTTAATCAACGTAGTTATAAATTGACTATTTTTGAAAATGTGCGTCTCAAGTTTCCTTTTAGTGTTTTTATTTCGTGTTTTTAGTTGTAATGTAAATATCAATACTAAAAAATATGCTTAACATACTCTCTCTGCCACAATCTTAATTGGATTAAACACATCGCAAAGCTTGAATTAAAATATAAAACAACTGTAGCTTTGATTATTCTGGGGGGGGGGGGGTAGCCCCCCCAGCACCCCCCTAGCTACGCCAATGGTAGTGTCTCCGCTATTTCGCGCACCTTCAATGGCAAGTGCACGAATATGAGTGATTTTTTATTTTATTCTCCGTGGGATAGCTGAGGTTATATACAATCTGAACCGATTTTGACTAAATTTGACATGTATAGTTAGAATAATAATTCTGCTATCTATGCGAAATTTCACGTAAATGGGAGTATAACTTTGGCCCCCCTGGTCACATGAGTGCAAATCGGACGGGAGATATATATGGGAGCCATATCTAAATCTGAATCGATTTCAACCAAATTTGGCACAATTACCTATACTACTAAACGTACTCCTTGTGCGAAATTTGAAGCAAATCACGGCAAAACGCTGGATTTTGAGGCCATATAAGTTCAAATCGGACGAAAGATATATATGGGAGCTATATCTAAATCTGAACCGATTTTAACAAAATTTGACACACTTAACGATACTATTAAACGTACCCCTTGTGCAAAATTTGAAGCAAATCACGGCAAATCTCTGGCTTTTGTGGCCATATAAGTTCAAATCGGACGAAAGATATATATGGGATCTATATCTAAATTTGAATCGATTTCAATCAAGTGTACCAAGCATTGGTAGAATGCCAATTCTACCCTCTGTGCAAAATTTCATGAAGATCGGTAGTAAACTTTGGGCTCTGTGGTCATATGGGTCTAAATCGGACGAAAGATATATATGGTAGCTATATCTAAATCTGAACCGATTTGGCTGATATTTTGCAAGATTTGCGAGATTCATTAAATATTTGGATGTACGGTATTTCAAGAAAATCGGTTGATAAACACGCTAACTATGACCACATCGTAGATAATTATATATGGCAGCTATATCTAAATCTGAACCGATTTTTTCCAAAAACAATAGCAATTGTCTCTGTCTCAAGAAACGGCCCTATGCCAAATTTGAGGACGATTGGACTTAAATTGCGAGCTGTACTTTGTGCACAAAATTACATATACAGACAGACGGACGGACAGACAGACAGACAGACGGACATCGCTAAATCGACTCAGATTTTAATTCTTACCCGATCGGTATACTAAAAGATGGGTCTATGACCACTATTTCTTGGCGTTATATACAAATGCACAAACTTATTATACCCTGTACCACAGTAGTGGTGAAGGGCATAATTAATTAGATCAATTAATTTCATGGTTGAAGACAAAAAATATTTTATTGTGTGTGGGAGCCGGTTCCACGACACCGCTATAAATAATCAAATAGCAACTTACCATTATTTAATATAACAAAAAATAAAAGCATTGCTTTAAGTATGTGTTTGAAAAATATTGTTTGTAATTTATTTTTAATTCAAGACAACAAACATATGATTTTTAAATTTTATTTAAAATGTGTGTTTTAAAACAGGACTAGAAATCATAAAGCAAAACATAAATTTAACATATTCATCGTGTATAAAAAATTAAATAAAAGCCAAAAAATAAATTGAATATTATAAAACGTCTATCTTCGATCAGTTTTTAAAAATTCTCTGAGAACAGAATACAACGAAGCAACTGTCGAGAGCAGCGGTGCCAACTCTGTGGATTTTTCGTGATTTTGACGATTTTAGATGGTAAATTGGGCATGTGACGATTTATGATTTTAATCAACGTAGTTATAAATTGACTATTTTTGAAAATGTGCGTCTCAAGTTTCCTTTTAGTGTTTTTATTTCGTGTTTTTAGTTGTAATGTAAATATCAATACTAAAAAATATGCTTAACATACTCTCTCTGCCACAATCTTAATTGGATTAAACACATCGCAAAGCTTGAATTAAAATATAAAACAACTGTAGCTTTGATTATTCTGGGGGGGGGGGGGGTAGCCCCCCCAGCACCCCCCTAGCTACGCCAATGGTAGTGTCTCCGCTATTTCGCGCACCTTCAATGGCAAGTGCACGAATATGAGTGATTTTTTATTTTATTCTCCGTGGGATAGCTGAGGTTATGAGCTTATTCGTTAAATTTGAATTGCACATTCGCATCAAAAAATAACGGAAATTGTTAAATAGAATCATGAATTGATAGTGAAAAATTGTTTCTCACCGACACTAGGGGTCTATGTCTAATGCAGCTACACTTCCCAAAATTAGAAATGCGGACAAAATAAGATAACTAAACGAGGAGGTATGATAATTGTTCTTATTTCGATCTTTTGTCTTTAAAACAAGGAAAAATTTCCTGATTTAATTTGGGAGAATTTAAAATCATTTGTGAACCATAACTCTATCCTCCATAAGGCCTCTGACCGTAGGAGTACCCCTAATTTCCCGCCACAATTTGTGTATCGCCTCTACCATACATTCACAAATTTGTCTACCATTCTCATACACACACGCATCACATTCATAATGCCATTCATCCCAAGTGTTGTCCTTAATGAAAGGAGAAAAATATTTGTTTCTCGATATTTATCTTAAGAAAGTGGAATTAGTCTGGCATTTATGGGGTCTCATTTTATGGAAGCCATTAAAAGTAACATTCATTGATGGTACTTGAGGAGGGTGACTGGCACAATATGAAGGCAATATCTCTTAATTGATTAGCCAAACTACAGATGCAATTGCCATTGTTTTTGAAAGGATGACATGGGAGAACTAAGGAAGAATGACAAATTGAACTATTAATAAATTTCCTACTACATCCTTTGGCATTAAAAATTTGTAACCAAAAGGAGTATACAATAAGTTTGGTTCTTCGAAGAAGAAATATGGAAGGATTGTTGTAAAATATTCTTTCGCTTTTTATCGTTTCATTTAAAGGACTCATAAAAAATAAGGAATAGATATGTCGATTTGCAGGGCTAAATTTAAAACACGAATTTAAACTTAATGAATGCGGTTGAAAATATGGTATTATCGAGGAAAGTGGATGGATTTTGAATTCGCAAAAAAGGTTCTGTCCTCAACATTATTTGCATCACCTATACTCAAAAATCGTTTACTTAAATCCACAAATTTTAATGTTCCCTTCGTATTGATTACGAGCCAAATGTAAGGCTTCTTTAAATCAAAGATATTTTTAGGGAGCCATTTGTTTTTTATTTGGCGTGATTGGCCGTGAAGCTAGACATATTTAAGGTTATAAGTATCAAGAACTTTTTGGCATACGATCGCTATTTGTGTTGTTTACAGCAACTTAAAAGTTTCATCTCGATTGCGATTATTTGTTATAGCCCTCGACGTGGATTAATTCAACAACAGTGCATCGATGATCTTAATTCAATCTTTGACCATGAAGCTCCATCAAGGACCAGACGAGTTACTTAATTTGGTTTTATCCGATGAGAAGCCATTTTAAATTGAGCAGTTTGTCAACAAACAATATTATCGGATTTGCTTGTCAAAGAGGTCAGCTGAAAATGTACACCTTCGATTGGCATCAAACGATGTGGGGGCTGACATAACGGCCGATGATCACTCCCCGCTCGTATTCATCTGCCAGGGGTTAAAATAAGTGCCGCATACACAGAAAAAATATCACCAAAATATTTCAAATTAAAAATTTAATTGAATCTGAAAACCTTTTCAATTAAAAAATTAATTGATACAATTAACTTTTTAATCGAACTCGGAAGATTAAGACAGTTAAAAAATGATTGATTTTTTTTTTTTAATTTTTAATAAAAAATTAATTGATACAATCAATTTTTTCATCAAAATATAACCCAAAGTCAATTAAGAAAGTGATTGAAAATATTTTAAAAATGAATTGTTTATTTTTATACCCTCCACCATAGGATGGGGGTATATTAACTTTGTCATTCCGTTTGTAACACATCGAAATATTGCTGTAAGACCCCATAAAATATATATATTCTGGGTCGTGGTGAAATTCTGAGAAGATCTGAGCATGTATTCCGTCCGTCTGTTGAAATCACGCTAACTTCCGAGCGAAACAAGCTATCGACTTGAAACTTTGCACAAGTAGTTGTTATTAATGTAGGTCGGATGGTATTGCAAATGGGTCATATCGGTCCACTTTTACGCATAGCCCCCATATAAACGGACCCTCAAATTTGGCTTGCGAATCCTCTAAGAGAAGCAAATTTCATCCGATCCGGCTGAAATTTGGTACATGGTTTTAGTATATGGTCTTTAACAACCATGCAAAAATTGGTTGAAATCGGGCCATAATTATATATAGCCCCCATATAAACCGATCCCCAGATTTGGCCTCCGGAGCCCCTTGGAAGAGCAAAATTCAACCGATTCTGTTGAAATTTGGTACGTGATGTTAGTATATGGTATCCAACAACCATGCAGGAATTGGTTCATATCAGTCCATAATTATATATAGCCTCCATATAAACCGATCCCCAGATTTGACCTCCGGTGCCTTTTGGAGAAGTAAAATTCATCCGATCTGGTTTAAATTTGGTACATGGTGGTAGTATATGATATTTAACAACCATGCCAAAAGTGGTCCATATCAGTCCGTCATCAAATATAGCCCCCATATAAACCGATCCCGAAATTTGGTTTTGGAGCCACTTGGAGGAGCTAATTTCATCCGAGTCAGTTGAAATTTGGTACATTGTGCTAGTATATGACCGTTAACAACCATGTCTAAGTAGGTCCATATCGGTCTATAGTTATATATAGCCCTCAGATAAATCGATCCGCAATCACACACAAATTGTTCCATATCAAGTTCATAATTTTATGTAGCCCCCATATAAGCGACCCCCATTTTTCAATTCTGGCTCTCTACGTACCGTGCAAAAGTCCATATCGATTCGTAATTATTTGTAGACTTAACTATAAAAAAATCAATCGTTATTGCAAAACTCTATTAATTGTTTAATTGATTCAATTAAAAAGTTAATTGAAAATTGGATTGAAGTTTAACTAAATAATTAATTGAATCAATTAAAAATTAATCAAAATTAATCAAAATCAATTAAATTTTTAATTAAAAAAAATAATTCAAATTTTCAAATCAACTAATTTTTTTAAAATTTAATCGATGTTGCAAAACTCTAATAATTGTTTAATTGATTCAATAGAAAACTTAATTGAAATTTTCAAGTTAAATAAATTAATATTGTAATCAAATATTTTTTTAATCCACTATGTGGTTTACGGTGTACATATCATATTCCTTCTCTGCGTGCACTGTTGTATTATATTCTGCTATAAATGTCTGTTTAAAAATCCAAATTATTATTTTAATTTCAAAGTTAAAATATTTTCTTAATTCCAGAAAAAAAACTTTAAACCCAATATGCAAAATCCTCAAAATATGTATTGGCCTATATTTGAAGTTTTTGTATATTTAATGCAAAGATTCAACATCCCAGTTAATTAATGAAATTTTGCCTTATTTCAAAGACGTACAAATTTAATGAAGCAAAGCATATTTCATAATAAAATAAAAAAAAAATTAAACAAAAATTACGAACTTGCTTTTAATTAAAATTTCTTTATTTTAAAGAAATTGGTCCTTAATGCCTTGTAAATTTAGTGTCAATTCATATCATTAATAGCCATTCCAAATTCAATGGCGTTCGTCACTGTGCCAAGGAAACACCCTGTACCAAATTTCATCGAAATTGGTTTATAATTGTGACCGGAATCCTGCGAACAGCAAATACATGGACAGACGGACGGACGGACACTAAGGTCTAGATCGATTCAGGAGGTCAATAATCTTTTCAGTTTACGTAGGAACTATTAATCATTTCATTGTACACCAAAAATATTTTTTGTCTTCAATCATGAAATTAATTGATCCAATTAATTGTTATTTATTTATTTATAGTTGATACTAAATTTATAGTAAATATAATATTAGTATAAAGATATAAAAAAGCATTGGCAACTGAGGCATCAGCTAATTTTTAATTGAAATGTCTTCAATGGTATAAATGATAGTATTAAGTAAAAAATTAATTGATCCAATTAAAAACTTAATTGATCCAATTAAAAAATTAATTGATACTATTAATTTTTGTGATTTATTTTTGTTTGAATTAAAAAATTTGTTGAATCAATTAAATTTTTAATTGAATATTTTTTGTAAAATTCATTTAAAATTTTAATTGGAAAATTTTTTTCTGTGTATACTATGATAGTATCAATTAAAAAATTAATTGATCCAATTAAAAAAATAATTGGTACTATTAATTTTTATGATTGATTTTGGTTTCAATTAAAAAATTTGTTGAATCAATTAAAAAATTAATTGGTCCAATTTAGAAATTATTGATACTATTAATTTTTGTGATTGATTTTTTTTAAATTAAAGAAGTATATACAGCAGTAAGTTCGGCCGGGCCGAATCTTAAATACCCACCACCATGAATCAAATATAATATTTTCCTTTGAAAACTCTTCGTCGTAGCAGGTTAGTTGATAATATATAGAATTTCAAGGGGTTTGATGACAAATATTCGCCCCAGCAAATCAGTTCATCCAGTGCGCTTCCCGAAGATAAATTTAAAGATTCTACCTATGAAGACTAGATCAGATTCTGGATTTATAAGGAGCATTTTTGTTTGAGTTTCGGAGAAATCGCCTTGATTTGAAATCTTAAATCTGTAGAGTTTTACCACCATTCTTTAAATGATTGCGAGTAGTAAAATCTGGAAATTGTCCTTTCAGTTTCAAGCTATTTTCATGAGCAGTGCGCCTGCTATACACTGAAAGAAGAGTTTTCTTTTCTAGGTTAGGTTAGGTTAGGTAATGCAAAGATTCAACAACGAAATGTTAGACAAGCAAAGTTTCCTTTTGACACAAATTTTAGAGCCAATCGTTGAATCGCTTATCAAAAATTCGGATTATTTGCTCTAAACGAAAATACTTTATACGAAAGGGGAATTTCGTTTGTCTAAAATGTCATTCCGGAGGAAGATATTTTTTCTTTGGGTGTACCGTCAAGAAGAGAAATCGGTCTATATCGATGCCTTACCAATTGGACTGGTAAAAATAAATGCAATACAGATTTTTGGGGGTCTACAATACCAGTATAATTATTTCGAGCAAATCGGATAAAAACTACGGTTTCTAGAAGCCTAAGGAGTTAAATCGGGAGATCGGTCTATGGTGTGTGTCGAGCCAAAACATCGTTGTGGTCAGCCGGATTCTAGAAGTCCTAGAAATAAATTCGGGAGGTAAGTCTATATAGGGGCTATACCAAAACATGGACCAATATTCACTATTTTCGACACACCTCGTAATGGTCCTCAAATACCTCTAGAATTCCAATTTCAGACAAATTGGGTAAAAACTACAAATTCTAGAAGCTCAATAAGTATAGTCGAGAGAGGCTATACCTAAACATGGACCGATTTTCGGCACACCTTTTTACCTTTAGATTTGAAATTTCAGGCAAATCAGATAGTAAATACACTTTCTAGAAGCCCAAGAAGTAAAATCGGGAGATCAGTCTATATGGGAAATATATCGAAACATGGACCGATATGGTCCATTTTCGGCACACCTATTTACGGTCCTAGAATACCTTTAGATTTCAAATTTCAGGCAAATCGAATAGTAAATACAGTTTCTAGAAGCCCAAGAAGTAAAATTGGGAGATCGGTCTATATGGGGGCTATATAAAAAGATGGGCCGATACGCCCCATTTTTCCCACACCTATTTGTGGTCCTAGAATACCTTTAGATTTCAAATTTCTGGCAAATCGGATAGTAAATACAGTTTCTAGTAGCCCAAGAAATAAAATCGGGAGATCGGTCTATATGGGGGGCTATACCAAAACATGGACCGATACACCCCATTTTTGACACACCTTTTTGTGGTCATAAAATACCTGTAGATTTTCAATTTCAGGCAAATGGGATAGTAAATACAGTTTCTAGAAGCCCAAGAAGTAAAATCGGGAGATCGGTCTATATGAGGACTATATCAAAACATGGACCGATAGCCACCATTTTCGGCAAACCTTTTTATGGTCCTAAAATACCTCTAGATTTCCCATTTCAGGCAAATTTGATAAAAACTGTGGTTTTTATAAGCCCAAGACCCCAAATCGGGAGGTCGGTTCATATGGGGACTATATGAAAACTTGGACCGATATAGCCCATCTTCGAACTTGACCTGCCTGCCTGCAAGCAAAAAACGAATCTGTGCCAAATTTCAGGACGATAACCCCATTGTTGAAGGCTGTAGCGTGATTACAACAGACAGACAGACGGACATGCTTATATCGTCATAGAATTTCTCCCTTATCAAGAATATATATACTTTATATTTATAGTCGGAAATCTATATTTCGATGTGTTACAAACTGAATGACAAACTTAGTATACCCCCGTCACCATTCTATGGTGGTGGCTATAAAAATTTGTTGAATCAATTAAATTTTTAAATTAATATTTTTTTGTAAAACCCATTTAAAATTGGAAAAATTTTCGTGACAATTTTTTCCTGTGTATTAATTAAAAAATTAATTGATCAAATTGAAAAAATAATTGGTACTATTAATTTTCATTTCAACTAAAAAATTTGTTGAATCAATTAAATTTTTATTGAATAATTTTTGTAAAACTCATCTCAGACTTTAATTGGAAAAATTTTTATGAATTTTTTTTCTGTGTAGTCTTAATCTTTCTTGATAGAAAGACCTGAATGTGGGTGTACTTTCAACTTTTATGAGTCCTTTATATCCCAATACACATCAACGAATATATTTTACATCTGGTATCCAATAATATGGGGTATTTCCGAGTAGTCTCAAATGTGTGATAGGTGAATAGGTGAATGATTGATTCGATATGACCCTGGAGTCCAGTACTTTTGTACATATATATGAAGCAAAATGATTCTGTTTGGAATCTTTGATGGTTGTGTGGGCAAATGACACAATAATTTTTCTAATAAAATTCACTACTCTTGGAAGTCTCGATGAATGTACATCCTGTTTTCGCATATGAGTGTGTAGTTAATCATTCACATATTTTAAGTCATTCACATATTTTATCCCCCACACTCACACCTGTGAGTAAATAAGCAATTTCCTCCATTCTCATACAAATACACCGAATGGTGTGCATATGTAAGTTTATATGACAGGGTATTTAACTGTATGAATTTCCTTAATGAGTTAATTGTTGTGTTTTTTTTTACATTTTACATATGCTGCTGCCTCTTGAATGCAGATGTTGTAATGTTAGCATTGCCATTACTGTCGCCATACTATTAAGTTTATTGCAAGCGTAAAAATGTGGCGGATATTGGTGTTGAAGATTGTAAGAATAAATTTTTGTATTATGGGGGAGTTGGGGTTAAAGGCTCAAGGCCTCCCATGAACAGGTTGAGAAATACATTTAAATTATTTTGTGAAATACGTATACATTAGTATGAACTAAATTTAATTCAGCTTAATTCATTTAAATTTGATGCAATCCGACTAAGGATACTAAATTCGAAAATCGATTAATCAAATTTTTATTAAACAAGTATATACAGCATTAAGTTCGGCCGGGCTGAATCTTAAATACCCACCACCATAAATCAAATATAATAGTTTCCTTTGAAAATTTCAGGTGGGTTTGACGACAGATATTTTCCCAAGCAGATCAGTTCAACGAGTACGCTTCCCACAGATAAATGTAAAGATCTTACCTATGAAGACTAGATCAGATTCTGAATTTATAAGAACCTTTTTATACCCTCCACCCTAGGATGGGGGTATATTAACTTTGTCATTCCGTTTGTAACACATCGAAATATTGATCTAAGACCCCATAAAGTATATATATTCTGGGTCGTGGTAAAATTCTGAGTCGATCTGAGCATGTCCGTCCGTCTGTTGAAATCACGCTAACTTCCGAACAAAACAAGCTATAGACTTGAAACTTGGCACAAGTAGTTGTTATTGATGTAGGTCGGATGGTAGCAAATGGGCAAATGGGCCATTACGGTCCACTTTTACGTATAGCCCCCATATAAACGAACCCCCAAATTTGGCTTGCAGACCCTCTAAGAGAAGCAAATTTCATCCGATCCGGCTGAAATTTCGTACATGGTGTTAGTATATGGTCTTTAACAACCATGCAGAAATTGGCCCACATCGGTGCATAATTATATATAGCCCCCATATAAACCGATCACCAGTTTTGACCTCCGGAGCCCCTTGGAAGAGCAAAATTCATCCGATTTTCAATTCATCATCATATCAGTCCATAATTATAACATATATAACCCTCATATAAACCGATCTCCAGATTTGACCTCCGGTGCCTTTTGGAGAAGCAAAATTCATCCGATCTGGTTGAAATTTGGTACGTGGTGGTAGTATATGATATTCAAAAACCATGCAAAAAGTGGTCCATATCAGTCCATAATCATATGTAGCCCTCATATAAACCGATCCCGAGATTTGGTTTTGGAGCCTCTTGGAGGAGCAAATTTCATCGAGTCAGTTGAAATTTGGTACATTGTGCTAGTATATGGTCTTTAACAACCATACCTAACTAGGTCCATATCGGTATATAGTTATATATAGCCCTCAGATAAATCGATAAATCACACAAAAATTGGTCCATATCAAGTTCATAATTGTATATAGCCCCCATATAGGCGACCCCCATATTTCAATTCTGGCTCCCTACGTACCGTGCAAAAGTCCATATCGATTCGTAATTATTTGTAGACTTACCTACACTTACCTTTTTTGTCTAATATATACCACGTATGGACTAACTCACAATTTAGAAAATGATTTAAGATGCCACAACCCAAGTAATTCGATTGTGGATGACTGTCTTTCGTAGATGTTTCTACGCTATCCATGGTGGAGGATACATAAGATTCGGCCTGGCCGAACTTACGGCCATATATACTAGTTTTGTTTGGGTTTTAGAGGAATCATAAACATCTCTTCTAAGTGTGCAAGAAAATAATGAAATAACGCCTTTATTTCAAATCTATAATCTGTGGATTTTCATCCCAATTATTTAAATGACTACGAGAAGTAAAATCTGGAAATTTTGCATTCAGTTTCAAGCAATTTTCATGATCAATGCGCCTCCTATACCCTCAATAAGTGAAATCGGTCTATATGGAGGCCTTACTAAATGGACCGATAAAACTAAATCATATACACTTTGTTATGGGTCTAAAATGCCAGTATATTTTCAATGTGTGGCAAATCGGATAAAAACTACAAAGAAGGATACACACAGTATTCAGCACATTTAATTGTAGTTATAGAATCTAGACCCCAAATCAGAGGGCCGGTTTATAAGGGGGCTATATCAAAAACTGTACCGATACTCAATATATTCGGCACACCTCGTTATAGTCGTAGAATACCTCTAGATTTCCAATTTCAGGCAAATTGGGTAAAAACTACGGATTCTAGAAGCCCAAGAAGTAAAATCGGCAGATCGGTCTATATGGGGGTTATATCAAAACATGGACCGATACACCCCTTTTTCGACACACCTCTTTATGGTCCTAGAATACCTCTAGATTTCCAATTTCAGGCGAATCGGATAGAAAATACACTTTCTAGACGCCCAAGAAGCGAAATCGGGAAATCGGTCCATATGAGGGCTATACCAAAACATGGACCGATAGGCACCATTTTCAGTACACTTTGTGATGGTCCTAAAATACCTCTAGATTTCCAATTTCAGGCAAATTGGATAATAACTACAGTTTTTTTAAGCCCAAGACCCCAAATCGGGAGGTCGGTTTATATAAAGACCGATATAGCCCATCTTCGAACTTGCCTGCCTGCAAACAAAAGACGAATACCCCCGTCACCATTCTATGGTGGTGGGTATAAAAAGTCAATGTCGCCGTTTTGTAATACTCAAGTTCGACTAATTGAACTTTGATATAGGCCATAATCGACTTTTAATAAACTGGATGTGAGTTTTCTTTTGGATACTCCTTGCAAGATATGAAAATACAGTGCCAAACACTTGTATGTTCATTGCAGAACCTTTAGAAGAGGCCTTCCCAAACTATGAACAGTCCTCTTAATAGCGCTGTGCATCTTTATCGTATCCTTCAATGTTTACATATCTGTATGTGAGTAAGAGTTCAGGTGTTGGTTAATACTATTGGTCAACAGGGTTAACGTTCAATTACATGACTTAAATAAATTCCCATATAAATGTAACCCAGCAAAACATACTTCAGCAATAAGAGTTTAGTTGCGCTTTTTGGTATACAATAAAGTAGGCATTCACACTTCATGAATCGGTGGCAATAACGTAAACAGTAATCAAACTAGTGTATGATCATTCGTTTACGTTATTGCAACCAAGTCATGCCGTATAACAATAACGTAAACAGTAATCAAACTAGTTTATGATCATTCGTTTACGTTATTGCAACCAATTCATGCAGTATAACAGGTTGGCTGATAAGTCCCCGGTCTAACAAAGAAAAACACATTTTTTTGTCAAAATTCGTTTTTATTATTCAACATAGTTCCCTTCAAGAGCGATACAACGATTATAACGACCTTCCAATTTTTTGATACCATTTTGGTAGTACTCCTTCGGTTTTGCCTCAAGATAGGCCTCAGTTTCGGCGATCACCTCTTCATTGCAGCCAAATTTTTTCCCTGCGAGCATCCTTTTGAGGTCTGAGAACAAGAAAAAGTCGCTGGGGCCAGATCAGGAGAATACGGTGGGTGGGGAAGCAATTCATTAATTTTTGCCATCGTTCTCAATGACTTGTGGCACGGTCCGTTGTCTTGGTGGAACAACACTTTTTTCTTCTTCATATTGGGCCGTTTTGCCGCGATTTCGATATGCATATTATGTATTTAATACTAGCGACGCCATCTATGTGTCAGACCGCGGACTTATCAGTCAACCTGTTAGATGCATGAAAGGTAGTGCTGTTTGCCTTCACGCCAACAATGCTATACTCAAGACTATATATCACTTGTGAGTAATATTTCTATTAAAATGAGCAATTACATCAGCGCTATGTAGAAGCTGCTCTAAATCGGGACATCGCTCACAGAAATCAGCGCTGATTCGGTTGTTTTGTAAGCAGTTGGTACTGCCAATCCTGCAGTTGGTACTACAATCCTTCTGAAATAGCGCTCCATTTTTTGCTGGGAAGTTTTACACCATATAGTGAAGATAACCACAGGATTTAATGAATTACAATTCCATTTTCCGAGATACGACATTTTTATAAAAGTAATCTCCACAACGGAATCTTTTTGCTGCGACTAACCACATTAACCATTTTTACACTTAAATCGTAATTAAAATCTTTGTTCTCAAAGTTGAGACGATGATAAACATGATTAGTTTGAAATACAATGGTAAGTTAATCAATTTTTTTATTCATTAAAAATTATCTGTTTTCATTATAAATATATCATATAATTTAATAAAATAGAGTAAGAACTCTCACAATTGGACTCTCTTAAAATTCGTATATTGGTATACTAAAATTACCCTTCCGCAGGAGAGCACCTTGCACTTTTAGACAAAAGTTATGAAAACGTAGGAAATTAAAAACCAAAAAATTAATTGAAATTCAATTAAAAAACAAGTAAGGAAAGTCTAAAGTCGGGCGGGGCCGACTATATTATACCCTGCACCACTTTGTAGATCTAAATTTTGCGATACCATATCACATCCGTCAAATGTGTTGGGGGCTATATATAAAAGTTTGTCCCAAATACATACATTTAAGTATCACTCGATCTGGACAGAATTTGATAGACTTCTACAAAATCCATTAGGGTGGAACACAATGTTAGTAAAAAACAAGTAAGGAAAGTCTAAAGTCGGGCGGGGCCGACTATATTATACCCTGCACCACTTTGTAGATCTAAATTTTGCGATACCATATCACATCCGTCAAATGTGTTGGGGGCTATATATAAAAGTTTGTCCCAAATACATACATTTAAGTATCACTCGATCTGGACAGAATTTGATAGACTTCTACAAAATCCACTAGGGTGGAACACAATGTTAGTAAAAAAATATGGGAAACATTTAAATCTGAAGCAATTTTAAGGAAACTTCGCAAAAGTTTATTTATGATTTATCGCTCGATATATATGTATTAGAAGTTTAGGAAAATAAGAGTCATTTTTACAACTTTTCGACTAAGCAGTGGCGATTTTACAAGGAAAATAGTGGTATTTTGACCATTTTTGTCGAAATCAGAAAAACATATAGATGGGAGCTGTATCTAAATCTGAACCTATTTCAACCAAATTTGGCACGCATAGCAACAATGCTAATTGTACTCTCTGTGCAAAATTTCAACTAAATCGGAGTAAAAAATTGGCCTATGTGGGCAATTGAGTGTAAATCGGGCGAAAGCTATATATGGGAGCTATATCTAAATCTGTACCGATTTCAACCAAATTTGGCACGCATAGCTACAATGCTAATTCTACTCGCTGTGCAAAATTTCAACCAAAAACTCTGGCTTCTGGGACCGTATTAGTCCATATCGGGCGAAAGATATATATGGGAGCTATATCTAAATTTGATCCGATTTCAATAAAATTTGGCATAGCTACAATGCTAATTCTACTCGCTGTGCAAAATTTCAACCAAATTGGGGTAAAACTCTGGCTTCTGGGACCGTATTAGTCCATATCGGGCGAAAGATATATATGGGAGCTATATCTAAATCTGATCCGATTTCTTCCAAAATCAATAGGGATCTATTCTGAGCCAAAACACATACTTGTGCCAAATTTGTAGTCGATTGGACTAAAACTGCGACCTAGACTTTGATTACAAAAATGTGTTCACGGACAGACGGACATCGCTATATCGACTCAAGAGCCCACCCTGAGCATTTTTGCCAAAGACACCATGTGTCTATCTCGTCTCCTTCTGGGTGTTGCAAACATATGCACTAACTTATAATACCCTGTTCCATAGTGTGGAGCAGGGTATAATTATTATGATCATTTTTTAAGAACTTTTTATATTTACTTGCTCTTATTTATTTGACACGAAACATACTGTTTTTATGCAGTTAGGATTCTCCTCACACAGAAAAAATATCAATAAAATATTCCCAATTAAAAAGTTGATTGAAGTTGAAGACTTTTTCAATTAAAAAATTAATTGATACAATTAACCTTTTAATCAAACTCGGAAGAGTAATTCAGTTAAAAAATTATGGATGTTTTTTACTTTTTAATTAAAATTTTGTTTGAAACAATGAATTTTTGAATCAAACTAAAAAGGATTGAAAATAGTTATAGATAGTGATTGAAATGTAGTAAAGTAATTAAAAATAGTTTCGTTTTTAATTAATAAATTAATTGAATTTTGCAATCAACATAAATTAAAAGTGTAATTGAATCAATTAAGGTTAGGTTAGGTTAGGTTATGTGGCAGCCCGATGTATCAGGCTCACTTAGACTATTCAGTCCATTGTGATACCACAGTGGTGAACTTCTCTCTTATCACTGAGTGCTGCCCGATTCCATGTTAAGCTCACTGACAAGGGACCTCCTTTTTATAGCCGAATCCGAACGGCCACTTAGAGAAGCTTTGAAACCCTCAGAAATGTCACCAGCATTACTGAGGTGGGATAATCCACCGCTGAAAAACTTTTTGGTGTTCGGTCGTAGCAGGAATCGAACCCACGACCTTGTGTATGCAAGGCGGGCATGCTAACCATTGCACCACGGTGGCTCCCAATTGAACCAATTAAAAAATTAATTGAAATTTGCTAATGTAATCAATTAATTTTTAATGAAGAATTGTTTAATGTCCAATTAGAAATGTGATTGATACTACAATTTTCGTGATTGAAGACATTTAAATTAAAAAATTAATTGGATCAATTAATTTTGTGATTTAATCAGAAAACATTTTTTTTGTGCATGGATTCCACATATGACGTAGAAAAAGGTGTACTTCATTTTTTTCAGTAAAGCGAACTTCCCAGGCCCTACTCGCTTTTCATGAACATTTAATTTTATTGACGTTTTGACAGTGAAAAATGATTTTT
The DNA here is from genome assembly GCF_050003625.1 of Haematobia irritans. Lineage (NCBI taxonomy): Eukaryota > Metazoa > Arthropoda > Insecta > Diptera > Muscidae > Haematobia > Haematobia irritans. Next base: position 155,283,339 of record NC_134397.1, on the reverse strand, counting down.
TTTTCGTTTACGTGCAGATATATCTAGAATCATTATAAGGTCGCAAATACCACCTATAGTTTTTTTCGGGATCATTTAATTTTTCAACTTGTTTGCCGCGAATATAATTTTATTAATACTTATTATTAATATATTTGTTGAAAATCGTAAATATAGTTGAGGTTACCTAGCATGAAATTATGACAAAAATGGGACATTGTAGGGTTGGAGTTAAAAAATCGGTTTGGAATTTGGTACAGTTTAATATTTTACCCAATGTGAAACTATTTCGAAATTGAAATGGCAAATATTCACTATATAAAAAAAATGGCACACTACTTTCAGAGATTCTAGGGGGTTATTTTATATAAAAATTTTTCTTGACAATTTATATAATCCAATTTGTCTTTTAGAATACATGCATTCAACATGGTCATAATCTAAAGTGTTAACATAAGAGCCTAATTAATAGTCTAAGTTCTCTATGTATTCTTTGCCTCACTCTCTCTTTCTCACTTTTTCTCTCTCTATTCATTGCTCTAACAATCTTGTATGAGATGGCATCTTTAGTTGTTTAACATAGTTTGTGCTGCTCCTCACATTGACTGTAACGTATGTATGCATGTTGCTGGGACACAGGGTCACAGAGAGAGGGAGAGATGGATAAATTAATTTGTAGCCTCCTCCTATGACTTAAAGTCAACAAACGCAAAGAGAACGCAGGTCTAAACCAACAACTACTAGACTAATAATGATGACATCTAATGGAGTGCTAATGAATTTATTGTCATTAATTAGAATCTTAACAATGGTCACAAATTCTTAGAAATATCGACAAATAAAGGCTATTTATCAATGGAGATAAATGTTCGTGGATACGAAAATAGGTCCCTAGCGAATAGTCCAAGTGGAGATAAACAATGGGACAATTTATATAAAGTTGAAGTGCGTAGCATCAATATACGAGTAAATTGTATGGTTTTAGTTCATTAAGTGTTGGCATGAATTAGTTTTACAAGTGTAAAGCTAATATTTGGGCTGAATTAAATATAAGTTCGATTAAATGTGTGGAAAAAACGAATGAAAAAGATTTCTCTGTTTTAATTTCGCATTTATTTAAAACATAAAATTAAGTTAAAAGACAATCGATAGCCAATCTTATGAAATTATAGTAAAGAGCAAGTATTAATTAAAGAGGTATTCTCAATGAATCAGGTCATTATAATTTTTTAATTGCGGCTTGCTAGGGAGCCGCCATGGTGCAATGGTTAGCATGTCCGCCGTACATACACAATGTCGTGGGTTCGATTCCAGCTTCGACCGAACACCAAAATTGTTTTTCACCGGTGGATTGTCCCACCTCAGTAAGGCTGGTGACATTTCTGAGGGTTTCAAAGCTTCTCTAAGTGGTTTCACTGCAATGTGGAACGCCGTTCGGACTCGGCTATAAAAAGGCGGTCCCTTATCATAGAGCTTAATATATAATCGAGCAGCACTCAGTGAAGAGAGAAGTTCACCACTGTGGTATCACAATGGACTGAATAGTCGAAGTGAGCCTGATACATCGGACAGCTATCACACATTCATGTATCTAGAGTTTTTTGAGGTATATTAACAAGGGACACACACCTCAACTCTCACCCACTAGCACTAAGGTACAATTTACGCTAATGAATAACCGAAAACTCTGAAAAATAAAAATTCGAAAATAATATGACAGAAAAGAGTCGATAAAAATAGTATTGGAAAGAACTACTTCGATTGCTCATGCGAATTGTTACATATTTCAAAGTAAATTGTTTCAGTCGAACATCGGTTTAACGAACGATATATTGTCAGGCTCTTTCGTTATTTAGAAAAATTCGTTAAATCGAACGGGAATATTAAATGTTAACTTTTATTCAAAATTGTAGTTTTTTTTACCAGATAAGAAGAAAATCATAAGTATTTGGCAAAATTAAACTATATATTTCTTAAAAAAACTTGGTAAACTTGATAATAATAATTTTTCAGCGGTAGTTTATCCCTCTCAATAATGATACTGATATTCCTGTGTATGACATAGTTTCTCTTCGGCTATAAGATGGAGGTTCCTTGTCATGGAGCTAAATATAGAATCGGGTAGCAATCATTAAGAGAAAAATCCATCATCTGTGGTATCACAATAGATTGAATAGCTCCTTATACTATTTAGTCCAAATAGCGATCCTACGGAAAATTGCTGCATATCGCCACTAACGGATCTAGCACAGGACTAGTACCAGTCCTCCAGTTTGTCGCAGTTTTTAAATTGTCATTCATTGATTTCTATACTCTCTTGATTTTAGAATCTTATTAGATCCAGACATTTACCCTTGGGTCAACATATTCCAAAAGTTTTTCCTTTCTGGTGCAATTGGGGATGCTCAAAATAATACCGGAGTTGTCCCAGACTGGTTCATGAGGACCAGTCTAGTCCTACTAAGTTCTCCCAGGTCATGTAATTTGGAATGATTCCATGCCGTGTCCTGAAGTGTAAATTTACCCCGTCAATGACAATCCCGTATTAAAGTGGCCGGTCCCTTCCATACGCATCGACCAGAATTGGGACTGGTTCATTCACATCAGGGAGTAGTCCTATACCGATTTTGCGAAAGTTCCATTTCCCGTAGCGGAGCTGCCACTCTATCTAACCTAACTTTACCTAGGTACCCGGCCATTGAATATGTGTTTCCAAACATTTGATGGAATCTAAATATCTTGAGAAAGCTGTACTTTGTGGACGTTTCCGAAGGACTTAAAGCATTCTCACAATCGTCAAATATTGCTGATTTTTTGTTGTTTATTTTCTTAAGATTAAAATATTTTTCGTTAAATCGAACGTAAATTTTGCTCAACCGTTCGTTATATAGAATACTCAATGATAAGAATTTGGACTTTCGTTAAATTGGATTTTCGCTAAATGGAGTATTCGTTAAACAGAGCCACATGTTAAATAATTTTCCTCTCAGAGAACAGATGCAAATCAACAATATTTAACCGCAACCAATCGTTGTCGGTGCTTATAGTACGAGTGTTGGTCTCCCAAAAGCATTGAAGTAAACCAACCACTCAAAGTATTTATCTCATGTTTTACCAGTGTTCTTGAGTACTCTCTTAGTTCTCATAAGGTGATGCCAACTGCTGGTAGTTATTGATTTAATTTAAGCGCTTTTTTATACCCACCACCATAGAATGGTGATGGGGGTATAATAAGTTTGTCATTCCGTTTGTAACACATCGAAATATCGATTTCCGACAATATAAAGTATATATTCTTGATCAGAGAGAAATTCTAAGATGATAGAACCATGTCGGTCTGTTCGTCTGTTGTAATCAATGTACAGCTTTCAATAATGCAGATATCGTCCCGCAATTTGGCACAGATTCGCTTTTGCTTGTAGGCAGGTCAAGTTCGAAGATGGGCTATATCAGTCCATGTTTTGATATAGCCCCCATATAAACCGACCCCCCGATTTGGGGTCTTGGGCTTCTACAAACCGTATTTTCAATCCGATTTGCCTGAAATTTGAATTCTAGAGGTATTTTAGTACCACAAATAAGTGTAGCGAAAATGGGGCATATTGGTTCATTATTTACTATAGCCCCCATACACAAAAAAAATTCACGAAAAATTTTCCAATTAAAATTTTAATTGAGTTTTAAAAATATTCAATTAAAAATTTAATTGAATCAACAATTTTTTTAATTGAAACAAAAATCAATCACGAAAATTAATAGTGTCAATTATTTTTTTAATTGGATCAATTAATTTTTCCGATTTACCTGAAATTTTAAAATCTAAAGGTATTTTAGTACCACAAATAAGTGTAGCGAAAATGGGGCATATCGGTTCATTATTTGCTATACCCCCCGTATAGACTGATCTCCCGATTTTACTATCCGATTATTTTCTATCCGATTTGACTGAAATTGGAATTCTAGGCCAACAAATAGTTATGCCGAAAATGGTGCCTATCGGTCCGTGGTTTGGTGTAGCCCCTATAGACCGATCTCCCGATTTTAATCCTTGGACTTCTAGAAACCGTATTTTCGATCCGATTTGCCTGAAATTTGAAATCTTGAAGTATTTTATGACCACAAATAGGTTTGTCGAATCTATGTTTCGGTGTGGCACCCATATAGACCGATCTCCCGATTTTACTTCTTGGGATTCTAGAAACCATAAATTTTATCCAATTTGCCTGAAATTTGGAATCTAGAGGTTTTTAGGGCCATAAATAGGTGTTCCGAATATATTGTGTACCGGTAGAGATTTTGATATATCCCCTTTATAAACCTGTTCTCCGATTCGGGGTTTAGATTCTGTAGGTTTTTCTGAACCATAATTAGTTGTGCTGAATTTGGTGTGTATCGGTGCATGTTTTTGGCATAGTACGCATATAGACTGATTTCCCGATTTAACTCCTTGGATTTCTATAAACCTTAGTTGTTATCAAATTTGCCTGAAATGTTAACGAATTTTCATCATTCAATTTGGTCTCCATATAGACCGATGTCATTTCTTGAGGGTATAGAAGGCGCACTGATCATGAAAATTGCATGAAACTGAAAATTGCAATTTTTTCTTCTAATCATTTGAATAATGGGGGTAAAAATCGACAGATTTTGGATTTCAAATCCAGGCTTTAGTTAATCATTTTCTTGCACACCTACACGAGATGTTTGCGATCCCTCTAGGTTAGGTTAGGTTATGTGGCAGCCCGATGTATCAGGCTCACTTAGACTTTCAGTCCATTGTGATACCACAGTGGTGAACTTCTTTCTTATCACTGAGTGCTGCCCGATTCCATGTTAAGCTCAATGACAAGGGACCTCCTTTTTATAGCCGAGTTCGAACTGGAACGCCGTTCGGTGAAACCACTTAGAGAAGCTTTGAAACCCTCAGAAATGTCACCAGCATTACTGAGGTGGGATAATCCACCGCTGAAAAACTTTTTGGTGTTCGGTCGTAGCAGGAATCGAACCCACGACCTTGTGTATGCAAGGCGGGCATGCTAACCATTGCACCACGGTGGCTCCCTGCGATCCCTCTAAAACTCAAACAAAAATGGTTGTAATTAATCCAGAATCTGATCTAGTATTCATAGGTACAATCTTTATTGACTGAAATTTAAAATATAGATGGGGGCTATATCGAAGCAAGGACCAATATAGCCCATTTTTGAACTTAACGTGTGAAAATACTCTCCGAATATCACACAACCATAAAATAAAAACTACTCACATTAAAAAACTAAACGCATTGAAACAACAACATGTAGAGCTTGGCATGAACAACAAAACAAGTTGGTTTGAGAATCTCACAAATAAAACCATACCAATTAATGTTAAATGGCTGCTTTCTCTAGGACCCAAGTTTTCCCTTCCGATAACAACAACTTCCTTCCCGTTGTTCAATGTTATAGCTGAAGGCGATGAGTGCATACAAACATTAGATAATAAAGAAGAGCAAGAGAACGCGAGCATACGTTTAGTTTCTCTTATAGATGACCACATACAAAATAATAAACAAAAAAAAAGAGAAATTTATACTTGACACAGTGGGGGAGACACAAAAATATCTAAAGGAAAACAGAGATTTACTTATTCTAACGACTGATAAAGGGGAAAAAAAGAGTTGTAAATATACTCTCTTCTGAACAAGTTCACTGTTCAATTTAAATTAATTTCCCTGAAGATGAGCATCTGAGATGCCTCAAAATATTGGATATTTTTAAATAAAAACAAGTAAGGAAAGTCTAAAGTCGGGCGGGGCCGACTATATTATACCCTGCACCACTCTGTAGATCTAAATTTTCGATACCATATCACATCCGTCAAATGTGTTGGGGGCTATATATAAAGGTTTGTCCCAAATACATACATTTACGTATCACTCGATCTGGACAGAATTTGATAGACTTCTACAAAATTTATAGACTCAAAATTTAAGTCTGCTAATGCACTAGGATGAAACACAATGTTAGTAAAAAATATGGGAAACATTTAAATCTGAAGCAATTTTAAGGAAACTTCGCAAAAATTTATTTATGATTTATCACTCAATATATATGTATTAGAAGATTAGGAAAATTAGAGTCATTTTTACAACTTTTCGACTAAGCACTGGCGATTTTACAAGGAAAATATTGGTATTTTGACCATTTTTGTCGAAATCAGAAAAACATATATATGGGAACTATATCTAAATCAGAACCGATTCCAACTAAATTTGGCACGCATAGCAACAATGCTAATTCTACTCCCTGTGCAAAATTTCAACAAAATCGGAGTTAAAAATTGGCCTCTGTGGTCATATGAGTGTAAATCGGGCGAAAGCTATATATGGGAGCTATATCTAAATCTGAACCGATTTCAACCAAATTTGGCACGCATAGCAATAATGCCAATTCTACTCCCTGTGCAAAATTTCAACTAAATCGGAGTTAAAAATTGGCCTCTGTGGTCATATGAGTGTAAATCGGGCGAAAGCTATATATGGGAGCTATATCTAAATCTGAACCGATTTCAACTAAATTTGGCACGCATAGCTACAATGCTAATTCTACTCCCTGTGCAAACGGGACAGACGGACATGGCTATATCGACTCAGGAGCCCACCCTAAGCATTTTTGTCAAAGACACCATGTGTCTATCTCGTCTCCTTCTGGGTGTTGCAAACATATGCACTAACTTATAATACCCTTTTCCACAGTGTGGCGCAGGGTATAATTACAACTCAATAAAACAACAACATCTGTTTTTATTTACATGACCTCAAGCCAAACTAAACAAATATAATTAACAGTTTAAAGGTCAACTATCAAACAAGAAAAAAATTATATTTGTATAGAAAATCTTGTCAAAATTTTATTTCTATAAAAAACGTTGTCAAAATTTTATTTCTATAGAAAAATTGTTCTAAAAATTTTGTTTCTCTAGAAAATTTTTTTTCTCAAAATTTTATTTCTCTAGAAAAAAAAATTCTAAAATTTTATTTCTATAGAAAATGTTGTCAAATTTGTTTTCTATAGAAAATTTTGTCAATGTTTTATTTCTATAGAAAATTTTTTCAAAATTTTTATAGAAAATTTTGTCAAAATTTTATTTCTATAAAACATTTTCTCAAAATTTTATTTCTATGGAAAATTTTTGTCAAAATTTTAGTTCTGTAGAAAATTTTGTCAAAATTTTATTTCTACAGAAAATTTGTGAAGTATCTTTTAGTTGGAGAGGAACAATTTGCAAAATCTACCAAAACATAAACAATTCTACTAAACAGTAAAAATTCTACCATTTTTGGTACAATTCTACCAGCTGTGGCAACCGTTCTTAGGGGCCGGCCCTGAGCACTATTGCCAAAGACATCATGTGTCTCGTCACCTTCTGGGTGTTGCAAATATATGCACTAACTTATAATACCCTTTTCCGCAGTGTGGCGCAGGGTATAAATATTTATTCACTTTTACGAATATTCAAACAATTTTCCATATTCTTTTAGGGTACAAACATGACAGAAAATTCGTTCCATTTACTTAATAATTATAAAATTGTTTGAATTTTTTGATCTCATAGCATACTCTTGCATATCATCATCATATTTGTGGATGTAACCGCAGAGCCATGGCATTTGCTTAATATGACGGTGAAAACTTTTGTAATTGAAAAATTGTTAGTTTTACGGTTATTTGATTAAAATAGCCAAGTTTAAAATAGAAATATTCCGAGGGTGACAAAATGCTTGAATGGTGTATTACATATGACATTTTCCATAACCACATATATGGGGGCAACATAAAGATAATTGAGCGCTTGAGTAAATTTATTTTGTCAAAAAAATTGGTGGAACCCCATTACGTATGAGTGATGTTGCTGAACTATGCAGTGGTTGCTCATACGCAGTGGTGTCCCTTATTTTCATATTTCACTCAAGCAAATCTATGATGAGGAGGACGATGATGATGATGTGGAAATAACCATCGAACGTCATAGACGAGATATGTTTATTTTGTATAATTCAAATATATATGTTATTATATCGACTAAATTATATAAATTGCTATAAAACTGTTTTATTTACAACCTGACTAGAGGTGGTTATTTATATGATATCCAATAAATTCCAATCAATACTTATATTTAGGGAGTTAATTTAAATGACAGATTGATATTAGAGGTCTGCACAATTCCATTTGTAAATGCAGAGTACACGTGTACTTGCTAAATGAGTACATCTATTTGAGAGAGTCGCAAAACAATTGGTACACATTTTAATGAACACCAAAAGCCACGAGTAACTTCTTGTTGCTGCTCTGATGTCTTCACTACCAACAAACACATATTCCTCTTTCTATCTTATTGAAGTGTACTCAGAGTGATCACGTCGAGTATGTTGCGAGAACAAAACTTCATAGAGTACTCCATGTACCACGTGCAGTTTCAGAAATACAAGAAAACAGTTACTCTCCATAATATATGTTTTCGGATTGATATAAAGAACGGCAAACGTTAAGGTAAGTGTGTGACATACATAAATATATGAAATATGTGACATACATACATATCTATGATTAATAATAATGGAAAGTTTTGCTTCGCACATAACTGAGAAATACTTGTGGTACCACGTGAAGTGAAGAGAATCCATGTTGTACTTTTTCTCAAGTACTTACATTTTTATTGTTCCTTTTTTTCGGAACACATATTGTTTCGGATAAGTACTTGGTGGTATTTGACAAGCAAGTGTTATCTTCACTTCACTACTTGCGCTCTGAGAGAAAGACAGTGTATGTACTATATTCGACAGCGAATTGCATACATGTAGTGAAAAGTTATTCGATGCAGACCTCTAATTGATATATTAAATAGAGGTGTGCACGTGAGTAATATTTTACTCACGCTCACGCACACTCACGACGGAAAAATCTTACTCACGCACACTCACGCACGATATTGTTTGGTAGGACTCACGCTCACGCACACTCACGAAAAGAAAATTTGTACTCACGCACATTCACGAACGAAAATGTCGTGACTCACGAAAAATACCGTGACTCACGAAAAACATCGTGACTCACGAAAAATGTCGTGACTCACGAACAATTTTTTGAGTACTTTACCTCAGCGACGTGTCTGAAAACATGAGCATTATTAAAATCGAGAGCGTTATTACTCTCTTAACATCCTAGGTGTCACTAATATTGTAAATGAATTTAACTCTTAAGCGTTTTATATTGGTGAGCGGGATTATTGTCGTGAGCGTAAATCTTTACTCACGCACACTCACGAAGATAATATTTTCGTGACTCACGTTCACGCACGACATTTTAGTTTGTTAATCACGCTCACGCATACTCACGCCGTTGCCATGAGCGTGACTCACGACTCACGCGTGAGTCACGAAAATTTTCGTGAGTCACGACAATTTCGTGTCACGTGCACACCTCTAATATTAAATGGCAGTCATTTCGTGAATAATATTTAAAAGTTGATCTAAAGGGAACATAAAGTTTAATAAAATGATTTTGGGCAGATTTTGGACTTTCGTATATTTGCATTATGTCATTTATATTATATAGAAATTAAATGTTTACAACCATAGCAAGTATTGGCGTAAAAAAAATTTAGCACGCCCAGAATATTTATCTATTTGAATTTTTCTTAGTCGTCATACCGTTGAATTCAAACAATACTAAGCCTGAGAGATAAATATTTGTGGGAATGCTTTAAACAGACAGATGTCCACCATTTTAATAGCCGCTGCACTGAATTTGCATCAGTTCTTAAAGGAGTTTTGGATGTATATTAAAAACAATTGTGATATTTTCCCAAATAAATATTTTTGATAACTTTTTTATGATTTCTAATGCATTCTTAGGCTTGTTCAAACATTTTTAAAAATTTGCAATGCATTTATTATATTTTTAGACAAAATTTAAATAATTTGTACAATTTTTTATTTAATTCGCACTCTGTTTTCAACCTATTTGAAACCAAAAAAATTAAAATTACCCATTAAAAATAAAAAATAAAACGATTTATGAAACTCGAATTAAAAGAACATCCTGTATAGTTAAAATAAAGAACATCTTTGGGAGGACATTTGTAGAAGTGCTTTTAAAGTTGTGCCTTTAACTTTGAGAGCCGTATCAACTGAACTGATCTTCTTGAGGTAGTATTGCAGTTTTTCAAAGGAAACTATTGCATTTTTAAATTCATTACTGATAAATTAATTTAAAAAAAAATATTTGAAAGGAATAATAAACACAATTATCCATATTTCGAAAAATGTTATAACGTTCTATATATTCTCATCTGTTTCACTAACAAAAATAATAAAAAATTTCTTTTTATTTGTTTTTCAGATAATGAAATTGAAATACCCAATAACTTCAAATTAAGAAAGGTAAGAGCCAAAAGAATCTTCTATATAGACTAAGATAGAATATATTTTTTTGTATCTGACTCCCCCTTTTCAATAACTAAGAAATTTCCTGTTTAAAAGATTTTTTCGATGTTGTCTTCCATTTTGTTGATTTTTTTCTTATTTTACTTCCTTGTCCTGTATTCTATGACATATGCCATATCCGTGTTTTAATTAAAATCTAATAAATAATGGTCATTTTATGGCCTTATTTTATGGCATTAAACCTATTTTAACGACTAAACAAAATTCACAACCTTAACGAGCGCAAACACTTCATTAAAGTCAAAGTAGAACATTAAAAACTGTTATATGTTTTCAGACTAAATGTCAAGGTAATTTGAAAGATTAATACACTGAAAGAAACATTATTGGGCAATAGGAAAAAAATATTTTCGTAATAGGTAATTAGAAGGCGTTAGCGTTGGAGTCTATATCCAGAATTAACAATCACATTGAGTCATACCCAGGACTGTGGAGTCGAACCAATTCTGCCCCAGCAGTTTTCATCACACTCAACTCTGACTCCGACTCCGGGTAAAATAACTAAATCGCATTTTAATAAGTTTCATTCGGTCCACAAAAACTGGACCGATATAAATTATCTTACACCAATTGGCTACTATTGTCAATAAATTAAATTATGACATAAACTTACATAGAGGCCCAGTCATAATATGAACAGATACCAACAATCTTCTGCATATATACTATTTATAAAAACACATTTTATACTTTGGACCACTTTGTCGATCTACGTGTTCGATACCATATCAACTTCTTAAAATTGGTTGGTTGCTATATACAAACCGATTTCTTCCAAACTCAATTGGAACCCTATTCTATTGTGTTTTCAAACATACGGACATTTGCTAGGTCGACTCAGAATCATGGTGGCCACAGTTGGTCAAATTCTAGCAAACAAGGGAGATTGGTAGAATTCTTGATTATTTGGTAGAATTTTTAAAATATCCCTCTTCAACTAAGAGGTACTTCATTTTTCTATAGAATAAAATTTTGACCAAATTTTCTATCGAAATAAAATTTAGACAAAATTTTATGTAGAATTAAAATTTCGCAAAATTTTCCATAGAAATAAAAAAAAATAACAAAATAAATAATAGAAATAATAGAAATAAAATTTTAACAAAATTTTCCATAGAAATAAGATTTGTACAAAAAATGTCTATAGAAATAAAATTTTGCCAAAATTTTCTATAGAAATAAAATTTTGTAAAAATTTTCTATAAAAATGAAATTTTGACATTTTCTATAGAAATAAAATTTTAACAACATTTTCTATAGAAATAAAATTTTGACAACATTTTCTATAAGAATAAAATTTTGACAATTTTCTATAGAAATAAAATTTAAATTTTTGAAAAAAAAAATCTATAGAAATAAAATTTTGACAAAATTTTCTATAGAAAAGAAATTGAGAAAATTATCTATAAAAATCAAATTTTACCAAAATGTTCTATAGAAATAAAATTTTGATAAAATTTTCTATAGAAATAAAATTTTGACAACATTTTCTATAGAAATAAAAGTTTGACAAAATTTTTTATAGAAATAAAATTTAAAATTCTGAAAAATTTTATTTCTATAGAAATAGAAATAAAATTTTGACAAAATTTTCTATAGAAAAAAATTGAGAAAATTTTCTATAAAAATAAAAATTTTTCAAAATACTATATATAAATAAAATGTTGACAAAATTTTTTATAGAAATAAAATTTTAACAACATTTTTTATAGAAATAAAATTTTAACAAAATTTTTTATAGAAATAAAATGTAGAAAAAATTTTCTAGGGAAAAAATTTACAAAATTTTCTATAGAAATAAAATTTTTACAAAATTTTCTAATGAAAAAAAAAATTACAAAAATTTTCTATAAAAATAAAATTTTACAAAAATTTTCTATAGAAATAAAATTTTGACAAAATTTTTTATAGAAATAAAAGTTTGACAAAATTTTTTATACAAACAAAATATTGACAAAATTTCTATAGAAATAAAATTTTGAACAAATATTCTATAGGAATAAAATTTTGACAAAATGTTCTATAGAAATAAAATTTTGACAAAATTTTTCTATAGAAATAAAATTTTACCAATATATTCTATAGAAATAAAAGTTTTAAAACATTTGCTAAAGAACTAAAATTTTGACAATTTTTTCTATAGAAATAATATTTTGCCAAAATTTTCTATAGAAATAAAATTTTGACAAAATTTTCTATAGAAATAAAAGTTTGACAAAATTCGCTATAGAAATAAAATTTTGACAACATTTTCTATAGAAAAAAAAAAATTTTTGACAACTTTTTCTGTAGAAATACAATTTTGGCAAAATTTTCTCTAGAAATAAAATTGTGACAAAATTTGCTGTACAAACAAAATATTGACAAATTTTTCTATAGAAATAAAATTTTGTCAAAAATTTTCTATAGAAATAAAATTGTGACAAAATTTTCTATAGAAATAAAAGTTTGCCAAAAAATTTTATAGAAATAAAATTTTGACAAAATTTTCTTCAGAAATAAAATTTTCTATAGAAATAAAAATTTGACAACATTTTCTATAAGAATAAAATTTTGACAATTTTCAATAGAAATAAAATTGAAATTTTTGAAAAAAAAAAATCTATAGAAATAAAATTTTGACAAAATTTTCTATAGAAAAGAAATTGAGAAAATTGTCTATAAAAATAAAATTTTACCAAAATGTTCTATAGAAATAAAATTTTCTATGGAAATAAAATTTTGACAACATTTTCTATAGAAATAAAAATTTGACAAAATTTTTTATAGAAATAAAATTTTAAATTTTGAAAAAAAATTCTATAGAAATAAAATTTTGACAAAATTTTCTATAGAAAGAAAATTGGGAAAATTTTCCATAAAAATAAAAATTTTTCAAAATACTATATACAAATAAAATATTGGCAAAATTTTTTATAGAAATAAAAGTTTAACAAAATTTTTTATAAAAAAAAATTTTAACAAAATTTTTTATAGAAATAAAATGTTGAAAAATTTTTCTAGGGAAAAAATTTTCAAAATTTTCTATAGAAATAAAATTTTGACAAAATTTTCTAATGAAAAAAAAAAATTACAAAAATTTTCTATAAAAAAAAATTTACCAAAATGTTCTATAGAAATAAAATTTTGACAAAATTTTCTATAGAAATGAAAGTTTGACAAAATTTTTTATACAAACAAAATATTGACAAAATTTCTATAGAAATAAAAATTTGAACAAATATTCTATAGGAATAAAATTTTGACAAAATGTTCTATAGAAATAAAATTTTGACAAAATTTTTCTATAGAAATAAAATTTTACCAATATATTCTATAGAAATAAAAGTTTGAAAACATTTGCTAAAGAACTAAAATTTTGACAATTTTTTCTATAGAAATAATATTTTACCAAAATTTTCTATAGAAATAAAATTTTGACAAAATTTTCTATAGAAATAAAATTTTGACAAAATTTTCTATAGAAATAAAAGTTTGACAAAATTTTCTATAGAAATAAAATTTTGACAACATTTTCTATAGAAAAAAAATTTTTTTGACAACTTTTTCTGTAGAAATACAATTTTGGCAAAATTTTCTATAGAAATAAAATTGTGACAAAATTTGCTGTACAAACAAAATATTGACAAATTTTTCTATAGAAATAAAATTTTGTCAAAAATTTTCTATAGAAATAAAATTGTGACAAAATTTTCTATAGAAATAAAATTTTGCCAAAAATTTTTATAGAAATAAAATTTTGACAAAATTTTCTTCAGAAATAAAATTTTCTATAGAAATAAAAATTTGACAACATTTTCTATAAGAATAAAATTTTGACAATTTTCAATAGAAATAAAATTTAAATTTTTGAAAAAAAAAAATCTATAGAAATAAAATTTTGACAAAATTTTCTATAGAAAAGAAATTGAGAAAATTGTCTATAAAAATAAAATTTTACCAAAATGTTCTATAGAAATAAAATTTTGATAAAATTTTCTATGGAAATAAAATTTTGACAACATTTTCTATAGAAATAAAAATTTGACAAAATTTTTTATAGAAATAAAATTTTAAATTTTGAAAAAAAAAAAATTCTATAGAAATAAAATTTTGACAAAATTTTCTATAGAAAGAAAATTGGGAAAATTTTTTATAAAAATAAAATTTTAACAAAATTTTTTATAGAAATAAAATGTTGAAAAAATTTTCTAGGGAAAAAATTTTCAAAATTTTCTATAGAAATAAAATTTTGACAAAATTTTCTAATGAAAAAAAATTACAAAAATTTTCTATAAAAAAATTTACCAAAATGTTCTATAGAAATAAAATTTTGACAAAATTTTCTATAGAAATGAAAATTTGACAAAATTTTTTATACAAACAAAATATTGACAAAATTTCTATAGAAATAAAATTTTGAACAAATATTCTATAGGAATAAAATTTTGACAAAATGTTCTATAGAAATAAAATTTTGACAAAATTTTTCTATAGAAATAAAATTTTACCAATATATTCTATAGAAATAAAAGTTTGAAAACATTTGCTAAAGAACTAAAATTTTGACAATTTTTTCTATAGAAATAATATTTTACCAAAATTTTCTATAGAAATAACATTTTGACAAAATTTTCTATAGAAATAAAAGTTTGACAAAATTTTCTATAGAAATAAAATTTTGACAACATTTTCTATAGAAAAAAAAATTTTTTGACAACTTTTTCTGTAGAAATACAATTTTGGCAAAATTTTCTCTAGAAATAAAATTGTGACCAAATTTGCTGTACAAACAAAATATTGACAAATTTTTCTATAGAAATAAAATTTTGTCAAAAATTTTCTATAGAAATAAAATTGTGACAAAATTTTCTATAGAAATAAAATTTTGCCAAAAAATTTTATAGAAATAAAATTTTGACAAAATTTTCTTCAGAAATAAAATTTGACAACATTTTCTATAAGAATAAAATTTTGACAATTTTCAATAGAAATAAAATTTAAATTTTTGAAAAAAAAAAAAATCTATAGAAATAAAGTTTTGACAAAATTTTCTATAGAAAAGAAATTGAGAAAATTGTCTATAAAAATAAAATTTTACCAAAATGTTCTATAGAAATAAAATTTTGATAAAATTTTCTATGGAAATAAAATTTTGACAATATTTTCTATAGAAATAAAAATTTGACAAAATTTTTTATAGAAATAAAATTTTAAATTTTGAAAAAAAAATTCTATAGAAATAAAATTTTGACAAAATTTTCTATAGAAAGAAAATTGGGAAAATTTTCCATAAAAATAAAAATTTTTCAAAATACTATATACAAATAAAATATTGACAAAATTTTTTATAGAAATAAAAGTTTAACAAAATTTTTTATAAAAATAAAATTTTAACAAAATTTTTTATAGAAATAAAATGTTGAAAAAATTTTCTAGGGAAAAAATTTTCAAAATTATCTATAGAAATAAAATTTTGACAAAATTTTCTAATGAAAAAAAAATAACAAAAATTTTCTATAAAAAAAAAATTTACTAAAATGTTCTATAGAAATAAAATTTTGACAAAATTTTCTATAGAAATGAAAGTTTGACAAAATTTTTTATACAAACAAAATATTGACAAAATTTCTATAGAAATAAAATTTTGAACAAATTTTCTATAGGAATAAAATTTTGACAAAATGTTCTATAGAAATAAAATTTTGACAAAATTTTTCTATAGAAATAAAATTTTACCAATATATTCTATAGAAATAAAAGTTTGAAAACATTTGCTAAAGAACTAAAATTGTGACAATTTTTTCCATAGCAATAATATTTTGCCAAAATGTTTTATAGAAATAAAATTTTGACAAAATTTTCTATAGAAATAAAAGTTTGACAAAATTTTCTATAGAAATAAAATTTTGACAACATTTTCTATAGAAAAAAAATTTTTTGACAACTTTTTCTGCAGAAATACAATTTTGGCAAAATTGTATCTAGAAATAAAATTGTGACAAAATTTGCTGTACAAACAAAATATTGACAAAATTTCTATAGAAATAAAATTTTGCCAAAAATTTTCTATAGAAATAAAATTGTGACAAAATTTTCTATAGAAATTAAATGTTGACAACATTTTTTATAGAAATAAAATTTTGACAAAATTTTCTTCAGAAATAAAATTTTCTATAGAAATAAAATTGTCAATATAAATAAAATTTTGACAAAATTTTCTATAGAAATAAAATTTTAACAAAATATTCTATAGAAATAAAATTTTGAAAAAATTTTCTATATAAATAAAATTTTGACAAAATTTTCTATAGAAATAAAATTTTTCCAAAATATTCTGTAGAAATAAAATTTTGCCAAAAATTTTTTATTTTGGTTTTTGATCTCAGCTTAAAGCCATGCATTGACTAAACTACAAGTGTAGTTTAACCGAAAGAGGAAAAGTATGCTTGTCAAATTTATTTGGGCAAAGCCCTATAGACTGCAAGATGGTTGGATGTACAGCTGTTACGGAATTACCACATTCCTCATCAGCATCCTCTACTTGCAGCAAAACTATCAACCAATTATCAGAATAAATTCGGGTAATTCACTCAAACCAAAGTGAATTACACTTGAACCTTCCGAAAAAGGGTTTGATAGTCGGCTACTACCTAAACAAATTTGCAAGCATATCTCTTTTCCTTTGTCAAACTCAAATCATCGATTGGAATATAGTTGACTGGGTTTGTTTTTGAGCGTGCCTCCTCTATCTTCATTTGTTTTGTTTGTTATTGTTGGCTTCTCTTCAATCGTTATTTTTGTTTTTGATCTCAGCTTAAAGCCATGCATTGACTAAACTACAATTTTGACAAGCATACTTTTCCTCTTTTGGTTAAAATAAAATAATATTTTTTGTTTTATTTTAGTAGATTTTTGTCACGAGTGGCCGGTCCTGAGCATTATTGGCAAGGACACCATATAACGATCTTGCCTCATTCTGGGTGTTAATAGTACGAAATGTTACGTGGGTTAAAAGAAAATTTGTTATAATAACGAAAAATTTCGTTGTATTAACGAATTTGTTTCATTGAATCACTTTTAATGACACATTTCGTTAAATATAACGAAACTTTTTCTATTAGTGTATATTCTTCTCTACTAAGGCTAAATCAACAAAATGATGCTACAAATAATGTTTTCTGGTATTGGTAGCAAAATTTTATATAAAATATTTTCAAAAAAAAAAAAAAAAAAGACTCGAGTATTAAGCGCTGAATTGAAAATTTGGAAATATGAAATTATATGTGAATCACAAATGTAAATTATCCTCTTTAACAATATATATGTATGCATACACATACGATGGTGGCCTATGTGTAGGAGACCAAAAATAAAAATGAAATTAATTTCATGTATGAGTTTCTCCTCACATTTGTTTGATGTAACGATCTCTCATACATTATTAAATAGCATATCAAAATTGAATTATAAATATGAACTAAGTTGGCCATAAATATGGAATCCTTCTATGTGGCATGGTGCCAACATATGCCTGCTCGTATTTGTTTTTATTTATTACATTTGGTTTTCAAGCCCATAATTTATGTAGTTATTTAATTACACTTTGTAACAGATGAATGTGTAGAAGTTTAAAATATTTGTGATACATATAAAATTGGGGTACTTGAATTGAAATTGAACTAATTGATATTTAAACAAGTAAGAAATAACTGCAGTCAAATGGAGTCCCTTGGACAATTAAAAAAAAAACAAGTATATACAACAGTATGTTCGGCCGGGTCGAATCTTAAATACCCACCACCATGAATAAAATATTATATTTTCCTTTGAACATTTCACAGATATTTTCCGAAGCAGATCAGTTCAACCAGTACGCTTCCCGAAGATAAATGTACAGATTTTACCTATGAAGACTAGATCAGATTCTGGATTTATAAGAACCATTTTTTGGTTCAGTTTTAGAGGAATCATAAACATCTCTTGTAAGCGCCTTGATTTGAAATCTGAAAAAATCTGTAGATTTTTATCCCAATTATTTAAATGATTACGAGAAGTAAAATCTGGAAATTTTACATTCAGTTTCAAGCAATTTTCATGATCAGTGCACCTTCTGTACCCTCAAGATATGAAATCGGTCTATATGGAGGCCTTACCAAATGGACCGATAAAAACTAAATCATATACACTTGTTTGTTGGTCTAAAATGCTAGTATATTTACAATTTGTGGCAAATCGGATAAAAAAAATAGAAATCCTAGGAGTTAAATCGGGAGATCGGTCTAATGGGGCTCTGCCAAAAACATGGAGGGATATACACAATATTCAGCACATCTAATTGAACTTCTAGAATCTAAACACCAAATCGGAGGGGCGGTTTATAAGGGGGCTATATCCAAACCTGTACCGATACACAACATATTCGGCACACCTCTTTATGATCCTAGAATACCTCTAGATTTCCAATTTCACACGTATTAGATAAAAACTACGGATTCTAGAAGCCTAAGAAGTAAAATCGGGAGATCGGTCAATATAGGGGCTATAACAAAACAAGGACCGATACTCACCATTTTCGGCACACCTCTTTATGGTCCTAGAATAATTCAAGATTTCTAATTTCATGGAAAATTGGATAAAATCTACGGTTTCTATAAGCCCAAGACTCCAAATCGGGCGATCGGTTTATATGGGAGCTATATCAAAACCTGTACCTATATAGCCCATTTTCGAACTTGGTCTGAGTGCAGACAAAACACGATCCTATGCCAAATTTCAGGACGATAGTTGAATTATTGAAGACTGTAGCGTGATTACAACAGACAGGCAGACGGACAGATGGACATGCTTAGAATTTTAGAATTTCTCCCTGATCAAGAATATATATTCTTTATGTAATCGGAAATCGATATTTCGATGTGTTACAAACGGAATGACAAACTTATTATACCCCCCTCACCATTCTATGATGGTGGGTATAAAAATACATATAATGCAATGCTATGCTATGCAATTCAAAAAATAATATAAAATTAATTTTTTAATATATAGTTAGCAATTCAGTAAGATTTTTATTTAAAATTAAAAATAAAGATTTTTAATATTTACGTAACATATGTGTTGATTGACCCTCTAATTAAGCGATACAATTTTCTATAGAAATACATTTTTAACAAAATCTTCTATAGAAATGACATTTTGCAAAAAAATTTGTTTTTAAAGTTTTGCAACAAATTTACTAGAAATAAAGTTCTGCCAGAATTTACTATAGAAAAAATGTTCTCTAGAAATAAATTATTGCAAGAATGTTCTATAAAATAAAAATCTGAAAAAATTTTCTACAGATAAAAAGTTTTGAGAAAGTTTTCTATAGAAATAAAATTTTTACAAAATTTTCGATAGAAATAAAATTTTGACAAAATTTTCTATAGAAATAAAATTTTGACATAATTTTCTATGGAAATAAAATTTTGACAAAATTTTGTACAGCAAAAACATTTTGTCGAAATTTTCCATAGAAATAAAATTTTGACAAAATTTTCTGTAGGAATAAAATTTGGCAAAATTTTCTACACATATAAAATTTTGACAAAATTTTCTGCTAAAACAAATTTTGCAAAAATTTTTAATATAAATAAAATTTGGACAAAATTATCTGTAGAAAAAAAATTGGCAAAATTTTCTATGTTAATAAAATTTAGGCAAAATTTTCTACAGAAATAACCTTTTGACAAAATTTTCAATAGAAATAAAATTTTGACAATATTTTCTATAGAAATAAAATTTTGACAAATATGGAAATAAAATATTGACAAAATTCTCTCTGGAAATAAAATTTTTACAATATTTTTTTACAGAAATATAATTTTGACAATATTTTCCATCGAAAATGTTGTCAAAATGACAACATTTTCGGTAGAAATAAAATTTTGGCAAATTTTCGACACATATAAAATTTTGACAAAATTTTCTACAGAAAAGAAAAGGCAAAATTTTCAATATTTTCACTAATTTTTTTTTATAAATAAAATTTAGACACAATTTTCCATAGAAATAATATTTTGACATAAATTTTTATGGAAATAAAATTTTGACCAAATTTTCTATAGAAATAAAATTTTGACATAATTTTCCATGGAAATAAAATTTTGGCAAAATTTTCTGCAGAACTAAGATTTTGAGAACATTTCCCATAGAAATAAAATTTTGGCCACATTTTCTGTACAAATAAAATCTGGCAAAATTTTCTACACATATAAAATTTTGGCAAAATTTTGAATAGAAATAAAATTTTGACAAAATTTTCTATATTAATAAAATTTAGACAAAATTTTCTGTAGAAATAAAGTTTTGCAAAAATTTCTACACATATACAATTTTGACAAAATTTTCTACAGAAAAAGAAATTTGGCAAAATTTTCAATAGAAATAACATTTTGACAAATTTTCTATATTAATAAAATTTAGACAAAATTTTCTGTAGAAATAAAATTTGGAAAAATTTTGACAAATTTTTCTACAGAAAAAAAAATTTGGCAAAATAGAAATAAAATTTTGACAAAATTTTCAATAGAAATTATATTTTTGAAAAATTTTTTTTAAAGAAATAAAATTTTGACATAATTTTCTATTTTCTATAAAATGTTGACAAAGTTTTCTATAGAAACAAAATTTTGACATAATTTTCTATGGAAATAACATTTTGACAAAATTATCCATTGAAATAACATTTTGACAAAATTTTCCATTGAAATAAAATTTTGAACAAATTTCTATAGAAATACAATTTTGACATAATTTTCTATGGAAATAAAATTTTGACAAAATTTTCTACAGAAATAACATTTTGATAAAATTTTCTTTGGAAATAACATTTTGACAAAATTTTCCATTGAAATAAAATTTTGAACAAATTTCTATAGAAATAAAATTTTAACATAATTTTTTATGGAAATAAAATTTTGACAAAATTTTCAATAGAAATAAAATGTTGACAAAATTTTTTAAAGAAATAAAATGTTGACATAATTTTCTATGGAAATAAAATTTTGACATAATATTCTATAGAAACAAAATTTTGACATAATTTTCTATGGAAATAACATTTTGACAAAATTTTCCATTGAAATAAAATTTTGAACAAATTTCTATAGAAATAAAATTTTGACATAATTTTCTATGGACATAAAATTTTGACAAAATATTCTACAGAAATAACATTTTGATAAAATTTTCTATAGAAATACCATTTTGACAAAATTTTCTATAGAAACAAAATTTTCTATAGTAATAAAATTTTGACAAAATTTTCTATAGATATAAAATTTTGACAAAATATTCTATAGAAATAAAATTTTGACAAAATTTTCTATAGAAATAAAATTTTCCATTCTTTTTGTTTTGTTATTGTTGGTTTTACCACATTCCTCATCAGCATCCTCTACTGCAGCAAAACTATCAACCAATTATCAGAATAAATTCTGGCAGTTCATTAAACCCAACAATAAACCACACTTGAACCTCCCGGAAAAAGGTTGTACATTGATAGCCGGCTTATGCCGAAATAAATTCAAAACAAACATATATCTTTTCCTATGCCACTGTCAAATCATCGATTTGAATTCAGTTGGCTGGGTTTATTTTGAGCGTGGTTCCTCCTCTTTTTCCATTCTTTTTGTTTTGTTATTGTTGGTTTTGTTCTTTAAGCATTTTATTGCAGCTTAAAACCATACATTGACTAAACTACAAGTGTAGCTTAACCAACAGAGGAAAAGAAAAGGTAATTCCGAAACGTGCGTCCATCCAACCATCGTGCAGTCTATAGGGCTTTGCCCAAATAAATTTGACAAAGATTCTTTTCCTCTGTTGGTTAAGCTACACTTGTAGTTTAGTCAATGTATGGTTTTAAAATTTTTACAAAATTTTATAGAAATAAAATTTTGACAAAATTTTATAGAAATAAAATTTTGACAAAATATTCTATGGAAATAAAATTTTGACAAAATTTTCAATGGAAATAAAATTTTGACAAAATTTACAATAGATATAAAATTTTGATTAAATTTTTTATATAAATAAAATTTTGAGTAAATCTTCTATAGAAATAAAATTTTGACAAAATTTTCTATAGAAATAAAATTTTGGCCGAATTTTCTATGGAAAAAATTTTCACAAAATTTTCAATAGAAATAAAAATTTGACAAAATTTGGTAGACTATTGGTAAAATTTTCTTCAAATTTTGTTGGATTATTTTTGGCACGAGTGGCAATCGTGATACTAATACTGTAGATATAAAATGAGGTATAGCTCCTACTTGTATGATATCTCCAGCAGAAACTTGCAAATTCTCTCTCTTACAACTGTCAAATGCATTATCTCTTATGCTGGCTCTAAACGTGTAAACGAAATGCTTCTAGTCAAAATTTTTTAACGGAGCTGATATCGTTAATTTTGGGGCAAAAGTCGGTAAATCGGCATTTGTTATTTTTTGAGTAAAAAATCGTCAAAATGTCGATAAATCGGCAAAATTGTCTGCCCTGATTCTGACCCAAAATACATACTTGTGCTAAATTTGAAGTCGATTGGAATAAAATGGCGACCAGGACTTTGATTAAAGAAATGTATTCACAGACAGACGGATGGACGGACGGACATGGACAGATGAACTCAGGGGCCGGCCCTGGGCAATATTGCCAAAGACACAATATGTCTATCTCGTCTCCTTGCAATTTTGCGAACATATGCACTAACTTATAACACACCGTTCTACAGTGTGGTATAAAAAATACTTTCCTCCCAAACGTAATTTTAACCATCGCAGTACTAGGGTCACACACATTAGACTGTCACTAAATCTTTTCGTGTTGATCGCTGATAAACATACCATTGACATTTCAAAATTCGAAAAAATAATTGCAGCACAATTCGGGTTAAACAAACGAGCGTATTTTCTAAATGTCATGTAATCCACTAGAAGGAAAATTTTCAACAAATTCTCACATGCGGTCCATGGTCTATGGTGATGGGCATTAATTAGGATTCGGCCCGGACAAACTTACCGTCGTATATACGATATTTGGTTTTATTTTGTCTTATTTTTTCAATTTGTTGCTCTTGCTTTGTTTTCGTCGATCCTCATACATATTCATATAGAATTTACCCACAGACAATGATGTGAATACACGAAGAATTGTGCTTTCGCGAATATTTGCATGTACTCTAAAAGTACGACCAATTTTAGCGGAACGAAAGTAAAGTATTTCGAATTTTCTGTCTTGATTTTAAATGAGGATGAGTAATAAAAATAAGAAAAACATATAAAAAAAACTTTTCTTGCATGTGGTTCAAAAGCGAGAAAACCGCACAGAAATGAAGAACGTTGTAAAGTGAAACGAAGCGAAGCAAAAAAGTTATGAGAAGAAAAACAAAACGAACAAACAAAAAGTATGAGCTGCGAAATCCTTAGAAATGCACAAAGAAATCCTTAACACTCGTTTTTGTTTTCTTTTCATTGTTGTTGTTGTTGTTTTCTTAACACATTTCCTTTTATTGTTATAGCAATGCGGTTGTTGGTAAATAAAGACATACAGCATCACGCATACACGCACAGACACCCATATGTGCGAACACGTATGGATGCTACATATTCATATTTATTTAAATTTATAAATGTACATATACGGGGTGGCTGACATGTAATGTAACCAAGTTTTGCATTTTTGTTTTTATACCCTCCACCATAGGATGGGGGTATATTAACTTTGTCATTCCGATTGTAACACATCGAAATATTGCTCTAAGACCCCATAGAGTATATATATTCTGGGTCGTGGTGAAATTCTGAGTGGATCGAAGTCACGCTAAATTCCGAACGAAAAGCTATCGACTTGAAACTTTGCAAAAGTAGTTGTTATTGATGTAGGTCCGATGGTATTGTAAATGGGCCATTTTGGACCACTTTTACCTATAGCCCCCATATAAACCGACCCCCAAAATTTGGCTTGCGGAGCCTTTTAGAGAAGCAAATTTCATGCGATCCGGTTGAAATTTGGTACGTAGTGTTAATATATGGTCACTAACAACCACGCAAAAATTGGTCCATGTCGGTCCATAATTATATATAGCCCCCATATAAACCGGTCCCCAGAATTGACCTCCGGAGCCTCTTGGTGAAGCAAATTTCGCTCGATCCGATTTGACGTCTGCACTGGTAGAAAAAGTTTCGTTAATACGATAAATTTCTAGGTTGTATTAACGAAATTCTTCATTAAAAGTCAGCCAACGTAGCATTTCGTTATAATAACGTAATTTTACGTTATATTTACGAAACCCTTTATGGAGTACATTTCGTAGTATTAACGAATAATTACGTTGCTATTACGTAGCCTTTTCGTTGTATTAACGAATATTATTCGTTATATGAATGAAATTTATTCATTGTATGGATGCAGCTTATACGTTGTATGAACGAAAATCATTCATTGTATGAACCCAGTTTTTTCATTGTATGAATGAAAGGCGAACGTTGTATAAATGAACACAAACGTTATATTAATGAAACCCAACCAATTATTGCATTTTAATGTAGTCATTGGTAGTGTATTATTTTTTGTTAAGATCTCTGAAATAGGATTTATATACTCGTACAGTAGGAAATAATATTTATTGATAAATTAAGTAATTTAATAATCATATACTGTGACTTTCACTTAAGAAAAAAAGCCTCTAATTTCTAAGACCAAAAAATGATAATCGTATCGCCGTGTCCATTTATCCAAAGGTTCATTACGGATTTGTTCCGCCTTCTTCATCTGAAAGTTCACTTCCCCGTGGCATTTTCACTAAAGATTAAAAATTTACACTAAATTTCTTGCGAATATACAAAAAACACCAATTTAACTCACCCACCATCTATGTTTATTATTCACAACGAAACTGTAATGAGCCTGTGCACTCTTCAGCGAAAAGAACGTAAATGTTGTTAAGGTTTGCCCATCAGACAAGTTTTCTGTTGAACTTTTTACCGTTTGTTTTTCAAGACGCACACGCAAACATGTGCTTATTGCCATGCTTAGATGTGTATGTACAAATTACATTGACGCTACAGACGTATTAGAGAGAGTATGGAGAGATGTTTTAGAGAGAGAGAGAGAGAGAGAGAGAACGCAGAGGCAGAAATAGTCAAACTCCCATTCGTATTATTAATGAACATATTTCATTAATATGACGAAATATAACAATATAAAATTTATTTTTTAACGATCCATATCATTATATTAACGATCGCTTTCGTTTTATAAATGAAATTTTCAATTCCAGTTTCGAAGTATATAAAACGACTGTTTTAAGGGCTAAAAGTTTCCAAAAATTACTCTCTATGTGCAAATGATTGTAATAATTTCATCTTGGAAAATTTGTTTATTCTAATTCTTGAAAAAATTACAAAGTCAATATTCGTAATATTAACGAAACGTGTTTCATTAATATAACGAAAAACCAAAACACAAAATTGTCTTTTAACGATTGATTTCGTTGCATTAACGATCACTTTCGTTCTTATAACGAAAAATTTCGCAATATTAACGAAAAATAATCAACGAAGCCCGTTCGTTAATAGTACGAACCATTTTTCTACCAGTGTGTAAGTCAATTAGTTTGTGAGATAACAGGTTGGCTGATAATGACACATAGATGGCGTCGCTAGTATTAAATGCATATGATTCGTGTCAAAATTTGACGTCTTTAAGTCAATTAGTTTGTGAGATAGAGCGTCTTTTGTGAAGCAACTTCCGTTATTATGAAAAAAGTGGAAAAAAAGGAATTTCGTGTTTTGATAAAATACTGTTTTCTGAAGGGGAAAAATACGGTGGAAGCAAAAACTTGGCTTGATAATGATTTCCCGGACTCTGCCCCAGGGAAATCAACAATAATTGATTGGAATGCAAAATTCAAGCGTGGTGAAATGAGCACGGAGGATGGTGAACGCAGTGGATGCCCGAAAGAGGTGGTTACCGACGAAAACATCAAAAAAATCCACAAAATGATTTTGAATGACCGTAAAATTAAGTTGATCGAGATAGCAGAGACCTTAAAGATATCAAAGGAACGTGTTGGTCATATCATTCATCAATATTTGGATATGCGGAAGCTCTGTGCAAAATGGGTGCCGCATGTGGACAATAAAATAAACTGTCAGTAGAATAAATCTATCAGCTGTCAGACTACCGATTTAGAAATAATAGCAACCTGAAGTTCGTTGGCCACACTCAGCCACACTGTATAGTCCTGTTTACATATATTTATATAGATGATTTGTACACGTGTGTTTGTGTATCAAAATCTATGCATATCCTTTTTGTTTTGTTATCCATATGTGTGCAAATATCCTAGATTTATATTCGTAAAAGAATTCATCCATTATACGTCTGTAGAAAATGGGTATTTATCACGAACCCTCAAACCAACCATCTTTATTTGTAGTAGTGTGGTAGTTGTGATGTGAATGTGGGTGTGTGTATGTGTGACAAAATGACATTATCATAAACTTTGGTTTTTATTATGACATTCTGACATCTCCATTATATCCTTAAACGACCGCTCTGTGCGAAATACGCAATTTTGCTAAAGTTGTGATTTCCGTTTGCTACAAAACATCTTTATGTGGATATATGTGGTTTATCCTTTCTGGTATGCGTTGAGCTTTTTAAATTTTGTTTTCCAAAATAAAAATGAGATGTTATCTAAAGGTAAAAATACAATGCCATAGCATCTTTGTTTTAGTGGCAACATATGTGTTTTTGTGTTGCTTACATTTTCTTGTAAGTTTTTTATCCATTTTCTTTTGGGGAAAAAATCGAAAATAGATTTAGTCTTCTTTCCTTTTGCAATAAATTCTTTGTTCTAATTTTTACCTGACCATATTATCTCACTTAAGGGCATGTTTCAATATATGTTAGGTCGATGGAGAGGATCTCTCAATGATTTGTTAATTTTTATTGACTTCCGAGAAAAAAAAGTTGAAAACATACTGATACATATAAATTTTTTAATCAAACTAAAAACAAGTATATACAGCAGTAAGTTCGGCCGGGCCGAATCTTAAATACCCACCACCATGAACCAAATATTAGGGTTTCCTCTGAAATTTCAGGAGGGCTTGAGGACTTGAGGACACTTCCCGAAGATAGATTTAAAGATTTCACGTATGGGGACTATATCAGATTCTGGACTTATAAGAACCATTTTTGTTTGAGTTTTAGAGGAATCATTAACATCTCTTGTAAGTGTGCAAGAAAATTATAAAAAAACGTCTTGATTTGAAATCTTAAATCTGTAGATTTTCACCCTAGAAGTAAAATTTGTAAATTTTACATTGAGTTTCAAGCAATTTTCATGATATATGTGCCTTCTATACCCTCAAGAAGTGAAATCGGTCTATATGGAGGTATTACCAAATGGACCGATAAAAAAATCCGATACACGTTTTTGTGAGCCTTAAATACCAGAATATTTACAATTTCAGGCAAATCGGATAAAAACTACGGTTTCTACAAACCTAAGGAATTAAATTGGGAGATCGTTCTTATGGGGGCTATATTAAAATATGGACCAATACTCACCGTTTTCGTCACACCTCTTTATGGCCCGTAAATACCTCTAGATTTCCAATTTCAGGCAAATAGGATAAAAACTTCGGATTATAGAAGCCCAAGAAGTAAAATCGGGATATCGGTCTATATGGGGGCTATACCAAAACATGGACCGATACTCACCATTTGTGGCACACCTCTTTATGGTCCTAAAATACCTATAAATTTCCAATTTCAGCCAAATTGTATATAAACTACGGATTCTATAAACCCAAGATGTAAAATCGGCAGATCGGTCTATATGGGGGCTATACCAAAACATGGAACGATACGGACCATTTTCGGCACACCTTTTGATGATCCTCAAGAACCTCTAGATTTTCAATTTCAGGCAAATTGGATAAAAACTACGGTTTCTATAAGCCCAAGATCCCAAATCGGGAGATCGGTTTATATGGGGACCATACCAAAACATGGACCGATGCTCACCATTTTTGGCACACCTATTTACGGTTCTAAAGTACCTCTCGCTTTCCAATTTCAAGTAAATTGGATAAAAACTGCGGTTTCTATAAGCCCAAGAAGTAAAATCGGGAGATCAGTCTATATGGGGGCTATACCAAAATATGGACCGATACTCATAATTTTTGGCACACGTATTTGTGGTCCTACAATACCTCAATTTCAGGTAACTTGAATAAAAACTGCGGTTTCTATAAGCCCAAGAAGTAAAATCGGTAGATCGTTCTACATGGGGGCTATACCAAAACATGGACCGATACTCACCATTTTTGGCACACCTCTTTATGGTCATAAAATACCTCTAGATTTCAAATTTCAGGCAAATTGGATAAAAACTACGATTTCTATAAGCCCAAGACCCCAAATCGGGAGGTCGGTTTATATGGGGACTATATCAAAACCTGGACCGATATAGCCCATCTTCAAACTTGACCTGCCTGCAGACAAAAGAAGAGTTTGTGCAAAATTTCAGCGCGATCATTATTGATGACTGTAGCGTGATTACAACAGACAGACAAACAGCCAGCCGGACATCGTTATATCGTCTTAGAATTTCTCCCTGATCAAGAATATATATACTTTATATAGTCGGAAATCGATATTTCGATGTGTTACAAACGGAATGACAAACTTATTATACCCCCGTCACCAT
Source organism: Haematobia irritans (assembly GCF_050003625.1). NCBI lineage: Eukaryota > Metazoa > Arthropoda > Insecta > Diptera > Muscidae > Haematobia > Haematobia irritans. The sequence continues at coordinate 155,254,129 of NC_134397.1, read as the reverse complement.
TCTATGGTGGTGGGTATAAAATTATTTAGTTACGACAAGTATATACGGCCGAATCTTATGTTTCCTTCACCATGGATTACGTACAAAATTCTACTAAAGACTGTCATCCAAAATCAAATTACTTGGATTGTGGTAGCATTTGCCCATTCCAGGGTTGAGTTTTATTTCTTTGCATTGTCTTCTTAATTCTTATGTTAGTTGATCTATATGGAGTCTTTTTGCTTAGAATTTTTAGTCTTTTTGCCTAGTACAATATGTACCCTCCACCATGGATTGCATAGAAACTTGTACTAAAGACTGTCATCCAGAATCGAATTACTTGGGTTGCGGTAGCACTTGCCGATGGCAAGGTATCTTAAAACTTCTTAACACCATCTTCTCAATTGTAAGTTATATTATATACGATTAAATACGTATATAATTCAGTTTGACAAAATTTTCTATAGAAATAAAATTTTGACAAAATTTTCTATAGAAATAAAATTTTGACAAAATTTTCTATAGAAATAAAATTTTGACAAAATTTTCTATGGAAATAACATTTTGACAAAATTTTCTATAGAAATAAATTTTTGACAAAATTTTGTATACTAATAAAATTTTGACAAAATTTTCTATAGTAATAAAATGTTGACAAAATTTTCTATAGAAATAAAATTTTGACAACATTTTCTATAAAAATAAAATCTTGACAAAATTTTGTGCAGTAATAAAATTTTGACAAAATTTTGTATAGTAATAAAATTTTGACAAAATTTTCTATAGAAATAAATTTTTGACAACATTTTCTATAGCATTAAAATTTTGACAAAATTTTCTATAGAAATAAAATTTTTCCAAAATATTCTGTAGAAATAAAATATTGCCAAAATTTTGTGCAGTAATAAAATTTTGACAAAATTTTGTGTAGTAATAAAATTTTGACAAATTCAGTTTGACAAAGTTTTCTATAGAAATAAAATTTTGACAAAATTTTCTATAGCATTAAAATTTTTACAAAATTTTCTACAGAAATAAAATTTTGACAAAATTTTCTATGGAAATAAAATTTTGACCAAATTTTCTATAGAAATAAAATTTTGACAAAATTTTCTATAGCACTAAAATTTTGACAAAATTTTCTATGGAAATAAAATTTTGACAAAATTTTCTATGGAAATGAAATTTTGACAAAATTTTCTATAGAAATAAAATCTTGACAAAATTTTGTATACTAATAAAGTTTTGACAAAATTTTCTATAGATATACATTTTTGACAAAATTTTCTATAGCATTAAAATTTTGACAAAATTTTCCATAGAAATAAAATTTTGACAAAATTTTGTATAGTAATAAAATTTTGACAAAATTTTCTATGGAAAGAAAATTTTGATCAAATTTTCTATGGAAATAAAATTTTGACAAAATTTTGTGTAGTAATAAAATTTTGACAAATTCAGTTTGACAAAATTTTCTATAGAAATAAAATTTTGACAAAATTTTCTATAGCATTAAAATTTTGACAAAATTTTCTATAGAAATAAAATTTTGACAAAATTTTCTATGGAAATAAAATTTTGACCAAATTTTCTATAGAAATAAAATTTTGACAAAATTTTCTATAGCACTAAAATTTTGACAAAATTTTCTATAGAAATACAATTTTGACAAAATTTTCTATGGAAATAAAATTTTGTATAGTAATAAAATTTTGACAACGTTTTCTATGGAAAGAAAATTTTGATCAAATTTTCTATAGAAATAAAAATTTGACAAAATTTTCTATAGCATTAAAATGTTGACAAAATTTTCTATAGAAATAAAATTTTGACAAAATTTTCGATAGAAATAAAATCTTGACAAAATTTTGTATACTAATAAAGTTTTGACAAAATGTTCTATAGAAATACATTTTTGACAAAATTTTCTATAGCATTATAATTTTGACAAATTTTTCTATAGAAATAAAATTTTGACAAAATTTTGTATAGTAATAAAATTTTGACAACGTTTTCTATGGAAAGAAAATTTTGATCAAATTTTCTATAGAAATAAAAATTTGACAAAATTTTCTATAGCATTAAAATGTTGACAAAATTTTCTATAGAAATAAAATTTTGACAAAATTTTCGATAGAAATAAAATTTTGACAAAATTTTCTATAGAAATAAAATTTTGACAAAATTTTTTATAGCAATAAAATCTTGACAAAATGTTCTATATAAATAAAATTTTGACAAAATTTTCTATAGAAATAAAATCTTGACAAAATTTTGTATAGTAATAAAATTTTGACAAAATTTTCTATGGAAACAAAATTTTGACAAAATTTTCTATAGAAATAAAATTTTGATAAAATTTTCTATAGCACTAAAATTTTGACATAATTTTCTATAACATTACAATTTTGACAAAATTTTGTATACTAATAAAATTTTGACAAAATTTTCTATAGTAATAAAATTTTGACAAAATTTTCTATAGAAATAACATTTGACAAAATTTTTTATAAAAATAAAATCTTGACAAAATTTTGTGCAGTAATAAACCGACTATATTATACCCTTCACCACTTTGTAAGTCCACATTTTCGATCCCATATCAAATCCGTCCAATGTGTTGGATGCTATATGAATCCATACACATATATTCTGTATATCTGAGCAGATCTGTACAGAGTTCTGCAATACTTATAGATTTTACATTTAAGTCGGCTAATGCGCTAAAGTGGAAAACAATGTTAGTAAAACAATATAGGAAACATTTAAATATGAACCAATTTTGAGGCAACTTCGCAAAAGTGTATTTATGATTTATCGGTCGACAGATGTGTATTAGAGTAATAGAAAAATGTGAGTCATTTTGAAAAGTTTTCGACTTAGCAGTGGCGATTTGATAAGAAAATGTGGGTATTTCGGCCAGTTTTGCCTATATAGGAAAAACATTTATATGGAATATATATCGAAATCTGAACCGATTGCAATCAAATTTCACATGCATAGTTACTATGTTGAATCTACTCACTGTGCAAAATTTCACGTAAATCGGATAACAACTTTGACCTCTGTGGTCATATGACGGAAAATCGGGCGAAAGATATATATGGGAGCTATATCAAAATCTGAACCGATTTCAACCAAAATAAACACGCATATGCAGAACCTTAATTCTACTGCCTGTGCAAAGTTTCAAGTTCAATTCTACTCCCTCTGCAAAATTTCACGTAAATCAGAGTAGCACTTTTGCCTCTGTGGGCATATAGTCCAAATCGGGCGAATGATATATATGGGAGCAATATCTAAATCTGAACCGACTTCAACTAAATTTTGCACACTTATGTTAACGATACTATTAAACGTACTTGTTGTGCAAAATTTGAAGCAAATCAGGGCAAAACTCTGGCTTTTAAGTCCAAATTGGACGAAAGATATATATGGGAGCTATATCTAAATCTGAACCGATTTCAACTAAATTTGGCACAATTAATGATACTATTAAACGTACTCAGGGCAAAACTCTCGCTTTTGGGGCCATATAAGTCCAAATCGGACGAAAGATATATATGGGAGCTATATATAAATCTGAACCGATTTTGCTGATATTTGGCAGTTTTTATGGGACTGGCAAAACATTCAGATGTACAAAATTTGAAGAACATCGGTTAATAAATACGTGAATTATGATCAAATCGGCGATAACTATATATGGCAGCTATATCTAAATCTGAACAGATTTTTTCCAAAATCAATAGCGACTGTCTTCGACCCGAAGAAAGACGTTATGTCAAATTTGAGGACGATCGGACTTAAACTGCGACCTGTACTTTGTGCACAAAATTACATATACAGACAGACGGACGGACAGACAGGCAGACAGACGGACATCGCTAAATCGACTCAGAATTTAATTCTAAGCCGATCGGTATACTAAAAGATGGGTCTATGCCAATTATTTCTTGGCGTTACATACAAATGCACAAACTTATTATACCCTGTACCACAGTAGTGGTGAAGGGTATAATTAATTTTCAATGTTCATCACTTTTTATACCCTAAACCACATAGTGGTCAGGGTATAATAACTTTGATCTGCCAAAAAATGTGCCTACCAGAAATATTGACTTTAGACCCCATAAAATATATACCAATCGACTCAGCATCACCTCCTGAGTCAATCTAGCGCTTGGTGTCCGTCCGTTCATGTAGTTGTTGTTTACAGGATTCCGGTCGCAATTATTAACCGATTTTGATAAAATTTGGTATGTGGCGTTTTTTTGGTACGAGGACAAATGCTATTGAATTTGGAAAAAATCGGATCAAATTTAGATATAGCTCCCATATATATGTATCGCCCGATTTCGATAAAGGGGTCAGATTGCGTTCAAATTTGCCACAAAGTAATCCAATAGACCACCCTTTAAGTGTGCCAAATTTCATCGAAATCGGTTCAGAATTAGATATACTTCCCATATATATGTTATGTATCGTCGATTTTCCCAAAATTGGCCACAAATCCATTATTTGTCAACCGATCTGACTCAAAGTTGGTCAAATAAAATTGTCTATAGTACTTACTATATGTGCAAAAAATCATCGAAATCGGTTCAGATTTAGCTATAGCTCCCATATATATGTATAGCCCGATTTTCAAAAATTTTGCCATAAAACCCTTATTTATCAACCGATCTTACTCAAATTTGGCTTACTCTAATGTTCTATAGTACTGACTATATGTGCAAAATATCATCCAAATCGGTTTAGATTTAGATATAGCTCTCATATATATGTACCGCCCAATTTTCAAAAAATTGCCCCTTATAACCTAATTTTTGATCTCATTTATAAACCGATTTTACTCAAATTTAGCACAAGGTAATCTCCTGTAATATCAACAAAGCCTGCAAAATATAATCCAAATCGCTTCATATTTAGATATAGCTCTCATATATATGTATCGCCCGTTTTTGAAAAAATTACCCCTTACAAATTTATTTCTGACCATAATAGCCTTATTTAGTACCCGATCTTACTCTAATTTAGCACAAGGCAACCTTCTGTGATATCAACCAAATCTGGGAAATATCATCGAAATCGGCTCAGACTGAGATATAGCTTCCATATATATGCATCGATCGATTTTCCCAAATGTGGCCATAATACTCTTAATATACCCACCACCATAAAATAGTGACGGGGGTATAATAAGTTTGTCATTCCGTTTGTAACACATCGAAATATCGATTTCCGACTATATAAAGTATATATATATATTCTTGATCAGGGAGAAATTCTAAGACGAAATTTGGCACAGATTAGTTTTTTGTTTGCAGGCAGGTCAAGTTCGAAGATGGGCTATATCGGTCCAAGTTTTGATATAGTCCCCATATAAGCCGACCTCCCGATTTGGGGTCTTGGGCCTATAAAAACCGTAGTTTTTATCAGATTTGCCTGAAATTGGAAATCCAGAGGTATTTTGGGACCATAAAGAGGTGTGTCGAAAATGGTCCGTATCGGTCCATGTTTTGGTATAGCCCCCATATAGACCGATCTCCCGATTTTGCTTCTTGGGCGTCTAGAAACTGTATTTACTATCCGATTTGCCTGAAATTGGAAATCTAGAGGTATTTTAGGACCATAAGGAGGTGTGTCGAAAATGGTCCGTATCGGTCCATGGTTTGATATAGCCCCCATATAAACCAACCTCCCGATTTGGAGTCTTGGGCCTATAAAAACCGTAGTTTTTATCCAATTTGCCTGAAATTGGAAATATAGAGGTATTTGAGGACCATAAAAAGGCGTGCCGAAAATGGTGCACATCGGTCCATGTTTTGGTATAGCCCCCATATAGACCGATATCCCGATTTTGCTTCTAAGGCTTCTAGAAACTATATTTACCATCCGATTTGCCTGAAATTGGAAATCTAGAGGTATTTGAGGACCATAAAAAGGTGCGCCGAAAATGGTGCTCATCGGTCCATGTTTTGATATATAGAGACTGATCTCCCGGTTTTGCTTCTTGGGCTTCTAGAAACTATATTTTCTATCCGATTTTCCTGAAATTGAAAATCTAGAGTTCTTTTGGGACCATAAAAAGGTGTGCCGAAAATGGTGCCCATCGGTCCATTTTTTGGTATAGCCCCCGTATAGACCGATCTCCCAATTTTGCTTCTTGGGCTTCTAGAAACTATATTTACCATCCGCTTTGCCTGAAATTCTTGAGCTTCTATAAACTGTATTTATTACCCGATTTGCTTGAAATTCGAAATCTAGAGGTATTTTTAGACCACAAATAAGTGTGCCGAAATTGAGGTATATCGGTCCATTTTTGGTATAACCCCCATATAGACTGATCTCTCGATCTCTCTATAGAAATAAAATTTTGATAAAATTTTCTATAGCACTAAAATGTTGACATAATTTTCTATAGCACTAAAATTTTGACAAAATTTTCTATAGAAATAAAATTTTTCCAGATTTTACTCATCGTATTTAAATAACGGCGGAAAAAATCTACAGATTTAAGATTTTAAATCAAGGTGTAATTTCATCACATACACGATATGTTTATAATTTCTCTAAAACTCAAACAAAATTGGTTCTCATAAATCCAGAATCTTATCTGATCTTCATAGGTAGAGTCTTTAAAGTTTGTCTTCGGGAGCTGACTCGTTTGGGAGAATATTTGTCATAAAACCCCCTACTATTCTATATATTATCAAGTAACCCACTACGACGAAGAGTTTTCAAAGTAAACTATCATATTTGATTCTTGGTGGTGGGTATTTAAAATTCGGCCCGGCCGAATTTACTGCTGTGTATACTTGTTTATTAACCAATGTTGCTCAAATTTCAAATGTACATGTATGAGCTCTTACATAAATCTATTATCCGATTTTCAGAAATTTGTCTTTATTACCCATACTAATTGATCGATCTCATCTTTTTTTAATAATGGACTCAATATTAATGGCATACTAAATCTGTAGGTTCAGAATCAACTATAGCTCCTAATATCAGACATTTATGTTCAGATTGTGATAAAACTCCCATGTACCCCTTAATGTTCTTAAATGTGGAAATGCGGTTTTCCCCAAACCTACACCATCGATACCCCACAATCAATGTTTACTAATTCAGTAGGGGTGGTTTAGGGCATGATATAGTCGGCCCCGCCCGACTTTCTGCTTTACTCACTTGTTTTTAACTGACTTAGTCTTTCGAATTTGATTAAAAAGTTAATTCTATCAATTAATTTTTTAATTAAAATTTTTTACATTTTCAATCATTGACTTAATTAACTTAATGTTTCTATCTTGATTAAAAAGTTAATTGTATCAATTAAATTATTAATTTAAAAAACATTGAACTTATATTAACTTTTTAATTGGAAATATTTTGGTGATATTTTTTTCTGTGTAGAGCAATATACCAAATTTCACCACGTACCAAATTTCAACCGGATCTGATGAATTTTGCTACTCCAAGAGCTCCGTAGGTCAAATATGGGGATCGGTTTAAATTGGGGTAATATATAATTTAGACCGGTATGGACCAATTTTTGCATAGTTGTTAGAGACCATATACTAACACCACGTACTAAATTTCAACCGGATCGGGTGAATTTTGCTCTTGCAAGGGGATTCGGAGGTCAAATCTGGGGATCGGTTTATATGGGGGCTACATAAAATTATCGACCGAAATGGACCAATTCCTGCATTGTTGCACCATGTACTAAATTTCAGTGGGATCGGATGAAATTTGCTTCTCTTAGAGGCTCCGCAAGCCAAATCTGGGGATCGGTTTATATGGGGGCTACATATAATTATGGACCGATGTTGACCAATTTTCGCATGGTTATTAGAGATCAAATACTAACACCATGTACCAAATTTCAGCCGGATCGAATGAAATTTGCTTCTATTAGAGGCTCCGCAAGCCAAATCTGGGGATCGGTTTATATGGGGGTTATATGTAATTATGGACCGATGTGGACCAATTTTGGCATGGTTGTTAGAGATCATATACTAACATCATGCACCAAATTTCAGACGGATCAGATGAATTTTGCTCCTCCAAGATGCTCCGAAAGCCAAATCGGGGGATCGGTTTATATGGGGGCTATATATAATTATGGACCGATAAGGACCAATTTTTGCATGGTTGTTAGAGACCATATATTAACACCATGTACCAAATTTCAACCGGATCGGAGGAATTTTGCTCCTCCAAGTGGCTCCGCAAGCCAAATCTGAGCGTCGGTTTATATGGGGGCTATACGTAAAAGTGGTCCGATATGGCCCATTTCCAATACCATCCGACCTACATCAATAACAACTACTTGTGCCAAGTTTGAAGTCGATAGCTTGTTTCGTTCGGTAGTTAGCGTGATTTCAACAGACGGACGGACATGCCTGGATCGACTCAGAATTTCACCACGACCCAGAATATATATACTTTATGGGGTCTTAGGGCAATATTTCGATGTGTTACAAACGGAATGACAAAGTTAATATACCCCCCATCCTATGGTGTACGGTATAAAAATTGGTTTGATAAGTAAAATTATGCGTACTTAATTATATCCACCAAAGAAAACAATTAACTTTTTAATCAAATTTGAAACCAAGTCAGTAAAAAAATTTTGATATTTTTTTATACCCTCCACCATAGGATGGGGGTATATTAACTTTGTCATTCCGTTTGTAACACATCGAAATATTGCTCTAAGACCCCATTAAGTATATATATTCTGGGTCGTGGTGAAATTCTGAGTCGATCTCACCATGTCTGTCCGTCCGTCCGTCTGTTGAAATCACGCTAACTTCCGAACGAAACAAGCTATCGACTTGAAACTTGGCACAAATAGTTGTTATTGATGTAGGTCGGATGGTATTGCAAATGGGCCATATCGGTCCACTTTTACGTATAGCCCCCATATAAAGGGACCCCCAATCACACAAAAATGGGTCTATATCGGTTCATAATCATGGTTGCCACTCGAGCCAAAAATAATCTACCAAAATTTTATTTTTATAGAAAATTTTGTCAAAATTTTATTTCTATTGAAAATTTTGTCAAAATTTTATTTTATAGAAAATTTTGTCAAAATTTTATTTCTATAGAAAATTTTGTCAACATTTTATTTCTATAGAAAATTTTGTCAACATTTTATTTCTATAGAAAATGTTGTCAAAATTTTATTTCTATTGAAAATTTTGTCAAAATTTTATTTTATAGAAAATTTTGTCAAATTTTTATTTCTATATAAAATTTTGTCAAAATTTTATTTCTATGGAAAATTTTTTCCAAATTTTACTTCTATAGAAAATGTTGTCAATATTTTATTTTGTCAAAATTTTATTTCTATAGAAACTTTAAACTTAATTATATACGTATTTAATCGGCCTTTTTCAGTTTAATATATACCACGTATGGACAATGTGGTATATATTACGGTGTTAAGAAGTTTTAAGATACCTTGCCATCGGCAAGTGTTGCCGCAACCCAAGTAATTCGATTGTGGATGACAGTCTTCAGTAGAAGTTTCTTCGGCCTGGCCGAACTTACGGCCGTATATACTTGTTTTTTTTTTTTTTTTTTTTTTTTACTTTTTTATTAATTTCTAATGTTTTTTTAGTTTTTTTATTAGTTTTCTATTTTTTTGTAAAATTTAATTGTACAAAATTTGCACTTAAAATAGCCTGATTGCGTTCTTTCTAATACCTGTCCACAAGGACTGCATCGGAAGTAGAAAAAAATCATTGGGGGATCCCACGATGCGCTTTAGAAGAAATGTTTGTGCGCTTGTTTAATTTTCCAATTAAAAAATTAAGTGATATAATAAATTTTTAATCAAAATAAAAGCATAAAATCAGTTAAGAAGATTAGCACGTACCCAATTTCAATCAAATCGGATGAAATTTGCTCTTTCATGAGGCTCCGGAGGTCAAATCTGGGGATCGGTTTATATGGGGGCTATATATAATTATAGACCGATATGGACCAATTTTTGCATGAATTTTAGATACCATAGGCCCAGAATATATATACTTTATGGGACCTTAGGTTAGGTTAGGTTAGGTTATGTGGCAGCCCGATGTATCAAGCTCACTTAGACTATTCAGTCCATTGTGATACCACAGTGGTGAACTTCTCTCTTATCACTGAGTGCTGCCCGATTCCATGTTAAGCTCAATGACAAGGGACCTCCTTTTTATAGCCGAGTCCGAACGGCGTTCCACATTCCAGTGAAACCACTTAGAGAAGCTTTGAAACCCTCAGAAATGTCACCAGCATTACTGAGGTGGGATAATCCACCGCTAACCATTGCACAACGGTGGCTCCCTTAGACCAATATTTCGCTGTGGTACAAACGGCATGACAAAGTTTATATCCCCCCCCCATCCTATGGTGGTGGGTATAAAAGGTATTATTCCAATTAAATTTTAATTGAAGCAAACAATATTTGTGATTAGAAGTTATTACAATATTTATTCGAGCTTATTGGACAGGAAGATTAAGATTAATTGACATCATTAAGTTACTGAAAGGAAATGCCAGATACCCATCTCGCAAGCCCGACTATACATATATGTTTCAGTGTTGGCCACTACACATTTCCATAGTCTTTAGCGAGATCTGGCCGGGTGAGATGATTCAATTTGGTTCTTTTATGTTAATTTCTTATGAAATTTACATACGAGAATTATTTTTCCCAAATTTAACCATTTTTCACCCGCACTGTGCATCATCTTTTCGTATAACTTTACAATCCCTTAATCTTATTTTTAGATTTCGATTTGTTACTACACTAATGTACCAACAAATCGAAATCTATTTTTAAAGACATTGCTGAATTCACCTGATTGGCGAACGATCACACAATGTCTCGTTTCTAGTCAACAACAATTACTGTGATTGTTTTTTATTTTGATGTCATAAACCAAAATAATTTGAAATCGGCTATAGACATTTTTTGGACTTTTTCTGAGGCCTTGTGGATTTATTTTCATAGTCGTTTCATTAACATTTGATAATTTCAATTTCTTCGAAATGTTTCAAATATTTTGTATCCCGTTCTTTTTATTCCTCATAAAATATTCACACCAGAAGAAAAAAAATCAATATATTTCCAACTCATAACTAGGCCACAATATTTCATTTTATTTGATCGCCTTTGCAGTTTTTTGCGATAATAAGATTTTTTGTTGCATTTAAGTGAAATTTCAGTGGAGAAATTTCCAAAAAAAAGATATTCCATTTGAATTTTAATGAATGCCCACAGAAACGAACTATACTTCCACAAATGATGAATATAAGGACACACTCGTTGCTTCTACAAAATGCATTGACGACTGGCAAATTGCCAAAAACACAAATCTAAACTTAAAGTTGAAGTTCAGCAAGAACTAGAGACAAGTGAATGGATAAATGGATGGATGGGTGGGTGGGTGTATGGCGACGACAACAGCAGCAACAACTACGTTGATGTTTTGGAATAGTGCCAATTGCAAAAGACATTAATATGCACAAAATGTGGATTTCAAGTGGGACACAAATAAAAAAAGGATGCCATAAATGAGATTTTGTGCAAATAATGGTGGCGGTCGTAGTGGTAGTGGTAATGGGGACTGCCATATTCAAAACTGAAAAGCTAATTAGAATCTTTGAGATTGGCCGTTTTATATCCCCCTGGAGTGATAAATAAATTGTTTGCGTTTGCGTCACGAAACATCTCTGGCATTTGCAACAAAGTGACCAAGCCAATTTCCTAATCTCAAAAAGTCAAATGAAGCAATTCATTCAACTAAGACCGCATGCAATGCACATGAAATTAGAAAAATACAAATCTAAAGTTAGGCTAGGGTGGTGGTTTGATCCATATTATTATATCGCCGTCTGTTGTTTAAAGGTTATGCAAGGTTTGGATCATCGGCGGCCATTGACTCACCGAGCAAGTGGATTTGTGTTCAAAAGTTTTTTCCGTTATTTTAGGCTCAGTTCAAGAACTTAAAATATATATTTCTGAGACCTTCCTCTAGCAAGCGGAGGAAACTCTTCGTTACAATACAATGGGGTCAACCAGGTGAAATTCACAAATGTCTTTACCATTATTAGGATAAACAAATACGAGGTTTGCCTTTTATATATCAGGATTGGAAAACCTTATACTTAAAAACAAGTATATACAGCAGTAAGTTCATCTGGACTGAATCTTAAATACCCACCACCATGAATCAAATATTATAGTTTCCTTTGAAAATTTCAGGGGGATTTGATGACAGATATTATATAGCACCATAGCCAATTTCTTAACTGATTTACGGCCATTTTCATGTATCTCTGTTAGGCATTAACTCCCAGTTACCAGGAGGTAAATTGAAAATATCTTCTCTCCGGTTAACTTTAACTGAAAAAATTTCAGCAGTTAAGTTCCTAACTGGCATATGGAATATATAGGCAAGATGACAGATATGTCCATAGTATGGTTTAAATGTTCATTAGCTAACGGAGCACTAACGGAGCTTCATGAAAATGGGGGTTAGTGTCCCAGCAAAAAAATTTGCAAGTTCTTCCAAAAGCACATCTTTAGAAGCACTTCCAGAAGATGTACTCCCAATGATGTTCTTTATTTTAACTAAAAAATTTCATAAAAAATTGATTGTTTGAACAAAATTTTTAGTTAAAACTAAAAAAATTGCATCTCTTTATACCCTGAACCAGATAGTGGTCAGGGTATAAGTTTGATCTGCAAAAAAATCTGCCTACCAGAAATATTGATTTTAGACCCCATAAAATATATACCGATCGACTCAGAATCACCGCTTGAGTCGATCTAGCGCTTGGTGTCCGTCTGTCCATGTATTTGTTGTTCACAGGATTCCGGTCGCAATTATTAACTGCTTTTGATGAAATTTGGTACAGGGAGTTTTTTGGGAACGAGGACGAACGCTATTGAATTTGGAAGAAATCGGATCAAATTTAGGTATAGCTCCCATATATATGTATCGCCCGATTTCGACAAATGGGGTTGCGTTTGTTTTCAAACGGATCGTCACCAAATTTGGCAAAAGGTAATCTTTTACATCGGTCTTCAAGTCTGCAAAATTTCATCTAAATCGGTTCAGATTTAGATATAGCTCTCATATATACGTATCGCCCGATTTTCCCAAATTTGGCCACAAAACCCTTATTTATCAACCGATCTTACTCAAAGTTGGCTAAATATAATCTTCTGTACCATTAACTATATGTGCAAAAAATCATCGAAATCGATTCAGATTTAGGTATGGCTCTCATATATATGTACCGCCCGATTTTTTTTTAAATTTGGCCATAAAACCCTTATTTATCAACCGATCTTACTCAAAGCTGGCTAATTGTAATCTTCTATAGCACTAACTATATGTGCAAAAAATCATCGAAATCGGTTCAGATTTAGATATAGCTCCCTATATATGTCTAGCCCGATTTTCCCAAATTTGGCCATAGAACCCTTATTTATTAACCGATCTTACTCAAAGTTTGCTAGATCCAGTCCTCTATAGTACTAACGGTATGTGCAAAATTTCATCGAAATCGGTTCAGATGTATATATAGCTCCTATATATGTATCGCCCGATTTTGAAAAATTCGCCCCTAATAACCTTATTTTTGATTATAGAGGCCTCGTTTTTTAACTGATCTTACTCAAATTTTGCACAAGGTAACCTTTTGTGGTATTAATCAAACCCGCAAAATATTATGCAAATTGGTTCAGATTTAGATATAGCTTCCATATATATGCATCGCTCGATTTTCCCAAATTTGGCCATAGTACTCTTATTTATTAACCAATGTTACTCAAATTTCAAATTATGATGAATTATGACTAGCCGATCGTATTTATACGTACTTGTAGCTTTTACATAAGAATATTGCTCGATTTTTACAAATTTTGATTTATTACCCACACTAATTTAACGATTTTCTCTTTTTTAATAATGGGCTCAATATTAGTGGCATACTAACTCCGTAGGTGCAATATCAACACAGCCAGTGTTGCTAGAAGTAGGGGAAATTCCCTATATGTAGGGTTTTTCTAATATATAGCGTCTTGTAGGGACGTAGGGCCACAATGTAGGGACATTTTCACTCAACACAATTTGTAATAATTTTTACATTTTGGTGGCTCTAGAGGAGGAAATTAGAAGCCGGCAAGGCTTGATCTTTAACAATGTGTGGTAACAACAGTCACCACTCGTGCCAAAAAAAAAAAATCTAACAACATTTGAAGATTACCACAAATGACCACAAATCTACCAAACAAATATTTCTATAGAAATTTTTGTCAAAACTTTATTCATGTAAAAAATTTTGTCAACATTTTATTTTTATAGAAATTTTTTTTCAAAATATTATTTCTATAAAAAATGTTCTCAAAATTTTATTTCTATTGAATTTTTTTTCAAAATTTTATTTCTATAGAATTTATTGTCAAAATTTTATATCTATAGAAAAATTTCTCACAAAAATTTGTTTATAGAAACTTTTCCAAAATTTTATTTTTATAGAAATTTAAAAAAACAAGTATATATGGCCGTAAGTTCGGCCAGGACGAATCTTATGTACGCTCCACCATGGATAGCGTAGAAACTTCTACGAAAGACTGTCATCCAGAATCGAATTACTTGGGTTGTGGTATCTTAAATCGTTTTCTAAACTGTGAGTTAGTCCATACGTGGTATATATTAGACAAAAAAGGTATGTGTAGGTAAGTCTACAAATAATTACGAATCGATATGGACTTTTGCACGGTATGTAGGGAGCCAGAATTGAAATATGGGGGTCGCTTAAATGGGGGCTATATATGTTACAATTATGAACTTGATATGGACCAATTTTTGTGTGATTGGGTATCGATTTATCTGAGGGCTATATATAACTATAGACCGATATGTACCTAGTTAGGCATGGTTGCTAACGGTCATATACCAGCACAATGTACCAAGAGGCTCCAAAACCAAATCTCGGGATCGGTTTATATGGCGGCTATATATGATTATGGACTGATATGGACCACTTTTGGCATGGTTCTTAAATATCATATAATACCACCACGTACCAAATTTCAACCAGATCGGATGAATCTTGCTTCTCCAAAAGACACCGGAGGTCAAATCTGGGGATCGGTTTATATGGGGTTATATATAATTATGACTGATATTAACCAATTCCTGCATGGTGTTGGATACCATATACTAACATCACGTACCAAATTTCAACAGAATCGAATGAATTTTGCTCTTCCAAGGGGCTCCGGAGGTCAAACCTGGGGATAGGCTTATATGGGGGCTATATATAATTATGGACCGATTTAGACCAATTTTTGCATGGGTGTTTGAGGCCATATATTAACACCACGTACCAAATATCAACTGAATCAGATGAATTTTGGTCTTCCAGGAGGCTCCGGAGGTCAAATCTGGAGATCGGTTTATATAGGGGCTATATAAAATTATGGACCGATGTGGACCAATTTATGCATGGTTGTTAGAGACCATATACTAATATCATGTACTAAATTTCAGCCAGATGGGATGAAATTTGCTTCTCTTAGAGGCTCCGCAAGCCACATCTGAGGATCGGTTTATATGGGGGCTATATATAATTATTGACCGATGTGGACCAATTTTTGCATGGTTGTTAGAGACCATATACTAACACTATGTACCAAATTTCAGCCGGATCGGATGGAATTTTCTTCTCTTAGAGGCTCCGCAAGCCAAATCTGGGGATCGGTTTATATGGGGGCTATATATAATTATGGACCGATGTGGACCAATTTTTGCATGGTTGTTAGAGACCATATTCTAACACCATGTACCAAATTTCAGCGGATCGGATGAAATTTGCTTCTCTTAGAGGCTCCGAAAGCCAAATCGGGGGATCGGTTTATATGGGGGCTATATATAATTATGCACCGATGTGGACCAATTTTTGCATGGTTATTAGAGACCTAAAGGGTGATACGGTCAAAATTTGGTCAATATAAACTTGACGTATTTCTTTCAATTTTGCATTTAAAAAAACTGAACACCCCTCATTTTGAAGGTGCGTGTGTGTAGAATGTTGCTCCTATTTTGATTTTGGAATTCATTCTTCAGTTGTCAAAATGCCGTCCAAGCAAGAAGAGCAGCGTACCAAAATTTTGCTCACGCATCGCGAAAATCCGTGCTACTCGCACGCAAAGCTGGCAAAATCGCTAAAAGTTGCCAAATCAACCGTTACAAATGTAATTAAAGTGTTTGGGGAACGTTCGTCGACAGCCAGGAAGTCTGGATCGGGGGGAAATCGAAAACCGGAAGCCGCTGAGACAACAAAGAGATTTGCCGGTAGTTTCAAGCGAAACCCTAACCTCTCTCTCCGAGATGCCGCAAACAAGCTGGGTGTATCGTCTACAACCGTGTAGCGAGCCAAAAAACGAGCCGGACTATCGATTTACAGGAAGGTAGTGACTCCAAATCGCGATCGCCAAAGCGCGATCCCGGAGGCTGTACACGACGATGCTGACGAAGTTTGACTACGTGGTAATGGACGACGAAACCTACGTCAAAACCGACTACAAACAGCTTCCGGGACAGGAGTTTTATACGGCAAAAGGAAGGGGAAAGGTAGCAGATATTTTCAAGCACATAAAACTGTCAAAGTTCGCAAAGAAATATCTGCGTTGGCATAGCTTCCGGGACTGTCAACCAAGAAATTTACGTGAAATAGTGTTTGAATAAACGTCTGCTGCCTATCCTGAAGAAACACGGTTGTTCCGTACTGTTCTGGCCGGATTTGGCATCTTGCCATTACGGTAAAGAGGCCATGGAGTGGTACGCCGCCAACAACGTGCAGGTGGTTCCCAAGGACAAGAACCCTCCCAACACGCCAGAGCTCCGCCCAATTGAGAAATACTGGGCTATTGTCAAGCGGAACCTAAAGAAGACCAAAAAAACTGATAAGGACGAGCAGCAGTTCAAGGCAAACTGGCTTTCTGCGGCGAAGAAGGTGGACAAGGTGGCTGTACAAAATCTGATGGCAGGTGTCAATCGTGAGACCCGGCAATTCGGATTTGGAAAAGCGAAAGCCTAACTGAATATTTTTCCTGAATTTTATACTAATTGAACTTGAAAAATAAATTTAATTTGATTTTTTAAATAAACGATTTCACCGATTTACACGCGTTTTCCCTTGACCAAATTTTGACCGTATCACCCTCTATGCTAACACCATGTACCAAATTTCAGCCGGATCGGATGAAATTTGGTTCTCTTAGAGGGTTTGCAAGCAAAATTTGGGGGCCCGTTTATATGGGGGCTATACGTAAAAGTGGACCGATGTGGCCCATTTGTAATACCATCCGACCAAGTTTCATGTCGATAGCTTGTTTCGTTCGGAAGTTAGCGTGATTTCAACAGACGGACGGACGGACATGCTCAGATCGACTTAGAATTTCACCACGACCCAGAATATATATACTTTATGGGGTCTTAGAGCAATATTTCGATGTGTTACAAACGGAATGACAAAGTTAATATACCCCCATCCTATGGAATTCTACCATCTGTGGTAATACAAATTTATATTCTAAGTTATATACGTTGCATCTTCATGTTTTAAGATAGTAAAGTACTTAGGTTAGGTTAGGTGGCAGCCCGATGTATCAGGCTCACTTAAAATATTCAGTCCATTGTGATACCACATTGGTGAATTTCTCTCTTAATAAATAAAGTACTTAGAACTATTTTTGTTCTGTAAAATTTGTTTAAATTTAACGAAAAATATTGTAGGGAAAATTATTTGGGAATGTATGGGAAAGTAGGAAACTTTTTTTGCCCTGGTAGGGTAAACCGAACATTTTCCCTGGCAACACTGACTATGAGCTATAGTCAGATTGAGACAAAGCACCCATAAACATGTACCCCTTAATTTTCTTAAATTTGCAACTGCGGTTTATCTCCCAGACCTATATCAATGTTACCCCACAAATGCTTATGATTACTAATTTAGTAAGGGTGGTTTAGGGTATGATATAGTCGGCCCCGCCCGACTTTCTACTTTACTTACTTGTTTTTAATTGACTTAGTCGTCCGAGTTTTATTAAAAAGTTAATTGTATCAATTAATTATTTAAATTTCCTATCAGTGACTTAATTTAGTTAATGCTTCTATCTAGATTAAAAAGTTAATTGTATTAATTAATTTCCTAATTGAAAAAAAATTAACTTTAATCAACTTTTTAATTTAATCTTCTTATGATATTTTTAAATTAATCGATTTTTACCGTTTTTTTCTGATTTTTCTGAAAACTGGGTCACTCTCGGTCACTAACCATCTTGTTTAGTTGTTGGTTTTATCCAATCAAATAGGCTTTTTACCTTCGTTTAGGGTCTAAAGATTATCCTGAACATTGGTATTAATCTTTGACTGACTTTAAAACACCTCAACAAATTCTAATATTAGCTTTAGTCTATTGTAATATTTCTATAATGAAGAGTATCGAAGGTTTTCATCGGCCGCATTTCACTTTTCCTTGTTGATAAATACGAATGATTTGCTTTTCATGTCTTATGGTTGGTGGTTGTTATTGGGAGTTACCTATAATTGCGTTGGCCCGGTAACTGTTGTATTTTCTGATTTATGATTTTCTCAAGTTTTTTATACCCTGCTCCACACTGTGGAACAGGGTATTATAAGTTAGTGCATATGTTTGCAACACCCAGAAGGAGACGAGATAGACACATGGTGTCTTTGGCAAAAATGCTCAGGGTGGGTTCCTGAGTCGATATAGCGATGTCCGTCTGTCCGTCTGTCCGTCTGTCCGTGAACACATTTTTGTAATCAAAGTCTAGGTCGCAGTTTTAGTCCAATCGACTTCAAATTTGGCACAAGTATGTGTTTTGGCTCAGAATAGATCCCTATTGATTTTGGAAGAAATCGGTTCAGATTTAGATATAGCTCCCATATATATATTTCGCCCGATATGGACTTATATGGCCCCAGAAGCCAGAGTCTTACCCTAATTTGCTTAAAATTTTGCACAAGAAGAACAATTAGTACTATTGTCAAGTGTGCCAAATTTTATTGAAATCGGTTCAGATTTAGATATAGCTCCCATATATATCTTTCGCCCGATATGCACTAATATGGACCCAGCAGCCAGAGTTTTATACCGATTTGCTTGAAATATTGTATTAACATAACACTTAGTCGTGTAGTCAAGTGTGCAAAATTTGATTGAAATCGGTTCAGATTTAGATATAGCTCCCATATATATCTTTCGCCCGATATGGACTTATATGGCCCCAGAAGCCAGATTTTTGGCCGAATTTGGTTAAAATTTTGCACTAGGAGTACAATTAGTAGTATAGTCAAGTGTGCAAAATTTGATTGAAATCGGTTCAGATTTAGATATAGCTCCCATATATATCTTTCGCCCGATAGGGACTAATATGGTCCTAAAAGCTAGAGTTTTGACCCAATTTGGTTGAAATTTTGCACAGGGAGTAGATTTAGCATTGTAGCTATGTATGCCAAATTTGGTTGAAGTCGATTCAGATTTAGATATAGCTCCCATATATATCTTTCGCCCGATATGCACTTATATGGACCCAGAAGCCAGAGTTTTATCCCGATTAGCTTGAAATTTTGCACAAGGAGTACAATTGGTAGTATAGTCATGTGTGCCAAATTTGATTGAAATCGGTTCAGATTTAGATATAGCTTCCATATATATTTTTCGCTCGATATGGACTTATATGGCCCCAGAAGCCCGAGTTTTGGCCCAATTTGGTTGAAATTTTGCACAGGGAGTAGATTTAGCATTCTAGCTATGCGTGCCAAATTTGATTGAAATCGGTTCAGATTTATATATAGCTCCCATATATAGCTTTCGCCCGATTTACACTCATATGACCACAGAGGCCAATGTTTTGCTCCGATTTAGTTGAAATTTTGCACATGGAGTAGAATTAGCATTGTAGCTATGTCTGCCAAATTTGGTTGAAATCGGTTCAGATTTAGATATAGCTCCCATATATATGTTCTTCTGATTTCGACAAAAATGGTCAAAATACCAACATTTTCCTTGTAAAATCGCCACTGCTTAGTCGAAAAGTTGTAAAACTGACTCTGATTTTCCTAAACTTGTAATACATATATACGAAGCGATAAATCATAAATAAACTTTTGCGAAGTTTCCTTAAAATTGCTTCAGATTTAAATGTTTCCCATATTTTTTTACTAAAATTGTGTTCCACCCTAGTGCATTAGCCAACTTAAATTTTGAGTCTATAGATTTTGTAAAAGTCTATCAAATTCTGTCCAAATCGAATGATATTTAAATGTATGTATTTGGGACAAATCCTTGTATATAGCACCCAACACATTTGACGGATGTGATATGGTAACGAAAATTTAGATCTACAAAGTGGTGCAGGGTATAATATAGTCGGCCCCGCCCGACTTTAGACTTTCCTTACTTGTTTTTATTTGATTACGGTTTCACCAACATTATCCAATGCATGGACACTCTGAAATATGTGTGCTTTTTATGTGAATGAAATGCTGTTTGTACCTTCATTATCGTTGTACACCTCGCCGTAGGTAATGTCCTTTTTTGCTCGTACTCTGATTGCTTCTCACTTCAATGAAACCAATTGCAGAACATGAAAAAAAAAAAAAACAACTTGGGTATATGTTGTAATCTTATTATTGTTGTTGTTGCTGTTGTTGGTAGTTGTCTGAAGCTGATTTACGAATAAAAATAAAACAAATCTTCTTATTTTACCTCAATATCTGGCTATCTTCGTTGTTTTACTGGCTCTCTCTCCATCCCTCTTCTCTTCTCAAAAGTTTGTTAGTAATTGGTAGGGGATGTTCTGAAAAGTTTATAGAATTATTAGGAAATTGAGGGTAGAAAAAAACACTTACACACACACACATATATACACACAAAATTAAGTAAATAATCATGTAACGGAATAATAAATAACTAAGAGATTCCCTTCCTAACTTAACACCGACCCATTTGTTTTTTGCACCGCACCGCAATAAATGTCAGTCAAAAGAAGAGCAAAAACAAAAAAACGCGACTGATGTTGCTTCTGACGACAGGATGTTGAAAATCATGGTATCATGGTATGAGGTGGGCCTGTGCGATTTAAGTGTTTGTGGGGCAAGTAAAAACTTTAAGTGGTTTTTAATATGAATGAATGATTTAAGGCCTTCTGAAATATGCTCAGAAAGCCAAGACTATGGTTAACCAGCGGCAATATTATACCCATCATACAGTGGGTTGAAAATAAACAAAATAACAAAATGAATACTACGAAGAAGACGAAAATCTTTGTAAAATCTACCACATAGTGGAAGATTCACCCTTCAAGTTACTCAAGATAGTTTGGTATATAAATAACAATTATTATTGAGTGTTTGTTATCAGAGATGGTCCGTAGAAAACTACTACATATTTGATATAAATTTCCGATGTATTTTTTTTTAAATACTAACATTTTCACATATATTATTCAGTATTTGTATAATTTTTCTATTCAGGAATGCCTTTACGTTAGAAAAAACGAAGAAGAAACAAATATATACGTCCGTAAATTTTCTACATAAATAAAACTTTGAGAAAATTTTCTACAGAAAAAAAATTTTGAGAAAATTTTCTACAGAAATAAAATTTTGAGAAAATTTTCTACAGAAATAAAATTTTGAGAAAATTTTCTACAGAAATAAAATTTTGAGAAAATTTCCTATAGAAATAAAATTTTGAGAACATTTTCTATGGATACACAATTTTAAGAACATTTTCTATAGAAATAAAATTTTGAGAAAATTTTCTATGTTTACAAAATTTGGCCAAATTTTCTACACATATAAAATATTTAGAAAATTTGCTATGGATAAAAAATTTGGCAAAATTTTCTATAGAAATAAAATTTTGACAAAATTTCCTATAGAAATAAAATGTTGACAAAATTTTCTATAAAAATAAAATTTTAATTCGTTTTGTTTTGTTATTGTTAGGTTAGGTTAGGTTAGGTGGCAGCCCGATGTATCAGGCTCACTTAGACCATTCAGTCCACTGTGATGCCACATTGGTGAACTTCTCTCTTATCACTGAGTGCTGCCCAATTCCATGTTAAGCTCAATTACAAGGGACCTCCTTTTTATAGCCGAGTCCGAACGGCGTTCCACATTGTAGTGAAACCACTTAGAGAAGCTTTGAAACCCTCATAAATGTCACCAGCATTACTGAGGTGGGATAATCCACCGCTGAAAAACTTTTTGGTATTCGGTCGAAGCAGGAATCGAACCCACGACCTTGTGTATGCAAGGCGGGCATGCTAACCATTGCACCACGGTGGCTCCCTTTTGTTATTGTTGGTTTTGTTCTTTAAGCATTGTTGTTGTTTTTTTTTATTTCAGCTTAAAACTAGAGGTGTGCACGTGACACGAAATTGTCATGACTCACGAAAATTTTCGTGACTCACGCTGGCGGCAACGACGTGAGTGTGCGTGAGCGTGATTAACCAACCAAATGTCGTGCGTGAGTCACGAAAATAATATCGTCGTGAATGTGCGTGAGTACGAATTTCGCTCACGAAAATAATCCCGCTGACGAACATAAAATGCTTACGATTTGAATTCATTTATAATTTTAGTGACATCCTAGGTGGTAAGATTTTTATAACGCAAACGATTTTAACCATACTCATGTTTTCAGTCAGGTTCTAAAGGTAAATCACTCATAAAATTATTCGTGAGTCACGACATTTAAAAGATTTTCGTGCGTGAGTGTGCGTGAGTACAAATTTTCTTTTCGTGAGCGTGAGTCCTACGAAAAAATATCGTGCGTGAGTGTGCGTGAATAAGATTTCTACGTCGTGAGTGTGCGTGAGCAAAATATTACTCACGTGCACAACTCTACTTAAAACCATGCATTGACTAAACTACAAGTGTAGCTTAACCAACAGAGGAAAATAATGTTTGTCGATTATATGGGCAAAGCCTTATAGACTGCAAGATGGTTGGGTGGACGCACGTTTCGGAATTACCACATTCCTCATCAGCATTCTCTACTTGCAACAAAACTATCAACCAATTATCAGAATAAATTCAGGCAGTTCATTTCCCACAGAAATAAAATTTTAAGAAAATTTTCTATGGATACAAAAACAAAAGAAAATTTTCTGTTGAAAAAAATTTAAACAAAATTTTCTATAGAAATAAAATGTTTACAAAAATTTCCTATAGAAATAAAATTTTGACAAAATTTTCTATAGAAATAAAATTTTCTATAAAAATAACATGTTTACAACAATTTCTATAGAAATAAAATTTTGACAAAATTTTCTATAGAAATAAAATATAGACAAAATTTTTTATAAAAATAAAGTTTTGACAAATTTTTCTATAGAAATAAAATGCTTAAAAAAATTTCTATAGAAATAATAAAATTTTGACAACATTTTTAATAGATATAAAATATTGAGAAAATTTTCTATTGATACAAAATTTTGAGAAAAATTTCTATAGAAATAAAAATTTGGGAAAATAAAATTTTGATAAAATTTTATATGGATACAAAATTTTGAGAAATTTTTCTATAGAAATACAAATTTGGGAAAATTTTCTATAGAATGAAATATTTTTTCAGTGTAGAAATAATATTTTGACAAAATTTTCTATAGAAATAAAATTTTGATAAAATTTTCGATAGATATAAAATATTCAGAACATTTTCTATGGATACAAAATTTTGACAAAATTTTCTACAGTAATAAAATTTTGACAAAATTTTCTATAAAAACAAAAAATGAGAAATTTTCTGTAGAAATAAAATTTAGACAAAATTTTCTATAGAAATAAAAAGTTTATAAAAATTTCTACAAAAATAAAATTTGGACAAAATTTTCTATAGAAATAATATTTTAACAAAATTTTCTATAGAAATAAAATTTTGACAAAACTTTGTATAGAAATATAATTTTGACAAAATTTTTTATAGAAATAAAATGTTTACAAAAATTTCTTATAGAAATAAAATTTTGACAAAATTTTTTAGACAAAATTTTCTATAGAAATAAAATTTTCACAAAAATTTCTAAAGAAATAAAATGTTTACAAAAATTTCTATAGAAATATAATTTTGACAAAATTTTCTATAGAAATAAAATATAGACAAAATTTTTTTATAAAAATAAAATTTTGACAAAATTTTCTATAGAAATAAAATGCTTACAAAAATTTCTATAGAAATAATAAAATTTTGACAACATTTTTAATAGATGAAAAATATTGAGAAAATTTTCTATTGATACAAAATTTTGAGAAAAATTTCTATAGAAATAAAAATTTGGGGAAATTAAATTTTGATAAAATTTTATATGGATACAAAATTTTGAGAAATTTTTCTATAGAAATACAAATTTGGGAAAATTTTCTATAGAATAAAATATTTTTTCTGTGTAGAAATATTATTTTGACAAAATATTCTATAGAAATAAAATTTTGACAAAATTATCTACAGAAATAAAATGTTGACAAAATTTTCTATAAAAAAAATGAGAAATTTTCCACATAAATAAAATTTAGACAAAATTTTAATAGAAATAAAATTTTGACACAATTTTCTATTGAAATAAAAAGTTTACAAATATTTCTATAAAAATAAAATGTTGACAAAATTTTCTTTAGAAATAAAATTTTAACAAAATTTTCTATAGAAATGAAATGTTGACAAAACTTTGTAAATAATAAATAAAATTTTGACAAAATTTTCTAGAGATATATAATATTGAGAAAATTTTCTATGCACTGAAAAAAAAAGCATACCCGGTTCCAATGATTTTGTCTTTACTGTAAAAATTTTGGTATAGATTCCGAGCCAAAGAAGCGGAGAATTCAAGTAAGGATACTTTTAAGACATAACTCTCTTTTTAATTTGGGGTTTGTGTACTTGGTTATAGGAAGCAAATTTTAATTTTTCGCTTTTTCAGCTTTTATTCTTCATATGCTATCAAAGTCCTTTAAAAACAAGATAACGACAACTTTATTTTCCAAATTCAGACTCGACTTCCAGTAGAAATTATGCTATGTTTCAAGTAAAAAACGCCTTTAAAATAAAGTGTTGAAAAACATGTCCTATTTTTATACCCACCACCATAGATTGGTGATGGGGGTATAATAAGTTTGTCATTCCGTTTGTAATACATCGAAATATCGATTTCCGACTATATAAAGTATATATATTCTTGATCAGGGAGAAATTCTAAGACGATATAAGCATGTCCGTCTGTCTGTCTTTTGTAATCACGCTACAGCCTTCAATAATAGCGCTATCGTGCTGAAATTTCGCACAGATTCGTCTTTTGTTTGCAGGCAGGTCAAGTTCGAAGATGGGCTATGTCGGTCCAAGTTTTGATATAGTCCCCATATAAACCAACTTCCCGATTTGGGGTATTGGGTTTATAAAAAAAGTACTTTTTATCCAATTTGAAATTGGAAATCTAGAGGTACTTGAGGTCCATAAAAGGGTGTGCCGAAAATGGTGCCCATCGGTCCATGTTTTGGTATAGCCCCCATATAGACCGATCTACCGATTTTGCTTCTTGGGTGTTTAGAAACTGTATTTTCTATCCGACTTGCCGGAAATTGGAAATCTAGAGGTAATTTGAGACCATAAAGTGGTGTGTTGAAAATGGTCCGTATCGGTCCATGTTTTGGTATAGCCCCCATATAAACCGATCTACCGATTTTGCTTCTTGAGCGTTAGAAACTGTATTTTCTATCCGATTTGCCTGAAATTGAAAATCTAGAGGTATTTTAGGACCATAAAGATGTGTGTCCAAAATGGTCCGTATCGGTCCATGTTTTGGTATAGCCCCCATACCCCCTAGACGGATCTCCCGATTTTATTTCGTGGGCTTTTAGAAACTGTATTTACTATCCCATTTGCGTGAAATTTAAAATCTGTAAGTATTTTATGACCACAAATAGGTGTGGCGAAATTGAGGTATAGAATAAAATTTTGACAAAATTTTCTATAGAATAAAATTTTGAGAAAATTTTCTATAGATATAAAATGTTGAGAAAATTTTTTATGTATACAACATTTTGAAAAAAAATTCTATAGAAATAAAAATTTAGGAAAATTTTCTATAAAATAAAATTGTGACAAAACTTTTATAGACACAAAATTTTGACATTGGTAGTCTATATTTAGCGCGACTGGCAATCGTGCTGTAGATTTGTCTTTTTTCGACGATAGAAAACTACGAATGTTTGGTATTCTTACATATTAAATAATTGGCGATTGTTGACAGTTTTTCCACCACTAAATTGGCTCTTTTGAAGAAAAAATGTTTCTTGGACTGCATTCTACAAGTTGAATTCTAAATTTTAATTTTGCTTATCCGTGATTCAAACCTAAAAATCTTAACAGCGATTTAAACACATTTTATTACAAGATTTTATCCCACTGTGTATTTCCCTTTCAAGAATTTGGTCTCTGGGGCTTTTATGTTGGCCATTGAGTATAGCCTCGGGCCATTTTTTTATATTTTTATTTTCTTTTTCTGTGTAATCTCTTATGAAGTGAATCATTTTAGCATTTCAGTTCTGTTTATGAATAAAATATCCAAGGTGAGATAAAAGCGAACCACATAAAATGAAACACTTCTCTGGCGGCCAATGTACATAAATGTTTCAAATTTCATTTTTTTCTTGTGAAATTTTTAATATTATAAGAAGATAACTTGAATTTAATTGGACTTGGAGATTTTAGCTATGTGGTAATATCTACCATACGACCAAAGTGAAATTTTCATTTTTAGTATTTGTAGAAGTTAGAGTAATTTACTTTTAATCTAGGTAAAATTTTCCAAACTAAGTGGTTAAACTTGGAAATTTACAAAAAAAAAATAATAATAATAAAAAGAATCATCGCAAATATCCAGTATTTTCTTAGTACAAGTGAATTTATTTTCAAAATGGGAAATTCTCTTAATCAATATTCTTCACTGTGAGCATGTGTAGTTTACAAAGCCGGATCAAATCGGACGAAAGATATATATGTGAGGTATATATAAATCTGAACCGATTTAGCTGATATTTGGCAGTTTTTACGGGACTGGCAAAACATTCAGATGTAAAAAATTTGAAGAACATCGGTTCATAAATACGTGAATTATGATAAAATCGGTGATAACTATATATGGCAGCTATATCTAAATCTGAACAGATTTTTTCCAAAATCAATAGCGATTGTCTTCGACCCGAAGAAAGACGTTATGTCAAATTTGAGGACGATCGGACTTAAACTGCGACCTGTACTTTGTGCACAAAATTACATATACAGACAGACGGACGGACAGACAGACAGACAGACAGACGGACATCGCTAAACCGACTCATAATTTAATTCTAAGCCGATCGGTATACTAAAAGATGGGTCTGTGACAATTATTTCTTGGCGTTACATACAAATGCACAAACTTATTATACCCTGTACCACAGTAGTGGTGAAGGGTATACAAATTATGGTCACTACCCATCGATAACCCCTTTTGCTCGTATCAAAAATAAAAAACATCACTTTTCGATATGCGATGGAATTTTCACATGCATGCACTCATACATAGACATTTACCAACACAAATAAACAATTCTGTTGGTGGCATCATTTTATGTTGAAAAGCATTTTGTTTTACTTCTTTGTTGTTTGTGATTTTTCGGTTGGTCTTTTAACAAAAAATTGTGTTAAAAATGAACAAAAAAAAAAATTCATAACAATGATTGTTATGACAGTTGTCAACTTCATATTGTGGCCTGGAATTGTCGTTTTAAAGGCAATTTAAAGGAAAATATTAAAATTTTCACCGAATAATTTCTTCTGCAGTGAACACAGATACAAAATCTTTCGCAGTTCCAAAGATTTTGGTTTTACTTTAATTTTGTTTATTGGTAATTATCGAATTTTATGTTAATTTCTATAATATTTAACAAGTGTGTCAAAAAATCTGATCCATTTGTTAAGTATTCGTATTAGTAATAAAGCCAAGTTGACATCAGTTATGATAAACCATTTTAAGGTCGAATCAACTCGCTCAAGTAAAAATTCAAAAATCTTAAAAACATGAAATCTTTTTTTTTGTAAATAAATACAATCAAAGTTGTAGTTAACACGAAGGATTTTGAGTAAAAAGTTATTTGGATCCAAAGATTTTTGGTTTTGGTTTCGAGCCAAACATCTTTAAAATAAGTACCAACAGTGATATAATAAGACATTTCTAACTCGAGATATAATTTGTTTAGTGAAAAAAGAGCGAAAAACTAAAAATAACGGGATATCTCAAAAACTGTTCCATAAAAAAATAAAATTTTGGTAGTAATTTTAATGTTGTACCTTTAGAACAATTACCATTTTTTTGTTGGGTTGTTTTAATGCCCAATTTTTCCTTGCCTATTTTTGTTGATTTTCTTATTTAAAAATAAAAACTATAAAAAAATCCTTGTCTATATTATGAATTCGTATTCTTGAGATTTGCTTATATAAACATATCATGTTGAAAAATCTTCTACGTATGTACATCCCCTCTCCTCCGTAAATGTAATGTAATGTGACTTTCTATCAATGCATGTTTTCATTTTTCATTCTTGAAATGCATTCTAGACAGCAGAGACTACTAAAGAAAACAGACACTTGCTATCCATCCCTTATGGAATTTCAACTGTTGCCACCACAAATACCACGACCCTCTCTATCCTTTATGGCATTTGCAATATGGAAATCCTTTGCATTTTTCATCTACATGCAATTGTAAACGTTTCCATTTCTTAATGCATACTCTCGTCAAGATACTCTCATTCATATTTTGAATGTTGTTCTCTTTTCAGAATTTAATTTTAAAAAAACATACTCGAATTGAATAAATATACAAGGAGTAGTCTATTGAAATAAAATGTGCTGTGTGTTTCGGTGTGAGCATGGATGAGAGCATAATGATGAACGTATGTATGTATGCCCCCTTGTGAGCTTTTTATCTAACCCAGCGGGAAATGGAAGGGACGTGGAATCGATGATGGAAGTGCTGCCCGGGTAGCTATAAGGCCTGGGCGCTGCATTACGTGTTCATTTCAAAATAACATTGGATTGGATTAGAGACCAAGGCCTTGCCTCTCGCTTCTATTCGTATGCCTTCTAGAGGCGGTGTCGTCGATGCCATGTTATCAGGCCTTCATACTAAGTACAAAAATCATGCCTTCCAAAGAAGGCCCTCAAAAAGGCCTGGACAGGAAGGCATAAAATAAAGCGTGTAAAAATAAATATTTTGAAGGCAAGGTTGTCTATGAACTGAACATTTGCCCTCATACCTTTTACGTTAGAATTTAATTTGACTTACTTTTCCTATACAGTTTATCTTATTTTTGTGATTTTAATATTTACCTCAAGTGTACTTTTATTTTTCTGCTCCGTCGGGATTTGAACCGGGGTCCTCGTTATTGGTAGTCCTACACTCATCCACTGGCCTACGACACATTTATGTGATGTGGGCGCCAAAAGGTAAACTTAAGCTACACGTGAGGTCATTCCCCGTTCCCTTCTGTTGGAAGTGAACGTATAATGGGTATCGGATCTTTTATATATTACAGAGAATGTCTTCTAGAAGGCCAAAGTTAGGAGTAACTAGACATAAGCAAATTAATAGCTTGGCAGCCAACAAAGAATGAGTATGGGATCATTGGTGGGTTCGAACAGATTCTACCATAGGCAAAGTTATAGATTTTTGTTATTATTAATTTAATTATTAATTATTTAGAAAGATTTATGTTTATTTATTTAACCGCAGTATAAAAATAAGTAAATACGACCGTAATGTCAGGCAGGCCGAGTGTTATGGACCATCCACCATGTATTACGAAGAAAGTTCTACTAAAGACAAGGTATCTTAAAACCTCTTAACATTGCCTTAATGTACATGGAGGTAGATTAAATACCTAGTATATAAGCTAAATCAGTTCTTGGTCGGTTAACATAAAAATTTCCAATTTCGATTGGATCATATGAAATATGTCCCTGCAGAAGCGCAGGAAACTAAATATGGAAATTGCTTAGGCCGATAACCTCTAGTTGCTAGTGCCCGTATAAATAAGTTTGTTGTAATTTGTAATTATTTATAAAAAATTAAATAATAAATAAATAATGGAAATTGCTTTTTATGGAGGCTACATATATTTTTGGAACGATATGGGCCACTTTTGCATCGTTGTTAGAGGCCAGTTACTAACACCACGTACCACATTTCAACTGGATCGAATGAATTTTTCACCTCCAGAAAGCGCAGGAAATAAAATCGGGGGATCGGTTTGGACTAATTTTTGCCTGGTTGTTACAGGCCACGTATCAAATTTCCACCGGATGTGATAAAATTGTCTCCTCCAAGAGGATCGTGGGCTACGCCTAAATGTGGTCCGATATAGCTCACTTGCAATACCATCCGAACTACATAAATAGTAGCTACTTGTACAAAGTATCCCGTCGCACAGTGGGGTATTTGATCCCCAAACTGGTATTAATTCAAGGGAACACCCGATTTACATGAAATTTGGCAAAACGTTTGCTCTTGTTAATAGTAGTATCTCTGTCAATTTTCAAAGAGATCGTGTCAGGTATATATATATATATAGCGCCCGTATATATAATCGTCCGATTTGAGTTTATATCCCATATTACTCAGCCAATTTTTTGAAATTTTGAACAAACATTTTTTTTGAGTGGCAAGCACTTTTACTATATTTAGTTCAAACCTGATCGGAGTTATATATACCTCCCCATATGTACAGGGTGACTGATATGTAATACAACAAGTGCTATACTTTTTAATTTTTTTTTAAATTTCATTTTTCAAAAGCAAGGGAGAACAAACTATAGTAACCATGTAGAGATAAAACTGCACATATACAAACAAAAAATAATTGAAAAAAGTTCATAATCTTAAATTAAAACCTATTTTATTTAAATTTAGTACACGAGTCTTTGAAATGTTCGTGCCTCTATCAAATAGGACCTAAAAGTAAGGCCAATTTCACTTAATAGAAAGAAGAAATAAAATGATTTAAGTGAATAATCTTTTACTTAACTGTGATATTGAACCCTTGTATTAAAGATAAAAAAAACTTCAAAATAGGCTAATACTTATTTGGAAGATTTTGCATTTTTGGTTAAAAATTTATTTGAAAATAAGAAAACATTTGTTGCATTAATGTGCATTTTACAATTTGGATTTTTATTCGACATTTATTTATAGCTGTATACCTGTGTTGATATATCGCAAATCGTGAACGAAAATTCAATAAATGAGACCTGTATCCTAGCTTTAAATTCACAGAGCCTAGATCTATAGCTAGTTAGCTTCCAAAAAAGTGACTTTATATTAAAACAAGCCGAATCTTATGTACCCTCCACCATGGATTGCGTAGAAACTTCTACGAAAGACTGTCATCCACAAATTTCAACTCACATGGTTGTTAAATATCATATACTACCACCACGTACCAAATTTCATCCAGATTGGATGAATTTTGCTTCTCCAAAAGGCACCGGGGGACAAATCGGTTTATATGGGAGCTATATATTATTATGGACTGATAGGAACCAATTCCTGCATGGTTGTTGGATACCCTATACTAACATCACGTACCAAATTTCAACCGAATGGGAAGAATTTTGCTCTTCCAAGGTACTCCGGAGGTGAAATCTGGGGATCGGTTTATATGGGGCCTATATATAATTATGGACCGATATCGACCAATTTATGCATAGGTGTTTGAGGCCATATATTAACATCACGTACCTAATTTCAACTGAATCAGATGAATTTTGGTCTTCCAAGAGGCTCAGGAGGTCAAATCTGGTGATCGGATTATATGGGGGCTATATATAATTATGGACCGATATAGACCAATTTTTGCATGGTTGTTAGAGACCATATACTAACACCATGTACCAAATTTCAACCGGATCGGATGAAAATTGCTTCTCTTAGAGGCTCCGCAAGCCAAATCGGGGGATCGGTTTATATGGGGGCTATATATAATTATGGACCGATGTAAACCAATTTTTGCATGGTTGTTAGAGACCATATACTAACACCATGTACCAAATTTCAGCCGGATCGGATGAAATTTGCTTCTCTTAGAGGCTCCGCAAGCCAAATCTGGGGATCGGTTTATATGGGGGCTATATATAATTATGGACTGATATGGGCCAATTTTTGCATGGTTGTTAGAGACTATATACTAACACCATGTACCAAATTTCAGCCGGATCGGATGAAATTTGCTTCTCTTAGAGGCTCCGCATGCCAAATCTGGGGATCGGTTTATATGGGGGCTATATATAATTATGGACTGATATGGGCCAATTTTTGCATGGTTGTTAGAGACTATATACTAACACCATGTACCAAATTTCAGCCGGATCGGATGAAATTTGCTTCTCTTAGAGGCCTCGCAAGCCAAATTTGGGGGTCCGTTTATATGGGGGCTATACGTAAACGTGGACCGATATGGCCCATTTGCAATACCATCCAACCTACATCAATAACAACTACTTGTGCCAAGTTTCAAGTCGATAGCATGTTTCGTTCTGAAGTTAGCGTGATTTGAACAGACGGACGGACGGACGGACATGCTCAGATCGACTCAGAATGTCACCACCAGCGTTGCCAGAATTGTTTCACAAAAAACCGCTAGATTTGTCTAAAAAACTAGCCAAAAATGCTCTCACAACAACATTACAAAACTGTAGAATAATAACAACAACCAATATAGAAGACAAATAGAAATATCACGATCAAAACAAACGTATACAGTAAAACCAATGGAAAATATGTGGGTAAATTGATCTACAATTAACTATATGTCCAACTTAATCCCAAAAATACGTCAATTTTAAGACATCGCCAGAAACGCTGTTTCGAATACAAAACTTCACTTTTTACTGCTTTTTTGTTCCTATGGTGGAGGGTATAAAAATATATTCTATTTTAAATACACTGGAAGGCGGGGAGGGATACTAATTTCCAAATTTCTGGCAAATGGATGAGAATAGCGCATTACATGCTCTAGAACTAAAGTCAACAACTATATCTAAATATAAATAATCTTGCGAAATAACAGCAAATTTTAGTTTTGAGGCAAATCGGTTGAAAACTGTGTCCTGTTAAAAATATTGATACAAATGTTTGTTTGATGATTATATAAAAAACTGAATTTTCGTTCTTATAACAACAATGTAGGTCCTTCTTTTTCCAATTCCAAAAGAAGGCACAGAATAATGTTTGCGGGCATTTTTTAGAAAGGAAGTGCAAGGCATTTTAACATGCGTGATAGGAGAAGGCATATGGGAAGGTGTTAAGGATCCCAAAATCATGGGTTAAGAAGGCATGGTTTTTGCGGTACTTCGCAATTTTCCCGCTGGGAAAGAGATATAAATTTTACACACACGCTGTCACGCATTCAATTCAATATAAGTATTGCCTATGTGTGTTTGTATGTAAGAGTTCAATATTGGGAGAGTGAGTGGGGTCATAAAATACTCATGTACCAACCACAATACTCATGGGTGCATGGGTATGTGGGCTATGCGGGTGAGGGACTATTACATTGGGTGTGCAAAATAAGTCAATACATTGACCCAGTGCCCATTACTGGCTGAAACACAATAACTTCAGCTTGCTTTTGCTTGGCACTCGTACTAATCACTGAAATTGAGAACTCACAGATAGAGAACTCAATTCGTTGATAGGCCATGGTCACGATTACCATCCACGTCAAAAATAATCTAACATCATTTGAAGAAAAATTAGCCAAAAATCTACCAAATTCTAAAAAAATCTTATTCTTTTTGATTATTTTTTTGTGTTTATTAATCAAAATTTTATTTCTATCGAAACATTTCTCAAAATATTATTTCTATTGAAAATTTTGTCATCATTTTATTTCTATAGAAAATTTTGTAAAAATTTTATTGCTATTAATTTTTTCATTATATTACATGTTAGCCTGATACCGAAACAGGCAATTGACGTCCAAATGCATTATATCTAATTATACAATTATTATTCGAGCTTTATGGACAGATATAGATTAAGGAACATGGTTAATAGAGCCATTGAAAAGAAAGATCTTTTCAATGGCTCTATTAACCATGTTCCTTAATCTATATCTGTCCATAAAGCTCGAATAATAATTGTATAATTAGATTAATTTTTTCTCAAAACTTTATTTCTAAAGAAATTTTTTTCTCAAAATTTTATTTCTATAGAAAATTTTGTCAAAATTTTATTTCTATAGGAAATTTTGTCAAAATTTTATTTCTATAGGAAACTTTTTATAAAAATTTTCTTCTGTAGGAATTTTTTATCAAAATTTTATTTCTATAGAAAATTTTTTCAAAATTTTATTTGTATAGAAAATTTTGTCGAAATTTTATTTCTATAGAATAATATGTCAAAAGTTTATTTCTAAAGAAAATTTTGTCAAAATTTTATTTCTATAGAAAATTTTTATAAAAAAATTATTTATGTAGGAATTTTTTATCAAAATTTTATTTCTATAAAAATTTTTGTCAAAATTTTATTTCTGTAGAAAATTTTGTCAAAATTTTATTTCTCTAGAAAATTTTGTCAAAATTTAATTTTATAGATAATTTTGTCAAAATTTTATTTCTATAAAAAATTTTGTCAAAATTTGATTTCTATAGAAAATTTTGTCAAAATTTCATTTCTATAGAAAATTTTGTCAAAATTTCATTTCTATAGAAAATGTTATCAAAATTTCATTTCTATAGAAAATTTTGTCAAAATTTTATTTCTATAGAATATTTTGTCAAAATTTTATTCCTATAGAAATTTTTGTCAAAATTTCATTTCTATAGAAATTTTTGTCAAAATTTCATTTCTATAGAAAATTTTGTCAAAATTTTATTTCTATAGAAAATTTTGTCAAAATTTTATTGCTATAGGAAATTTTGTTAAAATTTTATTTCTATAAGAATTTTTTTATAAAAATTTTATTTCTGTAGGAATTTTTTATCCAAATTTTATTTCTATAGAAAATTTTGTCAAAATTTTATTTGTATAGAAAATTTTGTCAAAATGTTATTGCTATAGAAAATTTTGTTAAAATTTTATTTCTATAAGAATTTTTTTATAAAAATTTTATTTCTGTAGGAATTTTTTATCAAAATTTTATTTCTATAGAAAATTTTGTCAAAATTTTATTTGTATAGAAAATTTTGTCGAAATTTTATTTCTATAGAAAATTGTGTCAAAATTTTATTTCTATAGAAAATTTTGTCAAGATTTTATTTCTATAGAAAATTTTGTCAAAATTTTATTTCTATAGAAAATTTTGTCAACATTTTATTTCTATAGAAAATTGTGTCAAAATTTTATTTCTATCGAAGATTTTGTCTAAATTTTATTTCTATAGAAAATTTTGTCAAAATCTTATTTGTATAGAACATTTTGTCGAAATTTTATTTCTATAGAAAATTCTGTCAACATTTTATTTCTATAGAAAATTTTGTCAAAATCTTATTTGTATAGAAAATTTTGTCGAAATTTTATTTCTATAGAAAATTGTGTCAAAATTTTATTTCTACCGAAGATTTTGTCAAAATTTTATTTCTATCGAAGATTATGTCATAATTTTATTTCTATTGAAAGTTTTGTCAAAATTTTATTTATAAAGAAAATTTTGTTAAAATTTTATTTCTATAGAAGATTTTGTCAAAATTTTATTTCTATAGAAAATGTTGTCAAAATTTTATTTCTATAGAAATTTTTTTCAAAATTTTATTTCTGTAGAAAATTTTGTCAAAATTGTATTTCTATAGAAAATTGTGTAATTTTTCTATCGAAGATTTTGTCAAAATTTTATTTCTATCGAAGATTATGTCATAATTTTATTTCTATTGAAAGTTTTGTCAAAATTTTATTTATAAAGAAAATTGTGTTAAAATTTTATTTCTATAAAAAAATTTGTCAAAATTTTATTTCTATAGAAAATTTTGTCAAAATTTTATTTCTATAGGAAATTTTTTTTTAAAATTTTATTTCTGTAGGAATTTTTTACAAAATTTTATATCTATGGAAAGTTTTGTCAAAATTTTATTTCTATAGATAATTTTGTCAAAATGTTATTTCTATAGAAAATGATGTCAAAATTTATTTCTATAGAAAATTTTGTCGAAATTTTATTTCTATAGAAAATTTAGTCAAATTTTTATTTCTATAGAAAATTTTGTAAAAATGTTATTTCTATAGAAAATTTTGTCAAAATTTTATTTCTATTGAAAATTGTGTCAAAATTTTATTTCTATCGAAGATTATGTCATAATTTTATTTCTATTCAAAGTTTTGTCAAATTTTGTTTATAAAGAAAATTTTGTTAAAATTTTATTTCTATAGAAGATTTTGTCAAAATTTTATTTCTATAGAAAATTTTGTCTAAATTTAATTTCTATAGAAAATTGTGTCAAAATTTTATTTCTATCGATGATTTTGTCAAAATTTTATTTCTATCGAAAATTATGTCATAATTTTATTTCTATTGAAAGTTTTGTCAAAATTTTATTTATAAAGAAAATTTTGTTAAAATTTTATTTCTATAGAAAATTTTGTCAAAATTCTATTTCTATAGAAAATTTTTGCAAAATTTTATTTCTATAGAAAATGTTGTCAAAATTTTATTTCTGTACAAAATTTTGTCAAGATTTTATTTCTATTAGAAATTTTTATAAAAAATTTATTTCTGTAGGAATTTTTTACAAAATTTTATTTCTATAGAAAATTTTGTCAAAATTTTTTTTCCATTGAAAAATTTGCCAAAATTTATTTCTATAGAAAATTTTGTCAAAATTTTATTTCTATAGAAAATTTTGTCAAAAGTTTATTTCTATAGAAAATTTTGTCAAAAGTTTATTTCTTTAGAAAATTTTGTCAACATTTTATTGCTACCAAAACATAAAGAATTCTACCAATCTACCATACAGTAAAATATCTACCATTTTTGGTAGAATTATTCTAACTGTGGCAACCGTGGTTACAGTACATTCGATTGCAGTGTGAAGTATGCTTTCTTTGGTTTTGATTTTCGATGGACAAATGTTTTATGGTTTTTGATTGATTTAAAGAGAATTGATCAATGACAATTCCTGGTCATTTCTCTACCATCACTCATCGAAACAAATCAATTTTATAATAACTGAAAATTTCTGTTGCGATAGATTGAGTTTCGATATGAAATGGAAATTTCAGGAATACTAAAATGTCATGGCAATGCACTATAGCATGTTTAAGTTTATGATTTATTCGAAGAAAAAATATTAATATTATTTATTTGTTGTCAGTGTGTTGACCTGCATGAAAGTCATCATAGATTGGCTCAGAATCTCCTTAGGTGAAATTGAAATTCCCTATTGTGAATTCAAAAAATAACTTGGAATTACATTGGTCAAAAAGGTTGACTTTAAGTCCATTACTGAAGAGAGAGTAAAGAATGTCACGAAACAATTGTGATAAAAACAACGACCGGACATGGGCTTTTACATTGAAAAAACAGTGAACTCACCAAAAAGGAATATTTTGGTTAATTTTAGAAAATTTTAACTAAACTATAGTACAAACGCATATGTCATGCGGATTTCACAAAAATAAGTAAATATTTTTTGACAAATTCAAAAAAAAAATTATGTTAAATGTTAAAGAAAGAAAATGTTCGAAATTTGAAGGAAACATTGGATTTCAAAATTGCAAATATGTCTTTAGTACCATATGAAGTTCATGATGGGAGCATTATTGATAAAATTTAAGAAATTCTGAACTATTTGGTGGTATGCACCCTATTACTCCAATGAGCACGAGAAATAAAATCGGAAAATTTTACTTTACTTTTACTTTTTAAACATATTTACGTGGTATTAAAGATTACGCAATTTTAGGATGTATAATTTGTACAATATTGAGGACAAATTTCTTTAAAATAATGAAATTTTAATTAAAAGAAAGTTTATAAAAATATGCCTACCAGAAATATTGATTTTAGACCCCATAAAATATATACCGATCGACTCAGAATCACCTGCTGAGTCTATCTAGGCCGTTGTGATCGTCCGTCCGTCTGTCCATATATTTATTGTTCGCAGGATTCCAGTCGCAATTATTTACCAATTGATGAAATTTAATTTATGGTTTTTTTGGCACACTCTATTGAATTTGGAAAAAATCGTATCAAATTTAGATATAGTTCCCATTTATATGTATCGCCCGATTTCGATAAATGGGGTCAGATTGCGCTCATTTACTAAGCGATCCGTGTCAAATTTGCCACAAAGAAGAAAGAATTACGAACCGATATGAACTTTTGTGCTGTAATTATAGAGCCAGAATGGAAATATGGGGCCTATATACAATTATGAACACGAGTCTACCAAAAATGCCAGATTTTTTACTCTTTGGTAGATTGGTAGAATTCTTGATGTTTTGGAAGATTTTGCAAAATATTCCTCTCCAACTATGCAATGCTTCATAAATTTTCTACAGAAATAATATTTTAACAAAATTTTCTACAGAAATAAAATTCTGAAAAAAAATTTCTACAGAAATAACATTTTAACAAAATTTTGTATAGAAATAAAATTTTGACAAAAGTTTCTATAGAAACTATATTTTGACAACATTTCCTAAAGAAATAAAATTTTTACAAAAATTTATATAGGAATATAAAATTCTGACAACATTTTCTATAGAAATAAAATTTTGATAAAATTTTGTATAGAAATAAAATGTTGGCAAAATTTGCTAGTAATAAAATTTGGACAAAATTTTCTATAGAAATTAAATTTTGGTAGATTATTTTTGCCAATTTTTGTGTGATTGGCGATCCGTTATATATAACTATAGATCGATATGGACCAATTTTTGCATGGTTTTCTATAGAAATATAATTTTAACAAATTTTTCTATAGAAAAAAAAAATTTGACCAATTTTCTATGAAAATAAACTTTTGACAAAATTTTCTATAAAAATAAAATTTTGACAAAATTTTCTATAGAAATAAAATTTTGACAAAATTTCTATAGAAATAAAATTTTGACAAAATTTTCTATGGCAATAAAATTTTGGTAGATTATTTATGGCTCGAGTGGCAATCGCGATTTTTCTGTGATTGGAGATCGGTTTATTTGGGGGCTATATATCGATACGGACCAATTGTGCCATGGTTGTTATAGGTCATACACTAGCGAAATGTACCAAATTTCAACCGGATCGGATAATTTTTGCTCCTCCAATTAACTTTTTAATCAAATTCAGAAGACGAAGTCAGTTAAAAAAAGTGATGAACATTTCTTAATCAAAATAAAAATTCTAAGCCAATTCAGAAAGTAGTTGAAAATAGTTACCTTTTTAAATAAAAAATTAATTGGGGTTTGCATTCAAAATCAATTAAATTTTTAATTGAATCAATTAAAAAATTAATTGAAAATTGCTAATGACATCAATTAATTTTTTAATCAAGGATTTTTTCTATGCCCAATTAAAACTGTGATTGATACTATCATTTTCGTGATTGAAGACATTTCAATTAAAAAATGAATTGGATCAATTAATTTCGTGATTGAATCAGAAAAATATTTTTTTGTGTGAAGGCTATATATAATTATGGACCGATATGGGCCAATTCTGACATGGTTGTTAGAGACTATATTCCAACACCTCTGTTCCAAATTTCAGCCGGATCGGATTAAATTTGCTTCTCTTTGAGGCTCCGCAAGCCAAATTTGGGGATCACTTTATATGGGGGCTATATCTAATTATGGACCGATGTAGACCAATTTTTGCATGGTTCTTAGAGATCATATACCCACACCATGTATCAAATTTCGGCCGGATCGGATGAAATTTGCTTCTCTTTGAGGCTCCGCAAGGCAAATCTGGGGATCGGTTTATATGGGGGTTATATATAATTATGGACCGGTATGGACCAATTGTTGCATGGTTATTAGAGACCATACACCAACACCATGTACCAAATTTCAACCGGATCGGTTTATATGGGGGCTATATATAATTATGGACCGATGTGGACCAATTTTTGCATGGTTCTTAGAGATCATATACAAACACCATGTACTGAATTTCGGCCGGATCGGATGAAATTTGCTTCTCTTTGAGGCTCCGCAAGGCAAAACTGGGTATCGGTTTATATGGAGGCTATATATAATTATGGACCGATATGGACCAATTTTTGCATGTTTTTTAGAGACCATATACTAACACCATGTACAAAATTTCAGCCAGATCGGATGAAATATGCCTCTCTTAGAGGCTCAGCAAGCCAAATCTGGGATCCGTTTATATGAGGGCTATACTTAAAAGTGAACCGATATGGCCCATTTTCAATACCAGCCGGCCTACATCAATAACTAATACTTGTGCCAAGTTTCAAGTCGATAGCTTGCTTTGTTCGGAAGTTAGCGTGATTTAAACAGACGGACATGCTTAGATCGACTCAGAATTTCACCACGACCCAGAATATATATACTTTATGGGGTCTTAGAGCAATATTTCGATGTATTACAAACGGAATGACAAAGTTAATATACCCCCCATCCTATGGTGGAGGGTATAAAAAGAATATGAAACTTCCATAAATGAGATCTGTAGCCAAATTTATAGTTTCATTGATCCTACTTTTAAAGCTACATAAGTCCCTCAAAAATGTCTTTATTTTAAAGAAGTTGCATCTTTGGCTAGAAATCAATACCAAAGGTCAAAATCTTTGGATCCCAGAGTTGTAGCTTGACATTTTTGAGATCATACGTACTCAGAACGTTTTGACTTACGAGCGCTATTTGTGTTGTTTACAGCAACTTCAAAGATTTACACCCTCAAAAGAATCGCTTCTGTGACATATACCCCAAAGGAGCCACCGTTGTGCAGTGGTTAGCATACCCGGCTTGCATACACCAGGTCGTGGGTTCGATTCCTGCTTCGACCGAACACCAAAAAGTTTTTCAGCGGTGGATTATCCCACCTCAGTAATGCTGGTGATGTTTCTGAGGGTTTTCAAAGCTTCTCTAAGTGGTTTCAGTGCAATTTGGAACGCCGTTCGGACTCGGCTATAAAAAGGAGGTCCCTTGTCATTGATCTTAACATGGAATCGGGCAGCACTCAGTGATAAGAGAGAAGTTCACCAATATGGTATCACAATGGACTGAATAGTCTAAGTGAGCCTGTAACCTATACCCCAAACCTATACCCCAAACAAATTTTGCTTGAAGCCTATATATTTGCAGGATTTGTCCATAAAATATAGTTTGTATTGTTCAGATATATTATGTTTCTCCTTAGGGCATAACTGGTAGTAAAAAATTTTAATTAAATTTTCTTTATGTGGATATATTTTTAAAGCGCCAATTGGTTACTTCCATTATTTTGCTTGCAGCATACTATAGACTATTTCCAAATTAATATATGTTTGCATCAAAGCATATTATATTTACAAACATTTTATGTCCCAAACATAATTTGTTCTAACATATTAACATATATGTCCCAAACATGTTATGCTAGTTTATATTATATGCTTGCACTTAAAAATATTGTGTTAAAAAATTTGAGTTCAAAACATATAATTTTGACACCCAAACATATGAAAAACAGTCTTTTTCGTCCGAGTATGTCAAAAAAAAAAATGGAATTAAAATGTGCGAATATTTTTTACAAATTTCGACGTGCATCGATGAATTTAACGCAGTTTATGG
Source organism: Haematobia irritans (assembly GCF_050003625.1). Classification (NCBI taxonomy): domain Eukaryota; kingdom Metazoa; phylum Arthropoda; class Insecta; order Diptera; family Muscidae; genus Haematobia; species Haematobia irritans. The sequence goes on along the minus strand of NC_134397.1, from coordinate 155,212,281 downwards.
TGATGAAATTCCGACAGGATCAGTGTTTATCGATGGTATTGTGGATTCAACCGAGGTCGAAGTTCACTCCCAGACGAATTTCGTGAAGGTCGTCCAAAATCAGATGTTGCGGAAACCACGATCTTACAATAACAGTTGCCGTACTTAATGCTGAGCAAGATCGTCTTGTGAACTATCGTGAGATTGAGATTATCTTCGGCATTAGTGGGACCAGCAAACAGTCAATATTGCTTGAATATGTGACCGTCAAAAAATTTTGTTCGCCTTGAATCCTACTTAGTCGATTGGCCAAAAAAATACTCCAAAAATACGATAACCATGTTTCGAAACACGTCCATGACATCGTGACATTATACGTGGATTTATACATATAGGATCTCGAAAGTAAACAGCTGTCGACTGATGGCTGTTTCAAGATGATCCAAACCCATCAAAAGTTGCTCGAGCTCGAAGTAATTTGCTTGGAAATACTCGCCTGTTTTTTGTAAAATTTTGACATGTCGCATATGTAACACTGGAAGAACGCGAAATCGTCAATTCTGAGTGGTACATGAGCAATTGTTTGTCTGCCACAAAATCCGGAAAAACCAACCGCCGAAGACGAATGATTCTTCACAACGACAATGCGAGCTCTTACACACTGGCAACTGCATTTTTGAGCACTCAAAACATCGATTTGATGAGCCATCCGGCCTACAGTCGTGACTTGGAACCAAATGACTACTTTTTATTAAACAAAAATGAGAGGTGAAAGTTTTTCTACTACTGAAATTGATGCAATTATGAATTCAGAATGTTTGTATTGGAGATACACCAAAAGTGTTTCGATAATTATTTCAAACACATGTGCAAAAGTGTATAGACCATAATGGACAATATTTTGAAAAAATGCTATTTTCAATTATTAATGTTTATTTTTGTTCTCTAGTTCCAAAATAATAAAAAAAAAAAACAAAAATAAAATAATCTGCAACTGTTTCAATACAATTTTTGGCTCTCACTTATTTTCATATCTCATCTCACTCTGCAATCAGGTAAACGAAGATATATTCCAATCACTTTACTTGACTTAAGCTTTCTCATCTGTTCAATTGTATACTTGAATGTGAAATTTTACAATATTTACATATGATTACATTTCTATATTGATATTGATCTCTATATGCAGACTATTTTAATTAATTCAAAAATTACAATTCATCATGCTAACATCTGGAAATGTAATTCAGTTTCAATTTAATTTCTTTATCTTTGGAAAATGCAAGTATTATAATCATTGCTATTTTCAAGGACTCTTTGGGGGAGCAGAAGAAAAAGAAAAAGACAAAAACGTTTTATTTTTGCCAGCAATAATCTACAGTAATGCTAATACAGTATTTAAATAAAAATATGGCCTGAAGCGTGCAACTGCCATGATTGCTTATTTTGTAAAATTTATTGTGAACGTAAACAATCCCTTAGCTTCTTTGGCACCATATTATAAGGGCAGCTACTTGACGCTTATACCAATACAAGGGAAAGAAAATTCATGAGAATTGAGGACATACAGCTTTGCTTCTGCACATATATACACGATAAATTTATAACCCTTGTATTGGCATTTAGTAAATAATAGGTGTGTTTTCTCAATACTATATTTTGTTAAAATAAACAAAAAAAAAAAATATTTTGAAAATTTTTATCAAGGTTTTGTCGCTAGTATGACAGTGTTGTCAAAATGTTATTTCTAAAGAAAAATTTGTCACAATTTTAATTCTATAGAAAATTTTGTAAAAATTTTATTTCTATAGAAAATTTTGGCAATATTTTATTGCTATAGAAAATTTTGGCAAAATTTTATTTCTATAGAAAATTTTGTCAAAATTTTATTTCTGTAGAAAATTTTGTCAAAATTTTATTTTTATAGAAAATTTTGTCAAAATTTTACTCCTATAGAAATTTTATCAAAATTTTATTTCAATAGAAAATGTTATTTCTATAGAAAATTTTGTCAAAATTTTATTACAATAAATTTTTTGTCAAAATTTTATTTCTCTAGAAAATTTTATCAATATTTTATTTCAATAGAAAATTTTGTCGAAATGTTATTTCTATAGTAAATTTTGTCAACATTTTATTTCTTTAGAAAATTTGGTCTAAAATTTTATTACTACAGAAAACTTTGTTAAAATTTTATTTCTATAGAACATTTTGTCAAAATTTTATTTCTCTAGAAAATTTTATCAATATTTTATTTGAATAGAAAATTTTGTCGAAATTTTATTTCTATAGTAAATTTTGTCAAAATTTTATTTCTCTAGAAAATTTGATCAAACTTTTATTTCTACAGAAAACTTTGTCAAACTTTTTTCTACAGAAAATTTTCTCAAAATTGTATTGCTTTAGAAAATTTGATTTCTGTAGAAAATGCTGTCAGAGTTTTATTTCTATAGAAAATTTTGTCAAAATTTTATTTCTGTAGAAAATTATGTCAACATTTGATTGCAATAGAAAATTTCTGTAGAAAATTTTATCAAAATTTTATTTCTATTGAAAATATTGTCAAAATGTTATTTCTGTAGAAAATTTTGTCAAAATTTTATTTCTCTAGAAAATGTTATCAATATTTTATTTCAATAGAAAATGTTGTCGAAATTTTATTTCTTTAGAAAATTTGGTCGAAATTTTATTTCTCTAGAAAATTTTGTCAAAATTTTATTTCTACAGAAAATTTTCAAAATTTTATTGCAATAGAAAATTTCTTTAGAAAATTTTGTGAAAATTTTATTTTTATTGAACATTTTGTCAAATTTTTATTTCTTTAGAAAGTTTTATCAAAATTTTATTTCTTTAGAAAATTTTATCAACATTTTATTTGTATTGTTATAGAAAATTTTGTCAAAATTTTATTTCTATTGAAAATTTTGTCGGAACTTTATTTTTATAGAAAATTTTGTCAACATTTTATTTCTATTGAAAATTTTGTCAGAACTTTATTTTTATAGAAAATTTTGTCAAAATTTTATTTCTCTAGAAAATTTTATCAATATTTTATTTCAATAGAAAATTTTGTCAAAATTTTATTTCTATAGAAAATTTTGTCAAAATTTTATTTCTATAGAAAATGTTGTGAATATTTTATTATACCCACCACCATAGAATGGTGACGGGGGTATAATAAGTTTGTCATTCCGTTTGTAACACACGAAATATCAATTTCCGACTATATAAAGTATATATATTCTGGATCAGGGAGAAATTCTAAGACGATATAACGATGTCCGTCTGTCTGTCTATCTGTGTGGCTGTCTGTCTGTTGTAATCACGCTACGGTCTTCAATAATGAAGCAATCGTGCTGAAATTTTGCACAAACTCGTCTTTTGTCTGCAGGTAGGTCAAGTTCGAAGATGGGCTATATCGGTCCAGGGTTTTATATAGTCCCATATAAACCGACCTCCCGATTTGGGGTCTTGGGCTTATAGAAGTCGTAGATTTTATCCAATTTGCCTGATCGAGGTATTTTAGTACCACAAAGAGGTGTGCCAAAAATGGTGAGTATCAGTCCATGTAGTGGCATAGCCCCCATATAGACCGATCTCCCGATTTTACTTCTTGGGATTATAGAAACCTCAGTTTTTATTGAATTTACCTGAAATTGTAAATCTAGAGGTATTGTAGGACCACAAATACCTGTGCCAAAAATTGTGAGTATCGGTCCATATTTTGGTATAGCCCCCATATATACCGATCTCCCGATTTTACTTCTTGGGCTTATAGAAACCGCAGTTTTTATCCAATTAACCTGAAATTGGAAATCGAGAGGTACTTTAGAACCGTAAAGAGGTGTGCCAAAAATGTTGAGCATCGGTCCATGTTTTGGTATGGTCCCTATATAAAGCGACCTCCCGATTTGGGGTCTTGGGCTTATAGAAACCGTAGTTTTTATCCAATTTGCCTGAAATTGAAAATCTAGAGGTACTTGAGGACCATCAAAAGGTGTGCCGAAAATGGTCCGTATCGTTCCATGTTTTGGTATAGCCCCCATATAGACCGATCTCTCGATTTTACATCTTGGGTTTATAGTATCCGTAGTTAATATACAATTTGCCTGAAATTGGAAATTTATAGGTATTTTACTTCTTGGGCTTCTAGAATCCGAAGTTTTTATCCAATTTGCCTGAAATAGGAAATCTAGAGGTATTTTCGGGCCATAAAGAGGTGTGTCGAAAACGGTGAGTATCGGTTCATATTTTAGTATAGCCCCCATAAGAACGATCTCGCGATTTAACTCCTTGGGTTTCTAGAAACCGTAGTTTTTATCCGATTTGCCTGAAATTGTAAATATTCTGGTGTTTTAGGCTCACAAAAACGTGTATCGGATCAAGTTTTTATCGGTTCATTTGGTAATGCCTCCATATAGACCGACTTCACTTCTTGAAGGTGTAGAAGAGGCACTGATCATAAAAATTGCTTGAAACTCAATGTAAAATTTCCAGATTTTACTTCTACAGATTTAAGATTTCAAATCAAGACGTTATTTTATAATTTTCTTGCACACTTACAAGAGATGTTAATGATTCCTCTAAACCTCAAACAAAAATGGTTCTTATAAATCCAGAATCTCATATAATCCTCATAGGTGAAATCTTTAAATTTATCTTCGGGAAGTGTCCTCAAGTTCTCAAGCCCTCAAGCCCTCTTGAAGTTTCAAAGGAAACCCTAATATTTGGTTCATGGTGGTGGGTATTTCAGATTCGACCCGGCCGAATTTACTGCTGTATATACTTGCTTTTTTATAGAAAATTTTGTCAAAATTTCATTTCTATAGAAAATTTTGTCAAAATTTTAATTTTATAGAAAATTGTGTCAAAATTGTATTTTTATAGAAAGTTTTGTAAAAATTTTATTTTTATAGAAAATGTTGTCAAAATTTTATTTCTATTGAAAATTTTGTCAAAATTTTATTTCTATAGAAAATTTTGGCAAGATTTTATTTCTATAGAAAATTTTGGCAAAATTTTATTTCTATAGAAAATTTTGTGAATATTTTATTTCGGTAAAAATTTTGTCAAAATGTTATTTTTATAGAAAATTTTGTTAAAATTTTATTCCTATAGATAATTTTATCAAAATTTTATTTCAATAGAAAATTTTGTCACCATTTTATTTCTATAGAAAATGTTGTCAAAATTTTATTTCTACAGAAAATTTTGTCAAAATTTTATTTCGATAGAAAATGTTGTCAAACTTTTATTGCAATAGAATTTTTTGTCAAAATTTTATTTCTGTAGAAAATTTTATTTCAATAGAAAATTCTTTCAATTTTTTTTTCTATAGAAAATTTTGTCAAAATTTTATTTCTAAGAAAATTTTGTCAAAATTTTTTTTCCATAGAAAATTTTATCAATATTTTATTTCAATAGAAAATTTTGTCGAAATTTTATTTCTATAGTAAATTTTGTCAAAATTTTATTTCTATAGAAAATTTTGTCAAAATTTTATTTCTATAGAAAATTTGTGCAAAATTTTATTTCTATAGAAATAAAATTTTGTATAGAAAATTTTATTTCAAAAAAAATTCTGTCAAAATTTTATTTCTAAGAAAATTTTATCAATATTTTATTCCAATAGAAAATTTTATCAATATTTTATTTCAATAGAAAATTTTGTCGAAATTTTATTTCTATAGTAAATTTTGTCAAAATTTTATTTCTATAGAAAATTTTTTCAAAATTTTATTTCTATAGAAAATTTTGTCAAAATTTTATTTCTATAGAAAATTTTGTCAAAATTTTATTTTTATAGAAAATTTAGTCAAAATTTTATTTTTATAGAAAATTTTGTCAAAATTGTATTTTTATAGAAAATTTGGTCAAAATCTTATATCTAAAGAAAATTTTGTCAAAAAATTATTTTTATTTTTATAGAAAATTTTGTCAAATCTTTATTTTTAAAGAAAATTTTGTCAAAATTTCATTTCTATAGAAAATTTTGTCAAAATTTTAATTTTATAGAAAATTGTGTCAAAATTGTATTTTTATAGAAAGTTTTGTAAAAATTTTATTTTTATAGAAAATGTTGTCAAAATTTTATTTCTATTGAAAATTTTGTCAAAATTTTATTTCTATAGAAAATTTTGGCAAGATTTTATTTCTATAGAAAATTTTGGCAAAATTTTATTTCTATAGAAAATTTTGTGAATATTTTATTTCGGTAAAAATTTTGTCAAAATGTTATTTTTATAGAAAATTTTGTTAAAATTTTATTCCTATAGATAATTTTATCAAAATTTTATTTCAAAAGAAAATTTTGTCACCATTTTATTTCTATAGAAAATTTTGTCAAAATTTTATTTCTATAGAAAATTTTTGCAAAATTTTATTTCTATAGAAAATTTTGTCAAAATTTTATTTCTATAGAAATTTTTTGCAAAATTTTATTTCTACAGAAAATTGTATTTCTACAGAAAATTTTGTCAAAATTTCATTCCTACAGAAAATTTTATCAAAATTTTATTTTTATAGAAAATTTTGTCAAAATTTTATTTCTATTGAAAATTTTGTCAAAATTTTATTTCTATTGAAAATTTTGTCAAAACTTTATTTATATAGAAAATTTTGTCAAAATTTTATTTCTATAGAAAATTTTGTCAAAATTTTATTTTTATAGAAAATTTAGTCAAAATTGTATTTTTATAGAAAATTTTGTCAAAATCTTATATCTACAGAAAATTTTGCCAAAAATTTATTTTTATTGAAAATTTTGTCAAAATTGTATTTTTATAAAAAACTTTGTCAAAATTTTATTTATATAAATGACTTTTTTTTTCTAAAGAAAATTTTGTTAATTTTTTTTGTCTATAGAAAATTTTGCTAATTTTTTTTTCTATAGAAAATTGTGCAAATATTTTATTTTTATAGAAAATTTTATCAAAACTTTATTTTTATAGAAAATTTTGTCAAAATTTTATTTCTACAGAAAATTTTGTCAAAATTTAATTTCCAAAGAAAATTTTGTCAAATTTTTATTTTTATAGAACATTTGTCAAGATTTTATTTCTATAGAAAATTTTTAGTTGTATAAAAAATTTTGTTAATTTTTTTTCTATAAAAAATTTTGTTAACTTTTTTTTCTATAAAAAATTTTGCTATTTTTTTTCTATAGAAAATTTTGTCAAAATTTTATTTTTATCGAAAATTTTGACAAAATTTTATTTCTATAGAAAATTTTGTGAATATTTTATTTCTGTAGAAAATTTTGTCAAAATTTTATTTTTAAAGAAAATTTTGTTCCTACATAAAATTTTACCAACATTTTATTTCAATAGAAAACTTTGTTAAAATTTTATTGCAATAGAAATTTTTGTCAAATTTTTATTACTATAGAAAATTTTATTTCAATAGAAAATTTAGTCAAAATTTTATATCTATTGAAAATGTTGCCAGAGCTTTATTTCTACAGAAAATTTTGTCAAAAATTTATTCTTATAGAAAATTGTGTCAAAATTGTATTTTTATAAAAAACTTTGTCAAAATTTTATTTATATAGATGATTTTTAATTTTTTTTTCTATAGAAAATTTCGTTAATTTTTTTTCTATAGAAAATTTTGCTAAAATGTTTTTTTCTATAGAAAATTTTGTCAAAATTTTTTTGTTATAGAAAATTTTGTCAAAACTTTATTTCTATAAACATTTTGTCAAAATTTTATTTCTACAGAAAAAGTTGTCAAAATTTCATTTCTACAGAAAATTTTGTCAAATTTTTATTTTTATAGAACATTTTGTCAAAATTGTATTTTTATAGAAAGTCTTGTCAAAATTTTATTTCTATAGAAAATTTTTATTTCTATAGAAAATTTTTAGTTGTATAGAAAATTTTGTTAATTTTTTTTTCTATAGAAAATTTTTTTAATTTTTTTTCTATAGAAAATTTTGCTAAAATTTTTTTCTATAGAAAATTTTGTCAAAATTTTATTTCTATAGAAAAATTTGGTAAAATTTTATTTCTATAGAAAATTTTGTCAAAATTTTATTTCTATAGAAAATTTTGTCACCATTTTATTTCTATCGAAAATTTTCACAAAATTTTATTTCTATAGAAAATTTTGTGAATATTTTATTTCTGTAGATAATTTTGTCAAAATTTTATTTTTAAAGAAAATTTTATTCCTATATAAAATTTTATCAACATTTGATTTCAATAGAAAACTTTGTTAAAATTTTATTGCAAAGAAATTTGTCAAAATTTTATTTCTATTGAAAATTTTGGCAGAACTTTATTTTTATAGAAAATTTTGTCAAAACTATATTTTTATAGAAAATTTTGTCAAAAAAAAAAATTTTATCAACATTTTATTTTTATAGAAAATTTTGTCAAAATTTTATTTCTATAGAAAATTTTGTCAAAATTTCATTTCTACTGAAAATTTTGTCAAAATTTTAGTTTTATAGAAAATTTTGTCAATATTTTATTTCTATTGAAAATTTTGTCAAAATTTTATTTCTATTGAAAATTTTGTCAAACTTAATTCCTATAGAAAATTTTGTCAAAATTTTATTTCTATAGAAAATTTTGTCAAAATTGTATTTTTATAGAAAATTTTGTCAAAATCTTATTTCTACAGAAAATTTTGTCAAAATTTTATTTTTATAGAAAATTTTGTCAAAATTGTATTTTTATAGAAAAATTTGTCAAAATCTTATTTCTACAGAAAATTGTGTCAAAATTTTATTTTTATAAAAAATTTTGTCAAAATTGTATTTATATAGAAAATTTTGTTAAATTTTTTTTCTATAGAAAATTTTGCTACAATTTTTCAATAGAAAATTGTGTCAAAAGTTTATTTTTATAGAAAATGTTGTCAAAACTTTTTTTTTTAGAAAATTTTGTCAAAAATTCATTTCTACAAAAAATTTTGTCAACATTTTGTCAAAATTTTGTCATTTTGTCATTGTATTTCTATAGAAAATTTTGTCAAAAATTCATTTCTACAAAAAATTTTGTCAAAATTTTGTCAAAATTTTATTTTTATAGAAAATTGTGTCAAAATTGTATTTTTATAGAAAGTCTTGTCAAAATTTTATTTCTATAGAAAATTTTTATTTCTATAAAAAATTTTTATGTACATAGAAAATTTTGTTAAATTTTTTTCTATAGAAAATTTTGTTAATTTTTATACCCACCATCATAGGATGGGGGTATATTAACTTTGTCATTCCGTTTGTAACACATCGAAATATTGCTCTAAGACCCATAAAGTATATATATTCTGGGTCGTGGTGAAATTCTGAGTCGATCTAAGCATGTCCGCCCGTCCGTCCGTCCGTCTGTTGAAATCACGCTAACTTCCGAACGAAACAAGCTATCGACTTGAAACTTGGCACAAGTAGTTGTTATCGATGTAGGTCGGATGGTATTGAAAATGGGCCATATCGGTCCACTTTTACGTATAGCCCCCATATAAAGGGACCCTCAGATTTGGCTTGTGGAGCCTCTAACAGAAGCATATTTCATCCGATCCGGCTGAAATTTGGTATGTGGTGTTGGTATATGGTCTCTAACAACCATGCAAAAATTGGTCCACATCGGTCCATAATTATATATAGCCCCCATATAAACCGATCCCCAGATTTGGTTTGTGGAGCCTCTAAGAGAAGCATATTTCATCCGATCCGGATGATGGTCTCTAACAATCATGCAAAAATTGGTCCACATCGGTCCATAATTATATATAGCCCCCATATAAACCGATCCCCAGATTTGGTTTGCGGAGCCTCAGAGAGCAGCAAATTTCATCCGATCCGGCTGAAATTTGGTACATGATGTTGGTATATGGTCTCTAATAACCATGCAAAAATTGGTCCACATCGGTCCATAATTATATATAGCCCCCATATAAACCGATCTCCAGATTTGGCTTGCGAAGCCTCAAAGAGAAGCAAATTGCATCCGATCCGGCTGAAATTTGGTACATGGTATTGGTATATGGTATCTAACAACCGTGCAAAAATTGGTCCACATCGGTCCATAATTATATATAGCGCCCATATAAACCGATCCTCAGATTTGGGTTGCGTTTGCCTCAAAGAGAAGCAAATTTCATCCGATCCGCCTGAAATTTGGTACATGATATTGGCATATGGTCTCTAACAACCATGCAAAAATTGGTCCATATCGGTCCATAATTATATATAGCCCCCATATAAAACGTTCTCCAGATTTGACCTCCGGAGCCTCTTGGAGGAGCAAAATTCATCCGATCCGGTTCAAATGAGGAACATGGTGTTAGTATATGGTCGCTAACAACCATACCAAAATTGGTTCAATCACACAAAAATTGGTCCATATCGGTTCATAATCATGGTTGCCACTAGAGCCAAAAATAATCTACCAAAATTTTATTTCTATAGAAAATTTTGTCAAAATTTTATTTCTAGAGAAAATTTTGTTAAAATTTTATTCGGTTCATAATAAAATTTTCATCATTGTCAAAATTTTATTTCTATAGAAAATTTTGTTCAAATTTTATTCGGTTCATAATCAAGGTTGCCACTCGAGCCAAAAATTATCTACCAAGATTTTATTTCTATAGAATATTTTGTCAAAAGTTTATTTCTATAGAATATTTGGTTAAAATTTTATTTCTGTAGAAATGTTTGTCAACATTTTCTTTCTATAGAAAAGTTTGTAAAAATTTTTATTTCTATAGAAAATTTTGTGAAAATTTTATTTCTATAGAAAATTTTGTTAAAATTTTATTTCTGTAGAAAATTTTGTCAAAATTTTATGTCTACTTTGTCAAATTGAATTATATATAGGTATTGGCTCCATCTTTTTTGATTTAATATATACCACGTATGGACTTACATACAATTTAGAAGATGGTGTTAGTTAAGTAATTCGATTGTGGATGGCAGTGTTTAGAAGAAGTTTCTACGCAATCCATGATGGAGGGTACATAAGCTTCGGCCTGGCCGAACTTACGGCCGTATATACTCGTTTTTCTATAGAAAATTTTTCTAATTTTTTTTCTATAGAAAATTTTGTCTATAGAAAAATTGATCAAAATTTTATTTCTATAGAAAATTTTGGCTCTTATATATAAATAAAACTTTACATATTTCTTTGCGGTCTTAAAACTCTTATTTCCAGGCACATGGTATTGTCACAATATCTATTTATAATAAGTTTTTCACCTCAACTGTTTACCAAGTTTTGCTGGAAGGAGAGCCACTGTGGTCCATCGATACACATGCTAATAATCCTGTATATAAAGAGTAATTACATATATCCCGCTTTCGACCAAATTTCCAAATCGTATATTAAATATCCTGAAAATAGGCTACGTTTTATTCAAATTTGTAACATCTCCATATAAAATGCAACGAATATCTTTCCCTTTACTTCCTTTTCGCAATTTCCTATTTTCCCACTAATTTACAAATATACCCTAAAACTGCATTGGCAGTTTTTTTATCTATATCGAGTAACGAATAGTGGTGGGTGCTAAACCCTTGAAACCCATCCAACTAGAATACTAAAACTTAACAGCAGGAAAGTCATATCAGACAAAAGGACAATGAAAAAGCCAAAAAACAGAAAATCGCAAATACCAAAAAACTACGACAAAACAAACAATCCATGATTTCTATTTTGTCTTTCGTAACAGTGCCATAGAAAAAAAAACAAGAGTGTTTAGCAGGATAGAATATTTGTCGTTGGTATTATTGAAGCAAATTCATACCACAGCGTTTCCATAGACACAACAGAAATAAAGCACCAGGAAAACAAAAAAACATCGAAAAAAATTAAAACAAGGAACCATGACCTTTCACCAACTCAAACAGCCAATCGGCAATTGTGGAATATGCCTCTGTAATTCATTGTCGGCAACAAACTTGGATATTAGAGATAGAATGGTTGAGCACATTACTTGAGTTGGCGGTGGTGACACTTGAGGTGGTAACATCAAACGCACTCACCGACATTCTTCGCTAATATTCTTTTGTAGATTCGGATAACTTTAAAATGGAAATTTTGTTTTTTTTGGATAACACTCACATACAGGATAAAGAACTCATGGCGAGGTTGGTGTGTAAGGTAAGGTAAGGTAAGGTTAGGTGGCAGCCCGATGTATCAGGCACACTTAGACTATTCAGTCCATTGTGATACCACATTGGTGAACTTCTCTCTTATCACTGAGTGCTGCCCGATTCCATGTTAAGCTCAATGACAAGGGACCTCCTTTTTATAGCCGAGTCCGAACGGCGTTCCACATTGCTGTGAAACCACTTAGAGAAGCTTTGGAACCCTCAGAAATGTCACCAGCATTACTGAGGTGGGATAATCCACCGTTGAAAAACTTTTTGGTGTTCGGTCGAAGCAGGAATCGAACCCACGACCTTGTGTATGCAAGGCGGGCATGCTAACCATTGCACCACGGAGGTTGGTGTGTAAGGCAAAGGATAAAGTCTATTCCATATTTTGATTTCTTTTCTATATCAGGGCAGAACACTAAAACAATAGTTTTGTCCAAAAATGTTTTACTTGGAATAAGGATTTTAGTATTGATTCCAAGTCAAAGATAATGCGTTTTTTAAAGTAAAGACAATTTAAGGTACGACTTTATTTAGCTTTAAATCTTAAAATCATGAATGGCGTACAATCAGGCATGTACACGCAGAGAAGAAACATGATTGTCACAATCATATTCGAAGAGCAAAATAATATGATAGGAGCTATTTTTGCGGAGACCATGTAACATTTTAAACTGCAACCATGTTGGCTCAATGAACATGGTTCTAAGAAAAATATAATTGTCCTCATCTAAAATGTTATTATATTGATAAAAAGAATTTTGTTTGAATGAAAAGACAATGGTCACGATTTAAAATGTTATGGTATTCATTAAAAATGGTTTTCTCCTAGTTAAAAGAACATGGTCACACGCAGAGAAGAAACATGATTGTCACAATCATATTCGAAGAGCAAAATAATATGATAGGAGCTATTTTTGCGGAGACCATGTAACATTTTAAACTGCAACCATGTTGGCTCAATGAACATGGTTCTAAGAAAAATATAATTGTCCTCATCTAAAATGTTATTATATTGATAAAAAGAATTTTGTTCGAATGAAAAGACAATGGTCACGATTTAAAATGTTATGGTATTCATTAAAAATGGTTTTCTCCTAGTTAAAAGAACATGGTCACAACCTAAAATGTTTTGATCTTTATGAAAAAACTTTTTTCATCGTCGAAAAAAGGACGCCACTTGCGAAAAGAAAACACAAAATTAACTTTATTTGTTTGTTTTTATTTATTTATAAACTAATTCATTGTTTATTTGTATTTATAATGCCGTTCAAGCAAACATCATATATTTTTACACACTCTATTTTATTTCAATTTCAACAATAAGTAATTATTTCATATTTACATCGTGCTCATCAAATGTACAAACGCAGACATCATGTAACTGCAAATAAAAATAAATGATCCATATAGCAAAACGCAGAACAAAAAACAGGTACATTTACATTTCAATTACACTTTCCTTTTTTGTGTTCACATAAAACCACGTGCCACTTCTGAATAAATAAATTAACACAAAACACAGTAAATCCGTATTCTCCGTCCATTCCAAGAAACAATCAACACACGACTGACGCGCAAAATGAAAATCGTGTGTACCTGCTCAATGTTTTTGTAAAATTCTTTTCGCTGCAAAAAAGTTAAAAGATTAAATGGTCACGAAAAAAATGTAAATGGTCTTTATGGCCATGTAATGGTTCTAGACATGTCTATACTTAACCTATAAAAATACTTTTTTCCCTGTAAAAAAGTAAAAAAAAATGAATGGTCAGGTACATGATTTTCCCGACCATATAATGGTCTCAAATTCTATCATTTAAATGATAGAACATGTTTGCGGCATTTGATAACCATTCAAATGCTTATTGCCACCATACATTTTTCTCCGCTTGAAAACTATTTTTACAAAGACAAAATACATGGTTTTCGCGGCAATTACATGCTCTAGATAAGCATTAAATGGATGCGGCAACCATGTCCAAACATGGTTTTTCTGTGCGTGTACGATTTAACTTTTAATGGCAAACAAAAGCTATGAGGACCAAGGTCGGAATGCCGCACCGAACATTTTTTTTTAATATTGAAATATTTTATATAAAATTTTATTAATTTTTTTAGATCCTTAAATAGTAAAAAGTGTGAAATGATAGATTTTTAGTGTTTGGTAGGTTGGTAGAATACTTGCTGTTTTGGAAGATTTTGTAAAACATTTCTCTCCAATTAAGAGGTACTTAAAATATCATTAGAAAAAATTTTTTGAGAAAATTTTCTGTAGAAATAAAATTTTGAGAAAATTTTTTTATAGAAATAAAATTTTGACAAAATTATCTATAGAACGAAAATTTTTCCAAAATTTTCTATAAGAATACAATTTTGACAAAATTTTCTATATAAATAAAATTTAGCCTAAATTTTCTATGGCAATAAAATTTTGAGAAAATTTTCTTTAGAAATAAAATATTTGCAAAATTGTCTATATAAAGAAAATTTTGACAAAAATTTCTATAGAAATAAAATTTTGACAAAATTTTCTATAGTAATAAAATTTTGCCAAAATTTTATATAGAAATAAAATTTTGACAAAATGTTCTATAAAAATAAAATTTAGATAAAATTTTCTATAGCAGTAAAAGTTTGCCAAAATTTTCTATAGAAATAAAATTTTGACAAAATTTTCTATAGAAATAAAATTTTGCAAAAATTTTCTATAGAAATAAAATTTTGAGAAAATTTTCTATAGAAATAAAATTTTGAGAAAATTTTCTTCAGAAATAAAATTTTAACAAGATTTTCTATATAAATAAAATTTTGACATTTTTTTGTATACAAATAAAATTGTGACAAAATTTTCTATAAATATATTTTTTTCTATAGAAATAACATTTTGACAAAATGTTCTATTAGAATAAATATTTTAAAAAATTTTCTATAGAAATAACATTTTGAGAAAATTTTCTTTAGGAATACAATTTTAACAAAATTTTGACAAAATTTTCTAAAAAAATAAAATTTGGACATAATTTTCTATAGAAATAAAATTTAGACAACATTTTCTATAGAAATAAAATTTAAACAAAATTTTCTATAAAAATAAAATTTTGCCAAAATATTCTATAGCAGTAAAATTTTGCCAAAATTTTCTATAGAAATACAATTTTGACAAAATTTTCTTTAGAAATACAATTTTGACAAAATTTTCTATAGAAATAAAATTTTGACAAAAGTTTCTATAGGAATAAAATTTTGACAAAATTTTCTATAGAAATAAAATTTTGAAAAAAAGTTTCCATAGAAATAAAATTTTGAAAAAAAACTTTCCACAGAAATAAAATTTAGAGAAAATTGTCTATAGAAATAAAATCTTGAGAAAACTTTCTATATATAAAATGAAATAGAATTTGGACAATATTTTCTATATAAATAGAATTTTGACACGATTTTCTATAGCAATAAAATTTTGATACAATTTTCTATTAGAATAAAAATTTAAAAAAAAAATTCTATAGAAATAAAATTTTGAGAAAATTTTCTCTAGGAATAAAATTTTAACAAAATTGTCTCTAGATACAAAATGTTGACAAAATTTTCTATAAAAATAAAATTTAGACACATTTTTATATAGAAATAAAATTTAGAAAAAATTTTCTATGTATAAATATAAAATTTTGCCAAAATTTTCTATAGAAATAAAATTTTAACAAAATTTTCTTTAGAAATACAATTTTGACAAAATTTTCTATAGAAATAAAATTTTGACAAAATTTTCTATAGAAATAACATTTTGACAAAATTTTCTATAGAAATAAAATTTTGACAAAATTTTCTGTATAAATAAAATTTTGATACGATTTTCTATAAAAATAATTTTTTTTCTATAGAAAAAAAAAAATGTGACAAAATATCTATAGAAATAAAATTTTAACAAAATTTTCTATAGAAATAAAATTTTAACAAAATTTTCTATAGAAATAAAATTTTAACAAAATTTTCTGTAGAAATAAATTTTGACTGAAATTTTAATAGAAAAAAAAATGGACAAAATTTTCTATAGAAATAAAATTTTTGTTATTTTTTTATTTCAGCTTAAAACCATATATTGACTAAACTACAAGAGTAGCTTAACCAACAGAGGAAAAGAATGTTTGTCAAATTTATTTGGGCAAAGCCCTATAGACTGCAAGATGGTTGGATGGACGCACGTTTCGGAATTACCACATTCCTCATCAGCATCCTCTACTTGCAGCAAAACTATCAACCAATTATCAGAATAAATTCAGGCAGTTTATTAAACCCAACAAAAACCACACTTGAACCCTCCGAAAAAAGGTTTTACATTGATAGCTGGCTTATGCCGAAATAAATTCGAAACAAACATATCTCTTTTCCTATGCCACTGTCAAATCATCGATTTGAATTCATATGGCTGGGTTTATTTTGAGCGTGCCTCCTCTTCTTTTTCCATTTGATTTGTTTTGTTATTGTTGGTTTTGTTCTTTAAGCATTGTTGTTATTTTTTTATTTCAGCTTAAAACCATATATTGACTAAACTACAAGAGTAGCTTAACCAACAGAGGAAAAGAATGTTTGTCAAATTTATTTGGGCAAAGCCCTATAGACTGCAAGATGGTTGGATGGACGCACGTTTCGGAATTACCACATTCCTCATCAGCATCCTCTACTTGCAGGGAGGGTTCAAGTGTGGTTTTTGTTGGGTTTAATAAACTGCCTGAATTTATTCTGATAATTGGTTGATATTTTTGCTGCAAGTAGAGGATGCTGATGAGGAATGTGGTAATTCCGAAACGTGCGTCCATCCAACCATCTTGCAGTCTATAGGGCTTTGCCCAAATAAATTTGACAAACATTCTTTTCCTCTGTTGGTTAAGCTACTCTTGTAGTTTAGTCAATATATGGTTTTAAGCTGAAATAAAAAAATAACAACAATGCTTAAAGAACAAAACCAACAATAACAAAACAAAACAAATGGAAATAAAATTTTGACAATATTTTCCATAGAAATAAAATTTGGACAAAATTTTCTATAGAAGTGAAATTTGGACAAAATTTTCTATGGAAATAAAATTTTAACAAAATTGTCTATAACAATAAAATTTTGAATGAAATTATAATAGAAAAAAATTTACAAAATTTTCTATAGAAATAGGATTATGACAAAATTTTCTATAGAAATAAAATTTTGACAATATTTTCCATAGAAATAAAATTTGGACAAAATTTTCTATAGAAATAAAATTTTGACAAAATTTTCTATAGAAATAAAATTTGAAAAGATTTTCTATAGAAATAAAATTTTGAGAAATTTTTCTATAGAAATAAATTTTTCTCTAGAAAAAATGTTCTATATAAATAAAATTTTGACACGATAAAAATAAAATTTAGACAAAATTTTCTATAGCAATAAAATTTTGCCAAAATTTTCTATAGAAATAGAATTTCGACAAAATTGTCCATAGAAATAAAGTTATGAAAAAATTTTCTATAGAAATAAAATTTTGAGAGAATTGTCTATAGAAATAAAATTTTGACAAAATTTTCTATAGAAATAGAATTTTGACAAAATTTTCTATACAAATACATATTTGAGAAAAGTTTCTATAGAAATACAATTTTGAGAAAATTGTCTATACAAATAAAATGATGATGGTTGCGGCGTGGATTTCGATGACGACAAATAGCTTTATTTCTGAATGCTGTAGATCAAAATGCTTTTGTATGTTTGTACACAATAAATTGAACTGTCACTGGAATAAATCTATCAGCTGCCAGACATCATCTACATATGGAATCGGGTATAATTATTTTTAATGAGAAGTTGGAATTGGATTGCACTTCGAGAATATCTCCGTTCGTTATAAGAAAAATAAAACAATCTATCCTTTCTTATAACCCTTAATTATTTCTCCAGCGACCTTCCGAATGTCGGTAACATAAGTCCCAGAAATGAAAACAAACAGGGCGTACCAAACGGTTGATCGTCGTCTTTGCCTGGTTGCATTTCAAATAAACGACTGAAACAATAAAAGTGGACGAGACAACAAAGAATGCAAACGCCAAATAAGAACATAAAAGCCAATCCAACACAAGAGCCAAGGATATCAGGATGTAAAGAGAGAACATTTTTCAAAACAAAAAAAAAAAAAATCGAAAACAGCGAAGAACAACATGGTAAACCTTAAAAGCCATTTGAATGCTTAAAACTGATGCCCCTTACCATGAGCTGTATAAAAAAAGGCACATGTTTAATAGCGGATAAATAAAAAAATGCATAATAGGGATAGAAAAGTCGAAAATCGAATTTTCTACTAATTGAATTTTTGTAATCGTCAAAATCGTTTGATTAGTTTTTTTTTGAAAGTCCAGACAACTCTAATAATCAAACTTTTGTGTGTGACAAACTCGCCTTTCGATGTTTTTTTGATATCTGGTTGGGGATTGGAAGCTGCCCTTTGCCCGACTTTTTCAACATTGGACCAACGTTGTCAGATTTTCTTAGAATTTCAAAATTTTGGTATCTAGTCAAAGATCCACTCTTTATTTTTCGATATTTTGTGTGGGAGCGGGATCTCCCCTTTGCCCGACTTTTTTTACAGTACAGTGAAAAAACTAAACTAGTCACAATGAGTTACCCGATTCAGTCACCCAGAATTGACACAGCAAATTGACACAAGAAATAAACCATTAGAGTAAAATTTTGTGTTCGCCCGGAACCATCCGTGATCCATCCCACCAATAAATTGAATTCGGTATCCATGTGAATTTAGAAATAACCTCAAATCCTTTGGATTTTTTTTCGGAAGGATTATCTTATCCTGCGAAATAATCTATGAATCTATGATATGGTTGCGATAGTCTTTAACAAATAGTCCGGCCGTGTTCGGGAAGTCGTCCTCATATGTAGTTGTGCAATTTAAATTTTTTGGTAGCAAAACCCAACATCTACTTTTTTCAATACATCTCTTGATTTGTTCATACAATGAACAATTTTTCGTTCCATAAATAAACTCTGACTTCATTTGAGGAAAACCAATAAACAACAAAAATAAAATGTTACATTCTGTGTTTTTTAGTCCATACGTAACTTTGTTCTTCAAGTAAAACTAAGAGATGGGCACGTTCTTGTGCTGGCAGCCAACTATAAAAGACTTGCAACGAATTTAAATGTTATACAGTTTCGACAACAGACCAAAAATAAAAACCCCCTCCCATATATGGTAGTAAAACAAAATATTTGCATATATTTTAAGCAACGTTTGTTTTGGAAACTTGAAATGCACGTCACTTAACCCTATTCCTACGTCAATTGAAACAATTAAGTGCAATTTTTATTTACACCATAAATATTGAGGGGTTTTGTTTGAAAATTTTCGTTTGTCAAAATTTACATATTTGCTGAGCTTGTTTTTATGGATAACTATATTTAATGGCATTGTATTGAAGAGAATGCTTTGGTAAGGGATGCAAGAAAGTTTTATTTTTTTATAGTGAAACCCGATTTACTTGTAATCACGGTTGCCACTCGTGCCGAACATAATCTACTAAAATTTTAAGAAATTTTACAAAAAATCTATCAAATTAAAAAAATCAAATTTTGAAGTTTTTGATCAAATTTTTGTTTAAATTTATTGCTATAGAAAATTATTTCTATTGAACATTTTTACAAAATTTTATCTTTATTAAAATTTTGGCAAATTTTTATTTCTATAGAAAATTTTGTCAAGATTTTATTTCTATAGAAAATTTTCTCAAAATTTGATTTCTATAGATGATTTTCTCAAAATTTTATTCCTATATAAAATTTTGTCAAAATTTTTTTCTCAAAATTTTATTTCTATAAATGGTTTTGTCAACATTTTATTTCTATAGAAAATTTTGTTTGTTTTTATTTCTATAGACAATTTTATAAACATGTTATTTCTATAGTAAATGTTAGCAAAATTTTATTTATATAGACAATTTTCTCAAAATTTTATTTCTATAGAAAATTTTGTCAAAATTTTATTTTTATAGAAAATTTTGTCAAAATTCTATTTCTATAGAAAATTTTGTCAAAATTTTATTTCTATAGAAAATTTTGTCAAAATTTTATTTATAAAGAAAATTATGTCAATATATTATTTCTATAGAAAATGTTGCCAAAGTTTTATTTTTAAAGAAAACTTTGTCAAAATTTTATTTCTGTAGAAATTTTTCTCAAAATTTTATTTCTAAAGAAAATTTTGTCAAAATTTTATTTATAAAGAAAATTGTGTCAATATATTTTTTCTATAGAAAATTGGCAACATTTTATTTATAAAGAAAACTTTGTCAATATGTTATTTGTATAGAAAATTTTGTCAAAATTTTATTTTTATATCTAATTATACAATTATTTTTCGAGCTTTATGGATAGATAGATTACGGAACATGGTTAATAGAGCCATTGAAAAGAAAACGCCAGATACAAATCTATACACGCCTGGACTGTACATGTTTCGGTTCGGGCGAATGAACCTTTCCACAGCCTTTAGTATAGATCTGGCTGGGAGAGATAACTCAATTTTGGGCCCTTTATGCTAACTCCTTATGGAGAAAACATTTGGGAAATTTCCTCTTACAAATTGAATCATCTTTTCTCCCACTGTACATCATATTTTCATATAACTTACAAGTCCCTTAATCTTATTTTTATTTCGTTTTGTTACATAGTAATGCAACAACACGAAATTTATTTTTAGAAAGCTAATTTGTTAGAATTTTATTTTTATTGAAAATTTTATCAAAATGTTATTTCTATAGAAAATTTTCTTTAGAAAATTTTGTCAAAATTTTTATTTCTATAGAATGTTTTGTCCAAATTACTTTTTATACCCTGCGCCACACTGTGGAACAGGGTATTATAAATTAGTGCATATGTTTGTAACACCCAGAAGGAGACGAGATAGACACATGGTGTCTTTGGCAATAATGCTCAGGGTGGGTCCCTGAGTCGATATAACCATGTCCGTCTGTCCGTCCGTCCGTCTGTCTGTGAACACATTTTTGTGATCAAAGTCTAGGTCGCAATTGAAGTCCAATTGCCTTCAAATTTGGCACATGTTCCTAATTTGGGTCAGAATAGAACCCTATTGATTTTGGAGGAAATCGGTTCAGATTTAGATATAGCTCCCATATATATCTTTCGCCCGATATGCACTACTATGGACCCAGCCAGAGTTTTATACCGATTTGCTTGAAATTTTGTACAAACATAACACTTAGTCGTATAGTCAAGTGTGCAAAATTTGATTGAAATCGGTTCAGATTTAGATATAGCTCCCATATATATCTTTCGCCCGATATGGACTTATATGGCCCCAGAAGCCAGATTTTTGGCCGAATTTGGTTGAAATTTTGCACTAGGAGTACAATTAGTAGTATAGTCAAGTGTGAAAAATTTGATTGAAATCGGTTCAGATTTAGATATAGTTCCCATATATATCTTTCGCCCGATATGGACTAATATGGTCCTAACAGCCAGAGTTTTGGCCCAATTTGGTTGAAATTTTGCGCAGAGAGTAGAATTAGCATTGTAGCTATGCGTGCCAAATTTGGTTGAAATCGATTCAGATTTAGATATAGCTCCCATATATAGCTTTCGCCCGATTTAGACTCATATGACCACAGAGGCCAATTTTTTGCTCCGATTTAGTTGAAATTTTGCACAGGGAGTAGAATTAGCATTGTAGCTATGCGTGCCAAATTTGGTTGAAATCGGTTCAGATTTAGATATAGCTCCCATATATATGGTTTTCTGATTTCGACAAAAATGGTCAAAATACCAACATTTCCCTTGTAAAATCGCCACTGCTTAGTCGAAAAGCTGTCAAAATGACTCTAATTTTCCTAAACATCTATTACATATATATTGAGCGATAAATCACAAAAAAATTTTTGCGAAGTTTCCTTAAAATTGCTTCAGATTTAAATTTTCCCATATTTTTTTAATAACATTGTGTTCCACCTTAGGGCATTAGCCGACTTAAATTTCGAGTCTATAGATTTTGTAGAAGTCTATCAAATTCTGTCCAGATCGAGTGATATTTAAATGTATGTATTTGGGACAAACATTTATATATAGCCCCCAACATATTTGACGGATGTGATATGATGGCATCGAAAATTTAGATCTACAAAGTGGTGCAGGGTATAATATAGTAGGCCCCGCCCGACTTTAGACTTTCCTTACTTGTTTCCTTTAGTTCCGAAGGCACTTTTTTCTTGGTGTTGGCAAGATCTAACCAATATCCTTGTAAAATCGTCACTGCTGAATACCAAAAATTGTAAATGTAACTCAAATTGTCCTATATCTCGAATACATAAGTATCGCCTGATAAATCATAAATTGCATTAAAATTTCTCTCGTTTCATATTTCCTATATCTGTTTACTAACATTGTGTTTCATTCCAGTGCGTTAGCCGATTTCAATTTTAATTCTAGAGATTTTGTAGTACAAAAAATTTTCTCCATTATAAGTATTTGTATCTGGAAATGCAAATCTTTCTATAGCTCCAAGCAAATTAGTTGAGATGGTAACACAAATGTTGGTCTACATAGTGGTGAAGGGTATAATATAGTCGGCCCCGCCCGACTTTAGACTTTACTTACTTGTTTTTCTATATAAAAATTTTGTCAAAATTTTACTTCTATAGAAAATTTTGTCAAAATTTTATTTCTATAGAAAATTTTGTCAAAATTTATTTCTATAGAAAATTTTCTCAAAACTTTTGTTCTATAGAAAATTTTGTCAAAATTTTATTTCTATAGAAAATTTTGTCAAAATTTTATTTTATTTATGTACGGTGACTTGCGAAACGAACAGCAGCACAAGAACTCAAGTTAGATACAAAATCCCAGAAGATGGTTAGTGGCACTAACCGATATATTTGAAATAAATATTAAAACAAATCAATAATCGATTGTGTCTATGACCTCAAGCCGAACAAAATTAATAATCAAAATTTTATTTCTATAGAAAATTTTTTCAAAATTTTATTTCTATAGAAAATTTTGTCAAAATTTTATTTTATTTATGTACGGTGACTTGCGAAACGAACAGCAGCACAAGAACTCAAGTTAGATACAAAATCCCAGAAGATGGTTAGTGGCACTAACCGATATATTGGAAATAAATATTAAAACAAATCAATAATCGATTGTGTCTATGACCTCAAGCCGAACAAAATTAATAATCAAAATTTTATTTCTATAGAAAATTTTTTCAAAATTTTATTTCTATAGAAAATTTTGTCAAAATTTTATTTCTATAGAAAATTTTGTCGAAATTTTATTTCTATAGATATTTTTCTCAAAATGTTATTTCTATAGATAATTTTCTCAAAATCTTATTTCTATAGAAAATGTTAGCATAATTTTATTTCTATGGAAACTGTTGTCAAAATTTTATTTCTATAGAATTTTTTTTTTAAAATTGTATTTCTATAAAAAATTTTGTCAAAATTTTATTTCTATAGAAAATTTTGTCAAAATTTGATTTCTATAGAAAATTTTGTCAAAGTTTCATTTCTATAGAAATTTTTGTCAACATATTATTTCTATAGAAAATTTTGTCAAAATGTTATTTCTATATAAAAATTTAGTTAAAAATTATAGAAGATAGAAGATTTTTAAAGTTTTATTTCTTAAGGTGATTTTGTCGAAATTTAATTTCTATAGGTTATTTTGTCAAAATCTTATTTCTATAGAGAACTTTGGCAAAATTTTATTTATTAAGAAAACTTTGTCAAAATTTTATTTCTATAGAAAATTTTGTCAAAATTTTATTTCTATAAAAAATCTTATCAAAATTGTATTTTAATAGAATGTTTTGTTAATTTTTGTTTGTTTTGTAAATATTTTGTCATAATTTTATTCCTATAGAAAATTTTGTCAAAATCTTGTTTTCTATAGGTGATTTTGTCAAAATTTTATTTCTATAGAAAATTTTGTCAAAATGTTACTCCTAAAGAAAATTTCGTCAAATTTTTATTTCTATAGAAAATGTTTGTCAAAATTTTATTTCTTTAGAAAATTTTGTCAAAATTTTATTTCTATAGAAAATTTTGTCAAAATTTTATTTCTATAGGAGATTTTTCAAAGTTTTATTTCTATAGGTGATTTTGTCAAAATTTTATTTCTATAGAAAATTTTGGCAAAATTTTATTTATAAAGAAAACTTTGTCAAAATTTTATTTCTATAGAAAATGTTGTCAAAATTTTATTTTTATAGAAAATTTTGTTTTTATAGAAAATTTTATTTTTATAGATGATTTTGTCAAAATTTTTTTTCGATATAAAATGCTGTGGAGATTTTATTTCTTTAGAAAATTTTGTTAAAATTTTATTTCTATAGAAAATTTTGTCAAAATCTTATTTATATAGAAAATTTTGTCAAAATTTTATTTCTATATAAGATTTTTCAAAGTTTTATTTCTGTAGGTGATTTTGTCAAAATTTTCGTCACAAATTTATTTCTATAGAAAATTTTGTCAAAATTTATTTCTATAGAAGATTTTTATACTCTCCACCATAGGATGGGGGGTATATTAACTTTGTCATTCCGTTTGTAACACATCGAAATAGTGCTCTAAGGCCCCATAAAGTATATATATTCTGGGTCGTGGTGAAATTCTGAGTCGATCTGAGCATGTCCGTCCGTCCGTCTGTTGAAATCACGCTAACTTCCGAACGAAACAAGCTATCGACTTGAAACTTGGCACCAGTAGTTGTTATTGATGTAGGTCGGATGGTATTGCAAATGGGTCATATCGGTCCACTTTTACGTATAGCCCCCATATAAACGGACCCCCAAATTTGGCTTGCGAGGCCTCTAAAAGAAGCAAATTTCATCCGATCCGGCTGAAATTTGGTTCATGGTGTTTTTATATGGTCTCTAACAACCATGCAAAAATTGTTCCATATCGGTCCATAATTATATATAGCCCCCATATAAACCGATCCCCCGATTTGGCTTGCGGAGCCTCTAAGAGAAGCAAATTTCATCCGATCCGGCTAAAATTTGGTTCATGGTGTTAGTATATGGTCTCTAACAACCATGCAAAAATTGGTCCATAATTATATAAACCGATCACCAGATTTGACCTCCGGAGCCTCTTGGAAGACCAAAATTCATCTGATTCAGTTGAAATTTGGTACGTGATGTTAATATATGGCCTCAAACACCCATGCAAAAATGTGTCGATATCGGTCCATAATTATATATAGGCCCCATATAAACCGATCCGCAGATTTGACCTCCGGAGCACCTTGGAAGAGCAAAATTCTTCACATTCGGTTGAAATTGGTACGTGATGTTAGTATAGGGTATCCAACAACCATGCAGGAATTGGTTCCTATCAGTCCATAATAATATATAGCTCCCATATAAACCGATCCCCAGATTTGACCTCCGGTGCCTTTTGGAGAAGCAAAATTCATTCGATCTGGTTGAAATTTGGTACGTGGGGGTAGTATATGATATTTAACAACCATGTGAGTTGAAATTTGTGGATGACAGTCTTTCGTAGAAGTTTCTACGCAGTTCGGCCAGGCCGAATCTTATGTACCCTCCACACATAAGATTCGGCCTGGCCGAACTTACGGCCGTATATACTTGTTCAAAATTTGTCAAAATTTTATTTCTATAGAAACTTTTTTGAAAATTTTATTTCAGATTTTGTCAGAATTTTATTGCTATGGAAAATTTTGTCAAGATTTTATTTCTATAGAAAATTTTGTCAAAATTTTATTTTTATAAAATTTTTTAATAAAAGTAAAATTTTGTAAAAAAAATTTTGTCAATTTTTTTTTCAATAGAAAATTTTGCCTTTTTTTCTATAGAAAATTGTGTCAAAATTTTATTTCTATAGAAAATATTGTCAAAATTTTATTTCTATAGATGATTTTGCCAAATTTTTATTTCTACAGAAAATTTAGTCAATTGTTTTTTTTATAAAAAGTTTTGTCAAAATTTTAGTTCTATTGAAAATTTTTTATAGAAATAAAATTTTGTCATGTTTTTTTCTATAGAAAATTTTGTCAAAATTTGTCAAAATTTTATTTCTATAGAAAATTTTGTCAAAATTTTATTTCTGTAGAAAATTTTGTCAACATTTCATTTCTATAGAAAATTTTGTCAACATTTTATTTGTACAGAAAATTTTGTCAAAATTTTATTTCTATAGAAAATTTTGTCAATATTTTATTTCTGTAGAAAATTTTGTCAGCATTTTATTTCTATATGAAATTTTTTCAAAATTTTATTTCATTGGAAAATTTTCTCAAAATTTTATTTCTATAGAAAATTGTTGTTAAAATTTTATTTCTGTAGAAAATTTTCTCAATATTTTATTTCTATAGGAAATTTTTTCAAGATTTTATTTCGTTGGAAAATTTTTTCAAAATTTTATTTCTATAAAAAATTTTGTCAAAATTTTATTTCTATAGATAATTTTCTCAAAATTTTATTTCTATACAAAATTTTGTCAAAATTTTATTTCTATAGAAAATTTTGTCAAAATTTCATTTTTATAGAAAATTTTGTCATCATTTTATGTCTATAGAAAAGTTTGTCAAAATTTTATTTCTATAACAAATTTTGTCAATTTTTTTAGTGTACTGACCATCGTGATATCTGTCATTTAAAGCAACGGAAATGCTTAATCATTATAACCTTCACCACTAATGTGGTACAGGGTATAATAAGTTTGTGCATTTTTATGTAACGCAAAGAAGGAAAAGTCTGAGACCCATCGTTTAGTATACCGATCGTCTTAGAATTAAATTCTGAGTCGATTTAGCAATGTCCGTCTGTCTGTCTGTCTGTTCATGTATTTTTGTGCGCAAAGTACAGGTTGCAGTTTAAGTCCGATCGTCCTCAAATTTGGCGCAGAGTTGTTTTGGGGAACAAAGACGATCGCTATTGATTTTGGAAAAAATCGGTTCAGATTTAGATATAGCTGTCACATATATTTATCCCCGATCTGGTTATAATTGGCGTGTTTATCAACCGATGTTCTTCAAATTCCGTGCATCCGAATATTTTATGAGTCTCGAGAAACTTGCAAAATATTATCCAAATCGGTTCAGATTTAGATATAGCTCCCATATATATCTTTCGTCCGATTTGGACTTATATGGCCACAAAAGCCAGAGTTTTGCCCTGAATGGCTTCAAATTTTTCACAAGGAGTACGTTTAATAGTATCGGTAAATGTGCCAAATTTGGTTGAAATCGGTTCATATTAGATATAGCTTCCATATATATCTTTCGCCCGATTTGGACTTATATGGCCTCAAAAGCCAGAGTTTTGCCCTGAATTGCTTCAAATTTTGCACAAGGAGTACGTTTAATAGTATCGGTAAGTGTGCCACATTTGGTTGAAATCGGTTCATATTTAGATATAGCTCCCATATATGTCTTTCGTCCGATTTGGACTTATATGGCCTCAAAAGCCAGAGTTTTGCCCTGAATTCCTTCAAATTTTGCACAAGGACTTTTGCACGCCCGACTTGACCAAATAATATCACAACCCACTCGTTGCCCTATATCTTGGCGGGATCTAACCAATATCCTTGTAAAATCGCCACTGCTAAGTAGCAAAAATTTTAAATATTACTAAAATTGTCCTATATCTCGAATACATATGTATCACCTGATAAATCATAAATGCTCTTTTGTACAATTGCATTAAAATTTCTCTCGTTTCATATTTCCCATATTTTTTATTAACATTGTGTTTCATCCCAGGGCGTTAGCCGATTTAAATTTTAATTCTAGAGTTTTTGTAAAAGTACAAAAAATTGTCTCCAATAAAGTGGAAATGCAAACCTTTATATAGACCCAGCAAATTTGAAGTAGTTGAGATGGTAACACAAATATTGTCTACATAGTGGTGAAGGGCATAATATAGTCGGCTCCGCCCGACTTTAGACTTTACTTACTTGTTTTCATATATTTCTTGCTGTACACAGGTGTCATGTGAATGCGAAATGTCAATAAAAATCGTCATATTTATCTATATGAGCATCGATACTCATAAATTTCATGACCATAACATTTTTCCGTATAATTTCATTAAATATGTTATATCTATAAATAAACTCATAAAAATGCAGATTTTGCAAAACCAAACTTAAATAGAACGTAATGTCTGTGTAGTACGAGTATAAATAAAATAAAAAAACAACACTTAATAGTTTCAATTGACGTAGAGATAGGGTTAAGTGACGTGCATTTCAAGTTTCGAAAACACACATAGCTTAAAATATATATGCATATATTTTTTTGTTTTTACTTTTTTTTTATCGGGGTACTTTATTTTTGGTGTGGTTTTCAAATAACGTATATACTGTGTAACATTTAAATTCGTTTCGAGTCCTTTACAGTTGGCTGCCGGCAGAAGAACGTGCCAATTTCATATGCATATGCTTAAAGAGCAAACTAAGCAAGCAAGGTTTAAGTAACCACAGAGAGTAAAATTTTATTTGATTTTGTTCAAGTGTAGTCAAATCTCCTGATATGAAAATAAGACATTTAAAAAAACGTTGAAATATTACTTGTAAGCAACGAATATATTTACAATTCGAATGAGATCTTTTCTATTTGTTGAATAACAAAAAAATTAAAACGATTCGCTTGAAGTATTTAGATTAATTTGTGTTTTACCATTTGAGAAATTCTTCATTGCAAAAAGAAATCCACCTAATACGAAAAATTTGCATTCATAATTTCAGGAGTATATTTTGTCTACATTGCTTGAGAATAGAAGAAACTAGGGATTGTGATGACGATCAAAAAGTCGACTTTTAGATTTTGAAGTCAAGACTAACGGGTGATACGGTCAAAATTTGGTCTGAACATCCCTCATTTTGAAGGTGTGTGTGTGTAGAATGTTGTTTCTATTTTGATTTTGGAATTCACTCTTCAGAAGAGCAGCGTATCAAAATTTTGCTCGCGCATCGCAAAAATCCGAGCTACTCGCACGCAAAGCTGCCAAAATCGCTAAAAGTTGCCAAATCAACCGTTACAAATGTAATTAAAGTGTTTGGGGAACGTTTGTCGACAGCCATGAAGTCTGGATCGGGGGGAAATCGAAAACCGGAAGCCGCTGAGACGACAAAGAGTGTTGCCGGTAGTTTCAAGCGAAACCCTAACCTCTCTCTCCGAGATGCCGCAAATAAGCTGGTTGTATCGTCTACAACCGTGCATCGAGCCAAAAAACGAGCCGGACTATCGACTTACAAGAAGGTAGTGACCAGGGCTGTGGAGTCGGAGTCGGAGTCTTGGAGTCGGAGTCTGAAGATTTGGCTGGAGTCGGAGTCGGAGTCGGAGTCGTAAAAATTTTGCTCGACTCCGACTCCGGCTAAACCAAATTTTTTAAAACACTTCACATTTTTGTAACTAAAAAAGTTTTTACGCAAATTAGTTTCCAATGCGTTATGCATTCGATCAATGTACACCACGATTGGAAATAAAAATCAACTTCCAATTACGGCTATCATTTTATGTTTCCTAGAATGTTAGACTAGCAAATGGGCTGGATCGATCCATTTTAATCCGCATATCAATTTATTTGAAATAATTCGAACAATAATTCGAATTTATTGTTTTTTATTTTATTTAAGGCTATATACCTACACACATATGAGAGAAAAAATTGTCAAAGCTGTTTTTTATTGAAAATTTTGTCACTATTGTATTTATAAGGAATGTTTTGTCAAAATTTAATTTCTATAAAAAAATTATTCGAAATATTATTACTATAGAAAATTTTTTTCCTATAGAAAATTAAGTCAACATTTATTTCTATAGAAAATAAAAAATAAAACAAGTATATACAGCAGTATGTTCGTCCGGGCCAAATCATAAATACCCACCACCATGAATCAAATATACTAATTTCCTTAGAAAATTTCATGAGGGTTTGATGACAGATCAGTTTAACCAGTTCGCATCCCGAAAATAAATGCAAAGATTTTACCTATCAGATTCCGGATTTATAAGAACTATTTTTGTTTGAGTTTTAAAGGAATCATAAACATATCCTGTAAATGTGCAAGAAAATTAAGAAAAAATACCTTGATTTGAAATCTAAAATCTATAGTACACCAACTGTTTTATGATTACGAGAAGTAATATCTGGCAAATTTACATTTATGGTAAATGCACCTTCTGTACCCTCAATATCTGAAATCGGTCTATATGGAGGCCTTACCAGCGTTGCAACAACGAATTTTTATTTTGGACCAAATTTTTCCAAAATTCGTACCAGGGGACCAGTTTTCTAATTTAAATTAAAATAATTTAAAAGTTACAATTTTTCTAAAATTTTTCTTCGAAAGAAAATTTTTTCAAAATTTTATTGTCCATGTTTTATTTCTATAGAAAATTTGGTCCAAATTTTATTTCAATAGATTTCATTTTAGCCAAAATTTCAATTTAGCCAAAATTTAATTTCTATAGAAAATGTAGCCAAAGTTTAATTCTATTGAAAATTTAGCCAACATTTAATTTCTGTAAAAAATTTAGCCAAAATTTGTACAAAATTTTTGCATAATATTGTATCCCAAATTTTTTTAAGAAGCTTATTTCTATACAAAATTTTGTTAAAATTTTATTTCTATGAAAAATTTTTTAAAATTTTATTTCTATGAAAATTTTGTTAAAATTTTATTTCTATAGAAATTTTTGTCCAAATGTTATTTCTGCAGAAAAATTCCATTTGGTCTGACCATCGGACCAACTTCAATAATTGTTTGGGTCTATTTTGGTCAATCGGACTAATGGGGCTACGCCAAAAACATGGAAGGATACGTACAGTATTCAGCATATCTATTGTAGTTCTAGAATATAGACCCCAAAACGGAGGGCCGGTTTATAAGGGGACTATATCAAAAACTGGACCGATACACAATATATTCGTCACACCTCTTAATGGTCCTAGAATACCTCCAGATTTCAAATTTCAGGCAAATTGGATAAAAACTACGGATTGTAGAAGTCCAAGAAGTAAACTCGTAACATCGGTCTAAAAGGGGGCTACATCAAAACTTCGTCCGATAGTGACCATCTTCGGCACGCCTTGTAATGGTCCTATAATACCTCTAGATTTCCAACTTCAGACAAATTGGATAAAAACTACGGATTCTAGAAGCTCAAGAAATAAAATCGGGAGTTCTGTCTATATGGGAGCTATATTAAAACATGGTCCGATAATCACCATTTTCAGCACTCCTCCTTATAGCCCTAGAATACCTCTAGGTTTCCAATTTCTGGCAAATAGGATAAAAACTACGGTTTTTATAAGCCCAAGACCCCAAATCGGGCGATCGGTTGATATGGGAGCTATATCAAAACCTGGACCGATCTAGCTCATCTTCGACATGACAAACTTATTATACCCCTGTCACCATTCTATGGTGGTGGGTATAAAAATATTTTTATGTAGAAAATTTTGTCAAAAATTTATTTCTATAGAAAATTTAGCCAAAATTTTGCTTCTATAGAAAATTGTGCAAAATTTTATTTACACAAAAAATTTTCCAATATTTCTATTAATAATTTTTTCAAATTTTTTTCCATAGAAAATTGTGCCAAAATTTTGTTACTATAGATTTTTTTATACAAAATTTATACAACATTTTATGTCGATAGAAAATTTAGTCAACATTTTATTTTTATAGAAAATGTAGTCTAAATTTTCTTTCTATAGAAAATTTTGCAGCATTTTATTTCTTTAGAAAATTTTGCAAAATTTTATTTACTACACAAAAAATTTTCCAAAAATTTCTATTGATATTTTTTTCAAAATTTTATTTCTATAGAAAAATTTGTCAAAATTTGTTTACT
The DNA here is from genome assembly GCF_050003625.1 of Haematobia irritans. Lineage (NCBI taxonomy): Eukaryota > Metazoa > Arthropoda > Insecta > Diptera > Muscidae > Haematobia > Haematobia irritans. The sequence continues at coordinate 155,180,320 of NC_134397.1, read as the reverse complement.
ATAGTCTTTTTATAGAAAATTTGGTAAAAATTTATTTATATAGAAAATTTTCTCAAACATTTATTTATATAGAGAATTTAGTTCAAATTTGGTTTCTATAGAAAATTTTGCAAACTTTTATTTACTACACAAAAATTTTTCCAAAATTTCTATTTATATTTTTTTCACAATTTTATTTCTATAAAACAATTTGTCAAAATTTTATTTATGTAGCAAATTTTCTCAAATTTTTTTCTTACTGATACTCACTGCTAAGTCGAAAACTGGTAAAAGTGACTCAAATTTTGCTATATAAAAAATTATGAATGTTTCCCAAATATTGCACGAGATTTTGTAGAAGTCTGATTTCAGATTTTATCAAAATGTTGATCTAAATACAAAGTTGTGCAGAGTATGTTACAATCGGCCCGCCCGACTTTAGACTTTCTTTGCATTTTTATTTTTTGCTATAATTGTGTTACGTCCCATAACGTTAGATTTAAATTTTAGGTACAGAGATTTTCTAGAAGTATATACAATTTTGTCTAAATCGATTCAGATTCAAATTCATGCATATGGGAATATAACCCTTTATAATAATTTTCGTCCACAAATACATATACTGTCGGTATCTTCTCATATTATGATGGGTATTTATATCATTATTTTATTTATTAAACATTGCCCTAAATTTGAAATAAAGAGTTTAATTGGTATAAATGCGAAATTAAGACCTTTCTTGCACACATAAATAAATACGATACTTTATATCGATCCATATATATACCCCATATATATCCCCTCAATAGAACTACAAATTAGTGGTACTAAAATGAGATTCAGTTATATTACCCGGAGTCGACTCCGGAGTCGGAGTCGGAGTCGAGCTGATGAAAAATGCTGGAGTCGGAGTCGGAGTCGAGCAAAATTGGCTCGACTCCACAGCCCTGGTAGTGACTCCAAATCGCGATGACAAACAAAATACGACGGCCAAAGCGCGATCCCCGAGGCTGTACACGACGATGCTGACGAAGTTTGACTGCGTGGTAATGGACGACGAAACCTACGTCAAAGCCGACTACAAACAGCTTCCGGGACAGGAGTTTTATACGGCAAAAGGAAGGGGATTTTCAAGCACATAAAACTGTCAAAGTTCGCAAAGAAATATCTGGTTTGTACCTGTGGCTTGAAAAGCAGCATTTTCATAGCTTCCGGGACTGTCAACCAAGAAATTTACGTGAAAGAGTGTTTGAATAAACGTCTGCTGCCTTTCCTGAAGAAACACGGTTGTTCCGTACTGTTTTGGCCGGATTTGGCATCTTGCCATTACGGTAAAAAGGCCATGGAGTGGTACGCCGCCAACAACGTGCAGGTGGTTCCCAAGGACAAGAACCCTCCCAACACGCCAGAGCTCCGCCCAATTGAGAAATACTGGGCTATTGTCAAGCGGAACCTAAAGAAGACCAAAAAAACTGCTAAGGACGAGCAGCAGTTCAAGGCAAACTGGCTTTCTGCGGCGAAGAAGGTGGACAAGGTGGCTGTACAAAATCTGATGGCAGGTGTCAAGCGTGAGGCCCGGCAATTCGGATTTGGAAAAGCGAAAGCCTAACTGAATATTTTTCCTGAATTTTTTTTGATTTTTTAAATAAACGATTTCACCGATTTACACGCGTTTTCCCTTAACCAAATTTTGACCGTATCACCCTTTATCCGTCAAAGTTGTACAAAAAAAAGCAATAAAATTGGGCCAGCGACAGTTTTTCATTGACACAACGAAAAAATTTCATTAATACGTTAACGTTTCATTGTTAAACAAAAATGTCATTATATTGTTGAAAAGTTCAGCTGTACTAATAAATTTGTTTCGTTGGCTCAATTTCAATGACACATTTCGTTGATGTAACGAAACTTTTGCTATCAGTGTATGTCCTTGAAGTAAGGCCAAATTCAAGTCACCTTTTTTTTTGAGTTTTAGATTGTGATGGGTGTATAATAAGTTTGTCATTCCCTTTGTAACACATCGAAATATCGATTTCCGACTATACACACAAAAATTTTTTTTGCCTTTCTCAATCACGAAATTAATTGATCCAATTAATTTTTAATTGTAATATCTTCAATCACGAAAATGATAGTATCTATCACACTTTTAATTTGGGCATAACAAATATTTTATTAAAAAATTAATTGATTTGAAAAATTGAATTAATGTTTTAATAGATTCAATTAAAAATTTAATTAATTTTAATTACAAAAATCAATTATTTTTTAATTGATTCAATAAAAAATTTAACTGATTGGTGACGGGAAAGATCGACCAGTTGCAATCGACATCGACTTAAATTTAATTTTTATACGCTGCGCCACAATGTGGAACAGGGTATTATAAGTTAGTGCATATGTTTGCAACACCCAGAAGGAGACGAGATAGACATATGGTGTCTTTGGCAATATTGCTTAAGATCGCTCCCTGAGTCGATATAGCGATGTCCGTCTGTCCGTGAACACATTTTTGTAATCAAAGTCTAGGTCGCAATTGTAGTCCAATCGACTTAAAATTCGGCACAAGTATGTAATTTGGGTCAGAATAGAACCCTATTGATTTTGGAAGAAATCGGTTCAGTTTTAGATATAGCTCCCATATATATCTTTCGCCCGATATCTACTAAGATGGCCCCAGAAGCCAGAATTTCAGCCTGATTTACTTTAAATTTTGCGCAAGGAGTACAATTGATGGTTTCGTAAAGTGTGCCGAATTTGGTTGAAATCGGTTCAGATTTATGTATAGCTCCCATATATATATTTCGTCCGATTTGAACTTATATGGCCTCCAAAGCCAGAGTTTTGCCCTGATTCGCTTCATGTTTTGCACAAGGAGTACATTTAATAGTATCGTTAAGTGTACCAAATTTCGTTGAAATCTGTTCAGATTTAGATATAGCTCCCATATATATTTATCACCGATCTGGTCATAATTGATGTATGTATCAACGTATTTTCTCAAAATTTCGGCCAGCGAAATATATTGGGGCTTTCGTAAGATGTGCAAAATATCAGCCAAATCGGTTCAGATTTAGATATAGCTCCCATATATATCTTTCGTCCGATTTGAACTTATATGGCCTCAAAGCCAGAGTTTTGCCCTGATTCGCTTCATGTTTTGCACAAGGAGTACATTTAATAGTATCATTAAGTGTACCAAATTTCGTTGAAATCTGTTCAGATTTAGATATAGCTCCCATATATATTTTTTGTCCAATTTTCACTTATATGGCCTTAAAAGCCAGAGTTTTGCCCTGATTTGCTTAAAATTTTGCAAAAGGAGTACGTTTAAGAGTATAATTCAGTGTGCTAAATTTGGTTAAAATCAGTTCAGATTTAGATATAGCTCCCATATATATCTTTCGTCCGATTTAGACTCATATGGCCTCAAAAGCAAGAGGTTTGCCATGATTTGCTTCAAAGTTTGCACACACAGAGAAGAGATTGGTTGGAAATCGGTTGAAGTAATGAAAATTCTACATTAATAATTAAATATCAATTGCCCCAATCTATGTACTATATTTGCAATCATACGTGGGTCTCTACTACAATGTTTCGATTATTTCAATGGATTTACGTTTGTGATAGAAGACAGACAGTTGTAGGAGCCAAATGTCTCTACTTTAAAAAATTTTGCCCGTATTCGGATGACACAACCTGCCGTAATTAGTTGTCGTAACTGTCACTTTGTTATCACAACTTACGGATGGCTTTCACAACCGAATGCCATTTTAATTATTGTACAAATGTCATTTCTATTAAAATATTAATTTCATGTCTAAGGAAGACGTATTTTTTAATTTTTATACCCTACACCATAGGATGGGGGTATATTAACTTTGTCATTCCGTTTGTAACACATCGAAATATTGCTCTAAGACCCCATAAAGTATATATATTCTGGGTCGTGGTGAAATTCTGAGTCGATCTAAGCATGTCCGTCCGTCCGTCTGTCCGTCCGTCTGTGGAAATCACGCTAACTTCCGAACGAAACAAGCTATCGACTTGAAACTTGGCACAAGTAGTTGTTATTGATGTAGGTCGGATGGTATTGAAAATGGGCCATATCGGACCACGTTTACGTATAGCCCCCATATAAACCGATCCCCAAATTTGGCTTGGGGAGCCTCCCGGAGCAGCAAAATTCATCCGATCCGGTTGAAATTTGGTACGTGGTCTTAGTATATGGTCTCTAACAACCATGGTTAGGTTAGGTTAAAGTGGCAGCCCGATTAAGATTCAGGCTCACTTAGACTATTCAGTCCATTGTGATACCACATTAACTAAAAGTACCTATTACATATGGGCACTTCTAGTTTTAACCGCTGAACCTTCTTGATTATTTTTCTTTGTTGAACCAACCAGATTGTTCCAAAAACAGTAGCAGACTGCTTAAGTTAACGTTTTCCAGATCCGCCAGTAATCTGAAGCTATATGCTCCTAAAAGTTGCTTGCGCTTTACACAAAATGCAGGACACTCACACAAGAGGTGTTTAATTGATTCTTTTTCCTCCGCATCATGACAGCTCATACAATAGTCATTATACTTCGCGCCAATAGTTTTTGCAAAATCGCCTATCAGGCAGCGACCCGTTATAGCAGATATCAGGAGTGATATCTGACGTCTCGAGAACATTAGCATATCTAGTGTGCGGTTTAAGTTGAAATGGGGCCATATTTGCTTGGTGTCGTTACAACCCTTGCAATTCTCCCATCGAACATTTGCCATCATAACAGCCTTCTCACGCAGCATGAGCTTGCAGGTAGCTAGGGGCATACCAACAAATTCTAGTTCCCCTGGAATATGTAAGGTAGTCCCTAGCCTTGCCAACTCATCCGCTTCGCAGTTCCCCGGTATGTTCCTATGGCCAGGCACCCATATTAGGTGAATATTGTACTGCTCAGCCATCTCATTGAGAGATTTGCGGCAGTCGATGGCCGTTTTCGAGTTGAGGAACACAGAGTCCAAGGATTTTATTGCAGGTTGACTGTCTGAGTATATATTAATGCCCACATTTTTTGGAACATTACTTCTCAGCCAATTCGCCACCTCTCTTATTGCTAATATTTCAGCCTGAAAAACACTACAGTGATTAGGTAATCTTTTCGCTATTCGAAGTTCCAGATCATTAGAATATACTCCGAACCCCACTTGTCCATCCAATTTGGAGCCATCAGTGTAGAAATCTATATATTCTTTATTCCCCGGGGTCTGTGTGCACCACGCCTCACTGTTGGGGATTAGAGTCTCAAACTTTTTGTCGAAAAGTGGACTCGCCAAAGTGTAATCCACTACGTTAGGCACATCTGGCATTGTTTTGAGGACAGAACTGTGACCGTAACCTTTTTCCGACCACAGCGATAGTTCGCGCAACCGCACAGCCGTTGTTGCAGCTGACTGTTTGGCCAAAATGTCTAAAGGCAATAGATGCAGCACGACATTAAGGGAATTTGTTCCTGTCTTGCTGAATGCGCCTGAAATACACAAACACGCCATACGCTGAACTTTATCTAAACAAGTCGGTTTCTGAAGTGCCGGCCACCAGACTACAACACCATATAGCATTATAGGTCTAACCACTGCCGTGTATAGCCAATGCACAATTTTTGGTTTCAGTCCCCACTTTTTTCCTATTGCCTTTTTGCACGAGTACAAAGCTACAGTTGCCTTTCTCGCCCTTTCTTCAATATTAAGCTTAAAGTTCAGCTTCCTGTCCAAAGTAACGCCAAGGTATTTTGCACATTCACCAAAGTGAATTTCAATACCCCCTAAGGAAATAGGCCTAACCGTGGGAGTTTTGCGATCGTTGCAGTACATGACTAATTCTGTCTTTGCAGGATTTACCCCAAGACCATTGTCTTTCGCCCATTTCTCAGTCATCCGGAGGGCCCTCTGAATAATATCTCTGATTGTGGATGGGAATTTTCCCCTGACTGCCAGAGCCACATCATCTGCGTATGCCACCACTTTTATCCTTTCTTTTTCTAGAGTAACCAGAAGGCTATTTATAGCAACATTCCAAAGAAGAGGTGATAGGACTCCTCCTTGGGGAGTGCCTCTGTTCACATACCTTTGTATGTTTGCTTGTCCTAGTGTGGCTGAAATACGTCTCTTCATTAGCAGTTCGTCTAACAGCCTGAGTATACATGGATCAACATTCAGAGTTGTCAGTCCATTTAATATCGAGCTCGGATGGACATTATTGAACGCCCCTTCGATGTCTAGAAACGCCACGATTGTGTATTCTTTGACAGATAGTGAGCTTTCAATAAAGCTGACTAGTTCATGTAGTGCGGTCTCAGTAGACCTGCCCTTCGAGTATGCATGCTGTCGTTTCGAGAACAAACTTGAATCGATGCTAGTTCTAAGATAAATATCTATCATCCTCTCCAGAGTCTTAAGTAGGAATGAGGATAAGCTGATTGGTCGGAAATCCTTCGCCCTCGAGTGAGAGGCTTTTCCCGCTTTAGGTATGAAAACGACTTTTGTTTCCCTCCACTTTCCTGGGATATATGATAAGTTGATACATCCTTTATATATCACCGACAACCAGGGGATAATTTTGTCAGTTACAGCTTGTAACTCCGCCGGAGTAATTCCATCAGGTCCAGGGGATTTGAATGGTCCAAAGCTATTTAGCGCCCATCTTATTCTAGTTTCCGATACAATTTCCTCGACAGGAAACGACCGCTGAGCAACTGTGGCACCGCCAGTACATGGTTCAACCGTCTGATTTCCAGGAAAATGTGTGTCCAATAGTACCTCCAGCGTCTCCTTACTGGACGTTGTCCAATTGCCCTCCGATGTTTTAATGAAACCTGGAGCGGAGTTGGTGGATGCTAGAACCTTCCGTAGTCTGGAAGCCTCGGACGTATTCTCAATACTGCTGCAGTAAGCATTCCAAGAGTTATGCTGAGCCTTTCTCAGTTCTCGCTTGTATCCTCTCAGATTCTTCTTGTAAGCGTCCCAGTCCTCAGGGGCTCTGGTGGACTTTGCCTTGTTAAAGAGCTTCCTGCAGGATTTCCTCATATTACTTAATTCCGTAGACCACCATGGTGGTCGATGTTTCCCCCTTGGCTTTCCTCTAGGGCATGCAGCTTTCAGTGAGATGTTGAAGGCCTTAGTAATCCGCTCCACTGCGTGTTCGATATCTTGCACATTTCTCATATTTGTCTCTGTTATTTCCGGTATCATCATATTGAACGATTCCCTATACCTATTCCAGTCAGCTTTCCTAACATTTGGCGGAAATATGATCTTGGTGATATGAACATCAAATTTGAAACTGATGTAGCGATGATCTGAGAAGCTGTGTTCACTTAAAACCTGCCACTCAGATATCATTTCATTTAGTTCTTGCGAGGCCAAGGTGATGTCCAAAACCTCTTGCCTGTTTTTAGTGACAAAGGTTGGGACATCTCCCTTGTTGCAAACTACCAGATTAGTACGCAAAATAAACTCTATTAGCGACTCTCCCCTTGCATTAGTATCACTACTTCCCCATATACTATGATGTGCATTCACATCGCATCCCATAATGAGTTTCGCCTTTGTTTTCAGTGACTCCTCCACTAAGGTCTTAACGGCATATGGAGGCATCTCCCTGTCATGTCCCATGTAGACCGAAGATACCCAATATTTGCATTTGGCTATTTCTAAACTTGCAACGACAGTGTCTGTATTGCACATTGAGGGAAGCAGAAACAAATTGAGCTCGTTTTTAGCAATTATACAGGCTCGATTTACATCATTACCAGTATACTGCAATAGTTTGAACCCCGGAGTACTTAATTCACATATTTTGTTTTTGTAAACATATGGTTCTTGAATAAGAACTATATCTATGTCCCCTTTCATCAGGAGAACTTTTAAGGCAGCACATGCAGCCTTACAATGATGAAGATTTATCTGGAGGATCCGTAGGACCATCGAGATTTTCAACAACCGTCACATCAGCCGCTTCGATCGAGTCATCAAGAATGTCCTCTTCAGAGATATCGGTGACTCTCTCAATAACCATAGGTTCGACTTTGGTGAGTTCTGAGGCAATAGAAGCCTCCTCACGCATACGGTATCTATCCATGTCTTCAACTTTGGTATCTCCCTCGACTTCGCAAGAGGATCCGCTTACTTCTGATTCAGACAGAGGCTTGTCCATTTCTGAATCCTTTAGCTGATCGTTTTTATACACCTTCATTTGGATATAATGAAAGCCATAACATACACGGCCCTGGGACTTTGCCAGATGTGGCAAAGACTGAGTGTTCAATATAAACACTGCATGCCGTCTTGGTCCATCCACTTCATCCAAACGGCCAACCTTCCAATCAGCTGTTGGAAGATCTGGATTGCATCGTTTCAGTCTATTTAAAATAGATTCAGGGTCAGAAGGGTTTGCAGGTATCCAGGCATGTGCTCTAGGTCTAGCCGGTATGTCTTTCTTCTCGACTAACTCTAGAGCAGCTCCTTCCCAAACTTCACCAATTAGTATCAGAGCAGCTTTAAAACATTCTATAGACCTCTGGTCCTCAAATGCGACTAGCTTAAATCGTCCTTGATACCAACCAGCCTCTTGGTGTCGAGGATCTGGGCCGGGAAACTTTTCCAGTACCTGTGAGTAGACGACAGATAGAGCATTCTCAATTTCCCCCCATTTTTGCTTTGGAACCATACCGTCCAATGCTCCTTTATTAATGATAGCCATCACAAGGCTATCTTTAGCAACTGAGGCAAACGATCTTTGATCCCTTTTGGAGGATGGCAGCTCATCCGGCGATCGTTCCCTTTTTCCAGTCTCAAGAATTCCTTGAGCCCATTTTAAGGAATCGCTTTGTTTAGCCGACAACGTGCTTGGGTCGACTGATCCTAACTTCTTTAGGATAAACAAAGCATTTCTGCGTTCCTTGAATCTCTTTCGTGAGGGATTACCTCCTTTTGATGTCGTTACCTTAGAAAAAGTTCGACTTGTCAGTGTGTCGCCACCTGTCGACCCGTCTACAGGTCGACTAATTGGGCCTAACTCTTGGTCATTGCCCAGATTTATAACTCCAGTCGATACCCGTCCACTGGGCCCTGAAGTTAGCAACCCAGTGGATGACTTGGAATTTCGCTGCATGGTGGCTTAATATCCCACCACACTTGAAATTCGTAGTAGGTACCTATTACTATGAGTTTATCCGCTATTGAAAAAACACGTCCGTTCCGTTCGACGGTTGAATAGGAATTTTTCTAACAACCATGCAAAAATTGGTCCATATCGGTCCATAATTATATATAGCCCCCATATAAACCGATCCCCAGATTTGACCTCCGGAGCCTCTTGGAGGTGCAAAATTCATCCGATCCGATTGAAATTTGGTACCTGATGTTAGTATATGGTCTCCAACAACCATGCAAAAATTGGTCCATATCGGTCTATAATTATATATAGCCCCCATATAAACCGATCCCCAGATTTGACCTCCGGAGCCTCCTGGAGGTGCAAAATTCATCCGATGCGATTGAAATTTGGTACCTGATGTTAGTATATGGTCTCTAACAACCATGCAAAAATTGGTCCATATCGATCCATAATTATATATAGCTCCCATATAAACCGATCCCCAGATTTGACCACAGGAGCCTCTTGGAGGAGCAAAATTCATCCGATCCGGTTGAAATTTAGTACGTGGTCTTAGTATACGGTTTTTAATAACCATGCAAAAATTGGTCCATATCGGTCCATAATTATATATAGCCCCCATATAAACCGATCCCCAGATTTGACCTCCGGAGCCTCTTGGAAGAGCAAAATTCATCCGATCCAGTTGAAATTTGGTACATGGTGTTAGTATATGGTCTCTAACAACCATGAAAAAATTGGTCCATATCGGTCCATAATTATATATAGTTCCCATATAAACCGTCCCCAGATTTGACGTCCGGAACCTCTTGGAGGAGCAAAAGTCATCCGATACGGTTGAAATTTGGTACATTTTGTCAATATATGGCCTCTAACAGCCATGTAAAAATTGGTCCATATCGGTCTTTAGTTATATATAGCCGATGACTTATTACACAAAAATTGGTCCATATCGCCAAAAATTATCTACCAAAACTTTATTTCCATAGAAAATTTTGTTAAATTTTATTACTATAGAAAGTTTTGTCAAAATTTCATTTCTATAGAAAGTTTTGTCAAAAGTTTATTTCTATACAAATGTTTGTCAAAATCTTATTTCCATAGAAAATATTGTCAAATTTTTATTTCTATAGACAATTTTGTAATCTACCAAAACTTTATTTCCATAGAAAATTTTGTCAAATTTTATTACTATAGAAAGTTTTGTTAAAATTTCATTTCTATAGAAAGTTTTGTCAAAAGTTTATTTCTATAGAAATGTTTGTCAAAATTTTATTTCTATAGAAAATTTTGTAAAAAATTTATTTCTGTAGAAAATTTTGTCAACATTTTATTTCTATACAAAATTTTGTCAAAATTTTATTTCTATACAAAATTTTGTCAACATTTTATTTCTATAGAAATTTTTGTCAACATTTTACTTCCATAGAAAATTTTGTCAACATTTTATTTCTATAGAAAATTTTGTCAAGTTTTTATTTCTATATAAAATTTTGTCAAATTTTTCTTTCTATAGAAAATTTTGTCAAAATTTTATTTCTATAGAAAATTTTGTCAAGGTTTCATTTCTATAGAAAATTTTGTCAAAATTTTATTTCTATAGAAAATTTTGTCAAACTAGATTATATACGTATTTAATCGGCCTTTTTTGTTTAATATATACCCCGTATGGGCTAACTTACAATTTAGAAGACAGTGTTAAAAAGTTTTACGATACCTTGCCAACGGCAAGTGTTATCGCAACCCAAGTAATTCGATTGTGGATGACAGCCTTTAGTAGAAGTTCCTACGCAATCCATGGTGGAGGGTACATAAGATTCGGCCTGGCCGAACTTACGGCCGTATATACTTGTTAATCTTCAAAACACAAATTGTTACCTGGAGAACTCGGAATGTAATAGATCGGATGAGAAATGCACTTCCACAATGGTCAAGGAGTGCTCCGAGACACCACTTTAATGTACCAATCTTCACAGGTATTTAACCCTAGCATCCAGTCTGTGATTTGATCAATTAATCAAAACTTTTGTCTTTTAGTTTAGTAAAATACTGGCCAGAGAGGTTGACAACTTAATTCCGTGCTAAAGCAAATGTAAACTCTCTCGATAGCTGGCGACGTCGGCAAAAAGTAAATACTTGTAATCTGCTATAATCTCAATAGTAACGATTTTCACCATTTTACGTACATGTCAGCTAAACAGGTGCAGATGTTCATGCAGTATGTTACGAGATGAGTCTTCAAGTAAATTTCTTATGTGCCCTCCATTGAGTTGGGTATTATACCCTCCACCATATGATGGGGTGGCTTTCACAAACCCCATATTTTAATTCTAGCTCTCTAATTAACGCGCAAAAGTTCATATCGGTTTGATCTTTCTGCGTATTTAGGTGTTTTCGATACGAACATATATTAATTAATTTATTAATCAATTTTTATTTTGTTTGTAGTACAATTTTTTGCAACATAGGATGATGCGCAAATTCATGGCGAAGGATATACGAGCTGATTTACAACCAACTAAAAATTATAAATTGTAATTATCATAATTTGATATGAAATACAAGGAATTAAGATTTATTTTCATTTCATATTTTTAAATAAAATAAAATAAAATAAAATAAAATAAAATATAATATTTAATTGGGAAGGAATTGGTTTTTAATTTGGCCATGAGTATTATTAAGGTTGGGCAACACAACCGAATGATGAAGGTAGCTACAACCAATGTCGTCGGCAGACCTAACCAATATCACATTAGGCACTAGTTGTGTCGACCGAATCAGTCGGGTGACACAACTGCCAACTGATAGTTGCTACAACTGCCAAAAGGAGGTTGGCAATAAATTCGGTTGTCACAACCAATCTGTATTGTCAGTGCACAAGGAGTACGTATGAGTAGTATCGTTAAGCGTGCTAATTTTGGTGGAATAGCTCCCATATATATCTTTCGGCCGATTTACACCCATATGACCACGGAGGCTAAAATTATTTTCCCTATATATTTTTTTTGCTGAGATAGCAGGATTATTATTCTAACTATGCATGTCAAATTTGGTCAAAATCGGTAGAATGTTAGTAGTAGAATGTAGTGGTAGAATGTTTCATATTTTAGACCCATTTTCAATGGGAGTTTCCTCCAATTGATTCGATAGTTTCCACATAGAATACATTTAATATGCTATTTAAGTGTGTCATCTTGATCTAATATGGCCAAAATACACACATTTTACAGAAAATTCTGTGATGATTTCCCCATATCGTGGTCGAAATTTCAATAAACCTCCGACTTGTGGAAATATCGCCCGAATTGTCCAAATAATATATCACAACCCACAATTGGCCACATATCTTGGCGAGGATTAACCAATATCCTTGTATAATCGCCACTGCTGAGTAGCAAAATTTGTAAATATTACTCAAATTGTCCTATATCTCGAATACATATGTATCGCCCGATAAATCATAAATGCTATTTTGTACAATTGCATCAAAATTGCTCTAGCTTTATATTTCCCATATATTTTTACTAACATTGTGTTTCATCCCAGGGTATTAGCCGATTTAATTTTTAATTCTAGCAATTTTGTAGAAGTACAAAAAATTGTCTCCAAATCTTTTCAGATAGAAATCAGATATGGTAACACAAATTTTCGTCTACATAATGGTGAAGGGTATAATATATTCGGCCCCGCTCGACTTTAGACTTTCCTTACTTGTTATACCCTCCACCATAGGATGGGGGGTATATTAACTTTGTCATTCCGTTTGTAACACATCGAAATATTGCTCTAAGACCCCATAAAGTATATATATTCTGGGTCGTGGTGAAATTCTGAGTCGATCTGAGCATGTCCGTCCGTCCGTCCGTCTGTTGAAATCACGCTAACTTCCGAACGAAACAAGCTATCGACTTGAAACTTGGCACAAAGAGTTGTTATTGATGTAGGTCGGATGGTATTGCAAATGGGCCATATCGGTCCACTTTTACGTATAGCCCCTATATGAACGGACCCCCAAATTTGGCTTGCGAGGCCTCTAAGAGCCGCAAATTTCATCCGATCCGGCTAAAATTTGGTACATGGTGTTAGTATATGGTCTCTAACAACCATGCAAAAATTGGTTCACATGGGTTCATAATTATATATAGCCCCCATATAAACCGATCCCCCGTTTTGGCTTGCGAGGCCTCTAAGAGAAGCAAATTTCATCCGATCTGGCTGAAATTTGGTACATAGTGTTAGTATATGGTCTCTAACAACCATGCAAAAATTGGTCCACATCGGTCCATAATTATATATAGCCCCCATATAAACCGATCCCCCGATTTGGCTTTCGGAGCCTCTAAGAGAAGCAAATTTCATCCGATCCGGGTGAAATTTGGTACATGGTGTTAGTATATGGTCTCTAACAACCATGCAAAAATTGGTCGACATCGGTCCATAATTATATATAGCCCCCATATAAACCGATCCCCCGATTTGGCTTGCGAGGCCTCTAAGAGAAGCAAATTTCATCCGATCCGGATGAAATTTGGTACATGGTGTTAGTATATGGTCTCTAACAACCATGCAAAAATTGGTCGACATCGGTCCATCATTATATATAGCCCCCATATAAACCGATCCCCCGATTTGGCTTGCGAGGCCTCTAAGAGAAGCAAATTTCATCCGATCTGGCTGAAATTTGGTACATAGTCTTAGTATATGGTCTCTAACAACCATGCAAAAATTGGTCCACATCGGTCCATAATTATATATAGCCCCCATATAAACCGATCACCAGATTTGACCTCCGGAACCTCTTGGAAGAGCAAAATTCTTCCCATTCGGTTGAAATTTGGTACGTGATGTTAGTATATGGTATCCAACAACCATGCAGGAATTGGTTCCTATCAGCCCATAATTATATATAGCTCCCATATAAACCGATCCCCAGATGTGACCTCCGGTGCCTTTTGGAGAAGCAAAATTCATCCGATCTGCTTGAAATTTAACAACCGTGCCAAAAGTGATGGACCAGTCCATAATCATATATAGCCCCATTTAAACCGATCCCGAGATTTGGTTTTGGAGCCTCTTGGAAGAGCAAATTTCATCCGAGTGAGTTGAAATTTGGTACATTGTGCTAGTAAAGGGTGATTCTTTTGAGGTTAGGATTTTCATGCATTAGTATTTGACAGATCACGTGGGATTTCAGACATGGTGTCAAAGAGAAAGATGCTCAGTATGCTTTGACATTTCATCATGAATAGACTTACGATCTGCCACAACGTCGAATTTTCAGTGAATGGGCCCTAGAAAAGTTGGCAGAAAATCCGCTTTTTTATCGACAAATTTTGTTCAGCGATGAGGCTCATTTCTGGTTGAATGGCTACGTAAATAAGCAAAATTGCCGCATTTGGAGTGAAGAGCAACCAGAAGCCGTTCAAGAACTGCCCATGCATCCCGAAAAATGCACTGTTTGGTGTGGTTTGTACGCTGGTGGAATCATTGGACCGTATTTTTTCAAAGATGCTGTTGGACGCAACGTTACGGTGAATGGCGATCGCTATCGTTCGATGCTAACAAACTTTTTGTTGCCAAAAATGGAAGAACTGAACTTGGTTGACATGTGGTTTCAACAAGATGGCGCTACATGCCACACAGCTCGCGATTCTATGGCCATTTTGAGGGAAAACTTCGGAGAACAATTCATCTCAAGAAATGGACCGGTAAGTTGGCCACCAAGATCATGCGATTTGACGCCTTTAGACTATTTTTTGTGGGGCTACGTCAAGTCTAAAGTCTACAGAAATAAGCCAGCAACTATTCCAGCTTTGGAAGACAACATTTCCGAAGAAATTCGGGCTATTCCGGCCGAAATGCTCGAAAAAGTTGCCCAAAATTGGACTTTCCGAATGGACCACCTAAGACGCAGCCGCGGTCAACATTTAAATGAAATTATCTTCAAAAAGTAAATGTCATGGACCAATCTAACGTTTCAAATAAAGAACCGATGAGATTTTGCAAATTTTATGCGTTTTTTTTTTTAAAAAAGTTATCAAGCTCTTAACAAATCACCCTTTATATGGTCGTTAATAACCATGCCTAACTAGGTCCATATCGGTCTATAGTTTATATATCCTTCAGATAAATCGATTTCCAATCACACAAAAATTGGTCCATATCAAGTTCATAATGGTATATAGCCCCCATATAAGTGACCCCCATATTTCAATTCTGGCTCTCTACGTACCGTGCAAAAAGTCCATATCGATTCGTAATTATTTGTAGATTTAACTATACATAACTTTTTTGTCTAATATATACCACGTATGGACTAACTCACAATTTAGAAAACGATGTTAAGAAGTTTTAAGATACCACAACCCAAGTATTTCGATTGTGGATGACAGTCTTTCGTAGAAGTTTCTACGCAATCCATGGTGGAGGGTACATAAAATTTGGCCTGGCCGAACTTACGGCCGTATATACTTGTTTTTTTTTTTTTTTCATTTAAAACGTCCATATAGTGTTTTTTCTCAGACTTGCCTATATCCCCCAAATATTTATTGTAATAGCGAAACCTTTTCTATCAGTGTTTGTGTTTTCATATGGATAGAAATTTTATTTGTCTCCTACATTCCTCTGCGTACATAGGAATGTTGTTATCTATAGATAACAAAAACACATAAGTTTTTGTAAGCTTTAAATTGTATGGAATAATTCGTCTCGTCGCACTTGAAGTACATGGATATGGCATGAGTGAGAAGCAACCGGAAATTGTAGTTCAGAGAGAGAGATAGAGAGAGAAAGTGGTACGATCTCCGTTAACATGCACGTAGAACATTAACAGCAATACCAGCAAACACATACTCTTTACACACACACACATTAAGCAATGCCATATCGATTGAAGAAGGTGAAGGAGTCAAGGTTTTCCAAAGCTTTATGTATGTACGACATAATGGTTTGTGGGTTTTGTGTGTGTTTTTTTTATTTGATTGTAGTCACACTTGGGTTTGATAATGGAATCGCGTAAGTTTTTCCTGTAATATATGACTGACTATGTATGTGTGTTTTTGAGTGTGTGTGTGTGTGTGTGTATGTACAATATGTTAATGAGATTGGTTGATGGTTGATTGTACAGCAATTACATGCGATAAATATTTGTTCATCGTTCAAACAGATAGAGCTTTCCATATTTAAATGGCTAATTGCAATATAAGTAGGAAAATAATTGAAACCAAATATATATGGACCAAACATTTGGCCACGGTTTTGATAAATATATGACAATTTTGGGGGTCGACAAAAAATTATGAAAAATACGAGAACTGTAGAAAATACATTGTATATATTTACACCCTTCACCACTACTGTGGTACAGGGTATAATAAGTTTGTGCATTTGTATGTAACGCCAAGAAGGAAAAGTCAGAGACCCATTGTTTAGTATACCGATCGTGTTAGAATTGAATTATGAGTCGATTTAGCTATGTCCGTCTGTTTGTCTGTCCGCCTGTCTGTCTGGTCATGTATTTTTGTGTGCAAAGTACAGGTCGCAGCTTAAGTCCGATTGTCCTCAAATTTGGCATAGGACCTGTTTTCGGGACAAAGACAATTGCTATTTATTTTGGAAAAAAAAATCGGTTCAGATTTAGATATAGCTGTCATATATATTTACCACCGATCTGGTCATATTAGGCGTATTTATCAACCGATCTTTTTCAAATTCCGTACATCCGAATATTCAAATTCAAATTATCAATACAAAACTTTATCAAATTTTGAATAATTTTCTTGATAATTATTTTTATAAAAATTTGTGCAGTCATTATTACCACGGTACAAGGTAATCAAATACTGAGTATATCTCAGTATTTGAACACGGTTATTGCAATGTTCCTTGATTAACCTGACCTCTTTTTGGTTATGGCAATGACATCCATCATTTGTGTGGTAGTCATAAAAACAATCGTAAATATTCCAATAAGCCTCATATATGAGCAGAATGAAGTTTTTCACAGTGACATGGCCATTGCTAACCTATGTTATTACCCACCTCACAGTTTTCCATGGTCAAAAACTGTAGTCAGGTTGAAATGTTGAAAAATGAAACACATTGCAGAGATTATGACCATTAACAACATCGCCATCGTCCTCACACCTCTCGTACAAATTTGAATTTACAAAGATACATAGATATCCTTTTGGGAGTTTTTATTTTTCATCATGGCGCTGCTTTCCAGGACGAAGACGAAATTTTACAGCACATGGACATTTAGAGATGAATTCATGAGACGTCTGACACAAACGAATGAGCGAATAAATGAATGAATGAAACAGCTCGGTTGGACACATTGTCTATCTCTTCTCTTATCCTTAACACTTATCCATAGTTTGTTGTTTGGCGTATCGGGGTTTATGTTTGTTCATAAATGTCCTTGGTCCGTTTTGCCAATGATTTATGGGTATGATGACTATGAATATTCCGCTGGTTGGTTATCCGAGACATGATGAAGTAGTCCAGACACTTTTTTGGTTCATTCTATTCAAGGAGAATGGGAGGTATATGAAGATGCATATTTGTCAAATGTCATCAGGGCATGGGTCATTTGGGGTATGAGCGAATGTTTTTGATTTTTAGAGATTTTTAAACTTTTTTTCTCAATTACTTATAGCTCTGGAAGACAAATATTAAATATTTGCAGAATATAAGAATTCGCATGAGTCTGTATACATACAGCGTGGCTAATATATATGGCAACAAACTTCGGGTTGGTATCATTTCTAAGACGCACGTTTGATTTCTGAGAGATTGTTTGCAAGTTTACACTGAAGCAAGTACATACAACAGTAAGTTCGGCCGGGCCGAATCTTAAATACCCACCACAATGAATCAAATATAATAGTTTACTTCGAAAACTCTTCGTCGTAGCGGATTACTTCCCAGCAAAAAAAGAGCTTCCAAAAAAGTAGTTTGGATCCCCAATCTGTGATCCGGAAGTAGTGCAAACTTGGATCATCTCCAATGAATTTTACATGGGCTTGTACTCCCTTTTTGGATCCTTTGCATTGCTTTAGAAGTTGTGCCCTGGAAGTTAATTAGAATGAAGAAATTTAAAAAGCGAAAAAATTTTTTTTTCAACAAATTTCACTTTTTTTTCATACATATGTTTTATTACACAATTATTTTCCTATTATCTAATTTTTACAATTTGAAAAACTTTTTCGCTCCGACCAGTGGTTGAACCTGGGTTTGCTGGCACCATAACAGAACGCCTTAACACACAGCCACAAACACCATTGAACATAAAGCGTCGAAAGGTCAATTCAAATTTTTGTGATATGATCGTAATACGACACCAAGGAATAACATTCTAATTGCTTCTATAGATGTTCTTTATTAGTATGAACGAAAAAATAAGAAACACAGTCAAATCTCACCAGCGGCAATTTTTTTATCAAATATTTTTCTAAAAAATATTTTTTTTATGTTATGCATCGTTTTTATATTTTATTTTCGGCAAATATTTTCGTATAAATATATTTTTTCTCGTAATTGCAAAACCTTCTCAAAGAACTTCCATGGAAGCAAAAAAGTCAAACGGCACAGGTTCAAATCCCAGCGGGGATGACATTTTTTTTTTTATTATTTTTTTACTTTTTTTTATTAATTTCTATTTTGTTTAGTTTTTTTAATAGTTTTCTATTTTTTGTAAAATTTAATTGTAAAAAAATTTGCACTTAAAATAGTCTGATTGCGTTCTTTCTAATACTTGGCCACAAGGACTGCATCGGAAGTAGAAACAAATCATTGGGGGACGCTTTAGAAGAAATGTTTGTGCACTTATCAAAAAGGACTGCATCGGAAGTGGACAAATATTATTGGGGGATCCCACGATCCGCTTTAGAAGAAATGTTTGTGGACTTGTCCAAAAGGACTGCATCGGAAGTTGAAAAAACTCGATGGGGGATTCTGGGATGGGCTTTAAAAGAAATGTTTGTGGAACAACTTCCATTTTTTTTTTTGGCGGGTTGATAATATATACAATTTCAGGGGTTTTGATGACAAATATTCTCCCAAGCGAATCAGTTCAACCAGTACGTTTCCCGAAAATAAATTTAAAGATTCAAATTGTGTTTAAGTTTTAGAGAAATCATAAAAATATCATGTAAATGATGAAATAACGCCTTGATTTGAAATCTTAGGTTAGGTTATGGAGGATGAGACCAGCCTGTAACTGAAGGGCTGGTCTCCCACTTAGACCATGTTGATTCATTGTATTTCCTCATTGTTGTTCTTCTTCGTCCTCCTCAATCATTTGAGTTTGCAGGCGAGTTCCAGAGAAAGTTTTCCTAGGTTTTCCATCCCAAGGTCTTTATGAAGGCAAGTATATCCTTCATGTTGCAGTTCCGTACGTCCGTTATATCCTGAAAGAAAAAAGAGCCCAGTATCTTGTCTCTTCTAAAGGATAATGCTGGAAACTGGCACAGAAAATGTTAGGAGTTTTCTGTTGCCTCTGGGTCCAGACACCATCTGCAAATATCATCAGTCATTAAGTCAATCCTTACCATGTGTTTTCCAAGGGTGTTGTGTCCTGTTATGATGCCTATCAGTGCTCGCAGATCATCTGTACGGGTCGCCATCAGGAAATCAGAGTTTCTGCGGCTTTTGTCGTCCCAAATCAACTTGGTTTGCTCGCAGATGAAGCCCCGCGTTCCTTCCATAAATCCTCATATCTTTTATTGATCCTGTAAGTATATAAGGATAGCGGGGGGGAAGACAACTGTAACGATGTCGTTCGTCCCACATGCGCTTCCTCATTTCCCCTTATACCATAATGTCCCAGCACAGAGTGATATTATGCTGTTCAGTGAGATCTTTAAGCTCTCTATGACAGCGGCTGACTACCTTCGACGTTATATTCGGGTTTCCTAAGGGCTTTATAGCTGCCTGGCTGTCGATGAAGAAGCTGATATTGATATCGGACTCATCAACAGTAATTCTGCAGCCTTCGCAATGGCGAACACCTCTGCCTGAAAGATGCTGCATCCGTCATCCATCTTGTACGAATCGCTGATACCCAGCTCTTCGCAGTATATACCACTGCCCGTCTCCAAAATGGATGCGTCCCTCTCTCCACTCCTCTATACTTGGTATACACACAAAATTTTTTTTTTGTGATTCAATCACGAAATTAATTGATCCAATTAATTTTTTAATTGAAATGTCTTCAATCACGAAAATGATAGTATCAATCACAGTTTTAATTGGGCATAGAAAAAATTCTTGATTAAAAAATTAATTGATTTCATTACCAAATATCAATTAATTTTTTAATTGATTCAATTAAAAATTTAATTGATGTTGATTGCAAAACTCAATTAATTTATTAATTAAAAAAAGGTAACTATTTTCAATTACATTCTGAATTGGCTTAGAATTTTTATTTGGATTAACAATTGATTGTTTGAAAAAAAAAAATTAATTAAAAATTTAAAAAAAAAAATGTTCATCATTTTTTTAAACTGACTTTTTTTTAACTGACTTAGTCTTTCGAATTTGATTAAAAGTTAATTGTATCAATTAACTTTTTAATTAAAAATTTTAAAATTTTCAATCATTGACTTAATTAACTTAATGTTTCTATCTTGATTAAAAAGTTAATTGTACCAATTAATTTATTAATTGAAAAAAATTTCAACTTCAATTAACTTTTTAATTGGAAATTTTTTTGGTGATATTTTTTTCTGTGTAATCGACCTCAGCTGTCCCTCATATGCATGCTGAGTCGCCATAAAGTCCGTCCTAATATCTCGCCCAACTGAAGCAACAAGTTCCATGTGTCTGCTTACCGCATTTCCGAGTGAGTGTAGGCTGTTCAGCCTCATGAGTAATCTCCGCTATTCTTCTGATATGCAGATCCAGCGGGGTGACTCCCATCAGTACCTCTAGTGCCGCCGTGGCCGTTGTCCTCATTGCACCAGTCATGTAAATCAGGGCCGTCCTATTTATCCTCTTGAACTTGTGTATATGATTCTGATAGTTCGTAATCGTCCACCAGACGTGACAACCGTAGATGGCCACAGGTCTCACAACTGCCAGTGAAAGAGGGAGGGTTTCATTCCCCAACGTCCCCCGACAAGCCTTTGACACGTGTAAAATGCCGCGTAGGTTTTCTTCAGTCTAACTGCCGTGTTCTCCAACCAGTTTAATCTGGAATCCAGAACAACTCCTAAGTACTTAGCCGATTTCGAAAGACTCAATGTCGTCCCTCGAAATTGCGGATCCTTATACCCGGTCATTTTCCTCCCCCTAGTGAAGAGCACTAGCTCTGTCTTCCTAGGGTTAACGCCCAATCCGCACCTCATTGCCCAGTCGGATAAAATTTGCAGGGCCTCACTCATTATATTCGAGATCGTGTCCAGAAATTTGCCTGATACCATTACGACAATATCATCCGCATACGCCACTTCTTCATCCCTTTGTTGTGCAGAACAGTGATGATCTCGTCTACTACTAGTAGCCAGAGTAAAGGCGATATCACTCCTCCCTGAGGTAGTCCCCTAATCGTAGTCGCGTTTCTTGTAGCATTCGCTAATTCCGCTTCTATATTCCTGTACAATAACAATCCCTCGACCCAGTCTATTATATAGTTACTTACACAACCGTGGTGCAATGGTTAGCATGCCCGCCTTGCATACACAAGGTCGTGGGTTCGATTCCTGCTTCGACCGAACACCAAAAAGTTTTTCAGCGGTGGATTATCCCACCTCAGTAATGCTGGTGACATTTCTGGGGGTTTCAAAACTTCTCTAAGTGGTTTCACTGCAATGTGGAACGCCGTTCGGACTCGGCTATAAAAAGAAGGTCCCTTGTCATTGAGCTTAACATGGAATCGGGCAGCACTCAGTGATAAGAGAGAAGTTCCCCAATGTGGTATCACAATGGACTGAATAGTCTAAGTGAGCCTGATACATCGGGCTGCCACCTAACCTAGCCTAACCTAGGTCTATATGGGGGCTATACCAAAACATGGACCGATACACCCCATTTACGACACACCTATTTGTGATCTTAAAATACCTCTAGATTTTCAATTTGAAGCAATTCGGCTAGAAAATATAGTCTCTAGACGCACAAGATGTAAAATCGGGAGATCGGTCTATATGGCGGTTATACCAAAAAATCGACCGATACACCTCAATTTCGGCACACCTATTTGTGGTCCAAAAATACCTCTAGATTTTCAATTTCAGGCAAATCGGATAGAAAATACAGTTTCTAGACGCCCAAGAAGCAAAATCGGGAGATCGGTCTATATGGGTGATATACCAAACCATGGACCGATAGACACCATTTTTGGCTCACCTTTTTATGGTCCTAGAATACCTTTAGGTTTCAAATTTCAGGCAAATCAGATAGTAAATACAGTTTTTAGAAGCCCAAGATGATGTGTTACAAACGATCGATGTGTTACAAACGGAATGACAAACTTATTATACCCCCGTCACCATTCTATGGTGGTGGGTATAATAAAGGGTAATGGACCAAGTATTACAACTGTTCCAACTGACACCGGTATAACATAGAAAAGTGCAAAATTGAGTACGAGTTTTTTGTTATGGTTATTTATCTCTCTGAATTCTTTACTTTTTGTTTTGAGTTTTTTGTTGTTTTATTTAGAATTAAAAAAAATAAAATTATTTTAAGTTTCTTTATTGCTGCTTTTTTATTCGTTTAGAATTAAAAAAAATTAATTATGTACTCATTTCTACACGCCACTGTATATCCTTCGTCCGATTTTCACTCATATGACCACAGAGGTCAAAGTTTTAATCCGATTTACGTGAAATTTTGTACAGGGAGTAGAATTGACATTGTAACTATATATACCAACTTTGGTTGAAATCGGTTCACATTTAGATATAGCTCATATATATATGTTTTTCTGATTTCGGCAAAATTGTCAAAATACCAACATTTTCCTTGTAAAATCGCCACTGTTAAGTCGAAAACTTGTCAAAATGACCCCAATTTTCTTATACTTCTAATACATATCTATCGACAGTTAAATCATAAATACACGTTTGCGAAGTTGCCTCAAAATTGGTTCAGGTTTTAATGTTTCCCATATGTTTTTTACTAACTTTGTGTATTAGCCGCCTTAAATTTTAAGTATAGACTTTAGATGTCTAACAAATTTTGTCCAGATCGAGTCAGATCTATTTGTATGTATATAGCACCCAACACATTTGACGGCTTTGATATGGTATCGAAAATGTGGATCTACAAAGTGGTGCAGGGTATAATATAGTCGGCCCCGTCAGAGTTTTCTTACCTGTTTTGGTATTTATTCCGAGCTATAGAAGGGGAGAAATGAAGTCAGGATATTTTTGTCGGCACAAATCTCTTTTCAATTTAAGTTTTGCGAACTTGATTTTAGGATACAAAATTTAATTTATTCGTGTTTTCAACTTGTTTCTTCATGTGCTATCGAAGTCCTTTAAAAAAGTGCCAAAGGCAGCATAACATTGAAAATTCAACCCCGACTTCAAGTAGAAATTATGTTATGTTTCAAGTGAAAAACGTCTTTAAAATAAATCTTTGAAAAACATGTCGTATTTTTGAACGATTTTTTGATTTGTATTTAAGATGCAAACATACAACAAATTTGAAGACAACAAATTTGAAGACATTTATATTGTATAATTAAGCCAAGTTGACCTTTGTCTCATATGACTCTCTAATTCCCAAGTTTTCGCAATAAATACCACTGCCATTGCCTCAAGCCATTTTCGATCCATCAGTTTATTTTTTTCTCAATTCTGTATACGTGGTATAATCGATATCAACTTGCCCACATATACACAGTCTTACACAAGTTTACATACCCCTGAGTTTTTAACCTACTAACCAAACATCTTTCTTGTTGTTTTTTATAAACCACACTGAAAAAATATTGTTAAAAATTAACAAATACTATGTTTTCAAATTATTTTACAAAAATTAAAGCATCTATATGCATCGTTTATAATATTTAATTATTTCAATAAAATACTAATTCTTTAATCGTATGTAAACTTGTGTGAGACTGTGTACATGTAGAGTCACCATATAGTCTGTCCTCACATAGTGCCCAACTGAAGCAAAGAGTTCAGAGTGTTTGCAATCCGCATTTCCAAACGGGTCCAGGCTCTTCTGTCTCATGAGTACCACCTCAAATATTTTTCTGATATGGCAGATCATGTGAGCGGGGTCTCATGAGTACCTCCAGAGCTGTCCGTTGTTCTCATTGCAATAGTCATATAAATAAGGGTCGTTTATTCTGTTGAGCTGTGTATGCTTTCGATGGTTAGTAATGGTCTACCACACGTGGCATCGATAAAAACTTTTCTTTCGCCATGGTAAACCGCTTTTTATACCCTCCACCATAGGATGGGGGTATATTAACTTTGTCATTCCGTTTGAAACACATCGAAATATTGCTCTAAGACCCCATAAAGTATATATATATTCTGGGTCGTGGTGAAATTCTGAGTCGATCTCAGCATGTCCGTCCGTCCGTCTGTTGAAATCACGCTAACTTCCGAACGAAACAAGCTATCGACTTGAAACTTGGCGCAAGTAGTTGTTATTGATGTAGGTCGGATGGTATTGCAAATGGGCCATATCGGTCCACTTTTACGTATAGCCCCCATATAAACGGACCCCCAAATTTGGCTTGCGATTGCTCTAAGAGAAGCAAATTTCATCCGATCCGGCTGAAATTTGGTACATGGTGTTAGTATATGATCTCTAACAACCATGCAAAAATTGGTCCATATCGGTCCACTTTTTCGTATAGCCCCCATATAAACGGACCCCCAAATTTGGCTTGCGATCGCTCTAAGAGAAACAAATTCCATCAGATCCTGCTGAAATATGGTACATGGTGTTAGTATGTGGTCTCTAATAATCATGCAAAAATTGGTCCACATCGGTCCATAATTATATATAGCCCCCCTATAAACCGATCACCCGATTTGGCTTGCGGAGCCTCTAAGAAACGAAAATTTCATCCGATCCGGCTGAAATTTGGAACATGGTGTTAGAATGTGGTCTCTAACAAACACGCAAGAATTGGTCCATATCGGTCCATAATTATATATAGCCCCCATATAAACCGTTCCCCAGATTTGATCTCCGGAGCCTCTTGGAGGCGTAAAATTCATCCGATCCGGTTGAAATTTGCAACATGGTGTTAGTATAAGTCCGCTAATATCCATGCCAAAATTGGTCCATATCGGTCTATAGTTATATATAGCCGATCCCCAATCACACAAAAATTTGTCCATATCGGTTCATATTCATGGTTGCCAATCGAGCCAAAAATAATCTACCAAAATTTTATATTTATGGAAAACATTGCCAAAATGTTATTTCTATAGAAAATTTTGTCAAAATTTTATTTCTATAGAAAATTTTGTCAAAATTTCATTTCTATAGAAAATTTTTTCCAAATTTTATTTCTATAGAAAATTTTTTGCAAATTTTACTTCTATAGAAAATGTTGTCCAAATTTTATTTTGTCAAAATTTTATTTCTATAGAAACTTTAAACTTAATTATATACGTATTTAATCGGCCTTTTTTAGTTTAATATATACTTCGTATGGACTACCTTGTAATTTAGAAGACGGTGTTAGGAAGTTTTAAGATCGGCAAGTGTTACCGAAACCCAAGTAATTCAATTGTGGATGACAGTCTTCAGTAGAAGTTTCTACGCAATCCATGGTGGAGGGTACATAAACTTCGGCCTGGCCGAACTTACGGCCGTATATGCTTGTTTTCTCTTCAATTGGTCTATTTTTATTAACGAAATTAACGAAAAGAAGCTGCTTTTCGATCCAAAAAAATGATAAAGATGGGCACTAAACCTTTATCCAAAGAAAGCATTACCACGATTTCGCAGTAATTTCCCCAATTTCCCGCTAGACCTTTATTTCGCCTCATAATCACAAAATCATTACGCAATGCTACTAATCAATGATTATCAAATACAAAGGAATAGGAAACAGGTACGCATACATAACATTTCTTTGTGCCAACATTTATAAGCTTCCATATCCTTTGGCGAATGTAAATAAACGTGTGCTCCTTGTATTTCTCGGAATGGTACAAAACCTTTTTTTTGCGATTTTATATTTTCTTTATAAGAAATGTGAAAACTTCATCCTTCTTCTGCTGTTATTTTTCGTAGTGAAATTATACGATTGGGTATTGTAAGATGAAAAGAGAAAACTTTTGTTTTTACCAATATGTACAATTCACATTTGCTCCAGGAATTGAAGATTTCTCTAGACAAAAACAAATTCTTAGTTTCTTCTTCTAAACGCAGAAGGATTCAAAGCTATTCATGGAATTAGTAAAAGAAAAAATCATTTATTATCCCAAAAAGTTAGACATAGAGTTATGGGGACATGTGTTAAAGTTATAGCTAAAGCTTTAAATTAAATTAAAAAATAACAGACAACTGCTCTCAGTTGGGCCTTAATGATGCTGAAGTAAGCCTTTAATAGTTTGATCAAGATATCGACGAGTTTGTTATCTCAGAAGTGGGTCTAAAATAAAATCGTCAGGAAGATCGGTGCAGTACGAGTATATTGGAGAGCAAATTAGAAATAACATTTTTTATAAAAATAAAATTTCCACAAAAATTTTCTACAAACAAATTTTAGAAAAATTTTCTATAGAAATGAAATTTTGACAAAAATTTCTATAGAAATAAAATTTTGCAAACATTTTCTATAGAAATAAAATTGTTGACAAAATTTTCTATAGAAATAAAATTTTGAAAAATTTTCTATAGACATAAAATTTTGATAAATTTTTCTATTAAAATAAAATTTTCAGAACAATTTCTATAGAAATAAAATTTTGAAAAAAAGATATAGAAATAAAATATTGACAAGATTTTCTATAGAAATACAATTTTGTCAAAATTTTCTATAGAAATAAAATTTTAATTAAATTTTCAATAGGAATAAAATTTTGACAAACTTTTCCATAGAAATAAAATTTTCTATGGAAATAAAATTTTGACAAAATTTCTATAGAAATGAAATTTTGCGAAAATTTTCTTTCGAAATAACATGTTGACAAAACTTTCTACAGATATAAAAGTTTTACAAAATTTTCTATAGAAATAAAATTTTGCAAAAAGTTTCTATAGAAATAAAATTTTGAGAAAATTTTCTATAAAACTAAAATTTTCAGAAAATTTTCTATAGAAATAAAATTTTAATAAAATTTTCTATAGAAATAAAATGTAGACAAAAATTTTCTATAGAAATAAAATTTTGCCAAATTTTCTATAGAAATAAAATTTTGCCAAATTTTCCATAGAAATAAAATTTTAATAAAATTTTCTATAGAAATAAAATTTTGACAAAAATTTTCTATAGAAATAAAATTTTGCCAAATTTTCTATAGAAATAAAAATTTAACGAAATTTTCTATAGTATTTCTGACAAAACTTTCTACAGAAATAAAATTTTTAAAAAATTTTCTATAGAAATACAATTTTGCAAAAATTTTCTATAGAAATAAAAGATTGAAATAAAATTTTGAGAAAAAGAAATAAAATGTTGACAAAATTTTCTATAGAAATAAAATTTGGACTAAATGTACAGAAATAAAATATTGACAAAATTTTTCTATAGAAATAAAATTCTGACAAAAATTTTATAGAAATAAAATTTTGACAAAAATTTTCTATTGAAACACAATTTTTGCAAAATTTTTTATTTTTGATAAAATTTTCTATAGGAATAAAATTTTCACAAAAAATAAAATTTTGACAAGAATATTCTTTAGAAATATAATGTTGACGAAAATTTCTATGCAAATAAAATTTTGTGAAAATTTTCTATAGATATAAAATTTTGAGAAAACTGTCTATAAAAATAAAATTTTGACAATATTTTCTATAGAAATAAAATTGTGACGAAAGTTTTCTATAGAAATAAAATTTTAACGAAATTTTCTATAGTATTTCTGACAAAACTTTCTACAGAAATAAAATTTTTACAAAATTTTCTATAGAAATAAAATTTTTACAAAATTTTCTATAGAAATACAATTTTGCAAAAATTTTCTATAGAAATAAAAGATTGAGAAAATTTTCTATAGAAATAAAATTTTGAGAAAAAGAAATAAAAATGTTGACAAAATTTTCTATAGAAATAAAATTTTGACTAAATGTACAGAAATAAAATGTTGACAAAATTTTTTTATAGAAATAAAATTCTGACAAAAATTTTATAGAAATAAAATTTTGACAAAAATTTTCTATTGAAACACAATTTTTGCAAATTTTTTTATTTTTGATAAAATTTTCTATAGGAATAAAATTTTCACAAAAAATAAAATTTTGACAAGAATATTCTTTAGAAATAAAATGTTGACAAAATTTTCTATACAAATAAAATTTTGCGAAAATTTTCTATAGACATACAATTTTGAGAAAACTTTCTATAAAAATAAAATTTTGACGAACGTTTTCTATAGATATAAAATTTTACAAAACTTTTCTATAGAAATAAAAATTTGACAAAATTTTGCAAAATATTGGAATTTTGTACAAGTTCCATGTTGCAGGGTACATCTTATTAAGCCTTACTTGTTATATTTAAATAATACTAATATATGAATTTGTATATGTGTATATAGATATATAATAGTTGTGATATTAATCTAAGTATAATTATATTTAATTTCAGGTAATTGGTGTTTATCGTTATGCATACATGGTCATACATCACATCAGGTATTTATTTATATCTAAATTAATTAAATTGTATTGTTTATTCCTATAATTAAAGTGGTTATTTACACTTGCCATCGGGATTTATTGAAACCGGGACTAATAAATGATGATAAATGATAATAATTTTCTGTAAAATTCTTAACCACCCATACAATGAAAAACATTTTTCGGCTCATATCCAAAGAATACGGAATTAATTACAAATTCGACGAAGTTTGATATATCTAAGGTTTAAAGATAAAAAGTCAGATTTTTCATAAAAATGCGACTTTTCCATAAAATCGGACACAAGAAAAACGTGTATATTGTTGAACTGATATTAAAATTAACTTATGTTTATTGTGAAAATAATTTTTTGTTTATATAGTTTATGTTATTTTTTTTTTAAAGAATATTTCTCCAAACCCATAAAATGTTCTTTATTGCAAGTATGTGTCAAACATTTTATGAACTTGGGTATACGTTATCAATTTTTTATTATATTTATAAATAGTATTAGCTCTTCCCAATAGATACTCTTTAAAATTTTGACAAAATTTTCTATAGAAATACAATTTTGACAAAGTTTTCTATTGATATAAAATTTCGACAAAATGTTCAATAGAAATAAAATGTTGACAAAATTTTCTATAACATAGAACCACAATTTTGACAAAATCTTAATTTGGAATAAAATTTTGACAAAATTTTCTATAGAAATAAAATTTTGACAAAATTTTCTATAGAAATAAACTTTTGACAAAATTTTCCATAGAAATAAAAGTTTGACAAAATTTTCTATAGAAATAAAATTTTGAAGAAAATTGTCTATAGAAATAAGATATTGATAAAATTTCTTGTAGAAATACAATTTTGACAACATTTGCTATAGAATTTCTATGGTAATGATATGATTCTAATAATGCTTTTGATCTCAGTACGTGATCCTTTGATTATCTTCTTTACCGTAAACCGTTATTGTACTCGAACTGATTGTCCTTATATTTTTTGAATGCCGGCTTTAGTTGAAAAATGTATCATTGTCCCATGCACAGAAAAAAATATCACCAAAATATTTCCAATTAAAAAGTTGATTGAAGTTGAAAATTTGTATACCCTCCACCATAGGATGGGGGGTATATTAACTTTGTCATTCCGTTTGTAACACATCGAAATATTGCTCTAAGACCCGATTAAGTATATATATTCTGGGTCGTGGTGAATTTCTGAGTCGATCTAAGCACGTCCGTCTGTCCGTCCGTCTGTTGAAGTCACGATAACTTCCTAACGAAAGAAGCTATCGACTTTAAATTTGGCACAAGCAGTTGTTATTGATGTAGGTCGGATGGTATTGCAAATGGGCCATATCGGTACACTTTTACGTATAGCCCCTATATAAACGGACCCCAGATTTGGCTTGCGGAGCCTATAAGGGAAGCAAATTTCATCCGATCCGGCTGAAATTTGGTACATGGTATCTCTAACAACCATGCAATAATTGGTCCATATCGGTCCATATCGGTCCATAATCATATTTAGCCCCTTTATAAACCGATCCCCAGATTTGGTTTGCGGACCCTCTAATTTCATCCTATCCGGCTGAAATTTGGTACATGGTATTACTATATGGTTTCTAACAACCATGCAAAAATTGGTCCATATCGGTCCATAATTATCTATAGCCCCAATATAAACTGATCCCCAGATTTGTCCTCCGGATCCTATTGGAAGAGCAAAATTCATCCGATCCGGTTGAAATTGGGAACGTGGTGTTAGTATGTGGTATCTAACAAACACGATATGGACACGAATTGGTCCATATCGGCCAATAATTATATATAGCCCCCATATAAACCGTTCCAGATTTGATCTCCGGAGTCTCTTGGAGAAGCAAAATTCATCCGATCCGGTTGAAATTTGGTACGTGGTGTAAGTATATGGTCTCTAACAACCATGCAAGAATTGGTCAATATCGGTCCATAATTATATATAGCCCCCATATAAACTGATCCCCAGATTTGTCCTCCGGATCCTATTGGAGGAGCAAAATTCATCCGATCCGTTTGAAATTTGGAACGTGATGTTAGTATGTGGTATCTAACAAACACGAATTGGTCCATATCGGCCCATAATTATATATAGCCCCGGATACTCTTGGAGAAGCAAAATTCATCCGATCCGGTTCAAATTTGCAACATGGTGTTAGTATGTGGCCGCTAATAACCATGCCAAATTTGGTCCATATCAGTCTATAGTTATATATAGCCGATCCCCAATCACACAAAAATTGGTCCATATCGGTTGATAATCATGGTTGCCACTCGAGCCAAAAATAATCTACCAAAATTTTATTTCTATAGAAAATGTTGTCAAAATTTTATTTCTATAGAAAATGTTGTCAAAATTTTAATTCTATAGAAAATTTTGTTAAAATTTTGTCAAAATTTTATTCCTATAGAAAACTTTGTCAAAATTTTATTTCTATAGAAAATTTTGTCAAAATTTTATTCCTATAGAAAACTTTGTCAAAATTTTATTTCTATAGAAAATTTTGTTAAA
The DNA here is from genome assembly GCF_050003625.1 of Haematobia irritans. NCBI lineage: Eukaryota > Metazoa > Arthropoda > Insecta > Diptera > Muscidae > Haematobia > Haematobia irritans. The sequence goes on along the minus strand of NC_134397.1, from coordinate 155,148,845 downwards.
ATTTTATTTCTATATCCATTTTATCCAAATTTTACTTTTATAGAAAATGTTGTCAAAATTTTATTTTGTCAAAATTGTATTTCTATAGGAACTTTTATCAAAATTTTTTTTCTATGCAAAATTTTGTCAAACTTAATTATATACGTATTTAATCGGCCTTTTTTAGTTTAATAAATACTACCTATGGACTATCTTGCAATTTAGAAGACGGTGTTAGGAAGTTTTAAGATACCTTGCCATCGGCAAGTGTTACCTCAGCCCAAGTAATTCGATTGTGGATGACAGTATTCATTAGAAGTTTCTACGCAATCCATGGTGGATGGTACATAGGCTTCGGCCTGGCCGAACTTACGGCCGTATATACTTGTTTCAATTAATAAATTAATTGATACAATTAACTTTTTAGTCAAACTCAAAGTCAATTAAAAAATGTAATGGGAATTTTTAACTTAAAATTTATTTCAAACAATACATTTTTTAATCAAACTAAAAACACTAACGGCCAGTTTCATGTGTCTCCGTTGGACTTTAACTCCCATTTAACAGAAAGTAAAATCGAAATATATTCTCTCCGGTTAACTTTAACTGACATTTTTTAGCAGTTAAGTTCCTAACTGGCATATGGAATATATAGACAAGATGACAGACATGTCCATAGTACGGTTTAAAAGTTCGTTAGCTAACGTAGCACTAACGGAGCTTCCTGAAAATGGGGGTAAGTCAACTAAGAAAGTAATTGAAAATAGTTACATTTTTATTGAAAAAATTAAATGTGTTTTGCAATCAACATCAATTAAATTTTTAATTCAATCAATTAAAAAATTAATTGAACTTTGCTAATGAAATCTATAAATTTTTTAATCAAATATTTTTTTAATATCCAATTAAAACTGTGACTGATGCTATCATTTTCGTGTTGAAGACATTTCAATTAAAAAGTTAATTGGATCAGTTAATTTCGTGATTGACTCAGGAAATTTTTTTGTGTGTGTAGAAAAATCTTTATATATGTATGTCCTTGAAATTAAATAAATATGCGTTATCAATTTTTTTATTATATTTTTAAATAGCATCAGCTCTTCCCATTACATTCTTTTTAACCTTTATTGTATATTCTATTCAACGATATTTTCCACCTTTATTAATAATTAATTATATAAATAATCAGCCAAGTATGTATGTGTTGACATCTATAATAAAAATTAGCCTCCCTAGTTTTATGAATAGATTTTCGTTCATTTTCTTCCTGTGATATATAAACCTGTGTAGGTGTGGAGAGTGAGTGAGAGAGAGAGAGAAATCTCATTTCCATTATATTCTTTTTAATATCGCACCTAAATTATGGATACATTTGTAATGGTGATTATGAGCATGTCGTGATTCGAAAGCAATTTATCTGTCACTAGCAAATGTTGTGCATATTAACCCTACACATACCAATAGAAGTACATCGTTGTTATTGGAATTCATTATAGTTTAGCAAGAAATTCTCAAGTCACAAGTCGTGGTTGTATTAGAAATTTCAACAGTATGTTCATCATTCATCATCGCATACAAAATAAATAGTTATGAATTGAATCGTAATGGGAAAATTTGCAAATAATTCGCACAGTGATATATGGAAATGAAACTAACATGTGTGGGTACTATACGATGCTCTACAGTGATATATTAAATTTTATATTAACTTTACACAGAAAAAAAATATCACCAACATTTTGCAAATTCAATTTTAATTGAGCAATTTAAACATGTATATATGCAGCAAAAAATTGGAAGTTGTTCCACAAAAATTTCTTTTAAAGAGCATCCCAGATTCCCCCATCGATTTTTTCCGATGCAGTCTTTTTGAAGAAGTCCACAAACATTTCTTCTAAAGCGCATCTTGGGATCCCCCAATGATAATTTTTCTACTTCTGATGCAGTCCTTTTGGACAAGTATTAGAAAGTACGCAATTAGGCTATTTTAAGTGCAAATTTTGGACAATTAAATTTCACAAAAAATAGAAAATTAATAAAAAAGTAAAATAAATATTAATAAAAAAATTAAAAAAAAATAATTTCATCCCCGCTGGGATTTGAACCTATGCCATTTGACTTTTTCGCTTCCATGGAAGTTCTTTTGAGAAGGTTTTGCAAATTACGAGAATTTTTAATTTTTTTGTTTATTTTTAATGGAAAAAATATATTTATACGAAATTATATGCCGAAAATAAAAAATAACAAGTATATACGGCAGTAAGTTAGGCCAGGCCGAATGTTATGTACCCTCCACCATGGATTGCGTAGAAACTTCTACTAAAGACTGTCTTCCACAGTCGAATTACTTGGGTTGAGGTAATACTTGCCGATGGCAAGGTATTTTAAAATTCTTCTAAATTGTAAAAGTGGCCGACTAAATGCGTATATAATTCAGTTCTTGATGGGTATATATAGGGACATCTATAAATAATTATAAACCGATATGACCTATTTCATGGTAATTAGAGAGCCAGAAGTGAAATACGGGGCTCGATATAGAACAATTTTTTGCATGATTGTTAGTGGCCATATCCTTGAACAAGGTACCAAATTTCAACCGAATCGGATGAAATTTACTGCTCCAAAAGGCTCCGGAGGTCAAATCTGGGGATCGGTTTATATGGGGGCTACATATAATTATGGACCGATATGGACTATTTTTTACATGGTTGTTAGTGTCCATATACTTACATCATATACCAAATTTCAACCGGATCGGATGAAATTTGCTCCACGAAGACGTTCCTAAGGTCAAATCTGGGGATCGGTTTATATAGGGGCTATATATATTAATTGACCCAATTGGACCAATTTTTGCTTTGATCTTAGAGGCCACATATAAGCACCATGTACCGAATTTCAACCGGAGCGGATTTTTGCTTTTTATTTTTTGCGGAAATTTGCTCCTCCAAGACGCTCCGGAGGTCAAATCTGGGGATCCGTTTATATAGGACCAATTTTTGTTTGGATTTTAGAGCCACATATAAACACCATGTACCGAATTTGAACCGGATCGAATGAAATTTGCTCCTCCAAGAGGTTTCGGGGGTCAAATCTGGGCATCGGTTTATATAGGGGCAATATATAATTATTGACCGATTTGGACCAATTTTAGCAAAGATGTTAGAGGCCATATATAAAGACCATGTACCGAATTTAAACCAGATCGAATGAAATTAGCTCCTTCAAGAGGTTTCGGGGGTCAAATCTGGGGATCGGTTTATATGGGGTCTATATATAATTATGGACCGATATAAACCAATTTTTGCATGGTTGTTAGACCCGATACATGTTTCTCCTCCAAGAGGCTCCACAAGCAAAATCTGGGAGTCGGTTTATATAGGGCCCATTTGCAATACCGTCCGACCTACATCAATAACTACTTATGCCAAGTTTTCGTTCGGAAGTTAGCGTGATTTCAACAAAGGACGGACGGACAGACAGGCTTAGATCGACTCAGAATTTCACCACGACCCAGAATATATAACATACTTTATGGGGTCTTAGAGCAATATTTCGATGTGTTTCAAACGGAATTAATATACCCCCCATCCTATGGTGGAGGGTATAAAAACGAGGTATAGCATAAAAAAAAAATATGTTTTTAGAAAAATATTTGATACAAAAAATTGCCGCTGGTGAGATTTGAACCTACATACAAAAAGCTTTGTTTTCTGATTCAATCACGAAATTAATTGATCCAATTAATTTTTTAATTGTAGTGCCAAGAAGTAAAATCGGGAGATCGGTCTATATGGGGGCTATACCAAAACATGGACCTATACTCACCATTTTTTGACACCTCTTTATGGTCATAAAATACCTCTAGATTTCCAATTTCAGACAAATTGAATAAAAACTACGGTTTCTATAAGCCCAAGACCCCAAATCGGGGGGTCGCTTTATATGGGGACCATACCAAAACATGGACCGATACTCACACTTTTTGGCACACGTATTTGTGGTCCTACAATACCTCCAGATTTCCAATTTCAGGTAAATTGAATAAAAACTTAGGTTCCTATAAGCCCAAGAAGTAAAATCGGGAGATCGGTCTATATGGGGGCTATACCAAAATATGGACCGATACTCACAATTTTTGGCACATGTATTTGTGGTCCTACAATACCTCTAGATTTCCAATTTCAGACAAATTGGATAAAAACTACGGTCTATAAGCACAAGAAGTAAAATCGGGAGATCGGTCTATATGGGGGCTATACCAAAACATGCACCGATACTCACCATTTTTGTCACACCTCTTTATGGTCATAAAATACCTCTAGATTTCCAATTTCAGACAAATTGGATAAAAACTACGGTTTCTATAAGCCCAAGACCCCAAATCGGGAGGTCGTTTTATATGGGGACCATTCCAAAACATGGACCGATACTCACACTTTTTGGCACAGGTATTTGTGGTCCTACAATACCTCCAGATTTCCAATTTCAGGTAAATTGAATAAAAACTTAGGTTTCTATAAGCCCAAGAAGTAAAATCGGGAGATCGGTCTATATGAGGGCTATACCAAAATATGGAGCGATACTCACAGTTTTTGGCACACGTATTTGTGGTCCTACAATACCTCTAGATTTCCAATTTCAGGTAAATTGAATAAAAACTGCGGTTTCTATAAGCCCAAGAAGTAAAATCGGGAGATCGGTCTATATGGGGGCTATGCCACTACATGGACCGATACTCACAATTTTTGGCACACCTCTTTATGGTCATAAAATACCTTTAGATTTCAAATTTCAGGCAAATTGGATAAAAACTTCGATTTCTTTAAGCCCAAGACCGCAAATCGGGAGGTCGGTTTATATGGGGACTATATCAAAACCTTGACCGATATAGCCCATCTTCGAACTTGACCTGCCTGCAGACAAAAGACGAGTTTGTGCAAAATTTCAGCACGATTGCTTCATTATTGAAGAATGTAGCGTGATTACAACAGACAGACAGACAGACTGACGGACAGACGAACATCGTTATATCGTCTTAGAATTTCTCCCTGATCATGAATATATATACTTTATATAGTCGGAAATCGATATTTCGATGTGTTACAAACGGAATGACAAACTTGTTATACCCCCGTCTCCATTCTATGGTGGTGGGTATAAAAATATGGATGAAAAAAAGTGAAATTGGTTGAAACGTTTTTTCCGCTTTTTAATTTTCTTCATTAAAATGAACTTCCAGGGCACAACTTCTAAAACGATGCAAAGAAATCAAAAAGGGAGTACTGCCGCCCTATGGCAAGTCCATGTAAAATTCATTGGAGGTGCTCCAAGTTTGCACTACTTCCGGATCAAAGATTTGGGATCCAAACTACTTTTTTGGAAGCTCTTTTTTTGCTGGATACATATTATAGGGTGGCTGATATTTGTAATGGAAGGCGATATACACATTTTTCCAATGAAAACTTTAATTGAATTTTAAAAAATATTCAATTAAAAATTTAATTGATTCAACAATTTTTTTAATTGAAACAAAAATCAATCACAAAAATGATAGTATCAATTAATTTTTTAATTGGATCAATTAACTTTTTAATTGACCTTCAATTAATTTTTAATTGATACTATCATTTCTGTGATTGAAGACATTTCAATTAAAAATTAATTGGATCAATTAATTTCGTGATTGAATCAGAAAAAAAAAAATTTTGTGTGTATTTATATACCCACCACCATAGAATGGTGAAGGCTTATACTGAGTTTGTCATTCCGTTTGTAGCACATTGAAATATCGATTTTCCAAAATTGTAAGACGGTATAACCATGTCCGTGTGTCTGTCGGTTGTAATCACGCTACCGTCTTCAATAATGAAGCTATCGTGCTAAAATTGTATACGAGAAAAATTCCTCCAATATTGAATAATTTTTCACCACCACTGTGTATCATCATCTCGCATAACTACAGATTTGTATATAGCCCTTGTACACAAAAAAAAAAATTCACGAAAATTTTTTCAATTATATTCTTCATTGAGTTTTAAAAAATATTCTATTAAAAATTTAATTGATTCAACAATTTGTTTTAAATGATACAAAAATCAATAAAATAAAATTTTTTTAATTGGATCAATTAATTTTTTAATTGATACTATAATTTTCGTGATTGAAGACATTTCAATTAAAAAATTTATTGAATCAATTAATTTCATGATTGAATCAGAATTTTTTTGTTGTATTTGTTTTTTTTTACAAATGCAGCAATGGCAACCAAGGCATAATACTAGTATGCCCGAATTATTACAATAGGTCTGAATGAATCATATTTTGGTTGTTATACTTCTGTATCCTTGTCAAGGACATTGGCTTGGTATCGTCATAACTTTTTGTTTTGTATTTTGCACAACTGGATTTATAGCAATTAGTTTTATTTAACCAAGCCAATTCATTTCATTAGATAGACTAAGAAAATTTCATTTAGATTTTTATGGAAAATAATTAACATCTGCTACCATTTTCTAATGAGCTTCAAACATGCCACAACAAAAGTAACACCAAAAGTTGTAATTAAGTGAGAAATTCAATTGAGGATGTTGACTCTTCATGAAATTATTTGTTAAATAGTCATAGTTTCAGCTCTAATTCATTACATATGTGTGGATGTGTGTCAATGTGTGCGCGCGCGTCTGTGTGAGTGTTGGTGCGCTTATGAGGTGCCTTACGGATGATGGGGGACGGCGGACTAGCAATAAAAACAACACCGACATTAACAACAACCGAATTGAAAAAGTTTTCAAATGAAAGAGTCTTCAAATAATGCTACCGCCTAAAAACTTTATTCAAGGATTACTTAAATATTTACTTATGGTACATACATGAAAGCTCTCTAAGTAAATATTAGGGATGCCATCTGAAGAATCTAAAAAGAGGTGACGTTGCTTGACATTGAATGCTTTATTTACCATAGTTACGATTTAGATCAAATTGTAGACCAACGAATATCGTTTGGAATTTTCTTTTTGCTACTTCGTTCTTACTGCCAGGACTGTTGAGTTGGAGCCATTTTTCCTCGACTCCAACTCCAGCATTATTCGTTAGCTTAGACTGTGGCTCCATAGCACGGTTGCCACTCGTGACAATATCTCAAATCTCTGGTTAGTATGAAAAAAAAAAATGTTTTTCTCTTCGAATGAATGATTCCTCCTATTGCGACAATTTGGGTGTGTAAACCCTTGAAATATTACCACAATCTACCAAATTTAAAATAAAAATTATTTGAAAGTTTTTGATCAAATCTTTGGTTAGTATGCAACAAATTTCATTTTTCTTCGAATGATCTCTCCTATTAGCGACAATTTTTTTTGGGTATATAAAACCCTTGAATTGTAGCTTTGTCGAATTTTATATGATCTAGCCATTTTAGCTTACACCAATAAGAGAAAATTGCTACTTCTTCTACAAAAAGGGAGAATTTCCTCACAATGGACTTTGATAGAATGAAACCACACGAAAATTAAATTTTTTAAAGATATTGAATTATAAAAATTTTCTTAAAATAGAAAATTTTGTCAAAATTTTATTTCTATAGAAAATTTTGTCAAAATTTTATTTCCATAGAAATTTTGTCAAAATTTTATTTCTATAGAAAATTTTGTCAAAATTTTATTTCCATAGAAAATTTTGTCAACATTTTATTTCTATAGCAAATTTGGGCCACCACGGTGGCGCAATGCTTAGCATGCCCGCCTTGCATATACAAGGTCGTGGGTTCGATTCCTGCTTCGACCGAACACCAAAAAGTTTTTCAGCGGTGGATTATGCCAACTCAGTAATGCTGGTGACATTTCTGAGGGTTTCAAAGTTTCTCTAAGTGGTTTCACTGCAATGTGGAACGCCGTTCGGACTCGGCTATAAAAAAGAGGTCCCTTGTCATTGAGCTTAAAGGCCGGTACTCTGTTCGGTTTTCGCGTTGAAACTCCATACAAAACCAAAAAATGCGAAAAATTTGCGAAATTTTTTCCATTTGTGATACTTTGTTTTTTCGTGTTGAAAAACTGACGTTTATAGCACGGCGCCATTTGCAATGTGAATTAAGAAATAATTTATTTATTAAAAACTATTTGTGCGGGTTTATAAATCAAACACGGACCATATTTTTGTTCCGAAACTATACAAAGGATAAAAGGAATAGCAGATCAATTGCCAAAGGAAAAATAAAATGTTATTTTGTAAAAACAAGCAACAAACACCAACTTAATCCAATATCGCTCCCTGTAAAATAGCGCTCCAAGCTACCTAAAAAAACGCCGCTTTCTATGTGCGAAATAATGGTTTCCATAAAAATTTTTCGCAAGAATGAACATAGTACCGGCCTTAACATGGAATCGGGCAGCACTCAGTGATAAGAGAGAAGTTCACCAATGTGGTATCACAATGGACTGAATAGTCTAAGTGAGCCTGATACATCGGGCTGCCACCTAACCTAACCTAACCTAACCTTCTATAGAAAATTTTGTCAAAATTTTATTTCTATAGAAAATTTTGTGCAAATTTTATTTCTATAGAAAATTTTGTCAAAATTTTATTTCTATAGAAAATTTTGTCAAAATTTTATTTCCATAGAAAATTTTCTCAAAAGTTTATTCCTATAGAAAATTTTGTGCAAATTTTATTTCTATAGAAAATTTTGTCAAAATTTTATTTCTATAGAAAATTTTGTCCAAATTTTATTTCTATAGAAAATTTTGTCCACATTTTCTTTCTATAGAAAATTTTGTCAAAATTTTGTTTCTATAGAAAATTTTGTCAAAATTTTATTTTTATAGAAAACTTTGTCAAAATTTTATTTCCATTCTTTTTGTTTTGTTATTGTTGGTTTTGTTCTTTAAGCATTGTTGTTGTTTTTATTGCAGCTTAAAACCATACATTGACTAAACTACGTTTGTCAAAATTTTATTTCCATAGAAAATTTTTTCAAAATTTTATTTGCATAGAAAATTTTGTCAATATTTTATTTTTATAGAAAACTAGCGTAACCCGGCCCGCTTCGCTGCGCCTTCCGAAGCGTATTTGTAGGAACATTTTGCGTTAACTTAGTCGACCATATTCTTCGTGCTGAAAACAAATTTGAAAAGATTTGAATTCTTTCAAACAAATCGGACTGCTTGCTCTTTCGTTTATAGGTACAAATACGGCGGATATGCATATGTAAAATGGTTCGTCTTAAAAAATGCTCTGTATTCAAGTAGTTGGACAAACTTCTACATTTCTTGTGAATTTTAAGTGTGGTTTGTCAATGAAAGGTATCCTTCTCCTCAACATATCTGAAAATTAAGCACTATATTGTAATAACATACAAAGAATTACTGTTTCCCATCTAATAAATCGGAAAAAGCAAAAGTAGTAAACAATTTTACCACATTAACATTTGCTAACATGTTGGAAAATGATGCACCCTCTGCCAATTTCATGTAAATTTAAGTTCTTTACTAAAAAGAAGTCTGACAGAAGCCTGTGCAAAACTCATAAAATTCCCATTTACGGACAACCCTCTACTTTCAATTTAAGAAAAAAAAAACTCGGACAAAAGGGAACCCTCTCCCCACCTTCGCTCCACTCTGACCTGATATCGGACTATCACGTACAATATATTAACATAATTTCATAACTAATCAATGGTCCCTATAAATTCAATCGAAGTAAATCGACAAAGTTTATTTCAAGTTCCCCCTTCTCCAACCAGATATCGAAAAATCATATACTAATTTAAAAATCATGTATAAATTTAATCACCTCCTCCCACGTTCCCTGTAAATTTCAAGTAGATCGGAGATGTTTAAATTTTGCTTATTGTTTTAAAGGGACGTCACTTTCCCCGATACAATATCGACAAACACCGTAGTGAATAGCACCCCTAACCTTCCCTGAAAATTCTTGAAACTTCCCTTCGTTCATAACCTTCCTCCACTGCCTTTGTAAATTTCAAGAAAACTTAAGAGTTTTTGTTTTTTGTTTGCAGTTTTAGAGGAGGACCTACTCCCCGACCAAATATCGAAAAGTGATGTAGCGTATCTTTTGTATGTAAACGTCCCAGAAAATGTCAAGCAAATTATAAGCCTAAAGGGGCGGCCTCTCTTCCGTCCAAATATCACAAAATCAGGTATCAACTACTAATATCGTAACCTCTCCCCAGTCCTCTGTAAATTTCAAGTAACTCGGTAAAGTTTAATTGTTTCTCTGTATGTAGTTACTTAAGAGAAGCGGATGTCTCCCTATGTCCTTTTATTTTTATTAAAAAATTAGGAACCTGATATAAATATCATAACCTCACTCATATTTCCGTAATATTTCAGTCGGAGGAGTTTAGTTTTGTTTTCACTGTAATTAAAAAAAAAAGTCGGGCAAAGGGGTGGTCCCCCTCCCCGACCAAATACAAACAAACAAACAAACAAATAAACAAACATAGATTGAATTTTATATATATAGATTTTGTCAAAATTTTATTTCTATAGACAATTTTGTCAAAATTTTATTTCTATAGAAAATTTTGTCAAAATTTTATTTCTATAGAAAATTTAGTCAACATTTTATTTCTATAGAAAATTTTGTCAAAATTTTATTTCTATAGAAAATTTTGTCAAAATTTTATTTCTATAGAAAATTTTGTCAAAATTTTATTTCTATAGAAAATTTTGTCAAAAATTTTATTTCTATAGAAAATATTTTATTTCTATAGAAAATTTTCTCAAAATATTACCTCTATACAAAATATTTTCAAAATATTATTCATACACTGAAAAAACAATGAACCCACTAGGAAAAAATTAGTTAATTTAAGAAAAATTAGATTAGTTAAAAAAAAAAATTAACTAAACTGTATTAGGAACGCAGATTTCACGCCGATTACACAAACATAAGTAAATAATTTTCAACAAGTTCAAGAAAATTTATTAGCCAAATTATTAGTTTTCGATTATTAAAGAAAATTTCGTAGTTTGAAATACAAAAATTGATGTCCAAAATTGCAATTATGTTTTTAGGAAGATCAACATGGGCGCATTATTGGTAAAATTTACAAATTTTAAGAAATTCTGAACTATTTTTTGGGAGATACGAATTTAGTTAATCTTTATGCTTCACTTGTGTATAATTGTTTCCTGTGTTTCAGTTAATTTAACTAATATACGCAAAAAATGAATAAGGTCATGGAAACTTTCTTAAAACTTAAATCGGCTTTAGAGAAATATAGGGTTCAATTTTTTTGAGTGTATAGAATTTATTAGCCAAATTATTAATTTTCGCTTATTAAAGAAAATTTCGTAGTTTGAAATAAAAAAATTGAAGTCCAAAATTGCAATTATGTTTTTAGGAAGATCAACATGGGCGCATTATTGGTAAAATTTACAAATTTTAAGAAATTCTGAACTATTTTTTGGGAGATACGAATTTAGTTAAAAAACTGAATAAAGTCATGGAAACTTTCTTAAAACTTAAATCGGCTTTAGAGAAATATAGGGTTCAATTTTTTTGATTGTATATAATATTTTTGAAAAATTTATCTTCAAATTTATTTCTATAGAAAATTGTCTCAAAATTTTATTTCTATAGAAAATTATCTCAAAATTTTATTTCTGTAGAATAATTACTCAAATTTTATTTCTATAGAAAATTGTCTCAAAATATTATCTCTATGCAAAATATTCTCAAAATATTATTGGTATTTTTTTTTCATTTTTTTCCTCTAGAAAAGTTCACAAAATTTTATTCTATAGATTTTCTCACAATTTTATTTCTATTGACATTTTTCTCAGCATTTTATTTCTATAGAACATTTTCTCAAAATTGTATTTCTACTGAAAATTTTCTCAAAAATTTTAGTTCTATAGACAAAAATTTTGCAAAATTTTATTCCTCTAGAAAATTTTCTCAAAATTGTACTTCTATAGAAATTTGTATCAAAAATTTATTTCTGTAGAAAATTGTCTCAAAATTTTATTTCTATAGAATATTTACTCAAAATTTTATTTCTATAGCAAATTGTCTCATAACATTATCTCTATACAAAATATTCTCAAAATATTATTCGTTAGAACATTTTTTTCAAAATTTTATCCCTCTACAAAATTGTTTCAAAATTTTATTTCTATAGAAAATTGTTTCAAAATTTTATTTCTATGGAAAATTTTGTCAAAATTTTATTTCTATACGAAATATTCTCAAAATATTATTCGTATATTTTCACAAAATTTTACTCTATAGATTTTCTCACAATTTTATGTCTATTGAATTTTTTCTCAAAATTTTGTTTCTACAGAAAATTTTCTCAACATTTTATTTCCTCAAGATTTTAGTTCTATAGAAAAACATTTTTGCAAAATTTTATTCCTCTAGAAAATTTTCTCAAAATTGTATTTCTATAGAAATTTTTGTCAAAAATTTATTTCTGTAGAAAATTATCTCAAAATTTTATTTCTATAGCAAATTGTCCCAAAACATTATCTCTATACAAAATATTCTCAAAATATTATTCGTATAGAACAGATTTTCCCACAATTTTATGTCTATTGAAATTCTTCTCAAAATATTATTTCTATAGAAAAGTTTTTCAAAATTTTATTTTTATAGAAAATTCTATCTCTATATATCTATAGAAAAAAAATTTGCAAAATTTTTTTCTTTTAGAAATTTTTCTCAGAATTGTCAAAAATTTATTTCTGTAGAAAATTGTCTCAAAATTTTATTTCTATAGAAACTGTTTTCAAAATTTTATTTTTATAGAAAATTTTCTCAAAATATTATCTCTAAATAAAATTTTCTATGATTATTATATATAGTATAGTTAATTTTTCAAAATTTTATTTCTATAGAAAATTTTCACAAAATTTTATGTCTATTTTTTACAAAAATTTTCTAAAAATTTTAGTTCTATAGAAAATTTTTACAAAATTTTCTTTAATTTTCTATAAAAAATTGTATTTCTATCGAAAAATTTTCCAAAATGTTATATACAAATAATTTTTTTTTAAATTTATTTTTATAGAAAATTGACTCAAAATGTTTTTTCTATAAACAATTTTTCCTCTAGAAAATTTTCTCACAATTGTATCTCTATAGAAAATTTTCTCAAAATTTTATTTCTATATAATATGTTCTTAAAATTTTATTTCTATAGAAAATTGTCTCAATATTTTATTTCTGTAGAATATTTTTTCAAAATTGTATTTTTATTTTATATTTCTCAAAATATTATCTCTATAGAAAATATTATTCGTATAGAACATTTTTTCAAAATTTTATTTCTCTAGAAAATTTTCACAAAATTTTATTCCTATAGAAAGTTTTGTCAAAATTTTATTTCTATAAAATTTTCTCAAAACTGTATATCTATAGAAAATTTTCTCAAAATTGTATTTCTATAGCAAATTTTCTTAAAATTGTATTTCTATCGAAAATTTTTCCCAAATGTTATACCTCTAGAAAATTTTCTCAAAATTGTATTTCCATAGATTTTTTTTTACAATTTTATTTTTTTTTTTAATTTCATTTTTATAGAAAATTGACTCAAAAATTTATTGCTATAGATAACTTTCCTCTAGAAAATTTTCTCAAAATTATATTTCTATAGAAAATTTTCTCAAAACTGTATTTCTATAGAAAATTGTCTCAAAATGTTATTTCTATAGAATATTTTTTCAACATTGTATTTTTATAGCAAATATTCTCAAAATATTATCTCTATAAAAAATATTATTCGTATAGAACATTTTTTCCAAAATTTTATTCCTATAGAAAGTTTTGTCAAAATTTTATTTCTATAGAATGTTTTGTCACAATTTTATTCCATTTGATTTTATTTCCAAAATATTATTCCTCTAGCAAGTTTTCTCAAAATTGTATTTCTATAGAAAATTTTCTCAAATTTTTTATTTCGATAGAAGATTTTCTTAAAATTTTATTTCTATAGAAAATTGTCTCAAAATTTTATTTCTCTAGAAAAACTTTCCTATAGAAAGTTTTGTCAAAATTTTATTTCTATAAAATTTTTTCAAAATTGTATTTATATAGCAAATTTTCTTAAAATTGTATTTCTATCGAAAGTTTTTCCAAAATGTTATACCTCTGGAAATTTTTCTCAAAATTGTATTTCTATAGAAAATTTTCTCAAAATTGTTTTTCCATAGAATTTTTTTTACAATTTTATTTTTTGTTTTAATTTTATTTTTATAAAAATTGACTCAAAATTTTATTTCTATAGATAATTTTTCCTCTAGAAAATTTTCTCAAAATTGTATTTTTATAGAAAATTTTCTAAAAATTTTATTTCTGTAGAATATTTTTTTTTCCAAATAGTATTTTCATTTTATTTTTCTCAAAATATTATCTCTGTAGAAGATATTATTCGTATATAACAGTTTTGTCAAAATTTTATTTCTCTAGAAAATTTCAAAAATTTTTATTTCTATAGAAAGTTTTGTCAAAATTTTATTCCATTTTATTATACCCTTCACCACTACTGTGGTACAGGGTATAATAAGTTTGTGCATTTGTATGTAACGCCAAGAAGGAGTAATCATAGACCAACCTTTTAGTATACGGATCGGCTTAGAATTAAATTCTGAGTCGATTTAGCGATGTCCGTCTGTCTGTCTGTCCGTCTGTCTGTCCGTCTGTCTGTCTGTCTGTTGATGTATTTTTGTGTGCAAAGTACAGCTCGCAGTTTTAGTCCGATTGTCCTAAAATTTGGTATAGGGTCCTGTTTCGGCTCAAAGACGATCCCTATTGATTTTGGAAAAAATCGGTTCAGATTTAGATATAGCTGCCATATATATTTTTCGCCGATCTGGTCATAATTGGCGTGTATATCAACCGATCTTCCTCAAATTCCGTACATCCGAATATTTTATGGGTCTCGAAAAACATGCAAAATACCAGCCAAATCGGTTCACATTTAGATATAGCTCTCATATATAGCTTTCGCCCGATTTACACTCATTTGCCCAAAGAGGCCAATTTTTAACTCCGATTTGGTTGAAATTTTGCACAGGGAGTAGAATTAGCATTGTAACTATGCGTGCCAAATTTGGTTTAAATCGGTTCAGATTTGGATATATCTCCCATATATAGCTTTCGCCCGATTTACACTCATATGACCACAGAGGCCATTTTTTTGCTCCGATTTAGTTGAAATTTTGCACAGGGAGTAGAATTAGCATTGAAACTATGCGTGCCAAATTTGGTTGAAATCGGTTCGGATTTAGATATATCTCCCATATATAGCTTTCACCCGATTTACACTCATATGACCACAGAGGCCAATTTTTAACTCAGATTTAGTTGAAATTTTGCACAGAGAGTAGAATTAGCATTGTTGCTATGCGTGCCAAATTTGGTTGAAATCGGTTAAGATTTAGATATAGCTCCCATATATATGTTTTTCTGATTTCGACAAAAATGGTCAAAATACCAACAATTTCCTTGTAAAATCGCCACTGCTTAGTCGCAAAGTTGTAAAAATGACTCTAATTTTCCTAAACTTCTAATACATATATATCGAGCGATAAATCATAAATAAACTTTTGCAAAGTTTCCTTAAAATTGCTTCAGATTTAAATGTTTCCCATATTTTTTTACTAACATTGTGTTCCACCTAGTGCATTAGCCGACTTAAATTTTGAGTCTATAGATTTTGTAGAAGTCTATCAAATTCTTCCAGATCGAGTGATATTTAAATGTATGTATTTGGGACAAACCTTTATATATAGCCCCAAACACATTTGACGGATGTGATATGGTATCGAAAATTTAGATCTACAAAGTGGTGCATGGTATAATATAGTCGGCCCCGCCCGACTTTAGACTTTCCTTACTGGTTTTATTTCCAAAATGTTATTCCTCTAGCAAGTTTTCTCAAAATTGTATTTCTATAGAAAATTTTCTCCGGGCAATAAAACTAAATGATATTTTAATAACAGTCCATTTACAATTCTAAGGATATCGGAAATGAACCGATATAAATTATCTTATTTATTTATATGCACTCAAAATACAGTGAAATCACCAAGAATGAAGTTATTGGTTAATTTTAGAAAATTATCTAAACTTTACAACAAATGCTGATATTACAACAACAGTAAATATTCTAAATCTGAACCGATTTCAATAAAATTCAGTTGACTACACTGCTTATTGTACTCCTTGTGCAAAATTTCAAGCTAATCAGGGCAAAGCTCTGGCTTCTGAGGCCATATAAGTCCATATTGGGCGAAAGGTATATATAGAAGCTATATGTAAATCTGAACCGATTTCTTCTCAAATCAATAGGGTTCTATTCTGACCCAAAACAGAAACCTATGCCAAATTTGAAGTTGATTGGACTAAAACTGCGACCTGGTTGCGACTTTGCGACTTTGATTTCAAAAATATGTTCACAGACAGACGAAGAAGGGACGGATGTGGCTATATCGACTGGGAAGACGTGATTCTGAGTCGAACAGAAATGTGGGCCAATTTTTAACGAAATCATAGATGTCATACCCTGATCATGTAATGGCCAAGGAGATATAAAAGTCCACCGAGAAATATCATTATGATATTTTTTCCAAATCAAATTGATTGTAATCGAACATGATAGAATTTTTCCTATGGTGACTGCTCCATTAAATTCCATTATTGGAATTTTATTATTTTCCTTAATTATAAGACATCCACTATATATGTCGTATTTTATATTTGTGGTTTATTTTGTATATTAGTTCGAAATATAATTTTCTAAAACTTTATTTGGCCACCGCAACCGAATAAATTATTTCGTTTATGTACTTTGACATGCATGTCGACATGCTGCGGTTCAAACGCTATGCAAACATAATTTAATGGAAAATATTCGGTTATAATTTGATTTTAATTACATGGGACACAAATAATTCCATTATAATATAGTAAATACATTAAGGGGATGTTTCTAATGTAATTTAAGGGGGGGCAGAGGATATCTAAATCGATAAAGTTTTATTCTAATTTATAACCCATATTGACATTAATTAGAAACCTATGGTATATTTGAAATAGTAATTCAAATGTTTTGCACCGAAAAAAAAAAAAACAATACTCGTATTAACCATTAAATATTAACAATGCAACCTAAATTGTAAGATCAGTGAAATCAGTGAAATTTTAATAATAACAAAGTTCATACTATTTGCACTGTGGAACGGGGTATTATAAATAAATACATGCACTCAAAAAAAGTTTACTTGGATCCAAAGATTTTGATCTTCCTTTAAGGATTTTGGTATTGATTCCGAGCCAAAGATGCGGGTTCTTTAAAACAAGGAGATTTTTTTTGCGACCTATCTGGCTTTAAATCTAGGATCTATAATGTTAAATTTAGGATATAGATCTCATTTATCGAATTTTCATTCTATCTTTCCGGTATATTAATAAAGCTATTCACGTACAACCAAATGTCAGTTTAAAAATTCAAATTATGATGGATATTTCGAAGTAAAAGATATTTTCTTAATTCCAAAAAAACATTAAACCAAAGGTGCTAAATCCTCAAAATAAGTATTAGCCTATATTTGAAGCGTTTTTATCTTAAATTCAAAGATTCAATATTTCAGCTAATTTAAGGACAAATTCTTTAAATCAAAAATACGTGTCTTTAGTTTAAGGAAAATTTGCCTTAGTCGAAAGACATGCAACCTTAGGTTAGGTTAGGTTAGGTTATGTGGCAGTCCATTGTGATACCACATTGGTGAACTTCTCTCTTATCACTGAGTGCTGCCCGATTCCATGTTAAGCTCAATGACAAGGGACCTGCTTTTTATAGCCGAGTCCGAACGGCGTTCCACATTGCAGTGAAACCACTTAGAGAAGCTTTGAAACCCTCAGAAATGTCACTAGCATTACTGAGGTGGGATAATCCACCGCTGAAAAACTTTTTGGTGATCGGTCGAAGCAGGAATCGAACCCACGACCTTGTGTATGCAAGTCGGGCATGCAAGGCGGGCATGCAAGGCGGGCATGCAAGGCGATAGCTCCCGTTAAACACGGGAGCCACCGTGGTTTGAAACGTTTTCCTTGTTGTTTTGAAACGTTTTCCCTCGACTATTTTCAAAAATTATCGATTTTTATACCCTGCTCCATACTGTGGAACAGGGTATTATAAGTTAGTGCATATGTTTGCAACACCCAGAAGGAGACGAGATAGATACATGGTGTCTTTGGCAAATATGCTCAGGGTGGGCTCTTGAGTCGATATAGCGATGTCCGTCTGTCCGTGAACACATTTTTGTAATCAAAGTCTAGGTCGCAGTTTTAGTCCAAACGACTTCAAATTTGGCACAAGTATGTGTTTTGGCTCAGAATAGATCCCTATTGATTTTGGAAGAAATCGGTTCAGATTTAGATATAGCTCCCATATATATATATATATATATATATATATATATATATATATATATATATATATATATATATATATATATATATATATATATATATATATATATATATATATATATATATATATATATATATATATATATATATATATATATATATATATATATATATATATATATATATATATATATATATATATATATATATATATATATATGTCGCCCGATATGGACTTCTATGGTCTCAAAAGCCAGAGTTTTGCCCTGACTTACTTCAAATTTTGCACAAGCGGTACTTTTAACGATACTATTGTATGTGCCAAATATGGTCAAAATCGATTCAGATTTAGATATAGCTCCCATATATATCTTTCGTCCGATTTGAACTTATATGGCCTCAAAATCCAGGGGTTTGCCGTGATTTGCTTCAAATTTCGCACAAGGAGTACATTTAGTATTATCGGTGATTGTGCCAAATTTGGTTGAAATCGGTTCAGATTTAGATATGGCTCCCATATATATCTTCCGTCCGATTTGCACTCATATGACCAGGGGGGCCAAAGTTATACTCCCATTTACGTGAAATTTCGCATAAATAGCAGAATTATTATTCTAACTATATATGTCAAATTTAGTCAAAATCGGTTCAGATTATATATAGCTCCCATATATACGTACACCAGAGTTGGGGAAATATGGTAGACTGTTACACATTTTAGACCCATTTTCAATGGAAGTTTGCTCCAATTAACTGGATAGCGTTAGCCGTTTTAAATTTTAATTCTAGAGATTTTGTAGAAGTAAAAAAAATGTCTCCTTTATATAGCTTCCAGCAAATGTGTACCATCTGAACTATGGTAACACAAATTTTGGCCTACATAGGGGTGAAGGGTATAATATAGTCGGCCCCGCCCGACTTTATACTTTACTTACTTGTTTTTTACTAACATTGTGTTCCACCCTAGTGCATTAACCGACTTAAATTTTGAGTCTATAGATTTTGTAGAAGTCTATCAAATTCTGTCCAGATCGAGTGATATTTAAATGTATGTATTTGGGACAAACCTTTATATATAGCCTCCAACACATTTGACGGATGTGATATGGTATCGAAAATTTAGATCTACAAAGTGGTGCAGGGTATAATATAGTTGGCTTCGCCCGACCTTAGACTTTCCTTACTTGTTTTATAATGGATTTAGCATTTTTGTGGCAAAATTTTAATAATTTGTACCATTTTATTTACTCTTACTCTTTTTTAAACTATTTGAAAAAAAAAGAAAACAAAAAATTACCCATTAAAATATGAAAAAAATGAAGTAAAAAACTTCCTGTGTAGTTAAAATAATTAACTTCATTGTGAGGACATTTTTAAAGTTGTGCCTTTAGAACAACTCCCAATTTTTTTGCTGGGAAAAGTGTGGAACTACTTTTAGTTGCTTTATTATAAATTAATTGTCGAGTTATTTTGATATCTAATTTTTAATTCATTTTTATGAAATAAAACATTAATTGAACATTTAAGTTCAGTCTATAAAAAAAAAGAAAAAAAAAAAAACTTTAAATCAAAGATGCTAAAATCCTCAAAATAAGTCTTAGCCTATATTGGAAGCGTTTTTATCTTAAATTCAAAGTTTCAATATTTCAGCTAATTTAAGGACAAATTCTTTAAATCAAAAATACGTGTCTTTAGTTTAAGGAAAATTTGCCTTAGTTCAAAGACATGCGACCATAGAGGAGGGACTCAAATTTACAAAATTTGTGTCCTAAATTTAATGGAAAAAATTTTTGAAGTAAAGATTCTAAACTTTATTTTAATTAAAATTATTTTAATTTAAAATTTAATTAAAATTTAGTTTAAAGAAATTTGTCCTTAATATTTTGTAAATTACGCATCCTAAAATTTAGGTTGCATAATCTTTAATATCATTTAAATATTTTTTTTCAGTGTAGGGCATTAGCCGGTCTAAATTTTTAGTCTAGACATTTTCTAGAGTGGTGCAATGGTTACCATGCCCGCCTTGCATACACAAGGTCGTGGGTTCGATTCCTGCTTCGACCGAACACCAAATAGTTTTTCAGCGGTGGATTATCCCACCTCAGTAATGCTGGTGACATTTCTGAGGGTTTCAAAGCTTCCCTAAGTGGTTTCATTGCAATGTGGAACGCCGTTCGGACTCGGCTATAAAAAGGAGGTCCCTTGTCATTGAGCTTAACATGGAAGCGGACAGCATTCAGTGATAAGAGAGAAGTTCACCAATGTGGTATCACAATGGATTGAATAGTCTAAGTGAGCCTGATATATCGGGCTGCCACCTAACCTAAATCTAACAATTTTGTCATCATTGGTTCACATTTAAAGGGTGATACGGTTAACATTTGGTCAATATAAACTTGACGTATTTCTTTCAATTTTGCGTTTAAAAAATCTGAACACCCCTCATTTTGAAGGTGTGTGTATGTGTAGAATGTTGCTCCTATTTTGATTTTGGAATTCACTCTTCTGTTGTCAAAATGCCGTCCAAGCAAGAAGAGCAGCGTATCAAAATTTTGCTCGCGCATCGCGAAAATCCGGGCTACTCGCACGCAAAGCTGGCAAAATCGCTAAAAGTTGCCAAATCAACCATTACAAATGTAATTAAAGTGTTTGGGGAACGTTTGTCGACAGCCAGGAAGTCTGGATCGGGGGGAAATCGAAAACCGGAAGCCGCTGATATGACAAAGAGAGTTGCCAGTAGTTTCAAGCGAAACCCTAACCTCTCTCTCCGAGATGCCGCAAATAAGCTGGGTGTATCGTCTACAACCGTGCATCGAGCCAAAAAACGAGCCGGACTATCGACTTACAAGAAGGTAGTGACTCCAAATCGCGATGATAAACAAAATACGACGGCCAAAGCGTGATCCCGGAGGCTGTACACGACGATGCTGACGAAGTTTGACTGCGTGGTAATGGACGACGAAACCTACGTCAAAGCAAACTACAAGCAGCTTCCGGGACAGGAGTTTTATACGGCAAAAGGAAGGGGAAAGGTGGCAGATATTTTCAAGCACATAAAACTGCCAACGTTCGCAAAGAAATATTTGGTTTGGCAAGCCATCTGTACCTGTGGCTTGAAAAGCAGCATTTTCATAGCTTCCGGGACTGTCAACAAAGAAATTTAAGTGAAAGAGTGTTTGAATAAACGTCTGCTGCCTTTCCTGAAGAAACACGGTTGTTCCGTACTGTTTTGGACGGATTTGGCATCTTGCCATTACGGTAAAAATGCCATGGAGTGGTACGCCGCCAACAACGTGCAGGTGGTTCCCAAGGACAAGAACCCTCCCAACACGCCAGTGCTCCGCCCAATTGAGAAATACTGGGCTGTGTTCAAGCGGAACCTAAAGAAGGCCAAAAAAAACTGCTAAGGACGAGCAGCAGTTCAAGGCAAACTGGCTTTCTTCGGCGAAAGCCTAACTGAATATTTTTCCTGAATTTTATACTAATTGAACTTGAAAAAGAAATTTAATTTGATTTTTTAAATAAACGATTTCACCGATTTACACGCGTTTTCCCTTAACCAAATTTTGACCGTATCACCCTTTAAATATATGTCTATGGACCATTTCCTTACTGGTTCGCTATTGGAATCAGTTCTTCAATATTGATATTAAAGTCCTGCTACCATTCAGAATTAAGTCATATCTACTTCGTTTACTCACCAAGGGGAATTTCATGTATGTCATGTAATACCACCAGCTTTGTCATTGCAGGACTTAGTTGAAGACAACTGTGCCTGTCTCTTAACATTGAGCTAAATATTGTATGATAAGAAAGGAGTTCGCTCCTTTTTGTTATCCCAATAGGTAGACCTAAGTAAGCAAAGCTGAAATAATTGTCTGAGTTACACTGAAAAAAATATTGTCGTGAGGCCAAAGATTTCATGTCCTTAAAATACGAATGCAGTTTTTGCTTATCATAGAAGACGCATTTCTCTAATATAAAGTTTTTTTCCTTGTCCAAAAGTCGATCAACTTTTCAATGAAGTCGTCTTGTCATTATAATTAAGTGATTTGCCTTCAAAATGGATATCATAACATGAAAGAAAACAAGTAAAGGGTGATTTGTTAAGAGCTTGATAACTTTTTTTTTTTTTAAAAACGCATAAAATTTGCAAAATCTCATCGGTTCTTTATTTGAAACGTTAGATTGGTCCATGACATTTACTTTTTGAAGATAATTTCATTTAAATGTTGACCGCGGCTGCGTCTTAGGTGGTCTATTCGGAAAGTCCAATTTTGGGCAACTTTTTCGAGCATTTCGGCCGGAATAGCCCGAATTTCTTCGGAAATGTTGTCTTCCAAAGCTGGAATAGTTGCTGGCTTATTTCTGTAGACTTTAAACTTGACGTAGCCCCACAAAAAATAGTCTAAAGGCGTCAAATCGCATGATCTTGGTGGCCAACTTACCGGTCCATCTCTTGAGATGAATTGTTCTCCGAAGTTTTCCCTCAAAATGGCCATAGAATCGCGAGCTGTGTGGCATGTAGCGCCATCTTGTTGAAACCACATGTCAACCAAGTTCAGTTCTTCCATTTTTGGCAACAAAAAGTTTGTTAGCATCGAACGATAGCGATCGCCATTCACCGTAACGTTGCGTCCAACAGCATCTTTGAAAAAATACGGTCCAATGATTCCACCAGCGTACAAACCACACCAAACAGTGCATTTTTCGGGATGCATGGGCAGTTCTTGAACGGCTTCTGGTTGCTCTTCACTCCAAATGCGGCAATTTTGCTTATTTACGTAGCCATTCAACCAGAAATGAGCCTCATCGCTGAACAAAATTTGTCGATAAAAAAGCGGATTTTCTGCCAACTTTTCTAGGGCCCATTCACTGAAAATTCGACGTTGTGGCAGATCGTAAGTCTATTCATGATGAAATGTCAAAGCATACTGAGCATCTTTCTCTTTGACACCATGTCTGAAATCCCACGTGATCTGTCAAATACTAATGCATGAAAATCCTAACCTCAAACGAATCACCCTTTATATACGGCCGTAAGTTCGGCCAGGCCGAAGCTTATGTACCCTCCATCATGGATTGCGTAGAAGCTTCTGCTAAACACTGCCATCCACAATCGAATTACGAAGTTGCGGTAACGCTTGCCGATGGCAAGGTATCTTAAAACCTCCTAACACCATCTTCTAAATTGTATGTAAGTCCATACGTTGTATATATTAAATCAAAAAAGATCGATCCAATACGTATATAATTCAGTTTGACAAAGTAGACATAAAATTTTGACAAAATTTTCTACAGAAATAAAATTTTAACAATATTTTCTATAGAAATAAAATTTTCACAAAATTTTCTATAGAAATAAACTTTTGACCAAATTTTCTATAGAAATAAAATCTTGGTAGATTATTTTTGGCTCGAGTGGCAACCATGATTATGAACCGAATAAAATTTGAACAAAATTTTCTATAGAAATAAAATTTTGACAATGATGAAAATTTTATTATGAACCGAATAAAATTTTAACAAAATTTTCTCTAGAAATAAAATTTTGACAAAATTTTCTATAGAAATAAAATTTTGGTAGACTATTTTTGACTCTAGTGGCAACCATGATTATGAACCGATATGGACCAATTTTTTGTGATTGGACTAATTTTGGTATGGTTGTTAGCGACCATATACTAACACCACGTTCCTAATTTGAACCGGATCGGATGAATTTTGCTCCTCCAAGAGGCTCCGGAGGTAAAATCTGGAGAACGTTTTATATGGGGGCTATATATAATTATGGACCGATATGGACCAATTCTGGCACGCTTGTTAAATATCATATACTAACACCATGTTCCAAATTATAACCGGATTGGATGAAATTTGCTTCTCTTGGAGACTTCGCAAGCCAAATCTGGGAATCGGTTTATATGGGGGCTATATATAATTATGAACCGATGTGGACCAATTTTTGCACGGTTGTTAGAGACCATATACCACCACCATGTACCAAATTTCAGCCGGATCGGATGCAATTTGCTTCTCTTTGAGGCTTCGCAAGCCAAATCTGAAGATCAGTTTATATGGGGTCTATATATAATTATGGACCGATGTGGACCAATTTTTGCATGGTTATTAGAGACCATATACCAACATCATGTACCGAATTTCAGCCGGATCGGATGAAATTTGCTTCTCTTTGAGGCTCCGCAAGCCAAATCTGGGTATCGGTTTATATGGGGGCTATATATAATTATGGACCGATGTGGACCAATTTTTGTATGGTTGTTAGAGACCATATACCAACACCATGTACCCAATTTCAACCGGATCGGATGAAATATGCTTCTCTTAGAGGCTCAATAAGCCAAATCTGGGGATCGGTTTATATGGGGGCTATATATAATTAAGGACCGATATGGACCAATTTTTGCATGGTTGTTAGAGACCATATACCAACATCATGTACCAAATTTCAGCCGGATCGGATGAAATTTTCTTCTCTTTGAGGCTCCGCAAGCCAAATCTGGGGATCGGTTTATATGGGGGCTATATATAATTATGGACCGATGTGGACCAATTTTTGCATGGTTGTTAGAGACCATATACTAACACCATGTACCAAATTTCAGCCGGATCGGATGAAATATGCTTCTGTTAGAGGCTCCACAAGCCAAATCTGAGGGTCCCTTTATATCGGGGCTATACGTAAAAGTGGACCGATATGGCCCATTTTCAATACCATCCGACCTACATCGATAAAAACTACTTGTGCCAAGTTTCAAGTCGATAGCTTGTTTCGTTCGGAAGTTAGCGTGATTTCAACAGACGGACGGACATGCCTAGATCGACTCAGAATTTCACCACGACCCAGAATATATATACTTTATGGGGTCTTAGAGCAATATTTCGATGTGTTACGAACGGAATGACAAAGTTAATATACCCCCATCCTATGATGGAGGGTATAAAAATTTTGGGCTAAGGCCAACTTGACTTTAATAATTCAGAAAAATTCTTTAAAATTAATGAAATTGTCTTTAAATTTGTAGTCTTTTTGCATCTTGACTACAAAGCAAAAAAGCGTTTAAAAATAGGACATGTTTTTCAACACTTTATTTTAAAGACGTTTTCTACTTGAATAATTTCTACTGGAAGTCGAGTCTGAATTTGGAAAATAAAGTTCTATTTAACTCGTTTTTAAAAAACTTCCATAGCGTATGAAGAAAAAAAGCTGAAAAAAAACGAAAAATTAAAATTTTCTTCCTAGACCCAAATTTAAAAGAGAATTGTGTCTTAAAAGTATCCCTACTTGTATTTATTCTCCGCTTCTTTGGCTCGGAATCAATACCAACATTTTTAAAGTAAAGACAAAATCTTTGGAACCGGGCATGCTTTTTTTTCAGTGTACCTAACCTAAGCAAACCATGGAATATTTAAAATATTCCCCAATATACAAGTTTCTATTGGCAAAATTTCCTTTTGGTAATCATTAATCGCTCTCCTGAGAGCACCACCCACTTGGTTCTTGGTTAAGTTTTAGTTTAATACCAACCGAGGCCAAATAAAACAATAAACTATAAGAATGGAAAAAAACTTTTGGTAAATAGTAACTGTTACTTGGTTTTCTGTGATAAAATTTTCAAAAGAGCCATTTTTATGGTTATTATTATAAATAATTAACAAGGGCGTTGTTGTCCTTTTGTTGTATACATTTTTCATAAGGATCTACGACTACGAGTATTTGGCCTTTCGACAAGAAAACCACAAAAGTATGTCAACTGTCTCAATAGAGACTCTGCTAAAAATATTATTCATTTAAAATTTAATAATATTCCATGGGTTAAGAAATAGGGCTAAAAATATTTTATGGAGAAATTGTATCTAAAGGCCAGTTGGCCAGTTGGCATTATCGCGCTAAATTGGCCATTTTTGTTCACGGATACTTTCCTTTAACAATTCATTTCACCGAAAACAAACATTTTTAGTATTTGCATTGGATCATTCCCCATCAAGATATAATAAAATTTGCAACAAGAAGATATAATTTTATTCTTTTTTGCAAATTTAGTTTTTATTTGCAAGTCCAATTTCTATGCGTTGGAGGCTGAAAAGTCAAGTAAGCAGAACTGCATGCAATTTGGCCATCCAAAAAGCCATATATCAACTACCATGGATTTAAATTATGAGATTTTAAGAAATTATAACAAATGTCAATTGTTATAATTTTCTAAAGGGGTTGAATGTATGTATATTAGAATGGGTTCACCATGGGCTATTAAGTCGGAATCTTAGATTAGGAATCTGAAGATTACACCCAGAGAAGGAATATGATCACCTCAAACATGTTTTAAGAGCAAAATGTTATTTTTGGGTTCTAACCATGTAACATGGTTTTCGCAACCATGTTATTTTCTCGGAAATCATGTATCTGATTTCGGCAAGCAGGTGACAAACATGTTACCTGGTCACCATACAAAAATAACATTTTGCTCTTGAAACATGTTTGAGGTGATCATATTCCTTCTCTGCGTGTATGAACGTTCGGGAACGGCTGAAATTTTCATCGAACGTAATCTGGTCTGTGGAGAGGGGCCTCCCCCTTGGTCGAATTTTTTGAAAATTGGACTTAAGTTCTCCGATTTGCTTGAAATTGTTGAGTGTGATCTATAGACAAATATTCCTGAATTTATTTTACGATATTTGGTGGAGAAGAGGGAACTTCCCTTTCCCCGACTTGTTTTTTAAATAGTGAAAAAACAGAATTTCTTTGCTGGACTTGAAATTTACAGCGGTCGGATGGGGAGTGGACGGGGTTATGAAATTAATATGGGGTACCTGCCTGTTTGATATTTACACCGATCCCTATCGGTTCGCCCATTTTGGTGCTTCTTCTCGGGGAAATTTGAGGATGGTCTCTCGACGTGGACGAAGGTTATGAAATTAATACCTGATTGTTTGATTTTTGAAATGGCCGGGATACACAGAAAAAAATTTACGAACAATTTTCCAATTAAAAATTTAATTGATTCAACAAATTTTTTAATTGAAACAAAAAATCAATCACGAAAATTAATAGTATCAAGTAATTTTTTAATTGACTTTCAATTACTTTTTTAATTGATACCATCGTTTCTGTGATTGAAGACATTTCAATTAAAAAATTAATTGGATCAATTAATTTCGTGATTGAATCAGAAAAAAATTGTGTGTACTTTCATCCTTCTTTCCTTACACGACTTTTGAATTGATCTAAAGTTCTCCAATTTTCTTGCTTTTTTTAAGGAAAGGTTGAGTGTGGTCTCAAAAATTGAATTTATGTTCTCCGTGTTGCTTTAAATATTCAGGGAAGTTTGGTTGTGGCGTCCAGACAAATATCCACTAATTAATTTTTCCATTTTGCTTCGATCCCTTTGCCTGACTTTTTTAAACATAGTGAAAAAACTAAACTCCAATTTAATTGAAATTAATAGAGGACGTGCGGAAGGTTGTCACGGTTGCCACTCCTGCCAAATATAATCTAACAAAATTTGAAGAAAATTTTACCAAAAATCTACCAACTTTAAAAAATTTTATCATGAAGTTTTTAATCAAATTTTTGTGGTTAGTATGAATTTTTTTTCTTCGAAAGAAATATTTTATTATTTTTATTTGAGAAGTTTTTTTTATATATTTTGATCTCTTCTACTAGCGACAATAATTTGGGTGTATACATAACCCTTGTATTTTAAATGCGTGGAAAATTTTCGCAAAATTTTATTTCTGTAAAAAAATTTCGCAAGATTTTATTTCTGTAAAAAATTTTCGCAAAATTTTATTTCTGTAAAAATTTTTCGCAAAATTTTTTTTTCTGTAAAAAAAATTCGTAAAATTTTATTTCTTGTTGTTGTTTTTTATTGCAGCTTAAAACCATATATTGACTAAACTACAAGTGTAGCTTAACCAACAGAGGAAAATAATGTTTGTCAAATTTATTTGGGCAAAGCCCTATAGCCTGCAAGATGGTTGGATGGACGCACGTTTCGGAATTACACATTCCTCATCAGCATCCTCTACTTGCAGCAAAACTATCAACCAATTATCAGAATAAATTCAGGCAGTTTATTAAACCCAACGAAAACCACACTTGAACCCTCCGAAAAAAGGTTTTACATTATTTCTGTAAAAAATTATCGCAAAATTTTATTGCTATAGAAAATTTTGTCAAAATTTTATTTCATTTTTAAGCAGTACATCATAGTTTCGGCTATAGGTCGATTAAAAAACATAGGAAATCCTTGAAAACGGTTTTAACGAAGTCAACCGAAATATTGGAAATAAAACTTAAATAAAAACATCAATCCTATGTTTTTTAATCGACCTATAGCCGAAACTATGATAAGTATTGCTTAAAAATAAAATAAAAAGGTCAACGATAATCAATTAGAAATTAAAATTTTATTTCTATAGAAAATTATGTAAAATTTTATTTCTATAGAAAATTATGTAAAAATTTTATTTCTATAGAAAATTATGTAACAATTTTATTTCTATAGAAAATTTTGTTAAAATTTTATTTCTATAGAAAATTTTTCAAAATTTTATTTCTATACAAAATTATGTAAAAATTTTGTTTCTGTAGAAAATTATCTAACAATTTTAATTATCTAACATTTTGTCAAAATGTTATTTCTATAGAAAATTTTGTCAAATTTTTATTTCTATAGAAAATTTTGTCAAACTTTTATTTCTATAGAAAATTTTGTCAAAATTTTATTTCTGCAAAAAATTTTCGCAAAATTTTATTTCTGTAAAAATTTTTCGCAAAATTTTTTTTCTGTAAAAAAATTCGCTAAATGTTATTTCTGTAAAAAAATTTCGCAAACTTTTATTTCTATACTAACTATTTGCAAAATTGTATTGCTATAGACAATTTTGTCAAAATTGTATTTCTATAGAAAATTTTATTTGTACGGAAAATTTTGTCAAAATGTTATTTCTATAGAAAAATTTTATTTCTATACAAAATTTTTTTTTCTATAGAAAGTTTTAACAAAATTTTATTTCTATAGAAAATTATGTAAAAATTTTATTTCTATAAAACCATTTTATCAAAATTTTATTTCTATCGAAAATTTTGTCAAAATTATATTTCTATAGAAAATTTTGTAAAATTTTTATTTCTATAGAAAATTTTGTCAAAATTGTATTTCTGCAAAAAATGTTCGCAAAATTTTATTTCTGTAAAAAATTTGCGCAAAATTTTATTTCTGTAAAAAAATTTTGCAAAATTTTATTTCTGTAAAAAATGTTCGCAAACTTTTATTTCTATACCAAATTTTTGCAAAATTTTATTCCTCTACAAAATTTTGTTGAAATTTTATTTTATAGAAAATTTTGGCAAAATTTTATTTCTATAGAAGATTTTGTCAAAATTTTATTTCTATAGAAAAGTATGTAAAAATTTTTTTTCTATAACAAAATTTTGTCAAAATTTATTTCTATAGAAAATTATGTAACAAATTAATTTCTATAGAAAACTTTGTCAAAATTTTATTTCTATAGAAAATTTTGTCAAATTTTATTTCTATAGAAAATTTTGTCAAAATTTTATTTCTATAAAAAATTTTGTCAAAATTTTATTTCTATAGAAAATTTTGTCAAAATTTTATTTCTATAGAAAATTTTGTCAAAATTTTATTTCTATAGAAAATTTTGTCAAAATGGTATTTCTATAGAAACTTATGTAACAATTTTATTTCTATAGAAAATTTTGTCAAAATTTTATTGCGGCAAAAAATTTTCGCAAAATTTTATTTCTGTAAAAAAATTTTGCAAAATTTTATTTCTGTAAAAAAATTTTGCAAAATTTTATTTCTGTAAAAAATGTTCGCAGACTTTTATTTCTATACAAATGTGTTGCAAAATTTTATTGCTATACAAAATTTTGTCAACATTTAATTTTTTTAGAAAATTTTGTCAAAATTTTATTTCTATAGAAAATTTTTGTCAAAATTTTATTTCTATAGAAAATTTTGTCAAAATTTTATTTCTTTAGAAAATTTTGTCAAAATTTTATTTCTATAAAAATTTTGTCAACATTTTATTTTTATAGAAAATTTTGTCAAATTTTTATTTCCATAGAAAATGTTGTCAAAATTTTATTTCCATAGAAAATGTTGTCAAAATTTTAATTCTATAGAAAATTATGTAAAAAATTCATTTCTATAGAAAATTTTGTCAAGATTTTATTTCTATAGAAAGTTTTAACAAAATTTAATTTTTATAGAAAATTTTGTCAAAATTTTATTTCTATAGAAAATTTTGTCAAAATTTTATTTCTATAGAAAATTTTATCAAAATTTTATTTCTATATAAAATTTTGTCAAAATTTTATTTGTATAGAAAATCTTTTCAAACATTTATTTCTATAGAAAATTTTGTCAAAATTTTATTGTTATAGAAATTTGTCAAAATTTTATTTCTATGGAAAATTTTGTAAAAATTTTATTTTTATACAAAAATTTTCGCAAAATTTTATTTCTATAGAAAATTGTGTCAAAATTTTATTTCTCTCGAAGATTTTGTCAAAATTTTGTTTCTATCGAAGATTATGTCATAATTTTATTTCTATTGAAAGTTTTGTCAAAATTTTATTTATACAGAAAATTTTGTGAAAATTTCATTTCTATAGAAAATTTTTTCAAAATTTTATTTCTATAGAAAATTTTGTCAAAATTTAATTTCTGTAGAAAATTTTGTGAAAATTGTATTTTTATAGACAATTTTATTTCTATAGGAAATTATATCAAAATTTTATTTCTATAGAAAATTTTGTCCAAATTTTATTTCTCTATTTTTTAAAAAATTTATTTCTTCTCAAACTTTTTTTCTATAGAAAATTTTGTCAACATTTTTTTGGTATTGAAAATTTTTTCAAAATTTTATTTCTATGGAAAAAATTTTCAAAATTTTATTTCTATGGCAAAAATTTGTCAAAATTTTATTTCTATGGAAAATTGAAGTTCCTCTTAGGAGGAGAGAAATATTTTGCAAAATCTACCAAAACTTTAAGAATTCTACCAATATACCTAACAGTAAAGAATCTTCCATATATGAGAATTCATATTTTCTTTTATTATATTTGTATTGGAAGGGAATCTCAGCCATTCTCGAAAATATACATTTTCTTTTATTATGGGTTTAATTTTTTTTCTTGAGTGTATGAGCTTCAGACTTTTTGTTACAAACTGAAGTTACTGAAATTATGTTTTATCGAAAATAATTCGAATTAACACAATTTAAATATTTAATATTAAGTAATACAAAGTTAGTTTTCAATATCGATCAGTTTGTTATACCTAGAACATTATTTTATGCAAATTGTATAGGTTTCGAATATCTTCCAATTTGCCAAGTATCATTTAAAGTGGTACGTAGTGGTTATACTGTAGTTCCCACTTTTCAAAGTGCAATAAAGTTTCGTAATTACGCGTAAATATTTGCATCAAGTACATCAAAGACTTTAAAAAACATTGTAAAACGATATCTGGTAGGTTGGTTGGAAATGGGTAGTTGTTGAAGGACAGAATACAAAAAAAAAGAAAATGGCCGCATAACCACAGACAAGTGGAGAGATCTGCATCAAATTGTAATTTAACAAAAAAGGCAACAGCATGAGGAAGACAAATGTCACAATAGCATTTTTGTCCGTACTTAAACTTTGCTAAAACAGCAGGCTAACTGTTTTGTTGCCTTAATGAAAAATAAAATATTTACCATGAAGAAAATGTAATATTGGGTAAAATTTTCGGCAGTCATTTGTCTTTTCTGGTTTGTATATTTTTCCAAATAAATTAAATCAATTTTTCAAAATAACAATAACGAAATATTTTTATGAAATTGAATTAAAATTTAAACAAGTATATACGGCCGTAAGTTCGGCCAGGCCGAATCTTATGTACCCTCCACCATGGATTGCGTAGGAACTTCTACTAAAGGCTGTCATCCACAATCGAATTACTTGGGTTGCGATAACACTTGCCAATGGCAAGGTATCGTAAAACTTTTTAACACTGTCTTCTAAATTGTAAGTTAGCCCATACGGGGTATATATTAAACAAAAAAAGGCCGATTAAATACGTATATAATCTAGTTTGACAAAATTTTCTATAGAAATAAAATTTTGACAAAATTTTCTATAGAAATAAAAATCTGACAAAATTTTCTATAGAAATAAAAACTTGACAAAATTTTCTATAGAAATAAAATGTTGACAAAATTTTCTATGGAAGTAAAATGTTGACAAAATTTTCTATAGCAATACAATTTTGACAAAAATTTCTATAGAAATAAAATGTTGACAAAATTTTGTATAGAAATAAAATTTTGACAAAATTTTGTATAGAAATAAAATGTTGACAAAATTTTCTACAGAAATAAATTTTTTACAAAATTTTCTATAGAAATAAACTTTTGACAAACATTTCTATAGAAATAAACTTTTGACAAAACTTTCTATAGAAATGAAATTTTAACAAAACTTTCTATAGTAATAAAATTTGACAAAATTTTCTATGGAAATAAAGTTTTGGAAGATTACAAAAATTTTCTATAGAAATAAAATTTTGACAAAATTTTCTATGGAAATAAAATTTTGACAAACATTTGTATAGAAATAAACTTTTGACAAAACTTTCTATAGAAATGAAATTTTGACAAAACTTTCTATAGTAATAAAATTTGACAAAATTTTCTATGGAAATAAAGTTTTGGTAGATTATTTTTGGCGATATGGACCAATTTTTGTGTAATAAGTCATCGGCTATATATAACTAAAGACCGATATGGGCCAATTTTTACATGGCTGTTAGAGGCCATATATTGACAAAATGTACCAAATTTCAACCGCATCGGATGAATTTTGCTCTTCCAAGAGGCTCCGGAGGTCAAATCTGGGGATCGGTTTATATGAGGGCTATATATAATTATGGACCGATATGGACCAATTTTTGCATGGTTATTAGAGGCCGTAAACTAACATCAGGTACCAAATTTCAACCGGATCGGATGAATTTTGCCCCTCCAAGAGGCACCGGAGGTCAAATCTGGGGATCGGTTTATATGGGGGCTATATATAATTATGGACCGATATGGACCAATTTTTGCATGGTTGTTAAAAACCGTATACTAAGACCACGTACTAAATTTCAACCGGATCGGATGAATTTTGCTCC
The DNA here is from genome assembly GCF_050003625.1 of Haematobia irritans. NCBI lineage: Eukaryota > Metazoa > Arthropoda > Insecta > Diptera > Muscidae > Haematobia > Haematobia irritans. Next base: position 155,115,255 of record NC_134397.1, on the reverse strand, counting down.
TCCAAGAGGCTCCGGTGGTCAAATCTGGGGATCGGTTTATATGGGAGCTATATATAATTATGGACCGATATGGACCAATTTTTGCATGGTTGTTAGAGGCCGTATACTAACATCAGATACCAAATTTCAACCGGATCGGATGAATTTTGCCCCTCCAAAAGTCTCCGGAGGTCAAATCTGGGGATCGGTTTATATGGGGGCTATATATAATTATGGACCGATATGGACCAATTTTTGCATGGTTGTTAGAGACCGTATACTAAGACCACGTACCAAATTTCAACAGGATCGGATGAATTTTGCTGCTCCGGGAGGCTCCCCAAGCCAAATTTGGGGATCGGTTTATATGGGGGCTATACGTAAACGTGGTCCGATATGGCCCATTTTCAATACCATCCGACCTACATCAATAACAACTACTTGTGCCAAGTTTCAAGTCGATAGCTTGTTTCGTTCGGAAGTTAGCGTGATTTCCACAGACGGACGGACAGCCGGACAGACGGACAGACGGACGGACGGACAGACGGACGGACGGACGGACATGGTTAGATCGACTCAGAATTTCACCACGACCCAGAATATATATACTTTATGGGGTCTTAGAGCAATATTTCGATGTGTTACAAACGGAATGACAAAGTTAATATACCCCCATCCTATGGTGGAGGGTATAAAAAAAAACTGAAAACAAATTAAAACTTATTATAAAAAATATAAATAAAAAAAAATATTTGTTTCGTTAATGTTTTGAAAACAACAGGATACCTACTTTGATCTCGATTAAAATGATGTACAACGCTTGTCTTTTGTAGTTGGCAACAAATTAGAAAATATTTATATATTTTTTATTATTACATTAATTTTATATTTTAATAATTCATTTTATTTCGTTTATTATTTATTTAATTAAATTTTAATTAAATTAAATTAAAATAAAAATTAAACAAAAATGAATGTCAAAACTAAAAAATAAATACAACCTAAATTTATATTTAAATAAACAAAACATTTAAATTAAAAAAAAAACTCATACAATCCCATTTACGAACAACCCACTACTTTTAATTTTCAAAATATCGGACAAAAGGGAACCCTCTCCCAACCTTCGTTCCAACACGACCTGCTATCGGAAAATCACGTAACCTATGTTAATTTCACAAATTATTCAACGGTACCTATAAATGTCAAGTAAATCGACAAACATAACATTTAAATTTAAAAGTTAATTAATTATAAATTCAATTTTATTTAAAGTTAAAATTAAAATAAAAAAAAATAAATACAACCAAAATTTAAATTAAAATTAAAAACTACAAAATTAAATTTAAAAATTATTTAATATTAAATGAAATTTAAAAATGAATTAATTATATAATTTAAATTTATTCATTATTTACTTAATTTAATGTTAGTTAAATTTTAATTCAAAAATTTAAAGTACAATTAAAATTAAAAATTTAAATTAAAAAATTTAAATAAAAGTTAATATTAAAATTAAAGTTCAATTTAAAAATGAAAATGAAAAAAAAAATAAAATTAAAAAAAAAAAATAATATTAAAATTAAAAAATAAAATCAAATCAAAATGAATGTAAAAACTAAAAAAGAAGAATAAATAAATACAAACTAAATTTAAATAAACATAACATTTAATTTAAAAGTTATTTAATGATAAATTAAATTTTTGTTAAAGTTAAATTTAAAATCAAAATTCAAAAATAAATAAAATCAAAATTTAATTTAAAATAAAAATAAACATAAAATGAAATTTAAAAATTAATTAAATATATAATTTGCCTTTATTTATTATTTATTAAATTAAATTAATATTGAAAATTTTAAAATTAAAATAAATAATTAATACTATTTTATTATTTATTTAATTCTATTTTAACTAAAATTAAAGTAAAAATTAAAATCAAATTAAAATGTATGTCAAAATAAATAAATACAGCCTAAATTTAATTTTAAATAAACATAGCATTTAAATATAAAAGTTTATTAATTATAAATTTAATTTTATTTAAAGTTAAAGTTAAAATCAATATTAAAAAATAAATACAACCAAAATTAAAATTAACATAAACATATTTAATTAAATTTAAAAGTTAATTAACATACAATGAAATTTAAAAATTAATTAATTATATAATTTAACTTTATTTATTATTTATTTGATTTAATTTTCAAAATCAAAATTAATTAGTAAAATTAACATAAAAATTAAAAATTAAAAATAAAATTGATTTTAATATTAATATTAAAATTAACATTAGTGTTGAAAATGAAAAATTAAAATTAAAACTAAAATTAATATTAATATAAATATTAGAATTAAAAACTAAATTAAAATCAAAATGAATGTCAAAATTAAAGAAATAAATAAACCAAAATTTAAATTTTAATAAACATAATATTTAAATTTAAAAGCTAATTAATCATAAATTTAATTTTATTTAAAGTTAAAATTAAAATCAAATGGAAATTAAAATTAAAAAATAAGTACAACCAAAATTTAAATTAAAATTAAAATAAACATAAAATTAAAAAATTAACCTAAGTTCCGTAAGTTCGGCTAGGCCGAATCTTATGTACCCTCCACCATGGATTGCGTAGAAACTTCTACGAAAGACTGTTATACACAATAGAATTACTTGGGTTGTGGTATCTTAAATCGTTTTCTAAATTGTGAGTTAGACCACACGTGGTATATATTAGACAAAAAGGTATGTAAGTCTACAAATAATTACGAATCGATATAGACTTTTGCACGGTACGTAGGGAGCCAGAATTGAAATATGGAGATCGCTTTTATGGGGGCTATATACAATTATGAACTTGATATGGACCCATTTTTGTGTGATTGGGGATCGATTTATCTGAGGGCTATATATAACTATAGACCGATATGGACCTAGTTAGGCATGGTTGTTAACGGCCATATACTACTACAATGTACCAAATTTCAACTGACTCGGATGAAATCTGCTCCTCCAAGAGGCTCCAAAACCAAATCTTGGGATCGGTTTATATGGGGGCTATATATGATTATAGACGGATATGGACCACTTTTGGCATGGTTGTTAAATATCATATACTACCACCACGTACCAAATTTCAACCAGATCGGATGAATTTTGCTTCTCCACAAGGCACCGGAGGTCAAATCTGGGGATCGGTTTATATGGGGGCTATATATAATTATGGACTGATAGGAACCAATTTCTGCATGGTTGGTGGATACCATATACTAACATCACGTAACAAATTTCAACCGAATCCGATGAATTTTGGTCTTCCAAGGGGCTCCGGAGGTCAAATCTGGCGATCGGTTTATATGGAGCTATATATAATTATTCACCGATGTGAACCAATTTTGTATGGTCATTAGAGACCATATACTAACACCATGTACCAAATTTCAGCCGGATAGGATGAAATTTGTTTATCTTAGAGGCTCCGCAAGCCAAATCTGGAGATCGGTTTATATGGGGGCTATATATAATTATGGACCGATGTGGACCAATTTTTGCATGGTTGTTAGAGACCATATACTAACACCCTGTACCAAATTTCAGCCGGATCGGATGAAATTTGCTTCTCTTAAAGGCTCCGAAAGCCAAATCGGGGGATCGGTTTATATGGGGGCTATATATAATTATGGACCGATGTGGACCAATTTTTGCATGGTTGTTAGAGACCATATACTAACACCCTGTACCAAATTTCAGCCGTATCGGATGAAATTTTCTTCTCTTAGAGGCTCCGCATGCCAAATCTGGGGATCGGTTTATATGGGGGCTATATATAATTCTGGACCGATGTGGTCCAATTTTTGCATGGTTGTTAGAGACCACATACTAACACAATGTACCAAATTTCAGCAGGATCGGATGAAATTTGCTTCTCTTAGAGGCTCCGAAAGCCAAATCGGGGGATCGGTTTATATGGGGGCTATATATAATTATGGACCGATGTGGACCAATTTTTGCATGGTTGTTAGAGACCATATACTAACACCCTGTACTAAATTTCAGCCGGATCGGATGAAATTTGCTTATCTTAGAGGCTCCGAAAGCCAAATCGGGGGATCGGTTTATATGGGGGCTATATATAATTATGGACCGATGTGGACCAATTTTTGCATGGTTGTTAGAGACCATATACTTACACCCTGTACTAAATTTCAACCGGATCGGATGAAATTTGCTTATCTTAGAGGCTCCGCAAGCCAAATCGGGGGATCGGTTTATATGGGGGCTATATATAATTATTGACTGATGTAGACCAATTTTTGCATAGTTGTTAGAGACCATATATTAACACAATGTACCAAATTTCAGCAGGATCGGATGAAATTTTCTTCTCTTAGAGGCTCCGAAAGCCAAATCGGGGGATCGGTTTATATGGGGGCTATATATAATTATTGACCGATGTGGACCAATTTTTGCATGGTTGTTAGAGACCATATACTAACACAATGTACCAAATTTCAGCCGGATCGGATGAAATTTGCTTCTCTTAGAGGGTCTGCAAGCCAAATTTGGGGGTCTGTTTATATGGGGGCTATACGTAAAAGTGGACCGATATGGCCCATTTGCAATACCATCTGACCTACATCAATAGCAACTATTTGTGCCAAGTTTCAAGTCGATAGCTTGTTTCGTTCGGAAGTTAGCCTGATTTCAACAGACGGACGGACGGACATGCTTAGATCGACTCAGAATTTCACCACGACCCAGAATATAAATACTTTATGGGGTCTTAGAGCAATATTTCGATGTGTTACAAACGGAATGACAAAGTTAATATACCCCCCATCCTATGGTGGAGGGTATAAAAACAGAAATTTTTATACGAAAAATGTCTTTTGTCTTTTCGTGACCATCCCCAAATTGAAAAATCCACCCAAAACCTAAAAAAATAAATTTTTTATATGCCCATATCTCATAAACTAAGCGTCCTAGAGCGAAAAGGACTTTAATTCGTGAGCACCTCCAAATAATTGAAAAATCCACCCAAAACCTAAAAAAATTTAAATTTTGACATGAAGAACTTCTTTGCTAACAACTCTTTCAACATGCGTCCTAGAGCGAAAAAGACTTAAATCGTCACCACCCCCCAAAAATTAAAAAATCCACCCAAAACTTAAAACATTGACATTTTTATATGAAAAACATTTTTTGCCCATATCTCCTTAAATATGCGTCCTAGAGCGAAAATGACTTTAAGTCGTGACCAACCCCGAAAGGGACTTTAATTTGTGACCACCCCCAAAAAATAGAAAACTCCTCCCAAAACCTAAAACAAAATTAAAAAATTAATTAACATTAAATGAAATTTAAAAGTAATTAATTATATAATTTAACTTTATTTATTGTTTATTTAATTTAATTTTAGTCAAAATTAAATTTAAAAATTACAATTAAAATTAATCTTAACATTAAGATAAAAATTAAAATTGAACAGAAAATAAATTTTAAAATTAAAATTAAACTTAAGATAAAAATTAATTTTAAAAATAAAATAAAATTGAACTAAATTATACTTTATTTAATTTATTTATAGTAATTTAATTTTTAGTTTCGTATATAGTAAAATTGTTGTGCCCCACTGGTGCGTTCGTCTTTGTTTTCTTTGGCCAAAAATGCAACATCTGAGACCGTCTAAATGGAACGAAAACATTAAGATAAAAATTAAAATTGAAAAGAAAATAAATTTTAAAATTAAACTTAAGATACAAATTAATTTTAAAAATAAAATAAAATTGAACTAAATTATATTTTATTCAATTTATTTATAGTAATATAATTTTTCGTTTCGTATATAGTAAAATTATTGTGCCCCACTGGTGCATTCGTCTTTGTTTTCTTTGACCAAAAATGCAACATCTGAGACCGTCTTAAATGGAACGAAAACAAATGATGTCCTTTCATGCATAGTAAATAGAGCATGATGTATATATATATGTATATCATAGAAAATGTTGGTAATTGCAAAAACACTAAAAATTCTCATGGATATACTCTTCTTTTGGGTTCCTATTAAATTTTGTGAAGTTTATTAGATACGCTCAGTAGCATCTGCTGCATCCAGATACCATCACTTACTGAGTACCACCAATGATGGCTTGGATAAGAGCATCCAATCGATATTTTACACAACAGCTTTATTGTCCAGCACCATCATTTCTCAGATATTTCATTCCAGTGGGTATTTCAAGTTTACTTTCACTCTGTTTTTTTTTTTTTCATTTTTCTTATCAAGTGTCTTAGATTCTACACTTCTTAGAAAATAGTGTTTTTCATCAATTTTGTTGGCTTGCTTGGCTGTTTTCTTTTATATCCTTTGAAAGGAAAAAAACACATAAGGATATTCCTGTTAGTGCAAACTAGTTATTGCAATGTCATAGTTGAAAGAACTTTGAGAGCTTCTTTCGGACTTGAGTAGACAGATGAGCCAGAGTCATTTTTTCTTTGCTTTGTTTGTATTCTGACAAATTGGGCTTCATAAGGGCTTCATATTTTATTTGTCACTTTTCCATTTTTATTTTTCTATGAAATCTATGGAAAAAAACTATTACGCAATTTAGATTTAGCATTGGAAAAAATTGTTGGTCAATTTAATTTTAGCATTTAAATTTACAGGATTTCAATAAATAATGATTTGTTTATGATATGACACCAAATACGCTGCTATGAATATTTACAATATCCATTTTTTTATACCCTCCACCATAGGATGGGGGGTATACTAACTTCGTCATTCCATTCGTAACGCATCGAAATATTGCTCTAGGACCCCATAAATCCCAATAGGTGATTATTGTCCAGAGCTTAGACTGAATTTAAGCGAATAAAATTTTGTTTGTCAACTCCTCAATTTAAAAAAAAAAATTAAAAAATTTTCTATAGAAATAAAATTTTGAGAAAATTTTCTATAGAATACAACGTTCACAAAATTTTCTAGAGAAATACAATTTTGACAAAACTTTCTATAGAAATAAAATTTTGCCAAAATTTTATATAGAAATAAAATCTTGACAAAATTTTCTATTGAAATGAAATTTTGACAAAATTTTCTATAGAAATAAAATTTTGACAAAATTTTCTATAGAAATAAAATTTTAACAAAATTTCCACAGAAATAAAATGTTGACAAAATTTTCTATAGATATAACATTTTAATAAAATTTTCTATAGAAATAACATTTTGACAACATTTTATATAGAAATAAAATTTTGACAAAATTTCTATACATATACAATTTTGGCAAATTTTCTATAGAAATAAAATGTTGACGAAAAACAAAATAAAATTTTGACAAAAAGAAAAATATTTTGACAAAATTTTCTGTAGAAATATAATTGTGACAAAACTTTCTGAAGAAATAAATTTTTGCAAAATAATATTTTTTGGTAGTTTTTGGTTCGCATTATTTTAGTAAGCGATCGATAACTTCTCATCTAGAAAAAGTTCGTGTGGAAGCATAATATAGAATCTCGTGCATTTTTCGACTAAATCATTCTTGAAATTCAATAAATTGGTGTTTTTGACTATGCCTTTTACAAAATCGAGATTTTATTCCCGCATGAACTTGTCTGTTTTGCCAAATTTGTAAAGGATTATTAATTAACAAGTTTGTTAAAGACTTTCTCAAAATATTAAAATATTTTTTCAAAACTATTGTCTACACAAATGGTACTAAATCATTCGCGGGGGTACTACGGTACTGACCAGGATGGAAAAGTATTGAAAAAAGTACTAGAGTACTGCAATTTCCATCCCTGTCGGATGGTATTGCAAATGGGCCATATCGGTTCACTTTTACGTATAGCCCCCATATAAACCGATCCCCAGATTTGGCTTGCGGAGCCCCAAAGAGAAGCAAATATCATCCGATCCGGTTGAAATTTGGTACATGGTGTTAGTATATGGTATCTAACAACCATTCCAAAATTGGTCCACATCGGTCCATAATTATATATAGCCCCCATATAAACCGATCCCTAGATTTTGCTTGCGGAGCCCCAAAGAGAAGCAAATTTCATCCGAATGGTTTTGGTATATGGTCTCTAACAACCATGTAAAAATTGGTCCACATCGGTCCATAATTATATATAGCCCCCATATAAACCGATCCCCAGATTTGGCTTGCGGAGACCCAAAGAGAAGCAAATTTCATCCGAACCGGTTGAAATTTGGTGCACGGTGTAAGTATATAGTCTCTAACAACTATGCAAAAATTGGTCCACATCGGTCCATAATTATATATAGCCGCCATATAACCAATCCCCATATTTGACCTCCGGAGCCTCTTGGAGGAGCAAAATTCATCCGATCCGGTTGAAATTTGGTACATTTCGCTAATGTATGGCCGATAACAACCATGCCAAAATTGGTCCGTATCGATCTATATTATATATAGCCCCCAAATAAATCCAATTCCCAATTACAGAAAAATCACAATTGCCACTCGAGCCAAAAATAATCTACCAAAATTTTATTCCTATAGAAAATTTTGTCAACATTTTATGTCTTTAGGAAATTTTGTCAAAATATAATTTCTATACAAAATTTTGTCAAAAATTTATTTCTATAAAAAATTTTGTCCGAATTTTTTTTCTGTAGAAAATTTTGTCATAATTTTATTTCTATAGAAAACTTATGAAGCATTTCATAGTTGGTGAGGAATATTTTGCAAAATCTCCCAAAACATCAAAAATTCTACCAATCTACCAAACAGTAAAAAATGTGCCATTTTTGGTAGACTCGTGTTCATAATTGTATACAGCCAACATATAGAGCGACCACGATATTTCAATTCTGGCTCTATAATTACCGCACAAAAGTCCATATCGGTTCGTTATTATTTCTCCCCTATATATACCGGTCAAGAACTGAATATATATGTATTTAATCGACCTTTCTTTTGTCTACTATATATCCTGCACTGAAAAAAAAGCATACTCGGTTCCGAAGATTTTGTCTTTACTTTAAAAAATTTGGTATTGATTCCGAGCCAAAGAAGCGGAGAATACAAGTAAGGATACTTTTAAGACACAATTCTCTTTTAAATTTAGGTTTTGTGTACTTGCTTCTAGGAAGCAAATTTTAATTTTTCGCTTTCTCAGCTTTTTTTCTTCATATGCTATCAAAGTCCTTTAAAAACGAGTTAACGGCAACTTTATTTTCCAAATTAGGACTCGACTTCCAGTAGAAATTATACTATGTTTGAAGTAAAAAACTTCTTTAAAATAAAGTTTTGAAAAACATGTCCTATATTTGAACGATTTTTTGCTTTGTAGTCAAGATGCAAAAAGACAACAAATTTAAAGACAATTTCATTAAATTTAAAGAATTTTTCTGAATTATTAAAGTCAAGTTGACCTTAGCCTATAAATTTTTTCTTTCATGTTAAGATACCCATTTTTAAGTCAAATCACTTAATTATAAGGACAATACGACTTCATTGAAAAGTTTATCGACTTTTGGACAAGGAAAATAACTTTATTTTAGAGAAATGTGTCTTCTATGCTAAGCAAAATTTGTATTCGTATTTTAAAGACATGAAATCTTTGACCTCACGACAATATTTTTTCAGTGTGCATGGACTAACTTATAATTTAGAAGATGATGTTAAGAAGTTTTAAGATGTCTTGCCATCGGCCGCAACCCAAGTAATTTAATTGTGAATGACCGTCTTTAGTAAAAGTTTCTATGCAATCCATGGTGGGGGGTACATAAGCTTCGGCCTGGCCGAACTTACGGCCGTATACGAGTATACTTGTTTTAGATTTTTTTTGTTTTTTCGGCATATATTTTTGTATAAATATATTTTTCCATTAAAAATCTAAATTGTTAGTTAGTCCATACGTGGTATATATTAGACAAAAAAGTTATGTATAGGTAAGTCTACAAATAATTACGAATCGACATGGAAATTGAAATTTGGGGGTCGCTTATATGGGGTCTATATAGAATTATGAACTTGATATGGACCAATTTTTGTGTGATTGGGGAACGATTTATCTGAGGGCTATATATAACTATAGACCGATATGGACCTAGTTAGGCATGGTTGTTAACGGTCATATACTAGCACAATGTATCAAATTTCAACTCGGATGAAATTTGCTCCTCCAAGAGGCTCCAAAACCAAATCTCGGGATCGGTTTATATGGTGGCTATATATGATTATGGACTGATATGGATCATTTTTGGCATGGTTGTTAAATATCATATACTACCACCACGTACCAAATTTCAACCAGATCGGATGAATTTTGCTTCTCCAAAAGGCACAGGAGGTCAAATCTGGTGATCGGTTTATATGGGGGCTATATATAATTATGGACCGATGTGGACCAATTTTTGCATGGTCATTAGAGACCATATACTAACACCATATACCAATTTTTGCATGGTTGTTAGAGATCATATAAAAAAACCACGTACCAAATTTCAACCGGATCGGGTGAATTTTGCTCTTCCAAGTGGTTCCGGAGGTCAAATCTGGGGATTAGTTTATATGGGGGCTATATATAATTATGGACCGATGTGGACCAATTTTTGCACTTTTGTTAAAGAACATATACTAGCAACATGTACTAAATTTCAACCGGATCGGATAAAATTTGCTTCTCTTAGAGGCTCTGCAAGCCAAATCGGGGGATCGGTTTATATGGGGGCTATATATAATTAGGGACCGATGTGGGCCAATTTTTGCATGGTTGTTAGAGACCATATACTAACACCATGTACCAAATTTAAGTCAGATCGGATGAAATTTGCTTCTCTTAGAGGCTCAGCAAGCTAAATCGAGGGATCGGTTTATATGGGGGCTATACGTAAAAGTGGACCGATATGGCCCATTTGCAATACCATCCGACCTACATCAATAACAACTACTTGTGCCAAGTTTCAAGTCGATAAAGGGTGATACGGTCAAAATTTGGTCAAGGGAAAACGCGTGTAGATCGTTGAAATCGTTTATTTAAAAAATCAAATTAAATTTCTTTTTCAAGTTCAATTAGTATAAAATTCAGGAAAAATATTCAGTTAGGCTTTCGCTTTTCCAAATCCGAATTGCCGGCCTCACGCTTGACACCTGCCATCAGATTTTGTACAGCCACCTTGTCCACCTTCTTCGCCGCAGAAAGCCAGTTTGCCTTGAACTGCTGCTCGTCCTTAGCAGTTTTTTGGTCTTCTTTAGGTTCCGCTTGACAATAGCCCAGTATTTCTCAATTGGGCGGAGCTCCGGCGTGTTGGGAGGGTTCTTGTCCTTGGGAACCACCTGCACGTTGTTGGCGGCGTACTACTCCATGGCCTTTTTACAGTAATGGCAAGATGCCAAATCCGGCCAAAACAGTATGGAACAACCGTGTTTCTTCAGGAAAGGCAGCAGACGTTTATTCAAACACTCTTTCACGTAAATTTCTTGGTTGACAGTCCCGGAAACTATGAAAATGCTGCTTTTCAAGCCACAGGTACAGATGGCTTGCCAAACCAGATATTTCTTTGTGAACTTTGACAGTTTTATGTGCTTGAAAATATCTGCTACCTTTGCCCTTCCTTTTGCCGTATAAAACTCCTGTCCCGGAAGCTGCTTGAAGTCGGCTTTGACGTAGGTTTGGTCGACCATTACCACGCAGTCAAACTTCGTCAGCATCGTCGGGGGCTCTGCAAGCCAAATCGGGGGATCGGTTTATATGGGGGCTATATATAATTAGGGACCGATGTGGGCCAATTTTTGCATGGTTGTTAGAGACCATATACTAACACCATGTACCAAATTTAAGTCAGATCGGATGAAATTTGCTTCTCTTAGAGGCTCAGCAAGCTAAATCGAGGGATCGGTTTATATGGGGGCTATACGTAAAAGTGGACCGATATGGCCCATTTGCAATACCATCCGACCTACATCAATAACAACTACTTGTGCCAAGTTTCAAGTCGATAAAGGGTGATACGGTCAAAATTTGGTCAAGGGAAAACGCGTGTAGATCGTTGAAATCGTTTATTTAAAAAATCAAATTAAATTTCTTTTTCAAGTTCAATTAGTATAAAATTCAGGAAAAATATTCAGTTAGGCTTTCGCTTTTCCAAATCCGAATTGCCGGCCTCACGCTTGACACCTGCCATCAGATTTTGTACAGCCACCTTGTCCACCTTCTTCGCCGCAGAAAGCCAGTTTGCCTTGAACTGCTGCTCGTCCTTAGCAGTTTTTTGGTCTTCTTTAGGTTCCGCTTGACAATAGCCCAGTATTTCTCAATTGGGCGGAGCTCCGGCGTGTTGGGAGGGTTCTTGTCCTTGGGAACCACCTGCACGTTGTTGGCGGCGTACTACTCCATGGCCTTTTTACAGTAATGGCAAGATGCCAAATCCGGCCAAAACAGTATGGAACAACCGTGTTTCTTCAGGAAAGGCAGCAGACGTTTATTCAAACACTCTTTCACGTAAATTTCTTGGTTGACAGTCCCGGAAACTATGAAAATGCTGCTTTTCAAGCCACAGGTACAGATGGCTTGCCAAACCAGATATTTCTTTGTGAACTTTGACAGTTTTATGTGCTTGAAAATATCTGCTACCTTTGCCCTTCCTTTTGCCGTATAAAACTCCTGTCCCGGAAGCTGCTTGTAGTCGGCTTTGACGTAGGTTTCGTCGACCATTACCACGCAGTCAAACTTCGTCAGCATCGTCGGGGGCTCTGCAAGCCAAATCGGGGGATCGGTTTATATGGGGGCTATATATAATTAGGGACCGATGTGGGCCAATTTTTGCATGGTTGTTAGAGACCATATACTAACACCATGTACCAAATTTAAGTCAGATCGGATGAAATTTGCTTCTCTTAGAGGCTCAGCAAGCTAAATCGAGGGATCGGTTTATATGGGGGCTATACGTAAAAGTGGACCGATATGGCCCATTTGCAATACCATCCGACCTACATCAATAACAACTACTTGTGCCAAGTTTCAAGTCGATAAAGGGTGATACGGTCAAAATTTGGTCAAGGGAAAACGCGTGTAGATCGTTGAAATCGTTTATTTAAAAAATCAAATTAAATTTCTTTTTCAAGTTCAATTAGTATAAAATTCAGGAAAAATATTCAGTTAGGCTTTCGCTTTTCCAAATCCGAATTGCCGGCCTCACGCTTGACACCTGCCATCAGATTTTGTACAGCCACCTTGTCCACCTTCTTCGCCGCAGAAAGCCAGTTTGCCTTGAACTGCTGCTCGTCCTTAGCAGTTTTTTGGTCTTCTTTAGGTTCCGCTTGACAATAGCCCAGTATTTCTCAATTGGGCGGAGCTCCGGCGTGTTGGGAGGGTTCTTGTCCTTGGGAACCACCTGCACGTTGTTGGCGGCGTACTACTCCATGGCCTTTTTACAGTAATGGCAAGATGCCAAATCCGGCCAAAACAGTATGGAACAACCGTGTTTCTTCAGGAAAGGCAGCAGACGTTTATTCAAACACTCTTTCACGTAAATTTCTTGGTTGACAGTCCCGGAAACTATGAAAATGCTGCTTTTCAAGCCACAGGTACAGATGGCTTGCCAAACCAGATATTTCTTTGTGAACTTTGACAGTTTTATGTGCTTGAAAATATCTGCTACCTTTGCCCTTCCTTTTGCCGTATAAAACTCCTGTCCCGGAAGCTGCTTGTAGTCGGCTTTGACGTAGGTTTCGTCGACCATTACCACGCAGTCAAACTTCGTCAGCATCGTCGTGTACAGCCTCCGGGATCGCGCTTTGGCCGTCGTATTTTGTTTATCATCGCGATTTGGAGTCACTACCTTCTTGTAAGTCGATAGTCCAGCTCGATGCACGGTTGTAGACGATACACCCAGCTTATTTGCGGCATCTCGGAGAGAGAGGTTAGGGTTTCGCTTGAAACTACCGGCAACTCTCTTTCTACTCTACTCAGAATTTCACCACGACTCAGAATATATATACTTTATGGGGTCTTAGAGCAATATTTCGATGTGTTACAAATGGGGGTAACGGGATGCGTGTTAACAGAAATATGTGTGGACTTGTCCAAGAGGGCTACATTGAAAGTGGAAAAAATTGATGGAGGATGCGCTTTAAAAGAAATGTTTGTGGACCAACTTCCAATTTTTTTTGCTGGGAAATTGAACCGATCCACTTGGGAGAGTATCTGTCATAAAATCTACCCGAAATTCGATATATTGTCAAGTAACACGCTACGATGAAGAGTTTTCAAAGGAAACTGTTATATGTGATTCGTGGTGGATTCGATTCGGCCGGGCCGAAAGTAATACACTCACGAATATATTCTATGATTTAATGGGGTCTATAATCAAAAATGATCACTATCCACTTATTTCATACAAACAAGAGTTACTACAAGCAGCCAATGTAATAACTTAGAGTATATAAATTTCTTCCATTTAAAATTCTGATTTCTTTCGATACGATATGGCTCTATTTTGGAATTTATTGCAAATAATAATAATTTATTGGTATCACAATTTGATGGTGGTTGCTGGTAATCTATTTGCTGGTATATTGACTTGTTTGCCAAGAAAGTAATTTTCAATGCATGCGGTATAGTTTTACAATTTTATGGGTTTCTATAAAATTGCAAAATACCCATGGGCATTTCAAAAGAATTGTGGCTATAAGTGAACTACAATTCATGTACACCACAAAGTTGCAAAAAAGCAAAAATACAATATGAACTTCAATTTTGCAATAAAAAGTTTTGCCGCAGATAGAACATAAATAAAAAAAAATCAATATTTTATGATATCGAGCAAAGTTGTATATTAAAATTGTTTTTAACAATAAACAATGAGCTAAAGGGCAACTACGTATATGGAACCATTAACTACCCACCAAAAAAAATTGGAAGTTCTTTTCAAGGCACAACCTTAAAAGAACCTCCAAAAATGTCTTCCCAAAGATGTCCTTTATTTTAACTGCACAGAAAGTTAATTTAAGTAATTTTTTTTATAACCCGCTTTTTCATATTTTTGAAAGGAAATTTTAACTTTTTTTGTTTCAAATAGGTTAAAAACCGAGTAAGAATTAATAAAATGGTACAAATTATAAAAATTTTTCCAAAAAAAAAGGCTAAATCCATTTCAGACAAGCGGTACAATGCTTTAAACATCATAAAGAATTATAAAAATTATTTATTTGGCAAATTATTGCAAAATTTTTTAATTTATATCCAAAACACTGAATTCGGATCACACCTTAGGTTAGGTTAGGTTATGTGGCAGCCCGATGTATCAGGCTCACTTAGACTATTCAGTCCATTGTGATACCACAGTGGTGAACTTCTCTCTTATCACTGAGTGCTGCCCGATTCCTCCGTTTTATAGCCGAGTCCGAACGGCGTTCCACATTCCAGTGAAACCACTTAGAGAAGCTTTGAAACCCTCAGAAATGTCACCAGCGTTACTGAGGTGGGATAATCCACCGCTGAAAAACTTTTTGGTGTTCGGTCGTAGCAGGAATCGAACCCACGACCTTGTGTATGCAAGGCGGGCATGCTAACCATTGCACCACGGTGGCTCCCTTACCTTAAGAAGTGATGCAAATTCAGTGCGGCGGCTGTTGAAATGGTGGACATCCGTCCTATGACAAGCCCATGTTAAATTCATCGCTCTGCGTCCATTTTGCACCACTTCCGGATCCAAAAAGAACATTTTCGCTACTTTTTTGCGACGCTTTTTTTGCTGGATTATTAATAAAGAAAAGATTTGACTATGAGCCCCATGAAAATGACCTCCAAACATGAAGTAGAACCCCCAAAAAATGTAAAAAAATATATGATAAAAACAATACACAAAGATAGCCCCTGGGGCTATAAAAATGGGCCCCATGAGAATTAGCTTCAAAACTTAAATGAAGAAAGACCCTATAAAATTATACACTCAAATAAGTCTACTTGGATCCAAAGATTTTGATCTTCCCTTAAGGATTTTGTTATTGATTCTGAGCCAAAGATATGGCTTCCTTAAAATAAGGACATGTTTTAAGAACTTTGGCTTTAAATCAAGACTCTATAAAACTAAAATATAGATAGAGATTTCATTTTTCGAATTTTCATTCCTTTTTTACTATTTATTGAAAAATTCGAGGATACGGGTACTGCTCCTCAATTCTCAAAGGATTAAAACAAAATTTAAGGGATATTCCGTGTTCAGTTATGATAGAGAAAGTTGTGTAGGGTGGGGCGATGGGGAGGGTGTTTCAATATTTGTGAGGAATACCTTGAAGACAAAGTTTCTTACGAGATCTGCCCATGATGAAAAACTAGATTCTGTGTTTGTTGAACTTGTGTCGACTTCTAGGAAACTTCTAGTTGGATGTTGTTAACGACCCAATAATAAAGGGTGATTCTTTTGAGGTTAGGATTTTCATGCATTAGTATTTGACAGATCACGTGGGATTTCAGACATGGTGTCAAAGAGAAAGATGCTCAGTATGCTTTGACATTTCATCATGAATAGACTTACTAACGAGCAACGCTTGCAAATCATTGAATTTTATTACCAAAATCAGTGGCAGAAAATCCGCTTTTTTTATCGACAAATTTTGTTCAGCGATGAGGCTCATTTCTGGTTGAATGGCTACGTAAATAAGCAAAATTGCTGCATTTGGAGTGAAGAGCAACCAGAAGCCGTTCAAGAACTGCCCATGCATCCCGAAAAATGCACTGTTTGGTGTGGTTTGTACGCTGGTGGAATCATTGGACCGTATTTTTTCAAAGATGCTGTTGGACGCAACGTTACGGTGAATGGCGATCGCTATCGTTCGATGCTAACAAACTTTTTGTTGCCAAAAATGGAAGAACTGAACTTGGTTGACATGTGGTTTCAACAAGATGGCGCTACATGCCACACAGCTCGCGATTCTATGGCCATTTTGAGGGAAAACTTCGGAGAACAATTCATCTCAAGAAATGGACCGGTAAGTTGGCCACCAAGATCATTCGATTTGACGCCTTTAGACTATTTTTTGTGGGGCTACGTCAAGTCTAAAGTCTACAGAAATAAGCCAGCAACTATTCCAGCTTTGGAAGACAACATTTCCGAAGAAATTCGGGCTATTCCGGCCGAAATGCTCGAAAAAGTTGCCCAAAATTGGACTTTCCGAATGGACCTAAGACGCAGCCGCGGTCAACATTTAAATGAAATTATCTTCAAAAAGTAAATGTCATGGACCAATCTAACGTTTCAAATAAAGAACCGATGAGATTTTGCAAATTTTATGCGTTTTTTTTTAAAAAAAGTTATCAAGCTCTTAACAAATCACCCTTTACAATAAGTTTGGATCAGTTTCACATAAAATTAGAATCCGTTACATTGGAGTATAAAGAAGTAGATATTACAGGTGAATACGCAACGTGTTTCAATTCGGCTGTATATTCCAGGGCTAAATGGATAATTATACATGATATTGCTGTTGGGAAATCTAAGTCATCGGGCAGTTATCATGCACACAAAAAATATTTTTTGTATTCAATCACGAAATCAATTGATCCAATTAATTTTTAATTGAAATGTCACAGAAATGATAGTATCAATTAAATAAGTAAGGAAAGTCTAAAGTCGGGCGGGGCCGACTATATTATACCCTGCACCACTTTGTAGATCTTTTTCGATACCATATCACATCAGGGTTGGCCTGTCACAAACTGTGACTTTTGCGACATACATTTGCGACGGTATAATACGTATGTCGCAAAAGTCGTAAACCTGCTGTAGAAAACCAAATTTTGAATAGAAGAAATTCTAAACATTTTTTAATTTAGTTTGACAGCATTCGCTGTGAGTTTCTGCCGAAATTTGTGAAAGTTTTCCCATGATCAAGCCTATTTTCTTAGGTGATATCGAAATTCCCGTTGGAGAGTGTGCAAAATACCTTGGGGTTATATTGGACAGGAGACTGAACTTAAAGCTAAGAAAGGACGAGAAAATCCACGGTTACCCTGAACTCGTGCAAAAGGCAATAGGGAAAATGTGGGGACTAAAACCGAAAATTGTGAACATTCCTAAGAATTGAAACTTCTTCGCACATACCATCGTCTTGGATATCATCGAATTCGCTGCCTAGCTGACGCGACTAAAGTATTTTCAGTTTGCGACTTTTGTTACTTTTTCTACATTTACGACGCGTATGTGACGTTTACGACGTTTACAACTTTGCGACAGTCGCAAACCTAAAAGAGTTTGATACAGACCATCTCTGTATCACATCCGTCAAATGTGTTGGGGGCTATATATAAAGGTTTGTCCCAAATACATACATTTAAATATCACTCGATCTGGACAGAATTTAATAGACTTCTACAATATCTATACATCTAAATCTGAACCGATTTCAACCAAATTTGGCACGCATAGCTACAATGCTAATTCTACTCCCTGTGCAAAATTTAAACTAAATCGGAGCAAAAAATTGGCCTCTGTTGTCATAGGAGTGTAAATCGGGCGAAAGCTATATATGGGAGCTATATCTACATCTGAACCGATTTCAACCAAATTTGACACACATAGCTACAAAGCTAATTCTACTCCCTGTGCAAAATTTCAATAAAATCGGAGTAAAAGATTGGCCACTGTGGTCATATGAGTGCAAATCGGGCGAATGATATATATGGGAGCTATATCTAAATCTGAACCGATTTCAATAAAATTTATATATATATATATATATATATATATATATATATATATATATATATATATATATATATATATATATATATATATATATATATATATATATATATATATATATATATATATATATATATATATATATATATATATATATATATATATATATATATGGGAGCTATATCTAATTCTGAACCGATTTCTTCCAAAATCAATAGGGTTCTATTCTGAGCCAACACATACTTGTGCCAAATTTGAAGTCAATAGAACTAAAACTGGACAGACGGACATCGCTATATCGACTCAGGAGCCCACCCTGAGCATTTTTGCCAAAGACACCATGTGTCTATCTCGTCTCCTTCTGGGTGTTGCAAACATATGAACTAACTTATAATACCCTGTTCCACAGTGTGGCACAGGGTATAAAAACAAGTATATACGGTCGTAAGTTCGACCAGGCCGAAACTTATGTACCCTCCACCATGGATTGCATAGAAACTTGTACTAAAGTCTGTCATCCACAATCGAATAACTTGGGTTGCGGTAACACTTGTCGATGGCAAGGTATCTTAAAACTTCTTAACACCTTCTTCTCAATTGAAAGTTAGTCCATACGGGGTATATACACACAAAGAAAATTTCATTGGAATTGAGCTATCGAAACTATTTCATTGATATAATGAAACATTTTCATTGCGACATTGAAAAATATTTGTTAATAGTACGAAACGTTTCATTGATTAACAGTAAATTCATTATAATAACGAAAAATGTCGTTATATAGACGAATTTGTTTCATTGGCTCAATTTCAATGACACATTTCGTTAATATAACGAAGTTTTTTCTATCAGTGTATTAAACAAAAAAAGCCCATTAAATACGTATATTATTCAGTTTGAAAAAATTTTCTATAGGAATAAAATTTTGACAAAATTTTCTATAGAAATAAAATCTTGACAAAATTTTGTGTAGTAATAAAATGTTGACAAAATTTTTTGTAGAAATAAAATTTTGACAAAATTTTCTATTGAAATAACATTTTAGTAGATTATTTTTGTGTACACAGATAAAAATAAGTTTGAGAATCAATAACTTTTGTTGGAAAACCAAAAAAAAAAATGTTAATTTTCCTGCAACAAACTAATTTGTACTTTTAATAACCATTATTACAAAAAAGTTGTTAGTATTCGTTACCATCAGAAGGCAACAAATAATTTGTGTTCTCAATAACATAATTTGTAAGTAAATTGTTGAGCATCCAACAGTACAAAATATTTGTTGTTGAACATTAAGTTTAATCCTCAACAAATATTTTTGAATTTGAACGAAAAAATTTTTATGTGGTTCAATGACCTGTAACATGTATTGATAAACAATTAAATTGAAATTAAAATTTACAGAATTATGCTATGAATTGCACAAAAATTGCAAAATTGCCAGAACAATTTTGGAGATATTTTGTGAAGTACACACAGAGAAGGGATATGAGCAAAATATTATTTTTAGACGGGGAACATGTAATATTTTTGGGTCGAAAATCCTATACTCAGTTTTGTAAATGTACGATGATTTTAAAATTGAGTAGTCCAGGATCTAGCAAGCATTTTGACAACTTTTTGCTCAGTGTTATATATTCTTGTTAATTAGAATTGTAATAACTCTAATCCCGATATTAATATGGTTTTATTAATTATCTCATACAACAAACACATTTAAGAAACTACCAAATTGAAAAATAAAAAATTTTCACAGACATTTATAAATGCTTTTCTGTATTCTCTGATGAGTAAGCTCTTTGCTTGCTATCATACACGTGCATGTGCTCATCCTCATTTTGTTCTAACGGTGTTCTTCGCATACTTCTTTTAGCATTCGTACATAGTTATTCTCAGAGATGTTCGCGTAACCAGTCTTGTATTTTTGTTTTCATATCGATAGCAGTCAACTAATTTCGCAACAAAACAATTTGTTGAAAATTCAGAATATTTCTATTATTTCCTCTGTCAAGCATCTACAAACACATTTCAACAACAAATGTTTCATATTCAATAGACAATGTTGAGCATCAGCAGATTTTACATACAAATAAAGTTGTTAATATTTATTTGCAGTTATTTTTTTGTGTGTAGTTATAAAATTTTGACAAAATTTTTTGTAGAAATAAAATTTTGACAAAATTTTCTATTGAAATAACATTTTAGTAGATTATTTTTGGGGATCGGCTATATATAACTATAGACCGATATGGACCAATTTTGGCATGGTTGTTAGCGTCCATATACTAGCGCAATGTACCACGTACCTAATTTCAACCGGATGAATTTTGCTCCTCCAAGAGGCTCCGTAGGTCAAATCTGGGGATCGGTTTATATGGGGGCTATATACAATTATGGACCGATGTGGACCAATTTTTGCGTGGTTGTTAGAGTCCATATACTAACACCATGTACCAAATTTCAACCGTATCGGATGAAATTTGCTCCTCCAAGAGGCTGCGCAAGTCAAATCTGAGCGTGCCAAGTTTCAAGTCGATAGCTTGTTTCGTTCGAAAGTTATCGTGATTTCAACAGACGGACGGACGGACATGTTTAGATCGAACCAGAATTTCACCACGGCCCAGAATATATACACTTTATGGGGTCTTAGACCAATATTTCGATTATACCCTCCACCATCCTATGGTGGAGGGTATAATTAATTTAATGTCAATTAAAAAATTAATTGGTCCAATTAAAAAGTTAATTGATACTATTAATTTTTGTGATTGATTTTTGTTTCAATTAAAAAATTTTTTGATTCAATTAAATTTTTAATTGAATATTTTTATTGGAAAAATTTTCATGAAATTTTTTTCTGTGTGGTCATCCAAATGATTTGAACGAAATGTTTTCCAATATTCCTCTGTCACTCCGACAGACATATCCTTCTATGACACGGATGACAGTGTATGAGAAAACTTAGCTGAAAGGAGTTCCGGTGCCATGGTTAAGTGAAATGCTATTAGCCTAGATGGATTGGACCCCAGGTTTAAACGAATACTGATTCCCTCGATTTGTACCTCTTTTCTCCTACCTGTTTAATACCATTCTGACTTCTAGCACTTAACCATATGTTACATATGGAAGCATACAAAGATTATTCCGATACCAACATCTAATTTAATGAGTCACAACTAGAGGTGTGCACGTGAGTAATAGTTTACTCACGCTCACGCAGACTCAAGACTGAAAAATCATACTCACGAACGATATTTTTTGGTAGGACTCACGCTCACACTCACGAAAAGAAAATTTGTACTCATACACGAAAACGTCGTGACTCACGAAAAATACAGTGACTCACGAAAAATATCGTGACTCACGAATAATTTTATGATTAATTTACCTTACCAAAGTGTCTGAAAAGATGAGCATTATTAAAATCGAGAGTGTTATTAAACTCTTAACATCCCAGGTGTCATTAAAATTGTAATTGAATTTAACTCTTAAGCGTTTTATGTTGGTGAGCAGGAATATTTTCGTGAGTGTAATTCGTTACTCACACACACTCACGAAGATATTATTTTCATGACTCACGCTCACGCGCGACATTTTGGATTGTTAATCACGCTCACGCACACTAACGCTGTTGTCATTAGCGTGACTCACGGCTCACGCACGAATCACGAAAATTTTCGTGAGTCACGACAATTTCGTGTCACGTGCACACCTCCAGTCACAACCCATTGCTATGTTGAGTTACGTTTCCAAAGAGTTCGAAAAGATTTATATGACAACAAGTTATTACCAAGAAGATATATGATTATCTTCTTGGTAATAACTTGTTATTTGAAAGACAGTCCGGATTCCGCAGAGATCACAGTTGTGTGAGTGCATTGATTGAAGTATTAGACTCAATTAGGAGAAATGTTGATAACCATGTTAGTTTTCTTGTTCTCTTAGATCATTCGAGGTTTCGATACTGTTGATCACACAATGTTGTCAATGGGCAAAGGCTAATGGTCTGCTACTAAATCCACAAAAGTCTACATGTTTGTACACAATAATAGTAGATTATCTCTGTCGAATGCTGATATTCTGATAAAGGGTCAAAAAATCGATGTAGTGCTAAGAATTTAGGGGTGGTATTCAATAGCACTTTGAGTTGGTCAAGTCATGTGTGGACACAATCATTGGACAGATATATACAAAGTTACATCCTTTATGGGTTACTCATTCACACACACACCAGTCAATATTTGATTTCTCCTGGCAAAAATTCTTTTGATACCGGGTTTAATTTACGGAACTGGACACAGAAAAAAATTTCACGAAAAATTTTCCAATAAAAATAATTAAATTAATTGAGTTTTAAACAATATTCAATTAAAAATTTTATTGATTCAACAAATTTTTTAATTGAAACATAAATCAATCACAAAAATCAATAGTAGCAATTAATTTTTTAACTGGGTCAATTAATTTTTTAATTGATACTATAATTTCTGTGATTGAAGATATTTCAATAAAAAAAATTATTTGGATCAATTAGTTTCGTGATTGTATCAGAAAAAATTTTTTCGTGTGAACTCTTCGCGAATTGTGACTCCGTGAAACAAACTATATTATTCATATTAGAAATATTTTTCTTGACTTTAAGAAATATTTATCTCACTCTAAGGACATATGACTTTGTCGCAGCAACGCAAATTTCAAAGATTCATATCCTAAATTTAAAGAACACATTTTTAAAATCAACTCTTTGTTTTCCTGGTACCAATTTTCACGCCGCCAACGCTTCATAATGTATTTGAGCCCCTTGAAAATGAATCACACGCTATTTTAATGCTTTAATTTTTGTTCTCTAATACTCCCAATAAATTCCAACATTTCTTCCCTGCATGTCTGCACTTTCATTACCTTTCCAGGTTGTTCTTTCTTTTAATTTGTCTACAAATTTTTTGGGCCGTTGCCATAAAAAAATTTACAACGACCTTATATTGAATAACAAGGAACTGAGATTGCCTTTAATTGACACTAAAGAAGTTCGTAACAGAATTTCTTTTTTTTATGTTTATGATGGTGCTGTTCTCGGTAGTATATCAGCTTAACTTAAGCCATACGAATCACTTTGTGCTTTAATACTGTGAATGTCGTAAAATTGTTCTATTACTGTGCTGGGCTGTGCAAATACAGGTGTTACATTTTTGGGTGGATATATGGATAAGAATGGCAAATCAATCTCAGCAAAAAATGAGCAATATGTTACCATTAGGTAATACGAGTTTTTTTTTGTTGCAAAGGATAACATAGACCATAGAATTCTATGGTGATTTTAAAGCTCTTTACGAAATTGTTTGATTTTTAAATTTGAATTTCTTTTAATCAATCTATGCATTTATTATTGCTTTTGGTTCATTAAACTAAGAATAAAATGTGAAACTCACTTTAATTTAACTTTAATACTAATTAATAATTGTATTCATGAATTATAATTATTTATTTAATATTTTGTATTGAAATGGTCAGCATTATTCTGCTGATACATATATTCATGAGAATCTATGTGGACTATACCAATTAAATGTATACCAGCAATGTGCCATTATTTTCCCAGAAACCATAAATATTTCTGCATAGCTAACAACTACGATGGGTAGTATTCTTCAATGAGAGATGAGCCCCTAAAACACAACGCTTTATAATGAATATGACACCTATGAAAATGAACTCCACCCAACAAAATATAACTAAAGCACGAAGTTTGTTGTACTGAAAATCCAAATGATTTCATTTCATTTATAAATGATTAAATAAAGCCTTGATTTGAAATCGAAATCTAAAGATTTTTACCCTCATTATTCAACTGCTTAGGACACCCAGAAAAAAGTGCCTTCGAAACTAAAGGAAAAATTTTTCATCAATATAGTTTATCCATTTTATTTCCATTAAGGTAAATTTTTGTGAGAAATAATAAAATTTACTCGTTTCAGTAAAAAAATCCTAAACTGTAAGCAGATAGGAATAGTTCATTAACTAGAATAAGGCATGGAATTTTACTCATACTATTTTCTTCGCTGGGTATAAGAATTTACTACTGAACAAGAAAATTTTATTCACCGATAACAAAGCATTCGTAAAAATAAACAAAAACCGAACTAAAACCAAGTTTCCTCAAAATTAGTAAAATTTCTTATAAAATGATAATTGCGACTTCCTTTACAATAGAAAGTTGTTCATACATACGAACAACACTTGGCATAGAAAAATATTTTAGTTCATTCGTACTAAGAAGTATGCAATCCTTTCAAAACTTAAGGAAACACACTTGTTAGAATATAGGAAATTTTCCTATATTTCTATTGTCTACCTGTAATCGATACCTGTCATCGTAATTGATGTGTTTGCGCGTGGGTGCAATCGATATGTTTGCGCGTGGGTTGTTTTTTTAGTTGGAATCGCGTTGTTGTGGTATACGGAGAGATTGTTAAAAAATAATATCGTAAAATAATATAATAAATAACAAATAAAATATATAAAATATTTATTATTTTAAATTAGTGAGAAAAATTTTCGTTTTTTGAAAATAAATCTATCAATCGTGATGGTGTATAAAGAAAGAAAAGACCAGCAGAATAACAACCCTTTCATTTGTCTTCATTTTGGAATCTTCAATTATCAGGTAATATTCAGTGACGCTAACCTCTTGTAACAAAAATGGTTTATGATTTTTTATATTTATAGGTATTGAAATTGTAAGGCAGCAACTTATTAAAAGTGAAAAGTACAAGAAGAAGAAAAAGTGCGTTTTACAGTTGATAATATCACATGGAAATTGGAAATAGTGGAATAATAAACTAATATTTTAAGGAGATTCGATGCTGTTGATTCTTAATAAATATATTCAATATATTAATAAAACATGTCTTTTATTGAAGATAAAATTGCTTATATAAATAAATAAAATTGTATTTAAAAACGAAGGCAAGCAGTTCTAATTATGAAGTAAAAGTTTTATCACAAATGTGTAAGATTTGTCCAAATGAATGAAAAAATTTCAATAAAATCATTCCATATATGAATTCAAATCAGTTAAATTTTTTCATTCTGTAGTATAGTGTTAACTAATATAGGGAATGTATTATACCTAATTTCTACGAAAATCACATCGTTCAAACAAATAAAAATGTCTTTGGCGCTATACGAAGTTCAACTTTCTTCACAATGAGTTCATTTTAACTTAAAGAAGGGGTCACTTTTTTCTGGGTGGAGAAGTAAAATCTGGAAATTTTACTTTCAGTTTCAAGCAAGTTTCATGATCAATGCGCCTTCTATACCCTCAAGAAGTGAAATCGGTCTATATGGAGACCTTACCAAATGGAGCGATAATAAGTATATACAGCAGTAAGTTCGGCCGGGTCGAATCTTAAATACCCACCACCATGAATTAAATATAATAGTTTCCTTTAAAAATTTCAGGGGGGTATGATGACAGATATTTTCCCAAGCAGATCAGTTCAAACAGTACGCTTCCCACAGATACATGTAAAGATTTTACCTATGAAGATTAGATCAGATTCTGAATTTATAAGAACCATTTTTTGTTGGAGTTGTAGAGGAATCATAAACATCTCTTGTAAGTGTGCAAGATAATGATGAAATAACGCCTTGATTTGAAATCTAAAATCTGTAGATTTTTATCCCAATTATTTATATGATTACGAGAAGTAAAATCTGGAAATTTTACATTCAGTTTCAAGCAATTTTCATGATCAGTGCACCTTCTGTACCCTCAAGATCTGAAATCGGTCTATATGGAGGACTTACCAAATGGACCGATAAAAACTAAATCATATATACTTTTTTGTGGGTCTCAAAAGCCAGCATATTTTAAATTTATGGCATATCGGATAAAAGCTACAATTTCTAGAAACCCTAGGAGTTAAATCGGGAGATCGGTCTATATGGGGGCTATGCCAAAAACATGGAGGGATACACACAACATTCAGCGCATCTAATTGTAGTTCTAGAATTTTGACCCCAAATCGGAGGGCCGGTTTATAAGGGGGCTATATCAAAATCTGTACCGATACACAATATATTCGCCATACCTATTTATGGTCCTAGAATACCTAGATTTCCAACTTCAGGCAAATTGGATAAAAACTACGGATTCTAGAAGCCCAAGAAGTAAAATCGGATGATCGGTCTATATGGGGGCTATATCAAAACATAGACCGGTACACACCATTTTCGACACATCTCTTTAGTTTCCTAGAATACCTCTACATGTCCAATTTCAAGCAAATTGGATAAAAACTACGGATTCTAGAAGCCAAAGAAGTAAAATCGGGAGATCTGTTTATATGGGGGCTATATCGAAACATGGTCCGATAATCACCATTTTCGGCACATTTCTTTATTTTCTTAGAATACTTTTAGATTTCCAATTTCAGGCAAATTGGATAAAAACTACGGATTCTAGAAGCCCAAGAAGTAAAATCGGGAGATCGGTTTATATGGGGGCTATATCGAAACATGGTCCGATAATTAGCATTTTCGGCACACTCTTTTATGGTCCTAAAATACCTCTAGATTTCCAATTTCAGGAAAATTGGATAAAAATCGGGAGATCCGTCTATATGGGAGCTATACCAAAACATGGACCGCTACTCACCATTTTCGGCACACCTCTCTATGGTCCTATAATACCTCTACATATCCAGTTTTAATCAAATTGGATGAAAACTACGGATTCTAGAAGCCCAAGTAGTAAAATCGGGAGATCGGTCTATACGGGGGCTATACCAAAATATAGACCGGTACTCACCATTTTCGGCACACATCTTTAGTGACCTAACAGGTATGCTGATAAGTCCCCGGTCTAACAAAGAAAAACACATTTTTTGTCAAAATTCGTTTTTATTATTCAACATAGTTCCCTTCAAGAGCGATACAACGATTATAACGACCTTCCAATTTTTTGATACCATTTTGGTAGTACTCCTTCGGTTTTGCCTCAAAATAGGCCTCAGTTTCGGCAATCACCTCTTCATTGAAGCCAAATTTTTTCCCTGCGAGCATTCTTTTGAGGTCTGAGAACAAGAAAAAGTCGCTGGGGCCAGACCTGGAGAATACGGTGGGTGGGGAAGCAATTCGAAGCCCAATTCATGAATTTTTGCCATCGTTCTCAATGACTTGTGGCACGGTGCGTTGTCTTGGTGGAACAACACTTTTTTCTTCTTCATATGGGGCCGTTTTGCCACGATTTCGACCTTCAAACGCTCCAATAACGCCATATAATAGTCACTGTTGATGGTTTTTCCCTTCTCAAGATAATCGATAAAAATTATTCTATGCGCATCCCAAAAAACAGAGGCCATTACTTTGCCAGCGGACTTTTGAGTCTTTCCACGCTTCGGAGACGGTTCACCGGTCGCTGTCCACTCAGCCGACTGTCGATTGGACTCAGGAGTGTAGTGATGGAACCATGTTTCATCCATTGTCACATATCGACGGAAAAACTCGGGTGTATTACGAGTTAACAGCTGCAAACACCGCTCAGAATCATCAACACGTTGTTGTTTTTGGTCAAATGTGAGCTCGCGCGGCACCCATTTTGCACAGATGAATGATATGACCAACACGTTCCTTTGATATCTTTAAGGCCTCTGCTATCTCGTATCAACTTCATTTTACGGTCATTCAAAATCATTTTGTGAATATTTTTGATGTTTTCGTCGGTAACCACCTCTTTCGGGCCTCCACTGCGTTCATCGTCCTCCGTGCTCATTTCACCACGCTTGAATTTTGCATACCAATCAATTATTGTTGATTTCCCTGGGGCAGAGTCCGGAAACTCATTATCAAGGCAAGTTTTCAGAAAACAGTATTTTATCAAAACACGAAATTCCTTTTTTCCATTTTTTCACAATAACAAAAGTTGCTTCACAAAAGACGCTTTATCTCACAAACTAATTGACTTACAGACGTCAAATTTTGATACGAATCATTTGAAGGTTGGTACTATATAAAAATAATATGCATTTAATACTAGCGACACCATCTGTCAGACCGGGGACTTATCAGCCAACCTATTACTAATATAAGTGTAAAATTAAATATAGTTCCTACATGTAAGAAATTTCTAGCAAAAGCTTGCAATTTCTCTATCTGACGACTGTGAAATATAGTCTCTCTTTTGCTGGCTCTAAACGTGTGAACAAACGGTTTCTAGTCAACATTTTTGAGCGGAGTTAATATCGTAATTTTTGGGGCAAAAGTCGGAAATCGACATTTCCTATTGTTTGAGTAAAAAAATCGTCAAAATGCCGATAAATCGGCAAAATTTGCAGCCCCGCTCTGTTGTTGAAGCAATTTAAGATAACATTGTCTTATCGGACATGTGCTTAAAAAGTCTTATGTGGGTTCCAAGCAAAATCTAATACCAGTATAATTCACCCCAAGACAGAGTTTTTGAAAACTATGTCATGAACAATACAGCATACTCAACTCTTACCTTCAACTCATGGCAAGAGAAAGAAGAAAATATCCATTTAAATCATGGACATTTTATATTCATATGCTTGCCTCCACTTCACATACACATTATAGCTGAGAGTATGTAAATCCATTCACACGCTTGCATTCACACATACACACACTTACCTGATAGCAATGCCATCTTTTATCCTCTGAACCGTAGCCGTGATACCATTTTCCATACCACGACGATTGGAAGGAAGAGAGGAATTTGCATATTTCACGGTTGCCACAGTTGGTAGAATTCTATCAAAAATGGTAGATTTTTTCCTGCTTGGTAGATTTTGGTAGAATTCTGTTTTGGTAAATTTTGCAAAATATTCCTATTTGACAAAACTAAAATTTTGACAAAATTTTCTATAGATAAAATTTTGACAAAATTTTCCATAGAAATACAATTTTGACAAAATTTTCAATAGAAATACAATTTTGATAAAATTTTGTATAAAAATAAAACTTTGATAAATTTTCTATAAAAATAAAATTTTGACAAAATTTTCTACAGAAATAAAATTTTGACAAAATTTTGTATAAAAATAAAATTTTGATAAAATTTTCTATAAAACTAAAATGTTGACAAAATTTCTATAGAAATAAAATTTTGACAAAATTTCTATAGAAATAAAATTTTGACAAAATTTTGTATAAAAATAAAATTTTGACAAAATTTTGTATAAAAATAAAATTTTGACAAATTTTGTATAAAAATAAAATTTTGACAAAATTTTCTATAGAATAAAATTTTGACAAAATTTTCTATAAAAATAACATTTTCTAAAAATAAAATTTTCTATAAAAATAAAATGTTGACCAAATTTTCTATAGAAATACAATTTTGACATTTTTTGTAAAAAAAAATGTTGACAAAATTTTCAATAAAAATAAAATGTTGACAAAATTTTCTATAGAAATAAAAATATTCTATAGAAACAAAATTTTGAAAAATTTTGTATAAAAATAAAGTTTTGAAAAAAGTCTCTATAGAAATAAAATTTTGACAAAATTTTCTACAAAAATAAAATTTTGACAAAATTTTCTATAGAATAAAATTTTGACAAAATTTTCTGTAAAAATAAAATTTTGCCAAATTTTCTATAAAACTAAAATTTTGACAAAATTTTCTACAAAAATAAAATTTTGACAAAATTTTCTATATAAATAAAATTTTGACAAATTTTTCTATAAAATAAAATTTTGACAAAAATTTCTATAAAAATAAAATTTTCTAAAAAGATAAAATTGGCTATAAAAATAAAATGTTGACCAAATTTCTATAGATATACAATTTTGACATTTTTTATACAAAAAAAAATTTTCAATAATAATAAAATTTTGACAAAATTTTCTATAGAAATAATAATTTTCTATAAAAACAAAATTTTTTATAAAAATAAAGTTTTAAAGAAATTTTCTACAAAAATAAAATTTTGACAAAATTTTCTATAAAACTAAAATGTTGACAAAAATTTCTATAAAAATAAAATTTTCTAAAAAGATAAAATTGGCTAAAAAAATAAAAAGTTGACCAAATTTTCCATAGAAATACAATTTTGACATTTTTTATAAAAAAAAATGTTGACAAAATTTTCAATAAAAATAAAATGTTGACAAAATATTCTATAGAAATAAAAATATTCTATAAAAACACAATTTTGGCAAAAATTTTCTTTCGATAGATATAAAATTTTTTTTCGATAGATATAAAATTTTGTCAAAATTTTCTATAAAAATAAAATTTTGACACAATTTTCTATAAAAATAAAATTTTGATAAAATTTGCTATAAAAATAACATTTTGACAAAAGTTTCTATAAAAATAAAATTTTGACAAATTTTCTTATAAAAATAAAATTTTGACAAAATTTTCTACAAAAATAAAATTTTGACAAAAATTTCTATAGAAATAAAATTTTGACAAAAATTTCTATAGAATAAAATTTTGACAAAAATTTCTATAGAAATAAAATTCGGACAAAAATTTCTATAAAAAAATTTTGTATAAGAAAAAATTTTTGTTAAAATTTTCTAGAACAATAAAATTTCGACAAAATTGTCTATAGAAATAAAATTTTGACAAAATTTTCTATACAAATAAAATTAAAAAAAAAAAATCTATAGAAATAAAATGTTGACAAAATTGTCTATAAAAATAAAATTTTGACAAAAATTTCTATAGAAATAAAATTTTGACAAAAATTTCTATTGAAATAAAATTTTGACAAAATTTTCTATAAAAATAAAATTTTGACAACATTTTCTATAGAAATAAAATTTTGACAAAATTTTCTATAGAACTAAAATTTTGACAAAAAGTTCTATAAGAAAAAATTTTTTAAAAATTTTTCTTAAAAGGCTATAAAAATAAAATGTTGACCAAATTTTCTATGGAAATTTTTACATTTTTTATAGAAATAAAATGTTGACAAAATTTTCTATAAAAATAATATTTTCACAAAATAGTCTATAAAAACAAAATTTTCTATAAATATAACATTTTAATAAAATTTTGACAAAAGTTTCTATAAAAATAAAATGTTGACAAAAGTTTCTATAAAAATAAAATTTTTTATAAAAATAAAATTTTATATAGAAATTAAATGTTGACAAAGTTTTCTATAGAAATAAAATGTTTACAAAATTTTTTATAGAAATACAATTTTGACAAAAAAAAAGATTTTTTTCGGTAGTCTTTTTTTGGCAAAATTCCCTACAAATTTTGGTAGATTATTTTTGGCTCGAGCGGCAACAGTGTATGTGATACAACTCAAGTGAAAAATAAGAACCACAATAAAACAAATTTGCAATGAAAATTTCTAATGAAAACAATTCTTCGTTATTTTTAAATTTCATAAGAGTTGAACATTCGCCTTGGCAAACAGTGATAAACTTTATGGGGTCACATCAACTTATGCTCTTTATGCTGAAATCACACTCACACACACACGCAAACAC
The DNA here is from genome assembly GCF_050003625.1 of Haematobia irritans. NCBI lineage: Eukaryota > Metazoa > Arthropoda > Insecta > Diptera > Muscidae > Haematobia > Haematobia irritans. The sequence continues at coordinate 155,083,123 of NC_134397.1, read as the reverse complement.
CCATCACGTTTCTGTCACATATTCGCATTTTTGTTTACATGGTGATGACATCACCCAACCCCAATGGGTCACACCATTAAACATAATGTACTCACATTTCGATACACTTGCGGTATACTGCATGGGTATATCCCATATGCATCTCAGTTTTGATTATCATTCATGTTGGAGGAGTAATGGTGTTAAAACATATGTATCGCCGACATGAACTCATTTATTTTAGACGGATATTGATAGTCTCTGTGGAAGTGTGGTCCCTATTCCTAGAATCTGGAAGAGACAAGGGATTTTATTTTAAGTCACGTAGATTATACAGATGGGTTTTCATGATTTGTCGCCTCCAAAAACATATATGACATCACTTCCTTAGTGCTGAGGGATATTTATTTGAATATGTGATATTTTATATTCGGTATCGAAGTTAAAAATGTGACATATTTCGCTGACCGAGAAAATAAAATAATATAAATTATTTTTTACTACATCCAAAAAAGAGCCTAGAGCATTTTATTATACGAAAGCATTTCAGTAAAAACTTGGTATGTATATAGTTGAGGTGAAAAACTCATTATCACATGTTTTTTTATCTTTACACCCAGCAATATCTTCTGCTTGGAAATAATGTATTACTGGCAACGAATCTCGTTGTACATGAGTGTAACATATTACTCAAGTGCACATCTCTCGACTCGACAATTTCGTGTCTCTAATTTACATCGTGCACCACTGAATGGAAAAGGGTTAGTGCATATATAAGTGCAGTATATGTAGAAGTAGACGTGATATAAACACGTTGTGTTTGGAAAATATATCCGGGACCACTTTCTAGGTCGATGTAGAAATGTCCGTCTATCCGTGGGTTCATCACTTAGACTAATCTTGTGTTCATTTCGATCGCTGGTGAGTTGAAATCGATTATACCAAGTATAAAGGAGTGGAAAGAAGGACGCATACATTTTGGAGACCTGAATATTTATACGAATGGTTCGCAAATGGAGGAAGGCACTGGCAGTTGTATTTACTGCAAGGAGTTGAGGATCAGGGATGGTGGATGCAGCATCTTTCAGGCGGAGGTATTTGTCATTGCGAAAGCTGCAGAACTACTGTTGATAAGACCGATACTCAGGAGCCATATTAGCTTCTTCAACAACAGTCAGGAAATCCGAACATAACGTCGAAAAAAGTCGGCCACTGTGGTAGAAAGCTTAGAGCTCTGTGCTGGGTACCTAGACATTATGGAATAATGGTTAATGAGGAGGCGGATGTGCTGGCTTAAGAAGGCGCACGCGTGACGAATAACATCGTTACAGATGTCTTCCCCCGCTATATTTATCTACTTGCAGTATCAATGTCAAATACAATGATTTATGAAAAGGAAGTTGGGCCTCCTATGTGAACTTCGAGCAAATCATACTGATATGGGGCGACACATAGAGATGATTTGAGACCACTGATAGGTTAAAGTGACAGCCCGATTAAGATTCAGGCTCACTTAGACTATTCAGTCCATTGTGAGGCCGTGATCGTCTAGTGGTTAGGACCCTACGTTGAGACCACTGATAGGCATCGTAACAGCACACAACACACTTGGGAAACCCATGGTAAGGATTGGCTTAATGACTGACGATATTTGTATAAGGTATTTGGACCCGGAGGCAACAGAAGACTCCTATCATTTTCTGTGCCAGTGTGCAACATTATCCTTTGAAGAAACAAGATACTGGGCTCATTTTTCTTTCAGGATATAACGGATGTACGGAACTGTCATTTGTAGTATATATGTTAATTGCCTTCATGAAGGCCTCGGGATGGAAGACCTATAAAGCTCTTTCTTTGGAACTCGTCTGGAAACTCGAATGCGATTGATGAAGGTGAAGGAAAACAACTATGAGGAAACACAATGTATCAACAGGGTCTAAGTGGGTACCAGCCCCTTTTGCTACGAGCTGGTTTCATTCTCTATAACTTAACCTAACCTGACCTTTGCGTTCATTTATTTATCCCAGAATAACACATACGAAAATAATCCCGAATAATTTATGTGCGAATACGGCGATATGACTGACATTGGCAAGGAAAGCAAAAATAAATGAGCGAACAAACAATGTGCTTATGTTAGTTAGTTTAAGTGAAAACCATTAAAGTGAACTAGTTCAGCCAAGTGTGACATGTTTTTCGGATTGACTGTAAAAGGCAGATCATTGATCATTAACGCAAGGGACTAAATGAACACAAGACTTATACTTGTAATTTATGATGAACTGGACAAGAGCAATGAAAGAACTTGAAATGAACAAGTCACTGACCGACAATGAACTAGTGAAATAACTAATCGAACTAGTTCACCGAATGGAAGACAGCAAAAGTGAGCGATCATTTCATTGAACGCCAATGACCAACTCTCTTTCAAATCGCAGTGAAACCATTTAGAGAAGCTTTGAAATACCCAGAAATCTTGGCAGGATAAGTGGCAGGAGATATACCACGGCTGATAATCATCGAATCAGAGAATGAACCTTAGGCACTTTTAATGCAAAGCGAGCATGCTCACCATTGCACCACGAAGCTCTAACATATGTATCGAAGGAGATGTCTATCACGTTATGTTTGGCAAATATACCCAAGACCATTTTCTGGCTCGATTTAGAAATGTCCATCGGTTCATCCGTATGTGAAGATATCTTGACAGTATAGGTCGCAGGTTTTGTCCAATCGACTTCGAATTTGGCACAACTATATTTTTTGGTTAAGAATTGATGCCTGCTGATTTTGGAAGAAATCGGTGCAGATTAGGTGCATATTAGTTTTGGTATTGTGACAACTCATTATTTTTTTTCTTACTTAGACTACTCAGTTCATAGTGGTACCTCAGGTGAACTGCTTCCTTGTGAGGGAGTGCTGCCCGATTCTATGTTTAGATCAGTGTCCAGGGATATCTTTCTTTGAAACCACATGTTTAGTTGAAGGGGCTAAATCACCATTGAAAATCTTATTGGTGTTCTGTCGAATCCGGGAACGAACTCAAGAAACTTGCTATGCAAGGCGCGGCTGCTCAACATAGCATCACTCAGCTCTATATATAGAAGGATACGTGATAGAGACGCGTTATCTTTGGAAAATATGCCCTGACCACTTCCAGAGCAATGTCCGTCTATCCGTTGGATCATCAGTCTGTGAACATATTATTACAGTCTAGGTCGCAAGTTTTGTCCAATCGACTTCAAACCACCGCTGAAAATCATGTTAGTGTTCGCTCGACCCAAGACACTTTTTATGCCAGGCGGACAAGCTCACCATTGCACCACAGTGACTCCATATTTTACTGAAATCCCGCAGCTCTCATTATGGGATGTGTAGGGCCAAAGTATGACTGTAGACTGTAGATTCGAAAGGGTTCAGTTGCGCGGGGAACTGTAAGGTCAGAAATCTGAGTGGCGAATCTGCAGGTCCACAGGTCAATGTCGGAAGAGGTCAAAGAGTAGGCTCGCAGACCTCAATGAGAGAAATGTAGGCCCGAAGATCTTAATATGAGAATTGTAGTCACCAAAGGTTCAGTATAGTAACTGTAGATCCGAATGGTTCAGTAGTTCAACTGTATTTCTAAAGTCTTACTATGAAAACTGTAGGCCCAGGTCTCAATATGCGAACTCTGGGTCCAAAGTTTTCAGTATGGAGACTGTAGGCCCTCAGCTCTCATTATGGGATGTGTAGGGCAAAAGTATGACCGTGACTGTAGATTCGAAAGGGTTCAGTTGCGCGGGGAACTGTAAGGTCAGAAATCTGAGTGGCGAATCTGCAGGTCCACAGGTCAATGTCGGAAGAGGTCAATGAGTAGAAGAGGTCAAAGAGTAGGCTCGCAGACCTCAATAAGAGAAATGTAGGCCCGAAGATCTTAATATGAGAATTGTAGCCACCAAAGGTTCAGTATAGTAACTGTAGATCCGAATGGTTCAGTAGTTCAACTGTATTTCTAAAGTCTTACTATGAAAACTGTAGGCCCAGGTCTCAATATGCGAACTCTGGGTCCAAAGTTTTCAGTATGGAGACTGTAGGCCCGAAAGGTCCCAGTGGAAGAAATTTAGGCCTGAAATCTGATGAAGGACACTGTAGGTCTGCAGGTGTTAATGTGAAAACCTTCGACTCTCAGGTTTTAGTATGAGAACTGTAGGTCGTAAGATCTGAGTATAGGAACTGTGGGCCCCAAGATTTCAATATAGAAAATGTGGGACCAAAGGTACAAGTATGGAAGGACCGAAGGTATGGAAAATGATCGAAGGTTTTAAAATAGGAACCAAGTAGGGCTCAGTAGTGGTAAGTAACTGTAGATCCTAATGGTTCAATAGTTCAACTGTATTTCCAAAGTCTTAATATGAAAACTGTAGGCCCAGGTCTCAATATGCGAACTCTGGGCCCAAAGTTTTCAGTATGGAGACTGTAGGCCCGAAAGGTCCCAGTGGAAGAAATTTAGGCCTGAAATCTGATGAAGGACACTGTTGGTCTGTAGGTGTTAATGTGAAAACCTTCGACTCTCAGGTTGTAGTATGAGAACTGTAGGTCGTAAGATCTGAGTATAGGAACTGTGGGTCCCAAGATTTCAATATAGAAACTGTGGGACCAAAGGTACAAGTATGGAAGGACCGAAGGTATGGAAAATGACCGAAGGTTTTAAAATAGGAACCAAGTAGGGCTCAGTAGTGGGAGTTCCTTCCTGAGTAAGCAACTTCTGGTCCGCAGGTGTCAGTGCTTAGGCTCACATGTCTTAGTAAGGGAAATATAGGTTCGAAGATCTTAGTGTGGGAACTGTAGGTACCAAAGTTTCAGTATGGTAACTATGGTTCCGAAGATGTAATAGTAGAAGTGTAGGCCCGAAGGTCTTACTATGGAAACAGTAGGCTCAGGTCTCATTAAACGAACTGTGAACCCGAATGTTTCAGAATGAGAACTGTGCGACCAAAAAGTCTCAGCGGAAGAAATTTAGGCCTGAAATCTGAATATCTAGATCCGCAGGTGTCAATGCGAGAACCTTCGGCTCGCAGGTCTTAGTATGGAAACTGTAGCACATAAGATCTGAGTATAGGAACTGTTGTGGTAGGACCGAAGGTACCAGTATGGAAACATCGTGCTCGAAGCTTTCAAAAGTTCAGTATGTAGGAAAAGCGGGGATCTTAGGCTCGCAGGTCTCTGTAAGGGAAATTTAGGTCCGAATATCTCGGTATGGCGACTGTAAGCACCGAGAAGACTCAATAAGATAAATGTAGGCCGAAATCTGAGTAAGGAAAATGTAGGTCCGCAGGGGTCCGAGCGTCCAATTTACGCTCGCAGGTATTAATATGGTAAGTGAAGGCTGTCAGATCTAAGTGTAGGGACTGTGTGTCCAAAAGGTCCCATCAAGAGAAGTGTAGGCCCGAAATCTGAGGAAAACAAATTTTAAATCCGCCGTATAATCTGAGAATGGGAAATGTAGGGCAGAAAGGCATCAGTAGAATAAATGTAGCCCCGAAATCTTGGTAAGCAAAATTTAGATCCAAAGGTGTCAGTGCTGGCACTTTAGGCTCGCAAGTTTTGTAGGCCGAAGTCTTGGTAATGTAGTTTGCGGGTATTTTAGGCTCGCAGTATGAGAACTTTCGTCCGTAAGATCTGAGAAGAACTGTATGATTTATGATCTAAGTAGAGAATTATATGCCCTACTGTCTCAGTATGGGAATTGTGGAACCAATGGTATGAGTATGTCAACTGTAGTCTCGCAGCTCTCACTGTAAGAACCTCGAAGTTTACGTGAAACATTTAATTTGCGTAATTTCTGGTCATTTCATGTGGATGTTTTACGTCCTTGGCGTGTGTGTTATTATGGTTTGTAGTTGGTCAAGAAATAGATGCGGGAGATGAGATGACTAAATAAGTAATCATATATGACAGTGCACATTGCCATGTGAAAACCCCGAAGAACAATGACACCCAACATTGAGTTGCGCTAACTTATCTCACATAAAGCCAACATATCTCACAATTTACTTCGTTAGCCAATTATTTAACTGTCTGATGTATGTGAACACGTTTCGGTCTGGTCTCTCGGAGCAAGCCATCATTTAACTGTTTTTCGAATAAATTAATCTCCTGCCACATTTGGCATTTAATTTATGGTCTAGCATGTAATGGAAATGTTTGTAATACTTTTCTACTCCTCTGAGGACAAATTAATAAAGACCAATTACAAAAGTCCTTATTAAAAACGTGCTGGAAGCAACCATCAGCAGTTTGGAACATTTCAGATGTTTCAAATTAGTCATCTTAATTAGGTAACATTACACCGAAAACAATAAACAAAAAAATAAGCAACCAAATATTTTAACTTTCCCATAAGGTTTCTGATATCGATGTGAGACTAAGATGTCGCTTCTAAAGTAAAATTTTCAGGAATCTAAATGTAGGTAAGCAGGAGTCAGTACGGGATATTTGGGCTTGCTGGTCTTAGTATAAGACTGTAATCCTTAAAATCTGTGAATGGGAAGGTCTCAATAATTTGAAAAGTGTAGGTATAGGTCTCAAAAACGGAGCTGTAGGATCGAAGGCTTCTTTCGATCCTCATGTAGGCCTGAAGTCTTAATAATGAAAATGTAGTTCCTCTAATGTCAGTAAGGGAACTTTAGGCTTGCGGGTCATAGTATGGGAAACGTAGACCTTAAGATCTGTGAATGGGCAATATGGCTTCAAAGATCTCAGTATGGAAATTCTAGGTCCGAAGGTCCTAGAATGGAAACTGATTGCTCCAAGCTCTAAAAATGTCAGTGTGGGAAATATAGGTCCAATGATTTCAGTAATTCAACTGTGTGGTTGAAGGTCTTGGTATCAATAGGGGAACTATAGGCCCGAAGGTTTCAGTATGCGAACTGTTGACTCGAATTGTTTCAGTGTAATGAAGTCCTAAAGATCCAAGGAGGCCCGCAGAAGTCAGTAAGAGAACTTTAGACTCGCAGGTCTTAGTATGAGGACTATAAGCAGCAAAATCTGTAAATGAGAACTGTGGGCCCCCAGGGGTATCAGTATGGAAATTGTAGACCCGAAAGTTCTTGTATGGAAACTGCTTGCTCGAAGCTCTAAAAGTCTCAGTATGAGAACTAGATGGCCAAAGGAATGGAAAAAGATAAGGAAACTGTAGGCCAAGGTTTCAATATGGGAACTGTAGGACCTAAAGCTTCATAGTGGAAACTGTAAGCCTTAAGATCTCAGTAAGGGAACTGTAGGTCCGCAGCAGTCATTGCAGAAATTTTTAGCTCGGGGGTAGTATGGGAACTTAAGCTATAAGATCTGTGGATGGAAATTGTGGGACCGAAAATCTCAATATGGGAATTGTACGACCAAAGTTCCTAGTATGGAAACTGCTTGCTCAAAACTCAAAAAGGTTCTGTTTGAGAACTAGAGGGGAAACTGTAGGTACTGGAAACCTATGGTACTGGTATTCCCAAAGGTCTCAATGGCAAAAATGTAGACCCGAAATTTGAGTAAAGTTCCAGTATGGGAACTGTATGACCGAAAAATCTTAGTGGGAGAAATTCAAACCCGGAATCTGATTAAGGAAACTTAATTTACGCAGGTGTCATTGCGGGAAGTTTAGGCTCGCAGGTCTTAGTATGGGAAGTGCAGGCCATAAGGTCTGAAAATGGAACTGTAGGTCCGTAGGTATGGGAACTTAAGCTTTAAGATCTGTGGATGGAAATTGTGGGACCGAAAATCTCAATATGGGAATTGTACGACCAAAGTTCCTAGTATGGAAACTGCTTGCTCAAAACTCAAAAAGGTTCTGTTTGAGAACTAGAGGGGAAACTGTAGGTACTGGAAACCTATGGTACTGGCAGTCCCAAAGGTCTCAATGGCAAAAATGTAGACCCGAAATTTGAGTAAAGAAAGTTCCAGTATGGGAACTGTATGGCCGAAAAGTCTTAGTGGGAGAAATTCAAACCCGGAATCTGAATAAGGAAACTTAATTTACGCAGGTGTCATTGCGGGAAGTTTAGGCTCGCAAGTCTTAATATGGGAAGTGCAGGCCATAAGGTCTGAAAATGGAACCGTAGGTCCGAAGATCTCAGCAGTAGGTACCGTAGTCTTATGGCCAAGGTATCAATAGGGAAACTGTAGGCACATGTATCAATATGGGAACTGTATGCCAGATAGATCGCAATGGGAGATATGTAAACCCAAATCTGATTAGCGAAAGTTAAGAATCGCAGCTGTCAGTGCGGACAGTTAGGCTCGCAGTTCTTAGTATGGGAACTGTAGACCGTAAGATCCGAGAATGGGAACTGTAGGTCTGATTATCTCAGTAGAAGAAATGTAGGTAATATTGTCTTTGTAGAGAAACTGTATGCCCGATGGTCTGTGAATAGGCACTGTGGACCCAAAATACTCAGTACCTGAACTGTATTCTTTTAAATCCAAAGATTTCAGTATTGTACTATAGTACTATGAACAGGAAAGTCTTACTATGGAAACAGTAGGCGCAGGTATCAATAGGCGAACTCTTGTCCCGACGGTTCCATTATGGGAACTGTATGCCCAATAGATCGCAACGAAATGTGAGTAATGAGGGTTTCAGTATGGGAACTGTAGAACTCATTAGAAAAATTTAGACCCGAAATCTGATTAAGGAAGCTTAAGGTGCGCAGGTGTCAATGTGGGAAGTTTAGGCTTGCATATCATGGTATGGGAAGTGCAGGCTTGTAGGTCCGAAGATTTCAGTAGAAGAGCTGTGGGTATTATGACTTTATGACAAAGGTATCTATAGGGAAACTCTAGGCACAAGTATCTATATAGGAACTGTATGCCCGATAGATCACAATGGGAGAAAAGTAGACCCAAATCTGATTAGCGAAAGTTAAGAATCGCAGCTATCTGTGCGGACAGTTAGGCTGGCAGTTCTTAGTATAGGAGCTGTAGGCTGTATGATCTAAAAATGGGAACGGAAGATCCGAAGATCTCTGTAGAATAACTGTAGGTCCTATGATCTTTGTAGGGAAACTGCTTGTCCGAAGGTCTCTGTATAGGGACTTTGTAACCAAAGTTACTGAGTACCTCAACTGTAGGCCTATAAGTTAAAAGGTTTCAGTATTTGAACTAAGGGCCCGAAAGTCTTACTATGGAAACTGTACGCACATGTATCAACAGGGGAATTGCAGGCCCGAAGGTTTTACGATAGGAACTGTTTGCCCGAAAGGTCTCAGTGGGAGAAATCTAAGTAAAAATAGTAAGGAAAGTCTAAAGTCGGGCGGGGCCGACTATATTATACCCTGCACCACTTTGTAGATCTAAATTTTCGATACCATATCACATCCGTCAAATGTGTTGGGGCTATATATAAAGGTTTGTCCCAAATACATACATTTACATATCACTCGCTCTGGACAGAAATTTATATACTTCTACAAAATCTATAGACTCAAAATTTAAGTCGGCTAATGCACTAAGGTGGAACACAATGTTAGTAAAAAAATATGGGAATCATTTAAATCTGAAGCAATTTTAAGGAAACTTCGCAAAAGTTTATTTATGATTTATGGCTCGATATATATGTATTAGAAGTTTAGGAAAATTAGAGTCATTTTTACGACTTTTCGACTAATCAGTGGCGATTTTACAAGGAAAATGTTGGTATTTTGACCATTTTTATATATGGGAGCTATAGCAAAATTTTCTATAGAAATAAAATTTTGACAAAATTTTCTATAAAAAATCTAAGAAAATATTCTATAGAAATACAATTTTAAAAAAATATTCTATAGAAACAAAATTTTGGCCAAATTTTCTATAGAAATAAAATTTTGGCCAAATTTTCTATAGAAATAAAATTTTGACTAAATTTTCTATAGAAATGAAATTTTAAGAAAATTTTCTATAGAAATAAAATTTTGACAAAATTTTCTATAGAAATAAAATTTTGACAAAATTTTTTATAGAAATAAAATTTTGACAAATTTTTTTGTAGAAAAGAAATTATGACAAAATTTTCTATAGAAATAAAATTTTGATAAAATTTTCTGTAGAAATAAAATTTTGGCAAAATTTTCTATAGAAATAACATTTGGCAAAATTTTCTATAGAAATAAAATTTTGGCAAAATTTTCTATAGAAATAAAATTTTGACAAAATTTCTATAGAAAAAAATTTTATGAAAATATTCTATAGAAATAAAATTTTGACCAAATTTTCTATAGAAATAAAATTTTGATAAAAAATTGTAAGAAATAAAATATTGACAAAATTTTCTATAAAAAAAATTGACAACATTTTCTATAGAAATAAAATTTTGTTAAAATTTTCTGTAGAAATAAAATTTTGACCACATTTTCTATAGAAATAAAATTTTAGCAAAATTTTCTATAGAAAAAAATTCTAAGAAAATATTCTATAGAAATAAAATTTTGGCCAAATTTTCTATAGAAATAAAATTTTGACCAAGTTTTCTATAGAAATGAAATTTTAAGAAAATTTTCTATAGAAATTAAATTTTGACAAAATTTTCTATAGAAATACAATTTTGAAAAAATTTTCAATAGAAATAAAATTTGACCAAATTTTCTATAGAAATGAAATTTTAAGAAAATTTTCTATACAAATAAGATTTTGACAAAAATTTGTAAGAAATAAAATATTGATAAAATTTTCTATAGAAATAAAATTTTTACAACATTTTCTACAGGAATAAAATTTTGATAAAATTTTCTGTAGAAATAAAATTTTGACCACATTTTCTATAGAAATAAAATTTTTGCAAAATTTTCTATAGAAATAACATTTTTGCAAAATTTTCTATAGAAATAAAATTTTGGAAAAATTTTCTATAGAAATAAAATGTTGACAAAATTTTCTATAGAAAAAAGTCTAAGAAAATATTCTATAGAAATAAAATTTTGACCAAATTTTCTATAGAAATAAAATTTTGACAAAAATTTGTGAGAAATAAAATATTGACAAAATTTTCTATAGAAAAATTTTATTTAAAATATATATAATAAGGATTTTAAATTGCCCCTTTTCTATAGAAAAAAAATCTAAGAAAATATTCTATAGAAATAAAATTTTGGTCAAATTTTCTATAGAAATAAAATTTTGACAAAATTTTCTATAGAAATGAAATTTTAAGAAAATTTTCTATAGAGATAAAATTTTGACAAAATTTTCTATAGAAATAAATTTTTGACCTAAAATTTAGGTTGCATAAGTTTTTGTATTAGTGCATTTTGTTCAGTGTAAGCATTACGTGCTCGAGCATTGATAGTAACGAAGATAACCAATTCAATTACTATTCTCATCTCCCCCCAAAGGGACAAAGAATGCAATAGCTTCAATTTGTAATGAAAACGAAATGTGTTCTGCAGGCACCAAACACCCAAACTCACACTTCCACAATTAGGATTTTAAATTGCCCCTATTGCTCACGAGTTGCAGAAAAGAAACAAAGCTATGGAAAATTTTCCAAATATTTCGTTAGTGTTCCTTTTGTCCAGAATGCAATTCATTTAAGTGCATTGAGTAGACAATCGTGTATCATAGCAGATGCTTATCATCGAATTTCCTGCAAATCACCAAGCAAATGGGTGAATTTTCTTAAAAGGAGCGAGCACACTTCGGCACATAAATCTGAAAATATTCTAAGTCAACAGAGTAAACTTTTGCTCAAGATTTGCTCTAAACTGGATCGGAAGATTTTGAACTTAGCATAGAGATTTATAGAACGCCGTATAGTCCTGATATGGTACCGAGTGACTTCTTTTTATCAGTCAGAGTGGCAATAGTGCTACGGCAATTGGTTCAAATGCACACAAAGTGAATAAATCTTAATGGGGGAATATTTTGAAAAACAATAACGCTATTGTCGATTATTAATATATATTTTTATTTCTAATACCGAAGTAAAAAGATACTTTTCGAAAATATTATGTAAAATTAGATATTAATGTTAATAAATAACATAGATGAATGGAAAGTAGCAGCATTATGCTTGACGTCACTGTTCTATTATATTTACTCCTCAGAGTTGTGAAAAAACAGTTTGCGGTTACCAGCTACTACAATATTATCAGAGCCTTTGATCCCTTAGAGCCTTCACTTCTACTTTGCTTCGTTACAGTATGCTAAAGTTGCAGGGACAGTCTGTAAAAACTACAATGACAGGGCCATACCAGAGGGCCTTTTAGGGCATAATATAACTCTGAGGAGAAATCATCATTTAGTCTCAGAAGAAAATAAACTTATTTTTCTTATATGTAACGCATCCAATACACCGTTGCCACAGTTAAAAAATTCTACCACGAATGGTAAATTTCTTACTTTTTGTTAGATTCCTAGAATATAGAAATAAAATTTTGACAACATTTTCTATAGAAAAAAAAATTTTGAAAAAATTTTCTATAGAAATTAAATTTTGACAAAATTTTCTATAGAAATTAAATTTTGACAAAATTTTCTATAGAAATTAAATTTTTAAAAAAATTTCTATAGAAATCAAATTTTGACAAAATTTTCTATAGAAATCAAATTTTAACAAAATTTTCTATAGAAATCAAATTTTGACAAAATTTTCTATAGAAATCAAATTTTGACAAAATTTTCTATAGAAATCAAATTTTGACAAAATTTTCTGTAGAAATAAATTTTGACAAAATTTTTTCTAATAAACTAAAATTTTTTATAGAAATAAAATTTTGACAAAATTTTGTATATATAGAAATAAAACGTTGACGAAATTTTCCATAGAAATAAAGTTTTGCCAAAATTTTATATAGAAATAAAATTTTGACAAAATTTTCTATAAATATAAATTGTGACAAAATTTTCTGTAGAAATAAATTTTGACAAAATTTTTTTATGATAAACTAAAATTTTTTATAGAAATAAAATTTTGACAAAATTTTGTATAGAAATAAAACGTTGACGAAATTTTCCATAGAAATAAAGTTTTGCCAAAATTTTATGTAGAAATAAAATTTTGACACCATACCGCTCTCCGTTTCGAATAAGAAAATATTCTATAGAAATAAAATTTTGAACAAAATTTCTACAGAAATAAAATCTTGACAAAGGTTTCTAGAAAAAAATTTGACAAAATTGTCTATAGATATACAATTTTGATAAAATGTTCTATAGAAATAAAATTTTGATAAAGTTTTCTGTAGAAATAAAATATTGACAAAATTAAAATTTTGACAAAGTTTTCAATAGAAATAAAATTTTGAGATAATTTTCTATAGAAATAAAATTTTGCAACATTTTCTGTAGAAATAAACCGTTGACAAAAATTTCTATAAAAATAAAATTGTGACAAAATTTGTCTTATAAATACAATTTTGACAAAATTTTCTATAGAAATAAATTTTTGAAAAATTTTCTATTGAAATAAAATGTTGACAACATTTTCTATAGAAATAAAATGTTGCCAGAATTTTATATAGAAATAAAATTTAGACAAAATTTTCTTAAGAACTAAAATGTTGACAAAATGTCTGTTGAAAAAAATTTTTCACAAAATTTTTTATAGGAATAAAATTTTGACAAAGTTTTGTATAGTAATAAAATGTTTATAAAAGTTTCTATAGAAAAAAAATTTTAACAAAATTTTCTATAGAAATAATATTTTAACAAAATTTTCTATAGAAATAAAATTCTAACAAAATATTCTGTAGAAATTAAATTTTGATAAAATTTTCTATAGAAATAAAATTTTGACAAAATTTTCTATAGACATTAAATTTTGACAAAATTTTCTATATAAATAAAATTTTGACAACATTTTCTATAGAAATAAAATTTTGATAGAATTTTCTATAAAAATAAAACGTTGACAAAAATCTCTATAAAAATAAGATTTTGACAAAATTATCTATAAAAAAAAATTTGACAAAATTTTCTATAAAAATAAAATTTTGACAAAATTTTCTACAGAAATAAAGTTTTAGCAAAATTTTCTATAGAAATAAAATTTTGACAGAATTTTCTATAGAAATAAAATTCTAAGAAAATATTCAATAGAAATTAAATGTTGACAAAATTTTCTGTAGAAATAAAATTTTGACAAAATTTTCTATAGACATTAAATTTTGACAAAATTTTCTATAGAAATAAAATTTTTACAACATTTTCTATAGAAATAAAATTTTGATAGAATTTTCTATAAAAATAAAACGTTGACAAAAATCTCTATAAATATAAAATTTTCACAAAATGTTCTATAGAAATAAAATTTTGACAAAATTTTCTATAAAAATAAAATTTTTACAAAAGTTTCTATAGCATTAAAATTGTGACAAAATTTTCTATAGAAATAAAATTTTGACATCATACCGCTCTCCATTTCGAATATGAAGTTAGTAGTCTTTTTTTCACTTCCAAAGAGACTCCAAAGAGTAATTAACAAGACTGTCTTCTGAAACATTTGTTATTAAGGCCCCAAATTAGCTGAGCCTAATAAATGAATATCTGAGAAAAGTACTCGTACTGCATATGAGCTATCATTTGAAAACATGCATTTTCGCCCTCGCGTGCAATATCTCTGTGGTGCCAGTGTATTCGTGATAATTGTTCTTAATTTTCTTGCTAATGGCCCTAGTGGTATTTTGTACGTGTTCGTTCATAAATACGATTCGTTTCAGGATTTGTGCAGTAATAATAATTCATCGAACCAGTGTGGTTAGGCAAAGTAATTATTTTGGCAGATATTTTTTCTAGAATAAAATTTCTTTTAAAATTTCTTTTTTTAAGGAAATTAAGGATTAATCCAAATACCTTTAATTTCTGTTCTCTAGTTAAGACTCATATGAACATATTTTATTAATTTAAAGACCCTATTAACAATTCAAAATTCATATTTCCGTTTTTGATCCATCCATCTGTGCGTCGTATATTTGTAAACAAAGTCTAGGTCAGTGAACAATTTTGCACAAGAAAATTTTTTGTGGTTTTTGCATTTTGGTACAAATCGGTTCATGTTTATAGACGGCCGATTTAAGCAAATTAGGTAGAAAATCACTCATTTTATCCTTAACTAAGCTTGCATACAAAAAAAGCTTTTTGCTTTGCCGTCACTTAACATAAAAAAAACGAAATTCAATTTTTAGAAAATTTGTCAATCTCCAATGATGGACAAGTTACAATATTTCTCTAAAACTGCCGAACTACAAAAATGGCATTATACCATTAAATGTTAAATGGGTATTTTTAAAGATATGTACAGGGTGGCTGATATATATCGTAACAAAATAAAGTCATCTATTTTTGTTAATGCTATTGTTTCAATGCTATAACTGTTGGAATTATTTATTTATTTAGTGTAAATTAATTTAATTTAAATTAATTTAAAAAATTGCATTAGGTCTGGTTGCCAGGACCTTCGCCTACAAACTGTAGGAATTACCATAAAATTTTACAATCAGTTTAGTTTGGTTCGAACTGGCTAACTTTCGCACGAAGTATGGCTTTCATATGGCCTATAAACTTATCACACACGGTATGTTGGTTCATTCCCTGTGATGCGCCGTTCTGAAATGATCGAACCTATGGTAGTTTTGAGTGTCAACCTAACTCTTCAAAATGCCGCAGGCGCAAAATTTCAACGGATTGAGATCCGGAAATTGTGGTGGCCATAATGTGATAGAAAGCGAGGAATCTCCTTTTTGAGTAGCCATTGTAGTGCAATGGTTAGCATGTCCGCCCTGCATATAAAGGGTTATGGGTTCAATCCCAATTTCGATCGAAAGCCAAATCGTTTTTTAGCGGTCGATTATCACAACTCAGTAATTTTGGTGACATTTCTGAGGGTTTATAAGTGGTTTTACAGTAATGGGAAACGCCGTTCGGACTCAGCTATAAAAAGAAGGTTCCCTATCATTGAGCTAAACACGCAATCGGAAAGCCCCCAGTGATAAGAGAGAAGTTTACCCCGGTGGTACTACAATGGAGTGAATAGTCTAAGTGCGCTTCATATAACGGGTTGTCACTATACCTCTTTTTTAAGGCGGCGTGAAAATGGGTTCCAGAAAATTGGGTTGAGGAGGTTTTCCTCATAATATTCATAAGAAATATTAGTTTTTGATCCAATTTTTGTGATTAGTATAACAAAAAAATATTTCTATAGGAATTTTTTATTTTTAGATTTCATTTCTATTGAAAATGTTGTCAAAATTCTATTTCTATGGAAAATTTGGACAAAATTTTATTTCTGCAGAAAATTTGGACAAAAATTTTTGTCAAAATTTAATTGCTATAGAAAATTTTGTCAAAATTTTATATCTATAGAAAATTTTGTAATTTTTTTTCTTTAGAAAATTTTGTCAATATTTTATTTCTATATAAAATTGTGCCAAAATTTTATTTCTATAGAAAATTTTGTCAAAATTTTATTTCTATAGAAAATTTTCACAAAATTTTATTTCTACAGAAAATTTTCTAATAAGTTAACTTCTCTAGAAAATTTGGTCAAACTTTTATTTCTTTAGAACATTTTTTCAAAATTTTATTTCTATAGAAAATTTCTCAAAATTTTATTTTTACAGAATACTTTCTCAAAATTTTACTTCTCTAGAAAATTTGGTCAGAGTTTTACATCTCTAGAATAGTTGGTCTAAATTTTATTTCTACAAAAAATTTGGTCACAATTTTATTTCTACAGAAAATTTTCTCTAAATTTTACTTCTACAGAAAATTTGGTCAACATTTTATTTCTATATAAGATTTGGTCAAAATTTTCTTTCTTTGAAAATTTGGAAAATAAAATTCTTTCTATAAAAATTTGGTCCAAATTGTTTTTCTATAGCAAATCTTCCCAGAATTTTATTTCCATAGGTATTTGTTTAAAAAATTTCTTTCTATACAAAATTTGGTAAAAACTTTATCTTTATGGAAAATTTTCTAAAAATTTTATTGTTATAGAATATTTTCTCAAAATGTTACATCTATAGAAAATTTGGTCAAAGTGTTCCTTCTATAGAGAATACTGTCATTATTTTCTTTCTGTAGAAAAATGTGGTCAAAAATTTCTTTCTACAGACAATTTGATTAAAATTTTATTTCTATGGAAAATTTTCAAAAATTTTATTTCCATAGACAATTTTCTCAAAATTTTATTTCTATAGACAATTTTCTCAAAATTTTATTTCTATAGAAAATATCCTCAATTTTTTTTTATAGAAAATTTTCTCAAAATGCTATTTCTATAGAAAAGTTTGTGAAAATTTAATTCTATCAAAAATTTATTTCTTTAGAAAATTTTGTCAAAATTCAATTGCTATAGAAAACTTTGTTGAAATTTTATTTCTATAGAAAATTTTGTCAAATTTTTTTCTACAGAAAATTTTGTCCAAATTTTATTTCTATAGAAAATTTTGTCCAAATTTTATTTCTATAGAAAATTCGCTCAAAATTTTATTTCTATAGAAAATTTTCTCAAAATTTTATTTCTATAGAAACTTTTCAAAAATTTTATTTCTATAGACAATTTTCTCCAAATTTTATTTCTATAGAAAATATTCTCAAATATTTTTTTATAGAAAATTTTTTCAATATTGTATTTTTATAGAAAATTTTCTGAAAATTTTATTTCTTTAGAAAATTTTGTCAAAATTCAATTGCTATAGAAATCTTTGTTGAAATTTTATTTTTATAGAAAATTTTTGTTTTTATAGAAAATTTTATTAAATTTTTTTTTTATAGAAAATTTTGTCCAAGTTTTATTTCTATAGAAAGTTTTGTCTAAATTTTATTTCTATAGAAAATTTTAGCCAAATTTAATAAAATTTTCTTTAATAGAAAATTTTGACAAAATTTTATTTCTATACAAATCTTCTCAAAATTTATTTCTATAGAAAATTATGTCAAAAATGTATTTCTCTAGAAGATTTTGTCAAAATATTATTTCTACAGAAAATTTTGTCGAAATTTATTTCTAGGAAATATTGATGAAAATTTTGTTTTTATTTTCTTGGTCAAAATTTTATTTCAATAGAAAATTTTTTCAAAATTTTATTTCTATAGAAAATTTGGTCACCATTTTATTTCCATACAAAATTTTCTTAAAAATTAATTTCTATGTAACATTTTGTCAAAATTTTATTTCTATAGGAAATTTTTACAAAAAAATGTTTTTTCAGAACAGAAATTTTATTTCTACTGAAGATATTCTTAAAATTTTATTTCAATAAAAAAATTGGTCAAAACTTTATTTCTATATAAAAGTTATCAAAATTTTATTTCCATAGAAAATTTGATCAAAATTTTGTTTCTATAAAAAATTTGCTCAAAATTTTTTTTCTATAGAAAATTGTATTATTATAGAAAAATTTTCTTAAAATTTTCTTTTTATAGAAAATTTTGTAAAAATTTCATTTCTATATAAAATTTATTTCTACAGAAAATTTTCTTAGTATAGAAAATTTTGTCAGAAGTTTTATTATATAGAAAATTTTGTTTTCTATAGGAATTATTTCTATACACAATTTTCTTAAAATTTTATTTCTATAGAAAAGTTTTTCAACATTTTTTTATCTTCAGAAAATTTTATTTTAATAGAAAATTTTCTTAATTTTTTTTATAGAAAACTTTGTCAACATTTCTGACTTTAATTAGTTTTCTGGGCAATATATAAAGCAATGCCACTATCACCAATTACGCGATTTAAAAATGATAACAATCTTAAAATGGTTGCAATATATATCAGTCACCCTATATATTCATGCAAATATTTCTATGTATGTCTATGTCCACTTCTCTACATCGTGCACAAAAATGTCAAATAAATAATTTAAAACTAAATCAAATTTCATTGAAAATGAAAAGACAAATCATATTCCCATTTGAGTTTGAGTAGTGCTTTTGGGTCAATCCCTCTCAAAACCAACAACAAAAAGAGAAATAGAAAAACTTTTTTGTGTGCCCTTTTTGTTGTTTAACAAAATTCCAGTAATCGTTAAGCTAATAGAGGCAATAAAGGGATTTATGGGATTTCTAATGGCTTTGATATGTTGCATAACTTAATGGGAGGCAGAGGAAACTATAAAAAAATGTAAATACATTTGACCAAAGAATTTCATGGGAATCCGTTTTAAATACACTAGCCTCCACACCCCCATTAATGAATAGGTTCCAAATGTCAAAGATTTTTCAAAAATCTTTTATGGACAGATCTTATCTACACACAAAAAATTTATCATTTACATTCAAAAGATTTCGACCATCACATAAGAAAATATTTGCATGATATCAAAATTTAGACGCTCAGATTTCCGATTTCAGGCAATTCGAATAAAACTTGTGATGTCTACAAATCGGGGAATCGATCTATATGGAAAATATATTAGAACATGGACCCTATTCTGCATACGTAATTGCATTCCTAAAATATCCCGGCGTGCAAACATGAAACGAATCTTTGCCAAATTTGAGGATTATAGTGCCATTGTTGAAGGCGGGCAGACGGAAAGACGTAAATTTTTTTTTGGGAAGGGGGGGAGGGAAACTGTTGTGAAGGGACCATCCCACAGCGCTTCGATCCCATACAACAAATGTACAAAAATAGAAGGCGGCAGCGTATTAAAACGAAACTTTGAAGGGACAGACGGAGGAGTTACAAATGTTTTGAACAACACTGTATGTAACAAATAAAACTTTTTGATGTTTGGTCGACCCTTTGTATGCAAGGCGGGCAAGCTAGCCATTGCTCTACGGTGGCCAAGGTATGTTTCTGATAAATAAAGATTCTTTACATTGGCTCGTGGGCGCCCAAAAGTATGCTCTATAAATAACTTGACTGCTTGACTCTATGCATTGCTTTAATTGTCTGTTGATGACAACAACAGCTACGTAGCCTATTGGGTAGTGTGTTGTGTCTTCCAAATTGTATGGTCCGCGGTTCCATTCTCCGTCCAGACGAAAGGTAAAATTTAAAAAAAATTATAAAATCAATTAATTTCTTCTACAAAAAAAAATTGGCAAATCTTTATGATTTTTTTTTCTCGTGTGGGTGACGCCGCTTGAAGTGAGATAAACTACATCTGAAAGAAAAAATGTTGTGTTCGTCCGACACCATAGTATGATATCTTCTTCCTTGGGAGCCACAGTGGTGCAATGATTAGCATGCCCGCCTTGCATACACAAGGTCGTGGGTTCGATTCCTGCTTCGACCGAACACCAAAAAGTTTTTCAGGGGTGGATTATCCCACCTCAGTAATGCTGGTGACATTTCTGAGAGTCTCAAAACTTCTCTAAGTGGTTCCACTGCAATGTGGAACGCCCTTCGGACTCGGCTATAAAAAGGAGGTCCCTTGTCATTGAGCTTAACATGGAATCGGGCAGCTCTCAGTGATAAGAGAGAAGTTCACCAACGTGGTATCACAATGGACTGAATAGTCTAAGTGAGCCTGATACATCGGGCTGCCACCTAACCTAACCTAACCCATCTTCTTCCTTAACCCCAAACCAATATTCACAATCATGTGAATTTCGAAAATAACTGTCTTAAGTCCTTAGGTTTTTAAGATTTTGGAAGGATTATCTTATCCTTCGAAATATTCTGTGAAGGATATGGTTGGTCCAAAAATCACTTCTGTAACATATACTCCCAAACACATTTTGCTTCCAGCAGGATTTGTCCAAATAAACTATTGTTTGTATTGTACAAACATATTATATTTCACCTTTTGCATATATAGTTTTAATTTGTTACTTCCATTTTTCTGGTATGCAGCAAAATGATATAAACATACTTGTGTTTGATTACAAATAAAAAATATGTTTATAATTTTTTTAATGCTATAAAAGTCAACAAGCAAAACTGACTGTGTTGTGTTGATGTCTATCGCCATTCTCACATTCCCTAACTTTAGTTGTTCTTTATACTCTCTCGGTCTATTTTTCTAAATACATATATGTTTATAGGCAGTTTCTAAATTAATATATGTTTGCATACAAACAAAATGCTTAAAACAAAATGCTGTGTTCCAAACATAATATGTTCCAACATATTAACGTATATGTCGCAAATATGTTATGCTAGTCTATGACCATAGTATGCTTGCACTTAAAAATAATGTGCTAAAAATTTGAGTTCCAAACATATAATGTTTACACCGAAAAATATAAATAACAGTATTTTTCGTCCGTGTATGTCTTAGAAAATCAGGTAGGCGCAGCGAAGCGGGCAGGAGTCGTCTAATAATTTATAAATTTTAATTATACCAACAAAAATATATATATTATTTTTAAATATTTAAAATTTTGCAAAATAAATAACAAAAGAAAGGAAATTTATTTTTTTTGCTACTCACCACTATGATGGTTTCTCTGGCTTCTCCTTTCAGAATTCTCGACTGGTAATGGTAAAATGTCAGTGGAATAGAAAAATATTTGTTAAGCTAATAGGAAATTGATATCTTGCTATCCTATAGTCGAGCAAAGTCAACAGTCGAGTAAATCATGGAGGAATGGATGAGGATGACATAGTGGGCGGGAGTAAACATGAAACTTGATTGTGGCAAAATGCTTTAATGGAGTGTTTTATTGGAAGGAATGAAGCAAAGAAAAAGGAACAAATACTACATAAGAGACGGAGGACAACCAATTCCATGTCATACAAAAAAGCAAGTCATCGATGTGTAGTTAGAGGGTAGAATGGTGGGTGGGGGATTGCTTCCTGCACAGTCTATAAACAGGTATTTTTGGTATTTTGAGTAGGGTCCTTTTTGTACCTATATCAAGATTGTTTAGAGGTTTGTGTGGATACCAGAATTTGATTATCGTCTTCCCTTTTAACAAAATATTTTCATAAAAGATTCCATTTCCTTTACGGCAAGTGGGGGGGGGGGGGGTGGGGAGGCTGAAAAAAGGAAGGTGCTTAAGATTTCCCTCCGACTTATCCATAAGAGTTGATATAGCTATCGATAGCAAAACATCTTTGGGTGGATTAAATGTTTTGTGTGAAATAGAAATTAAACACCTGGAAAACTAAGGGACAGAAAGTCACTTTATTCCCCCCCTCAGCCCATCCTTTAATATAAAGACCTGTTTTCTTTATACAACCTAAAGTTGTGCTAACAATGGCAGAAAATCCATACAAAACAAATAAAGAAACTATTTCGAAAAATGGTGGCTAATTGTGGGAATGGGGAGAAGGAAAGACGATGGGACGAAATTGACACCCCCACAAAAAGCTCGCAGTGATTTTTGTTTGTCCTTCGTTTAGTAGGGATTTAGTAGAGATTTTGTGGCCTTTGTGTTATTGTTTGGTTTATGTTCGAAGATTTGGGGAAAGATTTGCCTGCAATAATTATTCATTGTCGCGACATTAATGTGCTAGTGATGACATTTATTTTCTTTGTTCGTGCTAAGTTTTGAGATGTGATAAGGTTGGTAGGTTACTTAGCTTTTTTGGGACTTTTTTTAAGACTTTAAATTGAGAAGCAATTAGATGAGACAATTTAATCACTTTATAATTTCGTTGAGGCAGAGCTTTCACACCCAAAAAAATACTTTCCTTCCAAACGAAATTTTAGTGCAGAAATAAAATTTTGACAAACATTTTTATAGAAATAAAATTTTAACAACATTTTCTATAGAAATAAAATGTTGGGGACATTTTCGATAGAAATAAAATTTTGACAAAATTTTCAATAGAAATCAAATTTTGACTAAATTTTCTATAGTAATAAACTGTTGCCAAAATTTTGTATATAAATAAAATTTTGACAAAATTTTCTATAGAAATAAAATTTTGACAAAACTTTCTATAAAAATAAAATTTTGACAAAATTTTCTATAGAAATAAAATTTTGACAAAATTTTCTATAGAAATAAAATTTTGCAAACATTTTATATAGAAATAAAATTTTGCAAAAATTTTCTATAGAAATAATATTTTGACAAAATTGTCTATAGAAATAAAATTTTACAACAATTTTATATAGAAATAAAATTTTGCAAAAATTTTATATAGAAATAAAATTTTAACAAAATTTTCTATAGAAATAAAATTTCGACAAAATTATCTACATAGAAAAGAATTTTGACAAAATTTTTTATAGAAATTAAATTTTGCAAAAATTTTATATAGAAATAAAATTTTGACAAAATTTTCTGTAGAAATAAAATTTCGACAAAATTCTCTACATAGAAAAAAATTTTGACAAAATTTTCTTTAGAAATAAAATTTTGCCAAAATTTTTTTGGCAAAATTTTCTTTAGACATAAAATTAAAAAAAAAATCTATAGAAATAAAATGTTGACAAAATTTTCTTTAGAAATAAAATTTTGCAAAAAATTTTTATAGATAAATTTTTTTTTTTTGTTTTGTTATTGTTGGTTTTTATTCTTTAATCATTGTTGTTGTTTTTTTGATTTCAGCTTAAAAACATACATTGGCTAAACTACAAGTGTAGCTTAACCAACAGAGGAAAAGAATGTTTGTCAAATTTATTTGGGCAAAGCCCTATAGACTGCAAGATGGTTGGATGGACGCACGTTTCGGAATTACCACATTCCTCATCAGCATCCTCTACTTGCTGCAAAACTATCAACCAATTATCAGAATAAATTCAGGCAGTTCATTAAACCCAACAATAAGCCACACTTGAACCCTCCGAAAAAGGTTTTATATTGATAGCCGGCTATTGCGTCCATCCAACCATCTTGCAGTCTTAAGGCTTTGCCCAAATAAATTTGACAAACATTCTTTTCCTCTGTTGGTTAAGTTACACTTGTAGTTTAGCCAATGTATGGTTTTAAGCTGAAATCAAAAAAACAACCACAATGATTAAAGAATAAAAACCAACAATAACAAAACAAAACGAATGAAAACTTTGACAACATCTTCTACAGAAATAAAAGTTTGAAAAAATTTTCTATACAAATAAAATTTTGACAAAATTCTCTACATAGAAATAAAACTTCAAAAAAAATTCTATAGAAATAATATTTTGACAAGATTGTCTTTAGAAATAAAATGATAAAAAAGTTTTCTATAGAAATAAAATTTGGACAAAATTTTCTATAGAAATAAATTTTTCACAAAATTTTCTATTAAAATAAAATTTTGCCAAAAATTTTCTATAGAAATAAAATTTTAACAAGATTTTCTATAGAAATAAAAGTTTGAAAAAATTTTCTATAGAAATAAGATTTTGACGAAATTTTCTATAGAAATAAAATTTTGACAAAATTTTCTATAGAAATAAAATTTTGACAAAATTTTCTATAGAAATAAAATTTTGACAAAATTTTCTGTAGAAATAAAATTTTGACAAAATTGTCTATAGAACTAAAATGTTGACAAAATTTTCTATAGAAATAACATTTTTCCAAAAAGTTTCTATGGATATAAAATTTTAACAAAATTTTCTATAGAAATAAAATGTTGACACAATTTTCTGTAGAAATACAATTTTGAAAAAAAAATTTATAGAAATAAAATTTTGAAACATTTTCTATAGTGATAAAATATTGCCAAAATTTTCTATAGAAATAATATTTTGACAAAATTTTCTATAGAAATAAGATTTTGACAAAGTTTTCTATAGAAATAAGATTTTGACCACAGATTTCTACACACAAATACAATTTTGACAGGATTTTCTAAAGAAATACAATTTAGACAAAATTGTCTATAGAAATAAAATTAAAAAAAAAATCTACAGAAATAATATTTTGACACAATTGTCTTTTGAAATAAAATTTGGAAAAAACATTCTAAAGAAAAAAAATTTGGACAAAATTTTCTATAGAAAAAATTTTTTTGAAATTTTCTATAGAAATAAAATTTTCTATAGAAATAATATTTTGACAAAATTTTCTATAGAAATAAGATTTTGACAAAGTCTTCTATAGAAATAAAATTTTGACAAAATTCTCTACACAGAAATACAATTTTGACAAAATTTTCTAAACAAATAACATTTTACCAAAAATTTTCTATAGAAATACAATTTATTCAAAATTTTCTATAGAAATAAAATTTAAAAAACAAAAATGTATAGAAATAATATTTTGACATAATTGTCTTTTGAAATAAAATTTATGAAAAAAATTCTAAAGAAATAAAATTTGGACAAAATTTTCTACAAATAAAAAATTTTAAAAATTTGCTATAGACATATAGAAATAAGATTTTGACAAAATTTTCTATAGAAATAAAATAAAATTTTGACAACATTTTTTATAGAAATAAAATTTTGCCAATAAGTTTCTATAGAAAAACAAGTAAGGAAAGTCTAAAGTCGGGCGGGGCCGACTATATTATACCATGCACCACTTTGTAGATCTAAATTTTCGATACCATATCACATCCGTCAAATGTGTTGGGTGCTGAATATAAAGAGATTTGTCCCAAATACATACATTTAGATATCACTCGATCTGGATAGAATTTGATAGACTTCTACAAATTCTATAGACTCAAAATTTAAGTCGGCTAATGCACTAAGGTGGAACACAATGTTAGTAAAAGTAAGGAAAGTCTAAAGTCGGGCGAGGCCGACTATATTATACCCTGCACCACTTTGTAGATCTAAATTTTCGATACCATATCACATCCGTCAAATGTGTTGGGGGCTATATACAAAGGTTTGTCCCAAATACATACATTTAAATATCACTCGATCTGGACAGAATTTGATAGACTTCTACAAAATCTATGGACTCAAAATTTAAGTCGGCTAATGCACTAGGGTGGAACACAATGTTAGTAAAAAAAATATGGGAAACATTTAAATCTGGAGCAATTTTAAGAAAACTTCGCAAAAGTTTATTTATGATTTATCGCTCGATATATATCTATTAGAAGTTTAGGAAATTTAGAGTCATTTTTACAACTGTTCAACTAAGCAGTGACGATTTTACAAGGAAAATGTTGGTATTTTGACCATTTTTGTCGAAATCAGAAAAACATATATATGGGAACTATATCTAAATCTGAACCGATTTCAACCAAATTTGGCATGTATAGCTACAATGCTAATTCTACTCCCTGTGCAAAATTTCAGCTAAATGGGTGTTAAAAATTGGCCTCTGTGGTCATATGAGTGTAAATCGGGCGAAAGCTATATATGGGACATATATCTAAATCTGAACCGATTTCAACCAAATTTGGCACACATAGCTACAATGCTAATTCTACTCCATCTGCAAAATGTCAACTAAATCGGAGCAAAAAGTTGGCATCTGTGGTCATATGAGTGTAAATCGGGCGAAAGCTATATATGGGAGCTATATCTAAATCTGAACCGATTTCAACCAAATTTGGCACGCATATCAACAATGCTAATACCACTCCCTGTGCAAAATTTCAACTAAATCGGAGTTAAAAATTGGCATCTGTGGTCATATGAGTGTAAATCGGGCGAAAGCTATATATGGGAGCTATATCTAAATCTGAACCGATTTCAACCAAATTTGGCACGCATAGCTACAATGCTAATTCTACTCCCTGTGCAAAATTTCAACAAAATCGGAGCAAAAAATAGGCCTCTGTGGTCATATGAGTGTAAATCGGGCGAAAGCTATATATGGGAGCTATATCTAAATCTGAACCGATTTCAACCAAATTTGGCACGCATAGCTACAATGCTAATTCTACTCCCTTTGCAAAATTTCAACTAAATCGGAGCAAAAAATAGGCCTCTGTGGTCATATGAGTGTAAATCGGGCGAAAGCTATATATGGGAGCTATATCTAAATCTGAACCGATTTCAACCAAATTTGGCACGCATAGCTACAATGTTAATTCTACTCCCCGTGCAAAATTTCAACCAAATTGGGATAAAACTCTGGCTTTTTGGACCGTATTAGTCCATATCGGGCGAAAGATATATATGGGAGCTATATCTGAATCTGAACCGATTTCAATAAAATTTGGCACACTTGACTATAGTACAAATTGTTCTTCTTGTGCAAAATGTTAAGCAAATTAGGATAAAACTCTGGCTTCTGGGGCCATTTAAGTCCATATCGGGCGAAATATATATATGGGAGCTATATCTAAATCTGAACCGATTTCTTCCAAAATCAATAAGGATCTATTCTGAGTCAAAAAATATACTCGTGCCAAATTTGAAGTCGATCGGACTAAAAATGCGACCTATACTTTGATTACAAAACTGTGTTCACGGTCAGACGGACATGGCTATATCGACTCAGGAGCCCACCCTGATCATTTTTGCCAAAGACACCATGTGTCTATCTCGTCTCCTTCTGGGTGTTGCAAACATATGCACTAACTTATAATACCCTGTTCCACAGTGTGGAGCAGGGTATAAATATGGGAAAGATTTAAATATGAAGCAATTTTAAGGTAACTTCACAAACTTTTATTTATGATTTATCGCTCCATATATATGTATTAGAAGTAGAGGAAAATTAGAGTCATTTTTACAATATTTCGACTAAGCAGTGGCGATTTTACAAGGAAAATGTTGGTATTTTGACCATTTTTGTCGAAATCAGAAAAACATATATATGGGAGCTATATCTAAATCTGAACCGATTTCAACCAAATTTGGCACGCATAGCTACAATGCTAATTCTACTCTCTGTGCAAAATTTCAACTAAATCGGAGCAAAAAATTGGCCTTTGTGGTCATATGAGCGTAAATCGGCCGAAAGCTATATATTGGAGCTATATCTAAATCTGAACCGATTTCAATCAAATTTGGCACGCATAGCTACAATGCTATTTCTACTCCCTGTGCAAAATTTCAACCAAATTGGTGTAAACCTCTGGCTTCTGGGACCGTATTAGTCCATATCGGGCGAAACATATATATGGGAGCTATATCTAAATCTGAACCGATTTCTTCCAAAATCAATAGGGATCTATTCTGAGCCAAAAGACATACTTGTGCCAAATTTGAAGTCGATTGGACTAAAACTGCGACCTAGACTTTGATTACAAAAATGTGTTCACGGACAGACGGACATCGCTATATCGACTCAGGAGCCCACGCTGAGCATTTTTGCCAAAGACACCATGTGTCTATCTCGTCTCCTTCTGGGTGTTGCAAACATATGCACTAACTTATAATACCCTGTTCCACAGTGTGGCGCAGGGTATAAAAATTTCTATGGAAATAAAATGTTGACAAAATTTTCTTTAGAAATAAAATTTTGCAAAAAAATTTCTATAGATATAAAATTTTGACAAAATTTTCTGTAGAAATAAGATTTTGACAAAATTTTCTATAGAAATAAAACTTTATTGTTGTTTTTGATTTGGAAAAATTTTCTATAGAAATAAAATTTTCACAAAATTCTCTACATAGAAAAAAAATTTACAAAATTTTATATAGAAAATTCTCGACATAGAAAAAAAAATTGACAACATTTTCTATAGAAATAAAATTTTGCCAAAAATTTTCTTTAGACATAAAATTTAAAAAAAAAAATGATAGAAATAAAATGTTGACAAAATTTTCTTTAGAAAATTGTTGGGTTTAATGAACTGCCTGAATTTATTCTGATAATTGGTTGATAGTTTTGCTGCAAGTAGAGGATGCTGATGAGGAATGTGGTAATTCCGAAACGTGCGTCCATCCAACCATCTTGCAGTCTATAGGGCTCTGTCCAAATAAATTTGACAAACATTCATTTCCTCTGTTGGTTAAGCTACACTTGTAGTTTAGTCAATGCATGGTTTTAAGCTGACATCAAAAAACAACAACAATGCTTAAAGAACAAAACCAACAATAACAAAACAAAACGAATGAAATAAAATTTTGACAAAATTTTCTATAGAAGTAACATTTTTCCAAAAAGTTTCTATGGATATAAAATTTTCACAAAATTTTCTATATAAATAAAATTTTGACAAAATTTTCTATAGACACAAAAATTTTAACAACATTTGCTATTGAAATACAATTTTGACAAAATTTTCTACAGAAATAAAATTTTGACAAAATTTCCTATAGAAATAAAATGTTGACACAATTTTCTATAGAAATAAATTTTTTACAAAATTTTCCATAGAAATAAAATTTTGCCAAAAATGTTCTATAGAAATAAAATTTTAACAAGATTTTTTATAGAAATAAAAGTTTGACAATATTTTCTATAGAAATAAGATTTTGACAAAATTTTCTATAGAAATAAATTTGTGACAAAATTGTCTATAGAAATAACATTTTGCTAAAAATTTTCTATAGAAATAAAATTTTAACAAAAATTTCTATAGAAATAAAAGTTTGAAAAAATTTACTATAGAAATAAGATTTTGACAAAATTTTCTATAGAAATAAAAATAAAATTTCGGCATAAGCCGGCTATCATGCAAAACCTTTTTTCGGAAGGTACAAGTGTGGTTCATTGTTGGGTTTAATGAGCTGCCTGAATTTATTCTGATAATTGGTTGATAGTTTTGCTGCAAGTAGAGGATGCTGATGAGGAATGTGGTAATTCCGAAACGTGCGTCCATCCAACCATCTTGCAGACTATAGGGCTTTGCCCAAATAAATTTGAAACATTCTTTTCCACTGTTGGTTAAGCTACACTTGTAGTTTAATTTATGGAGCCACCGTGGTACAATGGTTAGCATGCCCGCCTTGCATACACAAGGTCGTGCGTTCGATTCCTGCTTCGACCGAACAGCAAAAAGTTTTTCAGCGGTGGATCATCCCACCTCAGTAATGCTGGTGACATTTCTGAGGGTTTCAAAGCTTCTCTAAGTGGTTTCACTGCAATGTGGAACGCCGTTCGGACTCGGCTATAAAAAGGAGGTCCCTTGTCATTGAGCTTAACATCGAATAGGGCAGCACTCAACGATAAGAGAGAAGTTCACCAATGTGCTATCACAATGGACTGAATAGTCTAAGTGAGCCTCATACTTCGGGCTGCCACCTAACCTTAGTCAATGCATGGTTCTATAGAAATAAAAATTTCTATAGAAATTATATTTTGACAAAATTTTCTACAGAAATAA
Source organism: Haematobia irritans (assembly GCF_050003625.1). Lineage (NCBI taxonomy): Eukaryota > Metazoa > Arthropoda > Insecta > Diptera > Muscidae > Haematobia > Haematobia irritans. The sequence goes on along the minus strand of NC_134397.1, from coordinate 155,053,188 downwards.
GATTTTAACTAAGTTTTCTATAGAAATAAAATTTTGACAAAATTCTCTACACAGAAATACAAAATTTTCTATAGAAAAAAAATTACAAAATTTTCTATGGAAATAAAATTTTCTATAGAAATAAAATGTTGACAAAATTTTCCATAGAAATAAGATTTTGACAAAATTTTCTATAGAAATAAAATTTTACCTAAAATTTTCTATAGAAATAAGATTTTGACAAAATTTTCTATAATAATAATATTTGACAAAATTTTCTATAGAAATAAGATTTTGCAAAATTTTCTATAGAAATAAAATTTTGACAAAATTTTCTATAGAAATAAAATTTAGACAAAATTTTCTATAGAAATAAAATTTTGACAAAATTTTCTATAGAAATAAAATTTTGACAAAATTTTATTAAATAAAATTTTGACAAAAAGTTTCTATAGAAAAAGAATTGACAAAATTTTCTATAGAAAAAAAATTTTAAAAATTTTCTATAGAAAAAAAATTTACAAAATTTTCTATGGAAATAAAATTTTCTATAGAAATAAAATGTTGACAAAATTTTCCATAGAAATAAGATTTTGACAAAATTTTCTATAGAAATAAAATTTTACCTAAAATTTTCTATAGAAATAAGATTTTGACAAAATTTTCTATAGAAATAATATTTTGACAAAGTTTTCTATAGAAATAAGATTTTGACAAAATTTTCTATAGAAATAAGATTTTGGCAAAATTTTCTATAGAAATAAGATTTTGACAAAATTTTCTATAGAAATAAAATTTTGACAAAATTTTCTATAGAAATATAATTTTGACAAAATTTTCTATAGAAATAAAATTTTGACAAAATTTTCTATAGAAATAAAATTTTGACAAAGTTTTCTATAGAAATAAAATTTTGACAAAATTTTCTATAGAAATAAAATTTTGACAAAATTTTCTATAGAAATAAAATTTTGACAAAGTTTTCTATAGAAATAAAATTTTGACAAAATTCTCTACACAGAAATACAAAATTTTCTATAGAAAAAAATTTTAAAAATTTTCTATAGAAAAAAATTACAAAATTTTCTATGCAAATAAAATTTTCTGTAAATATAAAATATTGACAGAATTTTCCATAGAAATAAGATTTTGACAAAATTTTCTATAGAAATAATATTTTGACAAAATATTCTATATATAGATAAGATTTTGACAAAATTTTCTACAGAAAAAAAAAATTGAGTAAATTTTCTATAGAAATAAAATTTTGACAAAATTTTCTGTAGAAATAAAATTTTGACAAAATTTTCTGTAAAAAAAAATTTCGACAAAATTTTCTATAGAAATAAAATTTTGACAAAATTTTTGGACAAAAACAATACTGAAAAATCTTATTGGACACCTAGATCTGAAAAATGTTCTTTTAAGGTTTATAAAAACTATTGTAGCACCCCAGCAAAAAAAAATTTGGAAATTCTTCTAAAGGCACAACTTTAAAGCGTTTCCAAAAATGTCCTCCCAAACATGTTCACTTTCTCAATTACACACGAAGTTCTTTTAATTCAATTTTTTTATATCTCGCTTTTTTCATATTTCTAATGGGTAATTTTATCTTTTTTTTGTTTCATATCGGTTAAAAACAGACTAAGAATTAATAAAATAGTACAAATTAATTGAATTTGGTCGAACAAAATGTTAATCCATTTTAGAAAAATTGTGAATTTCTGAAAATGTTTGTGGTCAATCGTTTCAGAAAAGCATTAGAATGCATTAAAAGTCATAAATAATTGTAAAAATTATTTCTTTGTCAAAATATTACAATTTTTTTTAAATTCATATCCAAACACTGAATTCGGATCACACCTTAAGAAATGATGGAAATTCAGTGCAACGGCTGTCGAAAAGGTTGACATCTGTCCTATGACAAGCCCATGTTAAATTCATCGCTTCTGCGTCAATTTCTCACCACTTCCGGATCCAAAAAAAAAACATTTTCAATACTTTTTTGGCGGCGTTTTTTTTTTTGCTGGGAAATTGTGTGTTAAGTTCACAAAAACTTAATGCTTTGAGAATCTTTGCGATACTGTAAAATAAATTCTTTCTTGAATCACACTCCTTGGATACTAAAACCTTTTCCAAAGAAATCCTTTAGAGATGGCATTCTAATTTGCATTTTTGTCCAACATTTTGGCGTCAGAACGATGCGAATGTAGCAATTAAAACAAATTCAGATATCACCAAAGTCACGAGTTGATTTTTTCTTAACGATTTTAATATTCATGGAGCAAAATTGGTGGTGGTCATTAGTTTTGCAAGCAACTGAAATGTTGACCCGCCCCAGTTATTCCTCGTGCAGACAATGGACATTTGCGATGAATTTAATTAATTTTATGGTGGATTTATTTCCATAATACTGATGATAAAGAAATCAATAATATTGTCATGGCAACGGTAATACTACCGTTGTTACAGCGGTGAATTGTGAATGTAATTTCTTTAAGGTTTTGTAGTTAAATTACATTAAACTGAATTTCTTTCTTTCTTGCACCTACAGAGAGTTAGTATGCCACTAATATTGAGTCCATTATTGAAAAAAACGAAATCGCTAATACATCAAATTTTGAAATTTGAGTAACATTGGTTAAAAAATAAGAGTATCATGGACAAATTTGGGCAAATCGCGCGATCCATATATATCTAAATCTGAACCGATTTCGATGAAATTTAACACACTTACAGAGTGGTAAAGAGCGAAATCTAGCCCCATTTATCGAAATCGGGCGATACATATATATGGGAGCTATATCTAAATTTGGTCCTATTTCCACATATAGTTATTACTATAGAAGAGTTTTGTAAGCCAACTTTGAGTAAGATCAGTTAATAACTAAGGGGTTAATGGGCAAATTTGGGAAAATCGGGCGATACATATATATGGGAACTATATCTATATCTAAATCTCAACCGATTTCTATTAAATAAGACTATATTGTGCCAAACTTGACGATGATCGGTTACTAAAAAAGCACAATGTACAACCGTAATCCTGCGAACACTAAATTCACGGACGGACACCAAGGGCTAGATATATATATTATATAGAATTTTTTGTTTCTATAGAAAATGTCAAAATTTTATTTCTATAGAAAAGTTTGTTTTTATAGAAAATTTTGTAAAATTTTATTTCTATAGGAAATTTTATAAAATTTTATTCTTATAGAAAATTTTGTCAAAATTTTATTTCTATTGAAAAATTTTGCCACATTTTATTTCAATAGAAAATTTTGTCAAAATTTTATAGCTATAGAAGATTTTGTCAAAAATTTTATTTCTGTAGAAAATTTTGTACAAATTCAATTTCTATTGAATTTTTTCAAAATTTTATTTCAATAGAAAATTTTGTCAAAATTTTATTTCCATAGAAATTTTTTCAAAATTATATTTCTGTAGAAAATTTTGTCAAAATTACATTTTGATAGAAAATTTTGTCAAAATTTTATTTCTTTAAAAAATTTTGTCACAATTTTATTTCTATAGAAAATTTAGTCAAAATTTTATATCTATAGAAAATTTTGTCAAAATTTTACTTCTATAGAACAATTTTCAAATTTTATTTCTATAGAAAATTTTGTCAAAATTTTATTTCTATATAATATTTTTCCAAATTTTATTTCTATAGAAAATTTGGTCAAACATTTTGTCAAAAAATTTATTTCTATAGAAAATTTTGTCAAAATTATATTATTATAGAGATTTTTGTCATAATTGCATTTCTGTAGAAAACTTTGTACAAATTCAATTTCTATTGAGTTTTTTTCAAAATTTTATTTATATAGAAAATTTTGTCAAAATTTTATTTCTATTGACAACTTTTTCACACATTTTATTTCAATAGAAAATTTTGTCAAAATTTTATATCTATAGAAGATTTTGTCAAAATTTTATATCTATAGAAGATTTTGTCAAAAATTTTATTTCTGTAGAAAATTTTGTACAAATTCAATTTCTATTGAATTTTGTTTTCAAAATTTCATTTCTATAGAAAATTTTGTCAACATTTTATTTCTATTGAAAAATATTGCCACATTTTAACTATTCCAATAGAAAATGTTGTCAAAAGTTTATATCTATAGAAGATTTTGTCAAAATTCCATTTCTACAGAAAAGTTTGTCAAAATTATATTTCCATAGAACATTTTGTATAAATTTTGTTTATATAGAAAATTTTGTCAAAAATTTTATTTCTGTAGAAAATTTTGCCAGAATTTTATTTCCATAGAAAATTTTGTAAAATTATATTTCTATACAAAAGTTTGTCAAAATTATATTTCTGTAGAAAAGATTCTCAACATTTTATTTCTATAGGATTTTTTTCAAAATTTTATTTCTATAGAAAATTTTGTCAAAATTCACTTTCTATAGAAAATTTTGTCAAAATTGTATTTCTATAGAAAATGTTGTAAAAATTTTATTTCTATAGAAAATTTTGTCAAAATTCAATTTCTATAGAAAATTTTGTCAAAATTTTATTTCTATAGAAAATGTTGTAAAAATTTTAGTTTTATAGAAAATTTTGTAAAAATTTTAGTTTTATAGAAAATGTTTTCAAAATTTATTTTCTATAGAAAATTTTGTCAAAATTCTATTTCTGTACAAAATTTTGTCAAAATTATATTTCTGTAAAAAGGGTTCTCAACATTTTATTTTTATAGGATATTTTCAAAATTTTATGTCTATAGAAAATTTTGTCACAATTTTATTTCCATAGAAAATTTTGTAAAAATTTTAGTTTTATAGAAAATTTTGTAAAAATTTTAGTTTTATAGAAAATGTTGTCAAAATTTATTTTCTATAGAAAATTTTGTCAAAATTCAATTTCTATAGAAAAGTTTGTGAAAATTTTATTTCTATAGAAAATTTTGTGAAAATTTTATTTCTATAGAAAATTTTGCCAAATTTTATTTCTACAGAAAATTTTGCTAAAATGTTTATAATAAATTTTGTCAAAATTTTATTTCTATGAAAAATTCTGTAAAAATTTTTTTAAAACTTTATTTCTGTAGAAAATTTTGTCATAATGTTATTTGTACCAAACAATAAAAAATCTACCATTCTTGGTAGAATCCTAAAACTGTGGCAACCGTGCTCAGGAGGTGATTCTGAGACGGTCGGTATTTATTTTATTGGGGACTAAAATTAATATTTCTGGTAGTCACATTTTTTGGCAGAGCAAAGTTTTAATACATTAAAAAAAAGTTTACTTGGATCCAAAGATTTTAACCTACACCACCAAAGATTTTGGTGGTGTAGGTTAAAACAGATCTCATTTATCGAATTTTCATTCTCTTTTCGCGGTAGGTTAATAAAGCTATTCACGTACAAACAAATGCCAGGTAAAACATCCAAATTATAACGGATACTTCAAAGTAAAAAGTAATTTCTTAATTCAAAAAAAAAAAAAAAAAAATTAAAACCCAAAGATGTTAAATCCTCAAAATAAGTCTTAGCCTAAATTTGATGCGTTTTCATCTTTAAATATTTCCAATATTTCAGTTAATTTAAGAACGATTTCCTTAAATCAAAAATGTGTTACTTCACTTTAAGGAAAATTTGCCTTAGTTCAAAGACATACGGCTTTAACGGAAGCACGGAAATTTCCAAAATTTGTGACCTAAAATTAGAAAAAAATTTGAAGCAAAGATTATAAACTTTATTTTAATTAAAATTTCATTATTTTAAAGAAATTTGTCCTTAATGTTATGAAAATTGCGCATGCTAATTTTTTTTAAAATGGATTTAAAATAAATTTAAATTTATATTAAAATCTATAACATAGATTGTGTGGTTTTACGCATTTAAACTTTTTTATATTTTAAATCCCACAGACAAGCCCTCTTCAAGTGAAAGATATTGATTATGCTTCGGTCCAGTAATCGGAATAGGAATTCGAAGGTTGGCCCATATTCATATACGCCCATTCGCGTCCTTTCGCCCATCTACGATCCATTGGTGTATCAGTTATTTCACTCTGGTATCTGTTCTAAGGTCCCATTCTCCCAGGTCCATCTTACTGGCATCAGAATGTTCTTAATGTTGTGGACATTTCGTGTCCTAAAATTTAGGTAACATCGTCTTTAATATTAGCTCAGTATATTTTTATCAGTTTAGGCTGATTTAAATTTATTTAAATTTATTAAAATAACTTAACTTTCAAGGACATCTTGAAGGACAATATTTTCATATTTTCCCTCATCATATGCGAGGGTATAACATCATTTTTACAAGCTATCTAGTTTTCATTCTCCAACACATTAAGTATAAAGGTATTAAAGGAAATCTAATTCCTTATTATAGACGCTCATGAAGAAGAAGAAGGAAAAAACCACATATTCTTCCCTTCTCCCCCATATCATGGATCAATTGTACTTTGGTTTCCTTAGTAGTATTCTATGAGATATATATGAATCTACAAAACAACGGAAACCTTGAATTATATTTATATTCAAAGATGAAAATTGACTATGGTAGCCTACACCATAACGAAGTATATTCCAATAGATGCCTGCTGCTTATGAATAGTAAATGAAAATCCAAAGGAAAGATACATAAACCATAAATTTCCTTATAGGCTATTTGTGGGTTAGAATATTCCATAGCCCTTATAGTAGAAAATGTAAGCTTAAGCAAAAACAAGATTCTCCTGCCCATTCGGCCCCTTAGTTGAGAGGGGGTGGTGGGAGTGGGTAGGAGAAGGATACCGATTATGATTACGATAAAGATAGGCTGCCTTGGTGTTACATACTAGACAGACGTTTGTTGAAACGCTTGAGTTTTTTTTCAATATTGAAAATGGAATGGTATACCGTGTAGAAAAACTTCAGATGACTATGGCAAAAATAAATTATTGCGTCTATTATCAAGGGTATTGTTTTTTTTCTAGCGATTCCTTGCTTTAAGGATACACATGTATTTTACTGTACGATTGTTCTGTGAAACAAAAAAGTAAAATTATTTAAGCTATATATGTATAAGCACAAATAAATTTTGAAAGTTTTAAATTCAAGAAAATACATAATTTAAATCATAAGAAGAATATACGGCCGAGGGTTCGGCCTGGCATATTTTATAGGAAGAATAAACTAACTCGTACGAAAATTGAACTAAATTGTACTCAACTTTTTGAGATTTCAATTTCAGCGTTGTTAAAACCACGAAAATTTAATGCCCTTTTGTACTTTTTAACTTTTTTGCAATAAAAATAAGTTAATTGTAGCATTAGTTTAACTACGGCATTTTTTTTTAATGTAGTGTAGTCTACAAATAATCACGAACACATATGAACTTTTGCGCGGTAATTAGAGAGCCAGAATTGAAATATGGTGCTCGCTTTATATGGGGGCTATATACAATTATGAACACGGTTGCCACAGTTGGTAGAATTCTACCACAAATGGCAGATTTCTTACCGTTTGTTATGTTTTGATAGATTTTGAAAAATATTTCTCTTCAACTAAGAGGTACTTAAATTTTCCGTAAAAAAAAATTTTGACAAAATTTTCTATAGAAATAAAATTTTGAGAAAATTTTCTATAGAAATAAAATTTTAACAAAATTTTCTATACAAATAAAATTTTGACAAAATTTTCTATAGAAATAAAATTTTGACAAAAATTTCTATACTAAAAAAATAAAATTTTGAAAAAAATTTCTATACAAATAAATTTTTCACAAAATTTTCAATAGAAATAAAATTTTGACAAAATTTTCAATAGAAATAAAATTTTGACAAAATTTTCTATAGAAATAAAATTTTGACAAAATTGTCTATAGAAATAAAATTTTGACAAAATTTTCTAAAGAAATAAAATTTTGAAAAAAATTCTATAGAAATAAAATTTTCGCAAACTTTTGTATAATAATAAAATTTCGACCAAGTTTCCTATAGAAACAAAATTTTGACAAAATTTTCTATACTAATAAAATTTTGACAAAATTTTCTGTAGAAATAAAATTTTGACAAAATTTCCTATAGAAATAAAATTTTGAAAAAAATTTCAATAGAAATAAAATTAAAAAAATTCTTTAGAACTAAAATTTTGACAAAATTTTCTATAGAAATAAAATGTTGACAAAATTTTCTATAGATATAAAATTTTGACAAAATTTTCTATAGAAATAAAATTTTGACAAAAATTTCTATAGAAATCAAATTTTGACAAAATTTTCTATAGATATAAAATGTTGACAAAATTTTCTATAGAAATAAAATTTTGAAAAAATTTTCTATAGATATAAAATGTTGACAAAATTTTCTATAGAAATAAAATTTTGACAAAATTTTCTATAGAAATAAAATTTTGAAAAAATTTTCTATAGAAATAAAATTAAAAAAAAAATTTATAGAAATACAATTTTGACAAAATTTTCTATAGAAATAAAATTTTGACAAAATTTTCTATAGAAATAAAATTTTGACAAAATTTTCTATAGAAATAAAATTTTGACAAAATTTCTATACTAACAAAATTTTGACAAAATTTTCTATAGAAATAAAATTTTGACAAAATTTTCTATAGATATAAAATGTTGACAAAATTTTCTATAGAAATAAAATTTTGACAAAAATTTCTATAGAAATCAAATTTTGACAAAATTTTCTATAGATATAAAATGTTGACAAAATTTTCTATAGAAATAAAATTTTGACAAAATTTTCTATAGAAATAAAATTTTGAAAAAATTTTCTATAGAAATAAAATTAAAAAAAAAAAATCTATAGAAATACAATTTTGACAAAATTTTCTATAGAAATAAAATTTTGACAAAATTTTCTATAGAAATAAAATTTTGACAATATTTTCTATAGAAATAAAATTTTGACAAAATTTCTATACTAACAAAATTTTGACAAAATTTTCTATAGAAATAAAATTTTGACTAAATTTTCTATAGATATAAAATGTTGACAAAATTTTCTATAGAAATAAAATTTTAACAAAATTTTCTATAGAAATAAAATTTTGACAAAATTTTTTATAGAAAAACAATTTTGACAAACTTTTATAGAAATAAAATTTTGACAAAATTTTTTATAGAAAAAAAATTTGGACAAACTTTTGTAAAGTAATAAAATTTCGACCAAATTTCCTATAGAAACAAAATTTTGACAAAATTTTCTATAGAAACAAAATTTTGACAACATTTTCTATAGAAATAAAATTTTGACAAAATTTTCTATAGAAATAAAATTTTGACAAAATTTTCTATAGATATAAAATTTTGACAAAATTTTCTATAGAAATAAAATTTTGACAAAATTTTCTATAGAAATAAAATTTTGACAAAATTTTCTATAGATATAAAATGTTGACAAAATTTTCTATAGAAATAAAATTTTGACAAAATTTTCTATAGAAATAAAATTTTGACAAACTCTTATAGAAATAAAATTTTGACAAAATTTTTTATAGAAAAAAAATTTTGACAAACTTTTGTATAGTAATAAAATTTCGACCAAATTTCCTATAGAAACAAAATTTTGACAAAATTTTCTATAGAAACAAAGTTTTGACAAAATTTTCTATAGAAATAAAATTTTGACAAAATTTTCTATAGAAATAAACTCTTGACAAAATTTTCTATAGAAATAAAATTTTGACAAAATTTTTTATAGAAAAAAAATTTTGACAATCTTTTATAGAAATAAAATTTTGACAAAATTTTTTATAGAAAAAAAATTTGACAAACTTTTGTATAGTAATAAAATTTCGACCAAATTTCCTATAGAAATAAAATTTTGACAAAATTTTCTATAGAAACAAAATTTTGACAAAATTTTCTATAGAAACAAAATTTTCTATAGAAATAAAATTTTGACAAAATTTTCTATACTAACAAAATTTTCTAAAGAAATAAAATTTTGACAAAATTTTCTATAGAAATAAAATTTTGACTAAATTTTCTATAGAAACCAAATTTTCTATAGAAATAAAATTTTGACAAAATTTTCTATACTAACAAAATTTTCTAAAGAAATAAAATTTTAACAAAATTTTCTATAGAAATAAAATTTTGACAAACTTTTTTATAGAAAAACAATTTTGACAAACTTTTATAGAAATAAAATTTTGACAAAATTTTTTATAGAAAAAAAATTTGGACAAACTTTTGTAAAGTAATAAAATTTCGACCAAATTTCCTATAGAAACAAAATTTTGACAAAATTTTCTATAGAAACAAAATTTTGACAACATTTTCTATAGAAATAAAATTTTGACAAAATTTTCTATAGAAATAAAATTTTGACAAAATTTTCTATAGATATAAAATTTTGACAAAATTTTCTATAGAAATAAAATTTTGACAAAATTTTCTATAGAAATAAAATTTTGACAAAATTTTCTATAGATATAAAATGTTGACAAAATTTTCTATAGAAATAAAATTTTGACAAAATTTTCTATAGAAATAAAATTTTGACAAACTCTTATAGAAATAAAATTTTGACAAAATTTTTTATAGAAAAAAAATTTTGACAAACTTTTGTATAGTAATAAAATTTCGACCAAATTTCCTATAGAAACAAAATTTTGACAAAATTTTCTATAGAAACAAAGTTTTGACAAAATTTTCTATAGAAATAAAATTTTGACAAAATTTTCTATAGAAATAAACTCTTGACAAAATTTTCTATAGAAATAAAATTTTGACAAAATTTTTTATAGAAAAAAAATTTTGACAATCTTTTATAGAAATAAAATTTTGACAAAATTTTTTATAGAAAAAAAATTTGACAAACTTTTGTATAGTAATAAAATTTCGACCAAATTTCCTATAGAAATAAAATTTTGACAAAATTTTCTATAGAAACAAAATTTTGACAAAATTTTCTATAGAAACAAAATTTTCTATAGAAATAAAATTTTGACAAAATTTTCTATACTAACAAAATTTTCTAAAGAAATAAAATTTTGACAAAATTTTCTATAGAAATAAAATTTTGACTAAATTTTCTATAGAAATAAAATTTTGACAAAATTTTCTATAGAAATAAAATTTTGACAACATTTTCTATAGAAATAAAATTTTGACAAAATTTTCTATAGAAATAAAATTTTGACAAAATTTTCTATAGATATAAAATTTTGACAAAATTTTCTATAGAAATAAAATTTTGACAAAAATTTTTATAGAAATAAAAATTTTGACAAATTTTTGTATAATAATAAAATTTTTACCAAATTTCCTATAGAAACAAAATTTTGACAAAATTTTCTATAGAAATAAAATTTTGACAAAGTTTTCTATAGAAATAAAATTTTGACAAAATTTTCTATAGATATAAAATTTTGACAAAATTTTCTTTAGAAATAAAATTTTGACAAAAATTTTTATAGAAAAAAAATTTTGACAAAGTTTTCTATAGAAATAAAATTTTGACCAAATTTCCTATAGAAACAAAATTTTGACAAAATTTTCTATCCTCATAAAATTTTGACAAAATTTTCTATAGAAATAAAATTTTGACAAAATTTTCTATAGAAATAAAATTTTGACAAAATTTTCTATACTAATAATATAGAAATAAAATTTTGACAAAATTTTCTAAAGAAATAAAATTTTATCTAATTTTACAAATATTAATCGAGCTTTATGGACAAATTTAGATTAAGGAACTTGATTAATAGAGTCATTGAAAAGAAAACGCCAGATACAAATCTATACACGCCTAGACTGTACATGTTTCGGTTCGGGCGAATAAACCTTTCCACAGCCTTTAGTATAGATCTGGCTGGGATAGATAACTCAATTTTGGGCCCTTTATGCTAACTCATTATGGAGAAAACATCTAGGAATTTTCCTCTTACAAATTGAATCATCTTTACTCCCACTGTACATCATCTTTTCATATCACTACAAGTCCCTTAATCTTATTTTAATTTCGGTTTGTTACTGCAGTAATGCAACAACACGAAATTGATTTTTAGAAGCTATTTGTTTGAATTCACCTAAGTGGTGAACAATCGATGCTTTTTGTTTCTACAGTCAACAACAACATGTGACAACTTACAGAAACTGGTTTCAAGGAGACAACAACAATTCTAACGCGTACATTAATAGTGTTTTCCTAGTTTTACGACGGGCTCTTCGTTGCTTATTATTTTTCATGTTAGCCTGATACCGAAACAGGCAATCAACGTCCAAATGCATTATATCTAATTTTACAATTATTAAAATTTTTACAACTTTTTTCTGTAGTAATAAAATTTTGACAAAATTTTGTATAGTATGAAAATGTCTTCCAAATTTCCTATAGAAATAAAATTTTGACAAAATTTTCTATAGAAATAAAATTTTGAAAAATTTTTCTAAAGAAATAAAATTATGACAACTTTTTTCTATAGAAATAAAATTTTTGACAAAATTTTCTAAAGAAATTAAATTATGACAACTTTTTTCAATAGAAATAAAATTTTGACCAAATTTTCTAAATTTTCTATTTCTAAACAAATAAAATTTTGACAACTTTATTCTATAAAAATGAAATTTTGACAAAATTTTGTATAGTAATACACAGAAAAAAATATCACCAAAATATTTCCAATTAAAAAGTTAATTGAATTTGAAATTTTTTTCAATTAATAAATTAATTGGTACAATTAAGTTTTTAATCAAGATAGAAACATTAAGTTAATTAAGTCAATGATTGAAAATTTTAAAATTTTTAATTAAAAAGTTAATTGATACAATTAACTTTTAATCAAATTCGGAAGACTAAGTCAGTTTATGATGATGATGAACATTTTTTTAAATTTTTAATTATTTTTTTTTTCAAACAATCAATTGTTAATCCAAATAAAAATTCTAAGCCAATTCAGAATTTAATTGAAAATAGTTACCTTTTTTTAATTAATAAATTAATTGAGTTTTGCAATCAACATCAATTAAATTTTTAATTGAATCAATTAAAAAATTAATTGAAATATGGCAATGAAATCAATTAATTTTTTAATCAAGAATTTTTTCTATGCCCAATTAAAACTGTGGTTGATACTATCATTTTCGTGATTGAAGACATTTCAATTAAAAAATTAATTGGATCAATTAATTTCGTGATTGAATCAGAAAAAATTTTTTTTGTGTGTACAATTTCTTCCAAATTACCTATAGAAATAAAGTTTTGACATAATTTTCTATACAAATAAAATTTTGACAAAATTCCCTAAAGAAAAAAATTTTGACAAAATTTTCTATAGAAATATAAATTTTTACAAAATTTTCTAAAGAAATAAAATTTTGACAAAATTTTCTATGGAACTAAAATTTTCTACAGAAATAAAATTTTGAAAAAAATTTTTATAGAAATATAAATTTTGACAAAATTTTGTACAGAAATAAAACTTTGAAAAAATTTTCAATAGAAATAAAATTTTGACAAAATTTTCAATAGAAATAAAATTTTGACAAAATTTTCAATAGACATAAAATTTTGAAAAAATTTTCTATAGAAATAAAATTTTGACAAAATTTTCTATACAAATAAAATTTTGACAAAATTTTCAATACAAATAAAATTTTGACAAAATTTTCTATACAAATAAAATTTTGACAAAATTTTCTAAAGAAATAAAATGTTGACAACTTTTTTCTATAGAAATAAAATTTTGACAACATTTTCTAAAGAAATAAAATTTTGACAACTTTCTTCTATAGAAATAGAATTTTGACAAATTTTTCTTACAAAATATTAATTTTGGCATAATTTTTTAAAGAAATAAAGTTTTGACAAAATTTTCTAAGGAAATAAAATTTTCTATAGAAATAAAATTAAATTAAAGGGTGATTTGTTAAGAGCTTGATAACTTTAAAAAAAAAAAAACGCATAAAATTTGCAAAATCTCATCGGTTCTTTATTTGAAACGTTAGATTGGTCCATGACATTTACTTTTTGAAGATAATTTCATTTAAATGTTGACCGCGGCTGCGTCTTAGGTGGTCCATTCGGAAAGTCCATTTTGGGCAACTTTTTCGAGCATTTCGGCCGGAATAGCCCGAATTTCTTCGGAAATGTTGTCTTCCAAAGCTGGAATAGTTGCTGGCTTATTTCTGTAGACTTTAGACTTGACGTAGCCCCACAAAAAATAGTCTAAAGGCGTCAAATCGCATGATCTTGGTGGCCAACTTACCGGTCCATTTCTTGAGATGAATTGTTCTCCGAAGTTTTCCCTCAAAATGGCCATAGAATCGCGAGCTGTGTGGCATGTAGCGCCATCTTGTTGAAACCACATGTCAACCAAGTTCAGTTCTTCCATTTTTGGCAACAAAAAGTTTGTTAGCATCGAACGATAGCGATCGCCATTCACCGTAACGTTGCGTCCAACAGCATCTTTGAAAAAATACGGTCCAATGATTCCACCAGCGTACAAACCACACCAAACAGTGCATTTTTCGGGATGCATGGGCAGTTCTTGAACGGCTTCTGGTTGCTCTTCACTCCAAATGCAGCAATTTTGCTTATTTACGTAGCCATTCAACCAGAAATGAGCCTCATCGCTGAACAAAATTTGTCGATAAAAAAGCGGATTTTCTGCCACTGATTTTGGTAATAAAATTCAATGATTTGCAAGCGTTGCTCGTTAGTAAGTCTATTCATGATGAAATGTCAAAGCATACTGAGCATCTTTCTCTTTGACACCATGTCTGAAATCCCACGTGATCTGTCAAATACTAATGCATGAAAATCCTAACCTCAAAAGAATCACCCTTTATTATATGGGGGCTATATACAATTATCAACACGGTTGGCACAGTTGGTCCAATTCCACTAAAAATGACAGATTTCTTACTCTTTGTTAGATTGGTAGAATTCTTGATGTTTGGTAGATATTTCTCTCCAATTAAGAAGTACTCAAATTTTCCAGAGAAAAAAAGATTTTGAGAAAAATTTCTATAGAAATAAAATTTTTGCAAAATTTTCTATAGAAATAAACTTTTGACAAAATTTTCTATAGAAATAAAATTTTGAAAAAAAAATTCTATAGAATTTTGACAACATTTTCTGTAGAAATGTAAATTTTGACAAAAGAACTAAAATTTTTTATAAAAGTAAAATTTTAACAAAATTTTTTATAGAAATAAAATTTTGACAATATTTTCTATAGAAATACAATTTTGACAAAATTTTCTATAGAAATATAAATTTTGACAAAATTTTTTTAAGAAATAACATTTTCTATAGAAATAAAATTTTGACAAATTTTTCTATAGAAATAAAATTTTCAATAGAATTAAAATTTTGACAAAATTTTCTATAGAAATAATAGTCTTCTCCTCCAATAGGCTCGGAGGTCGAACCTGGGGATCGGTTTATATGGGGCTATATATAATTATAGACCGATATGAACCAATTTTTGCATTATTGTTAGACGGCAAATACTAACATCACGTACCAAATTTTAACCAGATCTGATATAATTTGTTCTTCCAAGAGCGTCTGCAAGAGAAATCTGGGGGATCGCTTTATATGGGGGCTATACCTAAATGTTGTCCGATATGGACCATTTGCAATACCATCCGACCTACATCAATAACAACTACTTATGCCAAGTTTTAAGTTTATAGCTTGTTTCGTTCGGAAGTTAACGTGATTTCCACAGACGGACGGGCAGACATACGGACGGACATCGCTAAATATACTTTATGGGGTCTTAGACCAATATTTCGAATGATATAGGATATATATAATGTATATCCTAGGGTATAAAAATATGACTAAAACGAGATATAAACAAGTAAGGAAAGTCTAAAGTCGGGCGGGGCCGACTATATTATACCCTGCACCACTTTGTAGATCTAAATTTTCGATACCATATCACATCCGTCAAATGTGTTGGGGCTAAATATAAAGGTATGTCCCAAATACATACATTTAAATATCACTCGATTTGGACAGAATTTGATAGACTTCTACAAAATCTATAGACTCAAAATTTAAGTCGGCTAATGCACTAGGGTGGAACACAATGTTATTAAAAAAATATGGGAAACATTTAAATCTGGAGCAATTTTAAGAAAACTTCGCAAAAGTTTATTTATGATTTATCGCTCGATATATATGCATTAGAAGTTTAGGAAAATTAGAGTCATTTTTACAACTTTTCGACTAAGCAGTGGCGATTTTACAAGGAAAATGTTGGTATTTTGACCATTTTTGTCGAAATCAGAAAAACATATATATGGGAGCTATATCTAAATCTGAACCGATTTCAACCAAATTTGGCATGCATAGCTACAATGCTAATTCTACTCCCTGTGCAAAATTTCAACTAAATCGGAGTTAAAAATTGGCCTCTACGGTCATATGAGTGTAAATCGGGCGAAAGCTATATATGAGAGATATATCTAAATCTGAACCGATTTCAACCAAATTTGGCACGCATAGCTACAATGCTAATTCTACTCCCTGTGCAAAATTTCAACTAAATCGGAGCAAAAAATTGGCCTCTGTGGTTATATGAGTGTAAATCGGGCGAAAGCTATATATGGGAGCTATATCTAAATCTGAACCGATTTCAACCAAATTTAGCACGCATAGCTACAATGCTAATTATACTCCCTGTGCAGAATTTCAACTAAATCGGAGCAAAAAATTGGCCTCTGTGGTCATTTGAGTGTAAATCGGGCGAAAGCTATATATGGGAGCTATATGTAAATCTGAACCGATTTCAACCAAATTTGACACGCATAGCTACAATGCTAATTCTACTCCCTGTGCAAAATTTCAACTAAATCGGAGCAAAAAATTGGCCTCTGTGGTCATTTGAGTGTAAATCGGGCGAAAGCTATATATGGGAGCTATATCTAAATCTGAACCGATTTGGCTGATATTTTGCAAGTTTTTCGAGACTCATAAAATATTCGGATGTACGGAATTTGAGGAAGATCGGTTAATATACACGCCAATTATGACCAGATCGGTGAAAAATATATATGGCAGCTATATCTAAATCTGAACCGATTTTTTCCAAAATCAATAGGGATCGTCTTTGAGCCGAAACAGGACCATATACCAAATTTTAGGACAATCGGACTAAAACTGCGAGCTGTACTTTGCACACAAAAATACATCAACAAACAGACAGACAGCCAGACGGACATCGCTAAATCGACTCAGAATTTAATTCTAAGACGATCGGTATACTAAACGATGGGTCTCAGACTTTTCCTTCTTGGCGTTACATACAAATGCACAAACTTATTATACCCTGTACCACAGTAGTGGTGAAGGGTATAAAAATTGATTCAATAGGACTTCCTGCGTAGTTAAAATAAAGAACATTTTTGGGAGGACATTTTTGTATTTTTTGTTTTTCGTGGGGATTGGAATCATTCCCAAACAAATTGAGGAGTTTGGTCAGGTACTCAAAGTTTGGACAGGTACCCAACTCCCAGTGTTCCCAGATGTTTTGGCGTTAGCACGGCCAGCACCTTAGATTGCTTTGCGCTTTTGATCACATGGACCACAAATGCGACGATTTGCTATCCTTTTCATTCTATCAGGCCTGCCAAAAGTGACTGAAATCCCATCATCCCTTGGGGCTCGAGAGGACTGTCATCTATAATATTTGTGTGTAGTGACCAGCTTTAGTCAATACATGGATTGAACAATTTTTTCGGAATAAATTCTCAATAATTTTAAATAATACCGCATTTTAATTTGCCTTGCCAAAAGTTCAATTTTCTTTTTAACTTTTTTACAGTGTAGTGGATATTTTGCTGGACGGTATAAAAAATCTTCAAATGAATACCTTAATCTCCTCTAATTAGGGATAAAGATTTCCACAAATTTTTCCGCAAAAAAAAATGTGTAATAATTGTATGAACATTAAAAAACTTGCCAGAGATGAACATAATATTATCATCCTTTTGTCCCTAATTTTTTGTTCCTTTGGCATTCATTATAAATTCATTTTGGTGGGATATAATGGTTAACGGCAACAATAACAATCACAATTCCATAATGGACAATAATATTTATAAATTAACCTTTCAAATAAGCATTTCACAAACAGGGGGAAAAAACAAATTAAATATTTAGATTTCTATTTAATTATTAAAAGAAAAAAATCTTTTGTAACATTTTTATATAAATCTTTCCATTACAATTTTTTATTCTCTCTCTCTTTCTCTTACAGTAACCAACAGAAGGATAAGATTCAGCTCGAAAACATTCCATTACCAAAAATAAAACAAACAACGAAACTGAATGACTATTGATGGGTTTCCATGCTCCCTCCGCCAAGGAGCATAATAAAAAAAATTCGGTTAAAATATATGTAACAAAAATAACAAAATATTAACAAGGCAATTTAAAAGAACTGGCTTCTAACTAACGAAACTAAATATAGGAAATCTCCTATTAGATTGTGTAGAGAGCATAAAAAACGACACAAAACTACAACGATCCCAATGACATTGAATTAAAAAAAGAGCATCCTTTCGGACTCCCTTGGCCTACTGAGATGAAAGTCAATAGTGTTGAGTATAACAGCCCCATAATAACAAGAGGAAATAGCCGGAAACTAAAATAAACTGAAATTTCCAAGCAATCAACACCATTGAAACCTCTATTGGTTGACCAAAAGACAAAGTTATTGCTCAAAACCACCGGCTAAGGACCACAAAGTCATCTCGAGTTGAGGCCAATACGTTGCTGCTTCAGCTTCAGCAAAAATATACAACTAAAGTTTACCAAAAGTATCTGTCCATCCATCCATCTACAATCCATCCAAGAGACCATTCGGTCAACTAGCATTCATTTTGCCATTCATTCATTCAACCACGTTCATAGCTGGCCGGGGTTTGGGTCATCATACATTTTTGCCACAATTTTTCCACATTGAACTCCAAGGACCTTTGGACAACAGAGCAAAATCATTTACTCACTAACTTGGAGAGCAGAAGAGTGAGAGACAATCTTCACTAACCAGCAGGCATATACTAATAGCTGTAATTTGAACTATAAAACTGGAAAATTGAATAAAAATCGTTGTAATCCTCATCGTCTCCCCTTGATATTGAAAGAGAGAGAGAGAGAGAGAGAGAGAGTTTTCTCTCAGTGACTTTCATTGTATGAGAATTTCTTAGTCCTTAGACAAAAACACAACATCAACCTAACCTAACACCACCACAGAGACAATGTCAACTGAATCCTCTTGAGTCTAGTGCTGGTTGATAATGCACTTTCCAAAGACATTGAAACAATGCTGCTGATGAAGATGAAATTCTTACTAAAAACTTTCTAAATAGACCATCTCTCGGTGATCCATATCGCCCGCTTTATCATATCCTTCCATAAAGGATTCCCTTTGGTGCTTTCAAAACCAACCAAAAACTTGAATTTTACTACGACTTTTCTTCGCTCTTCCGCCATTCCAGTCTGCTTTGGGGCATAGTCAATTACCACCATTCAGCTCTACATTGACATTGACACACAGTGCTAGAGAGAAACCACACAAAAAATATGGATAATGTTGTCGCCACCCATCCCACATGTACAACGCATGCTTCGCCATCAGCCACGGCAGTTGCTCCTGGATCTGCAAGTACCAGCGGCGGTATTTCACCACCTCCACCACCACTTCCAGCTGCCAAGAAGAGTTCAACCACTTTGTCAGTTGATAGGGCTGCATTCTTATTGCTGCGTGTCAAAAAGGCATTCAAGAGGAAACGCCAGCATCGCAAAGAAAAACAGTGAGTATGACAATGTTTTTTCCATACAGGACAAAGGATAATGATAGAAATATTGTCTATGGATAATGCCGGGAGGATGTTGAGTGTACCCCCACTATTCCTTCTACCGCCCACATTATTTGATGTAGATTATTTCAGTTTCTTGTTTGTCTATTTCACTTTGACATGGAATAATTAAGGTAGCATCTGAATTTGCATAATCTCATTCCACGAGGTTTGTTTGCTTGCTTTCGCTTTCGTGGCAAAAAAAAAAAACAAAAAAAAAAAACAAAAATTTCCTATAATGTCATGAAAGGGAACAAAATTTTCATGACAAAAACAGAATTTTAAATGAATCAAAGAAAATATTTAAAACAAAATTTTAGGCATTTTTCTTCACATATAGCATTTAGCATTTAAAACCTTCATGATACATATTTTTTAATTCAATTTCCATATACATATATATCTGGACCAAATTTAACAACACTTTAAATAGGCTAATTTAAAAAAAAATACTTCTACAGAAAATTTTCTCAGAATTTTATTTTTATAGCAAATTTTCTCAAAAAATTATTTCTATGGAAAATTTTCTCAAAAATCTATTTCTATAGAAAATTTTGTGAAAATTTTATTTCTATGGAAAAATTTCCCAAAATTTTATTTCTATAGAAAATTTTCCCAAAATTTTATATATCTGGACCAAATTTAGCAACACTTTTTACACTTTAAATAGGCTAATTTAAAAAAAAAATACTTCTACAGAAAATTTTCTCAGAATTTTATTTTTATAGAAAATTTTCTCAAAAATGTATTTCTATGGAAAAATTTCTCAAAAATCTATTTCTATAGAAAATTTTGTGAAAATTTTATTTCTATGGAAAATTTTCCCAAAATTTTATTTCTATAGAAAATTTTCCCAAAATTTTATTTCCATAGAAAATTTTCTCAAACCTTATTTCTATAGAAAATTTTGTTACAATTTTATTTCTATAAAAAATTTTGTCAACATTTTATTTCCATAGCAAATGTTGTCAAAATTTTATTGCTATAAAAGATTTTGTCCAAATTTTATTTCTATAAAACATTTTGTCAAAATTTTATATCTATAAAAAATTTTGTCAACATTTTATTTCCATAGCAAATGTTGTCAAAATTGTATTTCTATAAAAAATTTTGTCAACATTTTATTTCCATAGCAAATGTTGTCAAAATTTTATTGCTATAAAAAATTTTTTCAAAATTTTATTGCTATAAAAAATTTTGTCAAAATTTTATTTCTATAGAAAATTTTGTGCAAATTTTATTTCTATAGAAAATTTTCTCAAAATTTTATTTCTATAGATAATTTTGTCAAAATTTTATTTCTATAAAAAATTTTGTCAAAATTTTATTTCTATAAAAAATTTTGTCAAAATTTTATTGTTATAACAAATTTTGTCAACATTTTATTTCTATAGAAACATTTGTCAAAATTTTATTTATATATAAAATTTTGTAAAAATTTTATTTTTATAGAAAAGTTAGTCAAACCTGCATTTCTATTGAAAATGTAAGCAAAATTTTGTCAAAATTTTATTTCTATAAAAATTTTTGTCAAAATTTTATTGTTATAAGAAATTTTGTCAACATTTTATTTCTATAGAAAAGTTTGCCAAAACTGAATTTCCATAGAAAATTTAAGTACACCTTGAGGTATATTGTGCAAAATTTACCAAAACACCAAGAATCTGGATTGGCAAGCTTGTGGGGAACCTCTGTAGCTGTGCTCCTTCTCTGATTTCTATAAAATATTTTATCGAAATTTTTTTTTCATATTTGTTGTTTTGATCATTGCGTTGACTAAACCACAAGAGTAGCTTAACCAACCAATGTGGTTCACTTTGGGTTTGGTGAACTACAACACATTTTACACTTCGAAAATTTAAGTCAGTTAATTTTAAAAAAGTTTTACTTCTATACAAAATTTCTCAGAATTTTATTTTCTGGAAAATTTATTTCTATAGCAAATTTGGTCAAAATTTTATTCCTATAGAAAATTCTGTCAAAATTTTATTTCTATAAAAAATTTTGCAAAATTTTATTTCTATAGGAAATTTTGTCAAAATTATATTTCTATAGAAAATTTTGTCAAAATTTTATTGCTATAGAAAATTTTGTCAAAATTTTATTGCTATAAAAAATTTTGTCAAAATTTTATTTCTATAGAAAAGTTGGTCAAAATTGCATTTCCATTGAAAATTTAAGTACATCTTGAGGTATATTGTGCAACATTTACCAAAACATCAAGAATTCTACCAATGTGGTTTGGCAAGTTTGTGGAGAACCTCTGTAGCTGTGCTCCTTTTCTGATTTCTAAAAAATATTTTATCAACATTTTCTTTCTATAGAGAATTTGTTCAAAATTTTATTTCTATAAATAATTTTATCAAAATTTTATTTCTATAGAAAATTTTGTCAAAGTTTTATTTCTATAGAAACATTTGTCAACATTTTATTTCTATATAAAATTTTGTAAAAATTTTATTTTTATAGAAAAGTTAGTCAAAACTGTATTTCTATAGAAAATTTAAGTAAAATTTTGTCAAAATTTTATTTCTATAGAAATTTTTGTCAACATTTTATTTCTATAGAAAAGTTAGTCAAAACTGCATTTCTTTAGAAAATTTAAGTAAAATTTTGTAAAATTTTATTTCTATAGAAAATTTTGTCAACATTTTATTTCTATAGCACATTGTTGTCAAAATTTTATTTCGATAGAAAATTTTGTCAAAATTTTATTTTTATAGAAAAGTTGGTCAAAACTGAATTTCTATAGAAAATTTAAGTAAAATTTTGTGAATATTTTATTTCTATAGAAAATTTTGTCAAAATTTTATTTCTATATAAAATTTTGTCAAAATTTTATTTTTATAGAAAAGTTAGTCAAAACTGAATTTCTATAGAAAATTTAAGTAAAATTTGGTAAAATTTTATTTCTATAGAAAATTTTGTCAACATTTTATTTCTATTGCACATTGTTGTCAAAATTTTATTTCGATAGAAAATTTTGTCAAAATTTTATTTTTATAGAAAAGTTGGTCAAAACTGCATTTCTATAGAAAATTTAAGTAAAATTTTGTCAATATTTTATTTCTATAGTAAATTGTTGTCAACATTTTATTTCGATAGAAAATTTTGTCAAAATTTTATTTTTATTGAAAAGTTAGTCAAAACTGAATTTCTATAGAAAATTTAGTAAAATTTTGTAAAATTGTATTTCTATAGAAAATTTTATTTCTATAGAAAATTTTGTCAAAATTTTATTTCTATAGTAAATTTTGTCAAAATGTTATTTCTATAGAAAATTTTGTCAAAATTTTATTTCTATAGAAAATTCTGTCAAAATTTTATTTCTATAGAAAATTTTGTCAAAATTTTATTTCTATAGAAAATTTTGTCAAAATTTTATTTCTATAGAAAATTTTGTCAAAATCCTTTTTCTTTAGAAAATTTGGTAAAAATTGTATTTCTATAGAAAACTTGGTCAAAGTTTTATTTCTATAAACATTTTATCGAAATTTTATTTCAATAAATAATTTTATCAAAATTTTATTTCTATATAAAATTTTGTAAAATTTTATTTTTATAGAAAAGTTAGTCAATATTTTATTCCTGTAGCAAATATTGTCAAGATTTTATTTCTATAGAAAATTTTGTCAAAATTTAATTTCTATAGAAAATTTTGTCTAAATCCTATTTCTATAAAAAAATTTGTCAAAACTTTATTGCTATTGTTGTTTTTGATCTCAGCTTAAAGCCATGCATTGACTAAACTACAAGTGTAGCTTAACCAACAGAGGAAAAGTATGCTTGTCAAATTTATTTGGGCAAAGTCCTATAGACTGCAAAATGGTTGGATGTACAGCTGTTTCGGAATTACCACATTCCTCATCAGCATCCTCTACTTGCAGCAAAACTATCAACCAATTATCAGAATAAATTCGGGTAATTCACTCAACCCAAAGTGAATTACACTTGAACCTTCCGAAAAAGGGTTTGATAGTCGGCTACTAACTAAACAAATTTGCAAGCATATCTCTTTTCCTTTGTCAAACTCAAATCATCGATTTGAATATAGTTGACTGGGTTTGTTTTTGAGCGTGCTTCCTCTATCTTCATTCGTTTTGTTTGTTATTGTTGGCTTCTCTTCAATCGTACTTTTCCTCTGTTGGTTAAGCTACACTTGTAGTTTAGTCAATGCATCAAACACAACAATAACGATTGAAGAGAAGCCAACAATAACAAACAAAACGAAAAAAAACTTTATTGCTATAAAAAATATTGTCAAAATTTTATTTCTATAGAAAAGTTGGTCAAAACTGCATTTCCATAAAAAACTTTAAGTACATCTTGAGGTATATTGTACAACATTTACCAAAACATCAAGAATTCTACCAATGTGGCTTGATAAGTTTGTGGAGAACCTCTGTAGCTGTGCTCCTTTTCTGATTTCTATAAAATATTTTGTCGAAATTTTATTTGTATAGAAAATTTGGTCAACATTTTATTTAATTTTATAAAAATTTTATTTTTATAGAAAATTTTGTCAAAATTTAATTTTTATAGAAAAATTTGTAAAAATTTTATTTCTATAGAGAATTTTGTGAAACTTTTATTTCTACAGAAAATTTTGTCAACATTTAATAAAAATTTTATTTCTATAGAAAAGTTTGTTAAAACTGCATTTCTATAGAAAATTTAAGTAAAATTTTGTAAAATTTTATTTCTATAGAAAATTTTGTCAATATTTTGTTTCTATAGAAAATTTTGTCAAAATTTTATTTCTATAGAAAATTTTGTCAAAATTTTATTTCTATAGAAAATTTTGTCAAAATTTTATTTCTATAGAAAATTTTGCCAATATTTTATTTCTATAGAAAATTTTGTCAATATTTTATTTCTATAGAAAATGTTGTCAAAATTTTATTTGTATAGAATATTTTGTCAAAATTTTATTTCTATAGAAAATTTTTTTAAGATTTTATTTCTATAGAAAATTTGGTCAAATTTTATTTCAATTTGGTCAAAGTGTTATTTCTATAGAAAAATTTGTCAAAATTTTATTTCTATAGAAAATTTTGTCAAATTTGTATTTCTATAGAAAATTTAAGTAAAATTTTGTAAAATTTTATTTCTTTAGAAAATTTTGTCAATATTTTATTTCTATAGAAAATTTTGTCAGTATTTATTTCTATAGAAAATTTTGTCAAAATTTTATTTCTATAGAATATTTTGTCAAAATTTTATTTCTATAGACAATTTTCTCTAAATTTTATTTCTATAGAAAATTTTGCAAAATTTTATATCTATAGAAAATTTTGTCAACATTTTATTTCTATAGAAAATTTTGTCAAAATTTTATTTCTATAGAAAATTTTGTCAAAATTTTATTTCTATAGAAACTTGTTGTCAAAATTTTATTTCTATAGAAACTAGTTGTCGAAATTTTATTCCTATAGAAAATTTTGTCAAAATTTTATTTCTATAGAAAATTTTGTACAAATTTTATTTCTATAAAAATTTTGTCAAAAATTTATTTCTATAGACAATTTTCTCAAAATTCTATTTGTATATAAAATTTTGTAAAAATTTTATTTTTATAGAAAAGTTAGTCAAAACTAAATTTCTATAGAAAATTTAAGTAAAATTTTGTCAAAATTTTATTTCTATAGAAAATTTTGTCAAAAATGTTATTTCTATAGAAAAGTTTGTCAAAACTGAATTTCTGTAGAAAATTTAGGTACATCTTGGTGTGAGAGGTATATTATGCAAAATTTACCAAAACATCAAGAATTCTACCAATCTTGCTTGGCATGTTTGTGGAGAACCTCGATAGCTGTGCTCCTTTTCTGATATCCGTAATAGGTCGCATACACTTACAGCTGTTTTAGTTGACCAATATGCCTAAAGACAATAGATGCAATATAATCAAGAGCTATTTTAGGGCTACAAATATGTGTGCCGAATACGGTGTGTATCGGTCCATGTTTTGTTATATCCCCCATATACACCGATCTTCCGATTTTACTTCTTGGGCTCGTAGTTTCTATCCAATTTGCCTGGAATTGGAAATCTAGAGCTTTTTTAGGACCACAAATAGGCATGTCGAAAATGGTGCCTATCTGTCGATGTTTTGGTATAACCCCCCATATATAGACCGATCTCCCTATTTTATTTATTGGGCGTCTAGAAACTGTCCGATTTGTTTGAAATCTAAAGATATGTTAGAACCACAAACAGGTGCGCCTTATATGGTGTGTATCGGTCTATGATTTGCTATAGCCTCCATATAGGCTGATCTCCCGATTTTAATTCTTCTTGAAACCGTAGTTTTTATCCACTTTGCTTGAAATATTAAATCTAGAGGTTTTTAGGACCGTAAATAGGTGTTCTGAAAATATTGTGTATCGGTACAGAGTTTGATATGTGACCTCTTATAAACCAGCCCTCCGATTTGGGATTTAAATTTCGTAGGGGTTTCAGAACCACAATTAGGTGTGTTGAATTTCCCAGCAAAAAAATTTGGAAGTTCTTCCAAAAGCACAACTTTAAAAGCACTTCCAGAAGATGCACTCCCAATGATGTTCTTTATTTTAACATCCCAGGAAGTTATTTTAATTAAATTTTTTATAACTTGGTTTTTTCCTATTTTTATACCCACCACCATAGAATGGTGACGGGGGTATAATAAGTTTGTCATTCCGTTTGTAACACATCGAAATATCGATTTCCGACTATATAAAGTATATATATTCTTGATCAGGGAGAAATTCTAAGACGATATAACGATGTCCGTCTGTCCGTCTGTCTGTCTGTTGTAATCACGCTACAGTCTTCAATAATGAAGCAATCGTGCTGAAATTTTGCACAAACTCGTCTTTTGTCTGCAGACAGGTCAAGTTCGAAGATGGGCTATATCGGTCCAGGTTTTGGTATAGTCCCCATATAAACCGACCTCCCGATTTGGGGTCATGGGCTTATAGAAATCGTAGTTTTTATCAAATTTGCCTGAAATTTGAAATCTAGAGGTATTTTACGACCATAAAGAGGTGTGCCAAAAATGTTGAGTATCGGTCCATGTTTTGGTATAGCCCCCATATATACCGATCTCCCGATTTTATTTCTTGGGCTTATAGAAACCGCGGTTTTTATTCAATTTACCTGAAATTGGAAATCTAGAGGTATTGTAGGACCACAAATACGTGTGCCAAAATTGTGAGTATTGGTCCATGTTTTGGTATGGTCCCCATATAAAACGACCTCCCGAATTGGGGACTTGGGCATATAGAAATCGTAGTTTTTATCCAATTTGCCTGAAATTAAAAATCTAGAGGTATTGTAGGACCACAAATACGTGTGCCAAAAATTGTGAGTATCGGTCCATATTTTGGTATATCCCCCATATAGATCGATCTCCCGATTTTACTTCTTGGGCTTATAGAAACCGCAGTTTTTATTCAATTTACCTGAAATTGGAAATCTAGAGGTATTGTAGGACCACAAATACGTGTGCCAAAAATTGTGAGTATCGGTTCATGTTTTGGTATTGTCCCCATATAAGACGACCTCCCGATTTGGGGTCTTGGGCTTATAGAAACCGTAGTTTTTATCCAATTTGTCTAAAATTGGAAATCTAGAGGTATTTTAGGACCATAAAGAGGTGTGCCGAAAATGGTGAGTATCGGTCCATATTTTGGTATAGCCCCATATAGACCGATTTCCCGATTTTACTTCTGGGGCTTCTAGAATCCGAAGTTTTTATCCTATTTGCCTGAAATTGTAAATATTCTGGTATTTTAGGCTCACAAAAACGTGTATCGGATTAAGTTTTTATCGGTCCATTTGGTAATGCCTCCATATAGACCGACTTCACTTCTTGAGGGTGTAGAAGGCGCACTGATCCAGATTTTACTTCTACAGATTTAAGATTTCAAATCAAGACGTTATTTTATAATTTTCTTGCACACTTACAAGAGATGTTAATGATTCCAAAAATGGTTCTTATAAATCCAGAATCTGATATAGTCCTCATAGGTGAAATCTTTAAATTTATCTTCGGGAAGTGTCCTCAAGTCCTCAAGCCCTTCTGAAATTTCAAAGGAAACCCTAATATTTGGTTCATGGTGGTGGGTATTTAAGATTCGGCCCAGCCGAACTTAGTTCTGTGTATACTTGTTAATGGGTAATTTAAACTTTTTTGTTTCAAATACGTTAAAAACAGAGTAAGAATTCATAAAATGGTACAAATCATTTAAATTTTGTCGAAAACAAGTAAGCAAAGTCTAAAGTCGGACGGGGCCGACTATATTATACCCTGCACCACTTTGTAGATCTAAATTTTCGATACCATATCACATCCTATATATAAAGGTTTGTCCCAAATACATACATTTAAATATCACTCGATTTGGACAGAATTTGATAGACTTTTACAAAACCTATAGACTCAAAAATTAAGTTGGCTAATGCACTAGGGTGGAACACAATTTTAGTAAAAAAATATGGGAAACATTTAAATCTGAAGCAATTTTAAGGAAACTTCGCAAAAGTTTATTTATGATTTATCGCTCGATATATATGTATTAGTAGTTTAGGAAAATTAGAGTCATTTTTACAACTTTTCGACTAAGCAGTGGCGATTTGACAAGGAAAATGTTGGTATTTTGACCATTTTTGTCGAAATCAGAAAAACATATATATGGGAGCTATATCTAAATCTGAACCGATTTCAATCAAATTTGGCACACATGACTATATTACTATTTGTACTCCTAGTGCAAAATTTCAACCAAATTGGGCCAAAACTCTGGCTTCTTGGGCCATATAAGTCCATATCGGGCGAAAAATATATATGGAAGCTATATCTAAATCTGAACCGATTTCAATCAAATTTGGCACGCATAGCTACAATGCTAAATCTACTCCCTGTGCAAAATTTCAACCAAATTGGGCCAAAGCTCTGGTTTTTAGGACCATATTAGTCCATATCGGGCGAAAGATATATATGGGAGCTATATCTAAATCTGAACCGATTTCAATCAAATTTGGCACACTTGACTATACTACTAATTGTACTCCTAGTGCAAAATTTCAACCAAATTCGGCCAAAAATCTGGCTTCTGGGGCCATATAAGTCCATATCGGTCGAAAGATATATATGGGAGCTATATCTAAATCTGAACCGATTTGGCTGATATTTTGCAAGATTTTCGAGATTCATAAAATATTTGAATGTACGGTATTTCAAGAAAATCGTTTGATAAACACGCTAACTATGACCACATCGGGGATAAATATATATGGCAGCTATATCTAAATCTGAACCGATTTTTTCCAAAACCAATAGCGATTGTCTCTGTCCCAAGAAACGGCCCTCTGCCAAATTTGAGGACGATCGGACTTAAATTAAACTTTGTGCACAAAATTACATATACAGACAGACGGACGGACGGACAGACGGACATCGCTAAATCGACTCAGAATTTAATTCTAAGCCGATCGGTATACTAAAAGATGAGTCTATGACCACTATTTCTTGGCGTTACATACAAATGCACAAACTTATTATACCCTGTACCACAATAGTGGTGAAGGATATAAAAATGCTAAATCCAATCTGAAAAAATTGTGAATTTTAGAAAATATTTCAGGTCAAACATTTCCGACAAGCGTTAGAATCCATTAAAAATTATAAAAAATTATAAAAATTATTTATTTGACAAAATATCACAGATTTTTTTAATTTACATCCAAAACATTGAATTCGGATCAGACCTAAAGAAGTGATGCAAATTCAGTGCAACGGCTGTTGAAATGGAGGACTTCCGTCCTATGACAAACCCGTGTTAAATTCATCGCTTCTGCGTCAATTTTGCACCACTTCCGGATCCAAAAAGAACATTTTCATTACTTTTTTGGCGATGCTTTTTTTTACTGGGTTTGTGTATCAGTGCATGTTTTTGGCATAGCTCCCATATAGACTGCTTTCCCGATTTAACTCCTTGGGCTTATATAAACCGTAGTGTTTATTTGATTTGTCAGAATTTTAACGGATTTAGTTTTTATCGGTCCAGTTGGTAAGGCCTCCATATAGACCGATTTCATTTCTTGTGGGTATAGAAGGAGCACTGATCATGAAAATAGCTTGAAACTGAAAGTAAAATTTCCAGATTTTACTTCTTCTAATCATTTGAATAATGGGCGTAAAAATCTATATATTTTAGATTTCAAATCAAGGCGTTATTTAATAATTTCTAAATATTATCATTCTATATATTATCAAGTAACCCGCTACGACGAAGAGTTTTCCATGGAAACTAGCATATTTGATTCATGGTGGTGGGTATTTAAGAATCGGCGCGGCCTAACTTATACGCAAAAAAATAATTCTTTCCTCCCAAACGAAATTTTAGACAAACAAAGTTCGTTTCTCATTTGCTTTTCGCTGTAAGGAAGTGTATTTGGAAGAAAAGTGTATACTTTTTGTGATAAACGTTTATTCTTTTCCAGGATGTAAAAACAATTTCATAAAGGCAAACTCAAAAAAAAAAACATTGTTTTCTTGCTAATTGCATTTTCCCTCACATCTTTGTCACATCCACGAGGTTTTTTAGTTCTTAACACCTTTTCCTGTACTACCAACAATGTAGAAGAAATTATACGATTTTATAAATTTTTAAAATTTTTTTACCTTTCGCCTGGACGGAGAATCGAACCGCGGACCATGCACTTTGTAAGCCAACACACTAACCACTGAGCTATGTACCTGTTATGGTCATCAATAGATAAATATCAATATAAGTTATATTTATATAGCATAGCTTGCGGCGCCCACGAACCGAATAAACAAAGTTTATTTAACAGAAACAAACATTT
The DNA here is from genome assembly GCF_050003625.1 of Haematobia irritans. Taxonomy (NCBI): domain Eukaryota; kingdom Metazoa; phylum Arthropoda; class Insecta; order Diptera; family Muscidae; genus Haematobia; species Haematobia irritans. Next base: position 155,022,561 of record NC_134397.1, on the reverse strand, counting down.
AGTTTGGCACCGTGGAGCAGTGGTTGCTACGTCCGACTTGCATGCCAAGGGTCGTGGGTTCGATCCCTGCTTCGACCAAAGTTTTTTTATTGTTTTTTTCACATATATTCCAGATTTGTTCGGAAGCTTCCGAAAAAATGTTCAACATTACATTGTAGTATATTAAATTTTGAACTGTAAAATGTGTCTTATTAAAGACCTAAAGTCAGAAAAGAACAGTGTTTGATATAAACAAAATGGACTGTGTTGTTGTTTCAAAAATAACTTTTTTTAATGAAAAAATAAAAATTTTGTAACAAACGAATTGTTTTGGTGATAAAAGTTTAACATTTTCGAAGCAATTCAAAAAACTCTAACAAAACAAAAACGTTTTCGGTACACGTTTTCTAAACGTTTTTTTTTTCTTTGCGTGTACTGCTGTATATACTTGTTTTCCTTCAAAATATGAATTTTTCTTAAGCAACAGGAAAGCAATAATTTTCTTCAATTTAACAAAGAGTATTAATTTATTTGAATTATGTTTGCAATTAGTGGAATATTTTAATTACATCTTTCTAAATTAAACCTACATTTCATGGTTGGTTCCCATTTTCTTGTTGGTTGAACCAATGGGATTTCCTTCCATTAATGTTCAAAGGGGGGCAATTTAATCAAAAGATTAAAACACTTTTGAATGTTAAACCTTTAATTGAAATTGTTGTCACGTAAAATTTATACGAATGTATTCAATTATAATAAATTGCTGCCAATGTCTATTAAATATAACAACCTCAACTCTATGCATATACACAAATGAAATAAAATTACTGTCAATAATACAAAGATTGATTGTGAGTATTAATACAAAATTGCAAGGACAAATTGTGTGTGTGTGTGTGATATTGAAATTGATGCAGGAAACGTGCAGACATTAATACCCATACGTATTCAGAACAATTTACTGACAGCTTATCGAAGAAATTTCTATGGTCGAAGTAGGTTATATATTCTGGGTTGTGGTGAAATTCTGAGTCGATCTGGGCATGTCCGTCCGTCTGTTGAAATCACGCTAACTTCTGAACGAAACAAGCTATCAACTTGAAACTTGGCACAAGTAGTTGTTATTGATGTAGGTTAGGTTAGGTTAGGTGGCAGTCCGGGCTCAGGCTCACTTAGACTATTCAGTCCATTGTGATAGCACATTATCACTGAATGCTGCCCTATTCGATGTTAAGCTCAATGACAAGGGACCTCCTTTTTATAGCCGAGTCCGAACGGCGTTCCACATTGCAGTGAAACCACTTAGAAACCCTCAGAAATGTCACCAGCATTACTGAGGTGGGATAATCCACCGCTGAAAAACTTTCTGGTGTTCGGTCGAAGCAGGAATCAAACCCACGACCTGGTGTATGCTAGGCGGGCATGCCATAATTCTATATAGCCCCCATATAAACCGATCCCCAGATTTGGATTGCGGATCCATATCCGTCAACTTTTACGTTTAGCCCCCATATAAACCGATCTCCAGATTTGACTTGCGGAGCCTTTAAGAGAAGCATATTTCATCCGATCCGGCTGAAATTTTGTATATGGTCTCAAACAACATTGCAAAAATTCATCCACATCGGCCCAGAATTATATGTAGCCCCCATATAAACCGATCCCCAGATTTGGCTTGCGGATCCACTAAGAGAGGCATATTTCATCTGATTCGGCTGAAATTTGGTACATGGTGTTAGTATACAGTCTCCAACAACCATCCAAAATTGATCCATATCGGTATATAATTATATATAGCCCCCACATACACCGATCCCCAGATTTGGCTGGCGGAGCCTCTAAGAGAAGCAATTTTCATCCGAGCCGCTGGAAATTTGGTACGTGGTGTTTTAGTACATGGGCTTTAACAAGCATGCCAAAATTGGTCCATATCGGCCAATAATCATATATAGCCCCCATATAAACCGATTCGCAGATTTGGTTTTGAAGCCTATTGGAGGAGAAAAGGAGAAAATTTCATCAGATTCAGTTGAAATTTTGTGTTTTGTGTATCCACTCAGAAAAAAGTGCCTTCGAAACTAAAGGAAAAAATTTTCATCAATATAGTTTATCCATTTTATTTCCATTAAGGTAAATTTTTGTGAAAACTAATAAAATTTACTCGTTTCAGTAAAAAAATCCTAAACTGTAAGCAGTTAGGAATAGTTCATTAACTAGAATAAGGCATGGAATTTTACTCATACTATTTTCTTCGCTGGGTATAAGAATTTACTACTGAAAAAGAAAATTTTATTCACCGATAACAAAGCATTCGTAAAAATAAACAAAAACCGAACTAAAACCAAGTTTCCTCAAAATTAGTAAAATTTCTTATAAAATGATAATTGCGACTTCCTTTATAATAGAAAGTTTTTCATACATACGAACAACACTTGGCATAGAAAAATATTTTAGTTCATTCGTACTAAGAAGTATGCAATCCTTTCAAAACTTAAGGAAACACACTTGTTAGAATATAGGAAATTTTCCTAAATTTCTATTGTCTACCTGTAATCGAGACCTGTCATCGTAATCGATATATTTGCGCGTCGGTTGTTTTTTTAGTTGGAATCGCGTTGTTTTGGTATACGGAGAGATTGTTAAAAAATAATATGGTAAAATAATATAATAAATAACAAATAAAATATATAAAATATTTGTTATTTTAAATTAGTGAGAAAAATTTTCGTTTTTTTTAAATAAATCTATCAATGTTCGTGATAGTGTATAAAGAAAGAAAACACCAGCAGAATAACAACCCTTTCATTTGTCTTCATTTTGGAATCTTCAATTATCAGGTAATATTCAGTGACGCTAACCTTTTGCAACAAAAATGTTTTATGATTTTTTATATTTGTAGGTATTAAAATTGTAAAAGGAGGACAAAATCGTTAGGCAGCAACTTATTAAAAGTGAAAAGTACAAGAAGAAGAAAAAGTGCGTTTTACAGTTGATAATATCACACGGAAATTGGAAATAGTGGAATAATAAACTAATATTTCAAAGAGATTCGATGCTGTTGATTCTTAATAAATATATTCAATATATTAATAAAACATGTCTTTTATTGAAAATAAAATTGTATTTAAAAACGAAGGTAAGCAGTTCTAATTATGAAGTAAAAGTTTTACCACAAATGTGTAAGATTTGTCGAAATGAATGAAAAAATTTCAATAAAATCATTCCATATATGAATTCAAATTAGTTAAATTTTTTCATTCTGTAGTATAGTGGTATATAAATATAGGAAAATGTTAACTAATATATGGAATGCATTATTCCTAATTTCTACGAAAATCACATCGTTCAAACAAATAAAAATGTCTTTGGCGCTATACGAAGTTCAACTTTCTTCACAATGAGTTCATTTTAACTTAAAGAAGGGGTCACTTTTTTCTGGGTGTCTATATGGACACTAATAACCAGGGCTGTGGAGTCGAGCCAATTATGCTCGACTCCGACTCCAGCATTTTTCATCAGCCTCGACTCCGACTCCGGAGTCGACTCCGGGTAATATACGAGTAACTAAATCTCATTTTAGCACCACTAATTTGTACTTCTATTGTGTACTTCTATATTGGTACCGCAACTGCCAGCTATATAAAGGTTTATAATCCCATATGCATGCATTTGAACCTGAACCTGAACCTGAACCGATTTAGACAAAATTGTATACACTTGTACAAATTCTATGTTATTAAAATTTAAATCTAACGTTATGGGAAGAAACACAATTTTTAGTAAAAAACAAAATACCGGGCCGACTATAATATACTCTGCACAACTTTGCATTTAGATCTACATTTCGATAAAATCTCGAATACTTCAAATTTTGAGAAAATTTGCTGTAGAAATAAAATTTTGAGAAAATTTTCTGTAGAAATAAAATTTTTTATAGAAATAAAATGTTTTCTATAAAAACAAAAAAAAATACAAAATTTTCTATAGAAATAAAATTTTGACAAAATTTTCTATAGAAATAATTTTTTGAAAAAATTATCAATAGGAATACAATTTTGGACTAACTTACAATTTAGAAGACGGTGTTAAGAAGTTTTAAGATACCTTGCTAGCGGTTAGTATTACCACAACCCAAATAATTCGATTGTGGATGACAGTCTTTAGTAGAACTTTCTACGCAATCCATGGTAGAGGGTACATAAGATTCGGCCTGACCGCACTTACGGCCGTATATACTTGTTTTTATTTCTATAGAAAAATTTGATAAAATTTTATTTCAATAGAAAATTTTATCAAAATTGTCTTTCTATAGAAAATTTTGTCAAAATTGTATTTCTATAGAAAATTTTGTCAAAATTTTATTTATATAGAAAATTTTGTCAACATTTTATTTCTATTGAAAATTTTGTCAAAATTTTATTTCTATAGAAAATTTTGTGAACATTTTCTTTCTATAGAAAATGTAGTCAACAATTTATTTCTATAGAAAATGTTGTCAAAATTTTATTTCTATTGAAAATTTTTTCAAAATTCTATTTCTATAGAAAATTTTGTCAAAATTTTATTTATATAGAAAATTTTGACAAAATTTTATTTCTATGGAATATTTTGTTAAATTTTTTGTTTCTATAGAAAATTTTGTCAAAATTTTATTTCTATAGAAAATTTTGTCAAAATTTTTATTTCTATAGAAAATTTTGTAAAAATTTTATTTATATAGAAAATTTTGTCAACATTTTATTCCTATTGGATTTTTTTAAATTTTATTTCTATAGAAAATTTTGTGCATATTTTCTTTCTATAGAAAATTTTGTCAAGATTTTATTTCTATAGCAAATTTTGTCAAAATTTTATTTCTATAGAAAATTTTATCAAAATTGTATTTCTATATAAAATTTTGCCAAAATTCTATTTCTATAGAAAATGTTATCAAAATTTTATTTATATAGGCAATTTTGTCAAAATTTTATTTCTATTGAAAATCTTGTGCACATTTTCTTTCTATAGAAAATTTTGTCAAAATTTTATTTCTATTGAAAATTTTTTCACAATTCTATATCTATAGGAAATTTTGTCAAAATTTTATTTATATAGAAAAATTTGTCAACATTTTATTTCTATTTAAAATTTTGTCAACATTTTATTTTTATAGAAAATTTTGTCAAAATTTTATTTATATAGAAAATTTTGTCAACATTTTATTTCTATTGATTTTTTTTTTTTAATTTTATTTCTATAGAAAATTTTGTCAAAATTTTATTTATATAGAAAATTTTGTCAACATTTTATTTCTATCGAAAATTTTGTCAAAATTTTATTTCTATTGAAATTTTTTCAAAATTCTATTTCTATAGAAAATTTGGCCAAAATTTTATTTATATAGAAAATTTTATCATCATTTTATTTCTATTGAAAATTTTGTCAACATTTTATTTCTATAGAAAATTTTATCAAAATGTTATTTGTATAGAAAATTTTGTCAAAATTGTATTTCTATAGAAAATTTTGTTAAAATTTTATTTATATAGAAAATTTTGTCAAAATTTTATTTATATAGAAAATTTTGTCAACATTTTATTTCTACTGAATTTTTTTTTTAAATATTATTTCTATAGAAAATTTTGTCAACATTTTATTTCTATCGAAAATTTTGTCAAAATTTTATTTCTATTGAAATTTTTTCAAAATTCTATTTCTATAGAAAATTTTGTCAAAATTTTAATTCTATAGAAAATTTTCTCAAAATGTTAGTTGTATAGAAAATGTTGTCAAAATTCTATTTCCATAGAAAATTTTGTCAAAATTTTATTTCTATAGAAAATTTTGTGCACATAAAAAAATTCTATAGAAAATTTTGTCAACATTTTATTTCTATTCAAATTTTTTTCAAAATTCTATATCTATAGAAAATTTTGTCAACATTTTATTTCTATAGAAAATTTTCTCCACATTTTCTTTGTATAGAAAAATTTTTCAAAATTTTATTTCTATAGAAAATGTTGTCAAAATTTTGTCAAAATTCAATTTCTATAGAAAATTTTGTCAAGATTCTATTTCTATAGAAAATTTTGTCAAAATTTTATTTTTACAGAAAATTTTGTCAAAATTTTATTTCTATGAAATATTTTGTCATAACTTTTTTCTATAGAAAATTTTATTTCTATAGAATATTTTGTTAAAATTTTTTTTTCTATAGAAAATGTTGTCAAAATTTTAGTTCTATACAAAATTTTATCAAAATTTTATTTATATGGACAATTTTGTCAAAATTTTATTTCGATAGAAAATTTTGTCAAAATTTTATTTCTATAGAAAATTTTGTCAAAATTTTTTTTATATTGAAAATTTTTTCAAAATTTTATTTCTATAGAAAATTTGTTAAAAATTTTATATCTATAAAAAAAATTTTAAAAATTTTATGTCTAAGAAAATGGTGTCAAAATTTTATTTCTATAGAAAATTTTGTCAAAATTTTATTTCTATGGAATATTTTGTCAAAATTTTTTTTCTACAGAAAATTTTATTTCTATAGAATATTTTGTTAAATTTTTTTTCTATAGAAAATTGAAATGTCAAAATTTTATTTCTATAAAAAAATGTCAAAATTTTATTTCTATAAAAAATTGTATCAAAATTTTATTTATATGGACAATTTTGTCAAAATTTTATTTCCGTAGAAAAATTTGTAAAAATTTTATTTCTATAGAAAACTTGGTCAAAATTTTATTTCCATAGAAAATTTTGTCAAAATTTTATTAATTAAAATTATGAATTTTTAAATTGAATTGGATTAAAAATTCCTTATTCCATCATCACTGTGCACTTAAGTAAATTATTCTTACTTCTCCATTGTAAGAAATTAATTGGCATTTTTACATATTAATTGTCCTTCACACACTACTAATATAAATATGTCTCTCCGATATGAAAAAACAGAGAAAATATTCTACGCAATTCGACATCAATGTCCTTGGTGTAGGTTTCAATCATGGACACTTGTTTTCATTGACATTGACACCGACATCAAAATTCGTGACATTCATTTAATGAGAACTAAGACTGGTTTTCTTCCAAGAGAAAACTCAGAAAAAAGAACGTGATTTTTAAATTCAATTAAAAAGCAGATCAAAATCAATTTTACACTGATTTTCCAACGTTAATAACTCAATCGACATAGGAGGAGACAACAGCACCAACACCAACACGACAGCAATCTTATTTTATGGGAAGAAATGCGATATAGTCGTGGTGGCTAATATTTAATAGCCTTAAACTCTGATTTCGAATTTTCTGAGCTCGTTAACAATTCCAAACAGGCTTTAGATATAATTTCACAAATTTACTACAACATCCTTACGTGTGAACTAGACAAGGAGCAGATTCATGGTTTGGTTTGGGGCTTTTAATTCGTAAGACGTAAATGCCCCATTAGGACTTATGGTGTGCTCGTTGCAGAGACTGCAAACAGATGGACAGAGAGAAAGGAAGGATATAAAAGGAAAGCAAAACAAAAAACACAAGGACTGTTTCTATGAAATATGTCCTTAGCAGATATTTCACAACAACGCGTTGAGAAGAAACAAACTTAATTATAACAGTAACAAAAGAAAATGCCCGAGAAAGACCCAGGCAAATGGAAAATTTCTTGGTTGATGATTGTCATTTCATTTTTGTTTAATGCCCTTTAAAGTCTTAACTCTGCGAAAAAGGGCACTACTTTACCGGGTAATAGTTCAAAAGTAGGGTATTCTTATATTCATACAAGTAAAATGTTTGGAATATATTTTGTTTTCTTTTATTTTTAAGGATTGCTTTCTTATGAATTGTAAATATTTTCCCAAGAAGTTTTGACAATTAAGTAGAAAAGATGTCGTTGCTTAAACTCGCAAAGAAAAGCGAACAAATTGTTCTAAAGAAAACTCCTATCCAGACAACTACGAAATTTCTCATGAAATTAAAATTTGCCAACAACTCGTAGAAACTGAAAGACATAGTTTTTTCTTCACGAAAATTAAATATTAATGGGTTAGTGAAAAGGAGTCCTTGCAAACTGTAATGTACATAAATGGTTTCACGCCATTTCATTGTATACAAAGACTTACAGTGGCGAGCACGTGTGCACGTGCAGAAAAAATATAATATCCGACCATATTTTTCACAGATTTTAAGACCACTTTACAAGCTTCTTAGAATATTTTGGAAGTAAGTTCGTAGTGCGTGTCGACTATAAAATCTTCCACAGAACTACAATTTTGACAAAATTTTCTATAGAAACAAAATTTTGCGAAAATTTTCTATAGAAATAAAATTTTGAGAAAATTTTCTATAGAAATAAAATTTTGAGAAACTTTTCTATAGAAATAAAATTTTGAGAAAATTTTCTATAGAAATGAAATTTTGAGAAAATTTTCTATAGAAATCAAATTTTGACAAAATTTTCTATAGAAATAAAATTTTGAGAAAATTTTCTAAGGAAATCAAATTATGAAAACTTTCTATAGAGAAAAAATTTTGAAAAAAATTTCTATAGAAATAAAATTTTGACAAAATTTTCTATAGAAACAAAATTTTGAGAAAATGTTCTATAGAAATAAAATTTTGAGAAAATTTTCTATAGAAATAAAATTTTGAGAAAACTTTCTATAGAGATAAAATTTTGAAAAAAATTTCTATAGAAATAAAATTTTGGCAAAATTTTCTATAGAAACAAAATATTGAGAAAATTTTCTATAGAAATAAAATTTTGAGAAAATTTTCTATAGAAATAAAATTTTGACAAAATTTTCTATAGAAATGAAATTTTGAGAAAATTTTCTATAGAAATCAAATTTTGACAAAATTTTCTATAGAAATAAAATTTTGAGAAAATTTTCTATGGAAATCCAATTATGAAAACTTTCTATAGAGAAAAAATTTTGAAAAAAAAATCTATAGAAATAAAATTTTGACAAAATTTTCTATAGAAACAAAATTTTGAGAAAATTTTCTATAGAAATAAAATTTTGAGAAAATTTTCTATAGAAATAAAATTTTGAAAAAATTTTCTATAGAAATAAAATTTTGACAAAATTTTCTATAGAAATGAAATTTTGAGAAAATTTTCTATAGAAATCAAATTTTTGACAAAATTTTCTATAGAAATAGAATTTTGACAAATTTTCTATAGAAATAAAATTTTGACAAAATTTTCTAAAGAACTAAAATTTTGACAAAATTTTCTATAGACATAAAATTTTGACAGAATTTTCCATAGAAATAAAATTTTTGACAAAATTTTCCATAGAAATAAAATTTTGAGAAAATGTTCAATAGAAATAAAATTTTGAGACAATTTTCTATAGAAATAAAATTTTGAGAACATTTTCTATAGAAATAAAATATTGAGAAAATTTTATATAGAAATAAAATTTATTTTTTTCAATATTGTCTATTTGGTGGATTGGTAGAATTCTTGATACTCACCCAACTAAGAGGTACTTCATAAATTTATTTATTGAGAAAATTGTATATAGAAATAAAATTTATTTTTTTCAATATTGTCTATTTGGTGGATTGGTAGAATTCTTGGTACCTCTCCAACTAAGATGTACTTCATAAATTTGCTATAAAAATAACGTTTTGACAACATTTTCTATAGAAATAGAATTTTGACAAAATTTCCTACAGAAATAAAATTTTGACAAAATTTTCTATAGAAATAAAATATTGACCAAGTTTTCTATTGAAATAAAATATTGACCAAATTGTCTATAGAAATAAAATTTTGACAACATTTTCTACAGAAATAAAATGTTGGCAAAATTTTCTATAGAAGTAAATTTATGACAACATTTTCTATAGAAATACAATTTGGACAAATTTTTCTGTAGAAAAATAAGTTTTCAAAAATTTCTATAGAAATAAAATTCTGACAACACTTTACTTCTAAAGAAAATTTTATCAACATTTTATATATAAAATTTTATATTATATAAATAACATATTGTCAATTGTCGCGGTTGCCACAGTTGCTAGAATTTTTGATAATTTGGTAGATTTGGCAAATCATTCCTCTCCAACTAAGATGTACTTAATTTTTTTATAGAAATACAATTTTTTCAAAATTTTCTATAGAAATATTTTTTTTTCTATAGAAATAAGATTTTGGCAAAATTTTCTATAGAAATAAAATTTTGGTAAAATTTTCTAGAGAAATAAAATTTTATCAGAATTTTCTGGATCAGAAATTTCAAAATGTTATTAATTGGACAAAATTTTCTAGAAAATTAGAATTTTGACTATGTTTTCTAGAGAATTAAAATTTTGACTAAATTCTCTATAGATGTACATTTTTACCAAATTTTCTAAAGAAATAAAATTTTGACAAACATTTCTATAGAAAAAAAATTAACAAAATTTTCTAGAGAAATAACATTTTGACAACATTTTCTAAAAAAATAAAATTCTGGAAAAATTTTGATCAAAAACTTTTAATAAAAATGTATAATTTGGTAGATTTTTGGTAAAATGTTCTTAAAATTTTCGTATATAATTTTTGGCACGATTGGAAACCAGAAGGGGCCTATTTTTATGTGTTTATAGGATTTGAAAAAACCGTAGTCATAAGTGTAATTTTTATCGGAAGGAGATTACTTTGAAGGACATCAAAATAATTTAGAGAAATAAATAAAAACGATTCAACAACAAGTTCTAAATTTTTGCCCATATAAACATATAAACCCTATACGATTTGTTTGGAAACCCCCAACTTCATTATACCCAGTGTCTAAAAATCTTTCGTCAGCAAACGGTGTGGTTAAGAACTCTATAATACTCACATTTTTTTTTCTTTTTTCTCAATTTTCTTCCTACTTTTACCAAGTCTCTTGCTTATATTCAAGTAGCCTTTGTATATTTTGTTATTATTTTCCTGTTGACAGGTCTGCGAAGCGTGGAAAAATAAACAGAAGTTTTCAAGCTAATTTTCCAACTTTAATAATGAAAACAATAAAAATAAAGAATGGCGTAACCTAAGTAAGGTAAATAACCGCTACAATCCTTCCACGGCTGGGGAATATAAATCAAAATCAAACGCCACTACCAAATGAGTCTTTATTGCCACTTTGTAATGCTAGACGATTTACTTTCTAGGATATTTTTCACTTTGGTTTCGTTTTACTTTAATTTCTTTCATTTTCACGGCTTTTTAAAAGGTTTGTTTTGCATCGTAACCATGGTCATTAATTTGTTAGGCAGTAATTGAAATTATATGAAAGCCAATGTGAATGCATAGTGCGAATGGGATATTATAACCCTACACTGCTATTTAGCGGTCAGATCAATGTACCAAATTTTATTTCTAAGAAAAAAAGAAAAGAATTTTTTTTTATTTCTATAGAAAAGTTTGTCATAATTGTATTTCTATATAAAATTTTGTCAAAATTCTAATTCTATAGGAAATTTTGTCAAAATTTTATTTCTATGGAAAATTTTGTAAAAATTTTATTTTTTTTTTTTTGTATTTTTATAGAATATATTTTGTCAAAATGTTATTTCTATAGAAAATTTTGTCAAAAGTTTATTTTTATAGCACTTTTGTCAACATTCTATTTCTATAGAAAATTTTGTCAAAATTGTGCTTCCATAGAATTTTTTTTTTAAATTATTTTCTATAGAAATTTTTTCCCAAAATTGAATTTTATAACAAATTTTGTCAAAATTTTATTTTTGTAGAAAATTATGTCAAAATTTTATTTCCATAAAAAAAAATTCAAATTTTACTTCTATAGAACATTTTGTTAAAATTTTATTTCTTAAAATTTTTTTCTTGAAAATTTTAGTTCTATAGAAAAATTTTTAAAAATTCATATCAATGGAAAATTTTGTCAAAATTTTATTTGTATAGAATTTTGTCAAAATGTTATTTCTATAGAATAGATTCTCAAAATTTCATTTATATAGAAAATTTTGTTAAAATTTTATTTCTTTAGAAATTCAGCATTTTATTTCTACAGAAAATGTTGTCAACAGTTTATTTCTATAAAACAATTTTGTCAAAATTTTATTTCTTTAGAATTTTTTTTTTTTTCAAATTTTTATTTGTTTTTTGATCTCAGCTTTAAAACCATTGTGTTGACTAAACTATAAGAGTAGCTTACCCAACAGAGGAAAAGAATGTTTGTCAAATTTTTTGGGCAAAGCCCTATAGACTGCAAGATGGTTGGATGGACGTACGTTTCGGAATTACCACATTCCTCATCAGCATCCTCTACTTGCAGCAAAACTATCAACCAATTATCAGAATAAATTCAGGCAGTTCATTAAACCCAACAATGAACCACACTTGAACCTTCCGAAAAAAGGTTTTGTATGATAGCCGGCTTATGCCGAAATAAATTCTGTTGATTAAACTACACTTGTAGTTTAGTCAATGTATGGTTTTAAGCTGCAATAAAAAATTTTATTTCTATAAAAATATTTTCTAAATTTTATTTCTATAGACAATTTTGACAAAATTTTATTTCTATAGAAAATTTTGTCAAAATTTTATTTCAATCGGAAATTTTATCAACGTTTTATTTCTACAGAAAAGTTTGCCAACATTTTATTTCTGTAGAAAATTCTGTCAAAATTTTATTTTTATAGTTCATTTGTCAAAATTTTAATTCTACAGAAAATTATTTCAAAATTTTATTTCTATGTTGTTGTTTTTTATTTCAGCTTAAAACCATACATTGACTAAACTACAAGAGTAGCTTAACCAACAGAGGAAAATAATGTTTGTCAAATTTATTTGGGCAAAGCCCTATAGACTGCAAGATGGTTGGATGGACGCACGTTTCGGAATTACCACATTCCTCATCAGCATCCTCTACTTGCAGCAAAACTATCAACCAATTATCAGAATAAATTCAGGCAGTTTATTAAACCCAACAAAAACCACACTTGAACCCTCCGAAAAAAGGTTTTACATTGATAGCCGGCTTATGCCGAAATAAATTCGAAACAAACATATCTCTTTTCCTATGCCACTGTCAAATCATCGATTTGAATTCACATGGCTGGGTTTATTTTGAGCGTGCCTCCTCTTCTTTTTCCATTTGTTTTGTTTTGTTATTGTTGGTTTTGTTCTTTAAGCATTGTTGTTGTTTTTTATTTCAGCTTAAAACCATACATTGACTAAACTACAAGAGTAGCTTAACCAACAGAGGAAAAGAATGTTTGTCAAATTTATTTGGGCAAAGCCCTATAGACTGCAAGATGGTTGGATGGACGCATGGATTATTTCTATAATTTTTTTTTTTCAAATTTTATTTCTATAGATAATTTTGTCAAAATTTTATTTCTATAAAAATTTTTTCAAAATTTTATTTCTATACAGAATTTTGTCAAAACTTTATTTCTATAGAAATTTTTTTACAAAAATTATTTCTATGGAAAATTTTGTCAAAATTTTGTTATTGTCTGTAAACAACTTTCAAAATTTTATTTCTATAGAAAATTTTGTCAAAATTTTCTTTTTATAGAAAATTTTGTTAAAATATTATTTCTTTAAAAAATTTTGTCAACATTTTATTTCTGTAAAAAATTTGTCAACAGTTTATTTCGATCCGAAATTTTATCAACATTTTATTTCTATAGAAAACTTTGTCAAAATTTTATTTCCATAGAAAATTTTTTTTCAAAAATTCATTTCTATAGAAAATTATGTCAACATTTTATTTCTATAAAAAAAATTTTCAAATTTTATTTCTACAGAAAATTTTGTCAAAATTTTATTTTTATAAAAAATTTTGTCAACATTTTATTTCTATAGAAAATTTGTATTTCTATATAATATTTTGTCAAAATTTTATTTCTATATAATATTTTGTCAAAATTTTATTTTTATAGAAAACTAGCGTAACCCGGCCCGCTTCGCTGCGCCTTCCGAAGCGTATTTGTAGGAACATTTTGCGTTAACTTAGTCAACCATATTCTTCCTGCTGAAAACAAAATCGAAAAGATTTGAATTCTTTCAAACAAATCGGACTACTTGCTCTTTCGTTTATAGGTACAAATACGGCGGATATGCATATGTAAAATGGTTCGTCTTAAAAAATTTGCTGTATTCAATTAGTTGGACAAACTTCTACATTTCTTGTGAATTTTAAGTGTGGTATGTCAATGAAAGGTATCCTTCTCCTCAACATATCTGAAAATTAAGCACTATATTATAATAACATACAAAAAATTACTGTTCCCATCTAATAAATCGGAAAAAGCAAAAGTAGTTAACAATTTTACCACATTAACATTTGCTAAAATGTTGGAAAATGATGCACCCTCTGCCAATTTCATGTAAATTTAAGTTCTTTACTAAAAAGAAGTCTGGCAGAAGCCTGTGCAAAAATCATAAAATTCCCATTTACGGACAACCCTCTACTTTCAATTTAAGAAAAAAAAACTCGGACAAAAGGGAACCCTCTCCCCACCTTCGCTCCACTCTGACCTGATATCGGACTATCACGTACAATATATTAACATAATTTCATAACTACTCAATGGTCCCTATAAATTCAATCGAAGTAAATCGACAAAGTTTATTTCAATTTTTCCCTTTTCCAACCAGATATCGAAAAATCATATACTAATTTAAAAATCATGTATAAATTGAATCACCTCTTCCCACGTTTCCTGTAAATTTCAAGTAGATCGGAGATGTTTTAAATTTTGCTTATTGTTTTAAAGGGACGTCACTTTCCCCGATACAATATCGACAAACACCGTAGTGAATAGCTCCCCGACCAAATATCGAAAAGTGATGTAGCGTTAGCGTATCTTTTGTAAACGTCCCAGAAAATGTCAAGCGAATTATAAGCCTAAAGGGGCGGCCTCTCTTCCGTCCAAATATCACAAAATCAGGTATCAACTATAAATATCGTAACCTCTCCCCAGTCCTCTGTAAATTTCAAGTAACTCGGTAAAGTTTAATTGTTTCTCTGTATGTAGTTACTTAAGAGAAGCGGATGTCTCCCTATGACCTTTTATTTTTATTAAAAAATTAGGAACCTGATATAAATATCATAACCTCACTAATTTTTCCGTAAAATTTCAGTCGGGGGAGTTTAGTTTTGTTTTCACTGTACTTTAAAAATAAAGTCGGTCAAAGGGGTGGTCCCCCTCCCCGACCAAATATCGAAAAATAATGTAGCGTATTTTTGTCTAGATGCCAACCCCAACATTCAATGAAAATTTCAAGCAAATCGCATAATTTTGTTCCAAGTTTCAAAAAGTAGGGCAAGGGGGAGGTCCCCTCTCCGTCCACATATGAAATCATCAGGTACCCCATATTAATTCCATAACCGCACCGCATGTTCTCTGTAAATCTCAGATAATTTAGAGAATTTTAGTTTGTTTACTGTACTTTAAAAAAAGTCGAGGTCCCCCTCCGCCACAAATATCGAAATATAAAGTAGCGGATCTTTGTCTAGATACCAAACACAACCTTCAATGAAAATTTCAAGCAAATCGGTCAACTTTGGTCTAATTTTCAAAAAGTCCGACAAAGGGGAGGTCCCCCTCCGCGACCAGGTTTCAAAAAATGAGGTACCCTATTTTCACCACATGAACGACCCCTACGATCTCTGAAAGTTTCAAGTAAATCGGTTCAGCCGTTTCGGAGCCAACTCGGTACATACAAACAAACAAACAAATAAACAAACATAATTTGAATTTTATATATATAGATTTTGTCAAAATTTCATTTCTAATTTTTTTTTTTTTCAAATTTTATTTCTATAGAAAATTTTGTCAAAATTTTATTTCTATAAAAAATATTTTTTAAATTTTATTTCTATAGAAAATTTTTCAAAAATTAATTTCTATGGAAAATTTTGTCAAAATCTTATTTCTATAAAAAAATTTTGTCAATATATTATTTCCATAGAAAATGTTATCAACTTTTTATTTCAATACAAATTTTTTTCAAAATTTTATTTCTACATAAAATTTTGTCAAAATTTTTTTTCTATATAAAATTTTGTCACAATTTTATTTCGCTAGAAAATTTTATCAAAATTTTATTTCAATAGAAAATTTTGTCTAAATTTTATTTCTATAGAATATTATTTCAATAGAAAATTTTGTCAAAATTTTATTTCTATAGAAAATTTTATCAACATTTTATTTCTATAAAAAATTTTGTGAAAATTTTACTTCTGTAAAAAATTTTTTCAAAATTTTATTTCTATTGGAAATTTGATCAACATTTTATTTCTACAGAAAATTTTGTCAAAATTTTATCTTTATAGCACATTTTCATAAAACTTTATTTCTATAGAAAATTTTGTCAAAATTTTATTTCCATAGAAAATTTTTTCAAAAATTCATTTCTATAGAAATTGTTTTCCAAAATTTATTTTTATAGCCAATTTTGTCAATATTTTATTTCTATAGAAAATTTTGTCAAAATTTTATTTCTATAATTTTGTTTTCTCAAATTTTATTTCTATAGAAAATTTTGTCAAAATTTGATTTCTATAAAAAATATTTTCAAAATTTTAATTCTATAGAGAATTTTGTCAAAATTATATTTCTAGTTTTTTCAAAAAATTCATTTCTATGGAAAATGTTGTCAAAATTTTATTTTTATAGAAAATTTTGTCAAAATTTTATTTCTATAAAAAATTTTGTCAAAATTTTATTTCTTTACAATATTTTGTCAAAATTTTATTTCTATAGAAAATTTTGTTAAAATTTTATTTCTTTACAATATTTTGTAAAAATTTACATTTCTATAGAAAATTTTGTCAAAATTTTATTTGTATAGAAAATTTTGTCAAAATTTTATTTCTATGAAATAAAATGGTATATAACTTAATTTAATATAATATAATCTAGCTGTTTAAATTAAAATTTCAAAATCCATGTTTAGGTAGTTATAAATGATATTGTATTAGTATTAAATTAAATAAATCTGAAAAAAATTATGGGAAATCTTTAAAAGTTTAAACCCAAATATTGTAACAGTTTTCTTTTCTACAATATTTCTTAAGTTTGAGATACATCCCGCATAATGCCACCGCACAAAGTTTATGCCATAGTTAACATAACTTGGCCATGAGCCATAAGACAAAAGAATGAAAAACTTGCAAAGTGCTATACAGGGGGAATGAGGCTAGCCATTCACCGTAAAAGAGGAATGAGTAGGAACAAGCAAATGTACCTTTAAGCTAAAACTTAAGTCATCAATTTTTTGCTTCAACGATTCCGCTAACAATTCCACAAGAGCAGGCGACATTGCCGGTCAGGCGTTAACATTTTGGCGTAAATACAGCCTTAATTGTTTGCTAAACACCTCATTAACGCAAAACAAGAAAATGTCGCCTACGGTGAAAAATTTCTCAAAGAAAGTGGACACATTAAGCGAAGTACTGAACAACAACGTCAACATTAAAATGAAATTAATTTTCCAAGTCAACGGATAATGAATGGATTTTCATGTGTAGTGGAATTTTGCGTTTATTGCCCACAGAAGTAAAAAATTAAAAAGTTTCCATTGTAGTCTTTGAAGCTAGGATAAATTTCCCGATAAAATGTTCTTACTCCCCCCCAATCCACAGCTTATAGGTAATCACTGAAACTTCCTTTAGAGACTTCACTTTAAAATAAAATAGAGGGGGTTGGGTTCTTTGCCAAATCAATTTCAATTTAATCGTCAAACTTGGCGGAAATATTTTTTTTGCTTTCAGCTTATTTTTGATGAGTAAATTAATTTTTTATCATACGGTCTTAGTGATTCATCATTCCTTAGACTTCAAAGCAGGAAATTTGTTTTTTTTTTATGAGGGATTAAAAAACGGCTCGAATGATTACTAGGTTTCTTTTAATGTCTTGCGTAGTAAATGAAGCGGTGCTTAGCTTTCATAAAGTATATCAAAAAATAAAAAAACACATATTATGCTTCGGTTTCCTAAGTTAAATTTGGAATTTGTAACATTAAAATTTAGATTTGTAGGGAAATTTGTTTGTTCAATTTCTAGAAAGAGTCTTAAATTTCTGTTTAAACGTTCAAGAAAGTCGTATGAATACATCGCGAATCATATGAAAATTCGCGGCGTAAACTCTGAAGATTTATACAAAAGATCGAAATAGATCATTTTAATACGACTATACACGCAGAGAAGGAAAATGATCACCTCAACCATGTTTCAAGAGCAAAATGTTATTTTTGGATGGTGACCATGTAACATGTTTATGGCAAAAATGTTGTTTTCTCGCCAAAAATAATATGCTTGCCAAAATCAGACACATAATGTCCGAGAAAATAACATGGTTGCGACAAACATGTTAAATGGTCACCATTCAAAAATGACATTTTGCTCTTGACACATGGTTGAGGTGACCATATTCCTTCTCTGGGTGTATGTGGACTAAATAAAGTAAAAAATATTTTCTTAATTTCAAAAAATCTTTAAACCAAAGGCGCTAAATCCTCACAATAAATCTTAGCCTATATTTGAAGCGTTTTTATCTTAAATCTAAACATTCAATATTTCAGTTAATTTATGAAGGATTTCTTTAAACCTAAAATGTGTTTCTTTTAAGGAAAATTAACCTTAGCTCAAAGACATGCAACTTTAACGGAGGAACTCAAATTTACAAAATTTGTGTCCTAAATTTAATGAAAAAAATTTCATTATCTAGGAATACGATAGTACCTCTCATTTCTTACAAATTTTCGACGAATTACCTGTTTAATTTACTAGCTTCCTTTGGTTTATGACACGCATAATTGTGGTTGTTAACAAATTCCGTTGACCGACTTTAGCTCTGTCGTACTTGTACAAATATTCTTAAATTCTGGCAGTACATTTTATGATTGCAATAGAAACCCTTAAATATGGTAAATACTACCGATTCGTCGTCTTTCTTATTTACTAAATCGAATCTGCAATAGGAAATATGAAATTTTACGCTTTAATGGATACTCAGCGAGGAAAGACTATAAACACCCGCTATGGAAGTTCGATTTCAATTGATTAAATATTTCTTAGTCGTAACAAAAATGTCTGCATTGAATATCAATGTGCTTTACGTGCTGCTGTGAATGATGGAAGAAAAGGAGGATGGAAAAAATACAGCGAAAAACGTTAACATCAATTTGATAAAACTGAAAATATGACAAATTTCAAATGAACAACAAGAAAATACAAAATCATAGGAAAATATTAGGGTGACTTAAATTTTATAAAGAAAACAAAGACAAAACCAGCTTAGTTAAAGGTAATAGACAAGGGGCCAACAACTTTATTTCTATCTACAATTTCGTCAAAATTTTATTTCTATAGAATATTTTTTCCAACTTTCATCTCTATAAAAAATTTTGTCAAAATTTTATTTCTATAGAACATTTTTTCAAACTTTCATATCTATAGAAAATTTTGTCAACATTTTCTTTCTATAGAAATTTATAATATTTGTCAAAATTTTCACAATTTTATTTCTTTAAATAATTTTGTAATTTTGTAAAATTTTGTCAACATTTTATTTCTATAGACAATTTTGTAAAAATTTAACTACTATATAAAATTTTTTAAATATTTTATTTCTATAGAAAATTTCATCAAAATTTTATTTCTAAGGACAATTTGTCACAATTTTATTTCTTTAGCAAATTTTGTGAAAATTTTATTTCTATCGCAAATTTTGCCAAAATTTTATTTCTATAGAAAATTTTTTCAAAATTTTATTTCTATGTAAAATTATGTCAACATTTTATTCCTATAGAAAATTTTATCAAAATTTTATTTCTATAAAAAATTTTGTCAAAATTTTATTCCTATAGAAAATTTTGCTTGATTTATTTTGCTTCTTGTTCGATCTTTTTCAGATTAAATAAAATTCTCTATTTTGCCAAGCTTGAGATAATTGTTTTTTTTTTATTATATTTAATTCATCCGTTCTAATATTTCGCAATTTTCGTTGAATTGCTTCTTCAGAGGTGTATGATATATAAATCAATCACTATACACAAAATTCTTATTAGAGCATCACTGCTCTCGTCAACTTTCGCTATTGCACTGTTTTTGTCAACATTTTTTCTATAGAAAATTTTATCAATATTCTATTTCTTGCGAAAAATTTGGACAAATTTTATTTCTATAGAAAATTTTGTCAAAATTTTATTTCTATTGAAAATTTTGTGAAAATTGTATTGCTATAGAACATTTTATCACAATTTTATTTCTATAGAAAATGTTGTCTAAATTTTATTTCTATAGAAAATATCGTCAATATTTTATTTCTATAGCCAATTTTGTCTAAATGTTATTTCTATTGACCATTTTGTCATAATTTTATTTCTAACATATAGACAATTTTGTTAAAATTTTATTTTTATAGAAAATGTCAAAATTTTATTTTTATAGAAAAATTTGTCAAAATTTTATTTCTATAAAAAATTTTGTAAAAATTTTATTTCTATAAAAAATTTTTTCAACATTTTATTTCTATAAAAAATTTTTTCAACATTTTATTTCTGTGGAAAATTTTGTCCAAATTTTATTTCTGTAGAAAATTTTGTCAAAATTTTATTTCTGTTGAAAATTTTGTGAAAACTGTATTTCTATAGAAAATTTGTCACAATTTTATTTCTATAGAAAATTTTGTGAAAATTTTATTTCTATAGAAAATTTCGTCAAAATTTTATTTTTATAGAAAATTTTGTCAACATTTTATTTCTATAGAAAATTTTGTAAAATGTTATTTCTATTGACCATTTTGTCAAAATTTTATTTCTATAGAAAATTTTATCAAAATTTTATTTCTAACATATAGACCATTTTGTTAAAATTTTATTTTTATAGAAAATGTCAAAATTTTATTTTTATAGAAAATTTTGTCAAAATTTTATTTCGATATAATTTTTATAGAAAATTTCTATATATAATTTTTATAGAAAATTTTGTCAAAATTTTATTTCTATATAAAATTTTATTTCTTTTTGTCAAAAATTTATTTTTATAAAAAATATTTTCAACATTTTATTTCTGTGGAAAATTTTGTCCAAATTTTATTTCTGTAGCAAATTTTGTCAAAATTTTATTTCTATGGACAATTTTGTCAAAATTTTATTTCTATAGAAAATTTTGTCAAAATTTTATTTCTATGTAAAATTATGTCAACATTTTATTCCTATAGAAAATTTTATCAAAATTTTATTTCTATAAAAAATTTTGTCAAAATTTTATTCCTATAGAAAATTTTGCTTGATTTATTTTGTTTCTTGTTCGATCTTTTTCAGATTAAATAAAATTCTCTATTTTGCTTGAGATATTTGTTTTTATTATTTTTAATTCATCCGTCCTAATATTTCGCAATTTTCGTTGAATTGCTTCATCAGAGGTGTATGATATATAAATCAATCACTATACACAAAATTCTTATTAGAGCATCACTGCTCTCGTCAACTTTCGCTATTGCACTGTTTTTGTCAACATTTTTTCTATAGAAAATTTTATCAATATTCTATTTCTTGCGAAAAATTTGGACAAATTTAATTTCTATAGAAAATTTTGTCAAAATTTTATTTCTATTGAAAATTTTGTGAAAATTGTATTGCTATAGAACATTTTATCACAATTTTATTTCTATAGAAAATTTTGTCTAAATTTTATTTCTATAGAAAATATCGTCAATATTTTATTTCTATAGACAATTTTGTCTAAATGTTATTTCTATTGACCATTTTGTCATAATTTTATTTCTAACATATAGACAATTTTGTTAAAATTTTATTTTTATAGAAAATGTCAAAATTTTATTTCTATAGAAAATTTTGTAAAAATTTTATTTCTATAAAAAATTTTTTCAACATTTTATTTCTGTGGAAAATTTTGTCCAAATTTTATTTCTGTAGAAAATTTTGTCAACATTTTATTTCTATAGAAAATTTTGTAAAAATTTTATTTCTGTTGAAATTTTGTGAAAACTGTATTTCTATAGAAAATTTGTCACAATTTTATTTCTATAGAAAATTTTGTGAAAATTTTATTTCTATAGAAAATTTCGTCAAAATTTTATTTCTATAGAAAATTTTGTCAACATTTTATTTCTATAGAAAATTTTGTAAAATGTTATTTCTATTGACCATTTTGTCAAAATTTTATTTCTATAGAAAATTTTGTCAAAATTTTATATCTATAGAAAATTTTGTTAAAATTTTATTTCTATAGAAAATTTTGTCAATATTTTATTTCTATAGAAAATATTGTCAAAATTTTATATCTATAGAAAATTTTGTCAAAATTTTATCTCTGTAGAAAATGCTGTCAAAATGTTATTTCTATGGACAATTTTGTCAAAATTTAATTTCTGTAGCAAATTTTGTCATAATTTTATTCCTATGCAAAATTTTGTCACAATTTTTTTCTATAGAAAACTTTGTCAAATTATGTTTCTATAGAAAATTTTGTCAAAATTTTATTTCTATAGAAAATTTTGGCAAAATTTTATTTTTATAGAAAATTTTGTCAAAATTTTATTTTTATAGAAAATTTTGTCAACATTTATTTCTATAGAAAATTTTGTCAAAATTTGATTTCTATAGAAAATTTTGTCAAAATTTTATTACTATAGAAATTTTTGTCCACATTTTATTTCTATAGAAAATTTTGTCAACATTTTATTTCTATAGAAAATTTTGTCAAAATTTTATTTTTATAGAAAATTTTGTCAACATTTATTTCTATAGAAAATTTTGTCAAAATTTTATTACTATAGAAATTTTTGTCCACATTTTATTTCTATAGAAAATTTTGTCAACATTTTATTTTTATAGAAAATTTTGACAAAATGTTATTTCTATGGACAATTTTGTCAAAATTTTATGTCTGTAGCACATTTTGTTAAAATTTTATTTCTATGGAAAATTTTTTCACAATTTTGTCTAATTATTTTTCTATAGAAAATTTTGTCAAATTATTTTTCTATAGAAAAACTTGACCTCGAGCTTGATTAGTTACCGATTTACACAAGACAATTAAAAAGGTCGAATAAAATAAAGAAAACAAATTTTATATTTATAGAAAATTTTGTCAAATTTTATTTCTATAGGAAATTTTGTCAAAATTTTATTTCTATAGAAAATTTTGTCACAATTTTTTTTCTATAGAAAATTTTGTCAAAATTTTATTACTATAGAAAATGTTGTCAACATTTTATTTCTATAGAAAATTTTGTCAACATTTTATTTTTATAGAAAATTTTGTCAACATTTTATTTTTATATCAAATTTGGTCAACATATTATTTCTATTAAAAATGTGTCACAATTGTACTACTATAGAAAATTTTGTAAACATTTTATTTCTATAGAAAATTTTATCAAAATTTTATTTCTAAGGACAATTTTGTCAAAATTTTATTTCTTTAGAAAATTTTGTCAACATTTTATTACTATAGGAATTTTTGTCAACATTTCATTTCTATAGAAAATTTTGTCAAAATTTTATTTATATAGAAAATTTTGTCAACATTCTATTTTTATAGAAAATTTTGTCAAAATTGTACTACTATAGAACATTTTGTAAACATTTTTTATTTCTATAGAAAATTTTGTCAAATTTTATTTCTATAGAAAATTTTGTCACACTTTTATTTCTATAGAAAATGTTGTCACAATTTTATTTCTATAAAAAATTTTCTCAAAATTTTATTTCTATAGAAAATTTTGTCACAATTTTATTTCTATAGAAAATTTTGTCCAAACTTTATTTCTGTAGAAAAGTTTGCCAAAATTTTATTTCTATACCAAATTTTGTCAACTTTTTTCAAAATTTTATTTCTATGGAAAATTTTGTCAAAATTTCATTTCTATAAAAAATTTTGTCAAAATTGTACTACTATAGAAAATTTTTTAAACATTTTATTTCTATAGAAAATTGTATCAAAATTTTATTTCTAAGGACAATTTTGTCAAAATTTTTTTTATTTAGAAAATTTTGTCAAAATTTATTTCTATAGAAAATGTTGTCAACATTTTATTTCTAAAGAAAATTTTGTCAACATTTTATTTTTATAGAAAATATTGTCATCATTTTATTTCTATAAAAAATTTTTTTCAAAATTGTACTACTATAGAAAATTTTGTAAACATTTTATTTCTATAGAAAATTTTATCAAAATTTTATTTCTAAGGACAATTTTGTCAAAATTTTATTTCTTTAGAAAATTTTGTCAAAATGTTATTTCTATAGAAAATTTTGTCAACATTTTATTTCTATAAAAAATTTTGTCAATTCAATTCATTTTATTCATCCAAAATTTCATAGGTTTACATATAGTGTTGAAGACAATTTTGAGATTTTATCTATAAGATATTGCAACAAATAAATACTATATTTAAATTTATGCTAACTTATTTAATATATTATATATTTATTGTGTTAAGTTAGATTTTGTAGGCAAAAGTGGGGAAAAAACCTTAATTTAATTTACAGAGAAGGGTTCAAGAATTAGCGTGAGAGTAAAGGTGAAAAAATTTTGTCAAAATTGTACTACTATAGAAAATTGTTTAAACATTTTATTTCTATAGAAAATTTTATCAAAATTTTATTTCTAAGGACAATTTTGTCAAAATTTTGTTTCTGTGGAAAATTTTGTCAAAATTTTATTTCTATAGAAAATTTTGGCACAATTTTGTTTCTATAGAAAATTTTGTCAAAATTTCATTTCTGTGGAAAATTTTGTCCAAATTTTATTTCTGTGGAAAATCTTGTCCAAATTTTATTTCTATAGAAAATTTTGGCACAATTTTGTTTCTATAGTAAATTTTGTCCAGAATTGGAAATCTAGAGATTTTGGGGACCACAATGAGTTATGTCAAATGAGGTTTATGTCGGGTAGTGCCACCCTAATATGAACCAATTTCCAATTCCTTTGAGTCCTCAGTCTTCGATTATATATTTGTGTATTTTATGTTTGTCTATCTGCATCGTATTAACAATCAAAAACAACCAAGCCAAACCAATTCTCTCACATATCTATGAAATAGTCTTGGGAAAAAACAAAAATCGAATATAAATTCAATTTACAAGAAAGGGGGAGAAATTTTGTTTTTTGTTTTTTTAGTAAAAAAATAAAAAAATGAAATATTTTAAATGTTTCCATAGCTGCACGTCTGTGTGGATACTGTGAAAATATTGGATACAAATTATATACTCTGTGTGTCGTTGACAAATCAAATAAAGTATACGGGAAGAACTGACAAATGAAAACTCAAACAGTTCTTCATTTCATTTCCTGCCAAATGGTGATGACACATCAAGATAAGTGTGAAAATTCTGATGTGAATGTGTCGTCAAGTAGTACACATCAGTACTATCCTTCATATTCTCTAGGGCAAGAGCGTTTATGGAAGTAAGAAATATTGAATTGAAATTGAAAATATTATAAAAAATTGCATTTGCATTTTCCATCAACGATGCGGGTTCAAGATATTATTGTACGTAGTACATTTAACGTACCATAGTACATCTATATACACTGAACAAAATATTGACCTAATATGATGAAGAATTATGTAACCTAAATTTTCTTTAACGCAATTTAGACAATATAGTTAAAATCTTTAGCTTAAAAATCCTTTTCATTAAATCTAGGACACGAATATTGGTATATAGTTAGTAGCACTAATCCATATGAAATTAATGGGGACTTGAGAAAAATCGGTATTACTATTAGCCATCTATAGTATATCAATTTAAAGAACAAAATATACAAACGTCGAAAAATGACTTTTGCGGCTAATCGATTTTTTTTCAAAAAGTCGATTTTTGACTTTTTGTAATTCTCACATTCACCTAATCAATTTAGGATATTCTTGGACATCGACTAATCGATTTTTAATGCCCAAGAAAATGGGATATTTTACTAGAGCATACCAGTTCATAACGATAAATGTTTTTGCCTCATACACTTCTAGTTCAGGTGAAATGTATACTGTGTCATTTTGTCTCTAAGTGTGCGTGACACCACAAACAACAAAAAATGTGAGCCTTCACAAGGACCCACTATACTAACCAGGATATGCAATATTATACGGTTAAGAGTTTATATATACTAAAGTGGATAAAACACAATGTCAACGTAAATAAATATCACACTTAAGAGCAATTAAGCAATGTTAAAAGCCTACACAAAAATTGCAAACAGCAACAACAAAATTAACCACTCCACAAACGTCATAATAGCCAAACACACACATACATACAGATAAAGTGAATGCAAAACCAAAAGCATTCATATATCGTTTAAACAGTGGAACAGACAGTCTACATATACAGGGTGGCTGATATGGAATGCATCGAAATAAACCCCAATATTATTTAATTTTTTGCTATCACGGCTACTAGAATTCTACCAAAAATGATAGATTTTGTAAATTTTGGTAAAATTGGTACAATTCTTGATGTTTTGGTATATTTAGCCAAATAGTCCTCTCCAGAAGTACCTTACAAATTTTCTATACAAAATAAAATTTTGATAAAATTTTCTGTATAAATAAAATTTTGACAAAATTTTCTATAAAAATATAATGTTGACAAAATTTTCCATAGAAATAGAATTTTCATAAAATTTTCTAGAGATATAAAATTTTGACAAAATTTTCTACAAAAAAAAATACTGAAAAAAATTTGTATATAAATCAAACATTGACAAAATTATCTATGGAAATAAAATTTTGTAAAAATTTTCTATAGAAATAAAATTTTTAAAAATTTTCTACAAAAATTTTTACAAAATTTTCTACAGAAATAAAATGTTGACAAGATTTTCTATGCAAATAAAATTTAGCCAACATTATCTAGAGGAGTAAAATTTTGACAAAATTTTTTATACCAAAAAATTTTATAAAATTTTCTATAGAAATACAATTTTAATAAAACTTTCTATAGAGATACAATTTTTACAAAATTTTTTATACAAAAAATTTGATAAAATTTTCTATAGAAATACAATTTTTGACAAAATTTCCTATAGAAATTAAATTTGTAGAAGATTTTATAGAGAAATAAAATATTTCACAAAACATCCTATAGAAATAACATTTTTGTCTAATTTCCTATAGAAATAAAATTTTTGACTAAATTTCCTATAGAAATAAAATTTTTACAATAAAAATAGAAATAAAATTTGGACAAAATTTTCTACTGAATAAAATTTTGACAAAATTTTCCATAGAAATACAATTTTTGACAAAATTTGTATAGAAATATAATCTTTGACAAAATTTTCTATAAAAATAAAATTTTCACAAAATTTTCTATAGAAATAAAATGTTGATAAAATTTTCTATAGAAACAAAATTTCGACAAAATATTTGATAAAATTTTCTGTATAAATAAAATTTTGACAAATTTTTCTAAAAAATATAATGTTGACAAAATTTTCCATAGAAATAAAATTTTCTATAGATATAAAATTTTGACAAAATTTTCTACAAAAATAAAATACTGAAAAAAATTCTATAGAAATCAAATATTGACAAAATTATCTATGGGAATAAAATTATGACAAAAATTTCTACAGAAATAAAATTTTGCCAACATTATCTACAGAAATAAAATTCTGACAAAATTTTCTGTAGAAATAAAATTTTGACAAAATTTTCTATAGAAATAAAATTTCGTTTTGTTTGTTATTGTTGGCTTCTCTTCAATCGTTATTGTCTATAGGGCAATAACGTCTATAGGGCTTTGCCCAAATAAATTTGACAAGCATACTTTTCCTCTGTTGGTTAAGCTACACTTGTAGTTTAGTCAATGCATGGCTTTAAGCTGAGATCAAAAAACAAATAAAATTTTGACAAAATTTTGTATGCAAAAAATTTGATAAAATTTTCTATAGAAATACAATTTTAATAAAACTTTCCATAGAGATAAAATTTTTGACAAAATTTCCTATAGAAATTAAATTTGTAGAAGATTTTATACAGAAATAAAATATTTCACAAAACATCCTATAGAAATAACATTTTTGTCTAATTTCCTATAGAAATAAAATTTTTGACTAAATTTCCTATAGAAATAAAATGTTTGACTAAATTTCCTATAGAAATAAAATTTTTACAATAAAAATAGAAATATAATCTTTGACAAAATTTTCTATAGAAATAAAATATTGACAAAATTTTCTATAGAAACAAAAATTTTCGACAAAATATTTGATAAAATTTTCTGTATAAATAAAATTTTGACAAAATTTTTTAAAAAATATAATGTTGACAAAATTTTCCATAGAAATAAAATTTTCTATAGATATAAAATTTTGGCAAAATTTTCTACAAAAATAAACTACTGAAAAAATTTCTATAGAAATCAAATATTGACAAAATTATCTATGGAAATAAAATTTTAACAAAATTTTCTATAGAAATAGAATTTTTAAAAATTTTCTACAAAAATTTTTACAAAATTTTCTACAGAAATAAAATGTTGACAATATTTTCTATGAAAATAAAATTTTGCCAACATTATCTACAGAAATAAAATGCTGAGAAAATTTTCTATAGAAATTAAATTTTGACAAAATTTTTTATACAAAAAATTTGATAAAATTTTCTATAGAACTTCAATTTTAATAAAACTTTCCATAGAGATAAAATTGTGACAAAATTTTTTATACAAAAAATTTGATAAAATTTTCTATAGAAATACAATTTTTGACAAAATTTCCTATAGAAATAAAATTTGTAGAAGATTTTATAGAGAAATAAAATATTTCACAAAACATCCTATAGAAATAACATTTTTGTCTAATTTCCTATAGAACTTTTTTGACTAAATTTCATATAGAAATAAAATTTTTACAATAAAAATAGAAATAAAATTTGGACAAAATTTTCTACTGAATAATTTTTCTAAAAAAATTTTCCATAGAAATACAATTTTTGACAAAATTTTTATAGAAATATAACCTTTGACAAAATTTTCTATAAAAATAAAATTTTCACAACATTTTCTATAGAAATAAAATGTTGACAAAATTTTCTATAGAAAAAAAAAATTTCGACAAAATATTCTATAGAAAGAGAAATTTTACAATAAAAATAGAAATAAAATTTGAACAAAATTTTCTACTGAATACAATTTTGACAAAATTTGTATAGAAATAAAATGTTGTCCCATAAAAATAAAATTGGACAAAATTCCTATAGAAATAAAATTTTCAGAACATTTTTAATAGAATTTTCTATAAACAAAAAAATTGGACAAAATTGTATATAGAAATAAAATTTTTGACAACATTATCCATAGAAATACAATCTCGAACAAAATTTTCTATAGAAATAAAATTTTTGACAAAATTTTCTATAGAAATAATATTTTGACAAAATTTTCAATAGAAATACAATTTCGATAAAATGTTCTATAGAAATAACATTTTTACATAATTTTCTACAGAAATTTTTAAAAATTTTCTACAGAAATAAAATTTTGACAACATTTTCTATGGAAAAAAATTTGACAACATTACACTGAAAAAACAGTGAACCCACCAGGAAGAAAACTTTTGGTTAAGTTTAGAAAGTTTTGAATATTTTTAAAAAATTTTTATTAAATATTATTATTATTTAACTAATTTTTATTAAATAGTATTACAAACGCCGATATCACAAAAATAAGTAAATATATTTTCGACAAATTCAAGAAAATTTATTAGACATAAATATTTTTTTTTACTTGTTAAAGAAAATTTTGTAGTTTGAAGGAAAAAAATGCAGTTCAAAATCGCAAGAATGTCTTTAGTGACATACGATGTTCATGATGAACGCATTTGTAGTAAAATTTACAAATTTAAAAAAATTAATGAACTATTTTGTGAGAAATAAGAGTTAAGTAAATCTTTATGCTTAATTTGTGCATATTTTCCCCCATTTTTTAGTTCATTTTACTAACGTACGCAATAAATTATCAGAGTAAAGGAAACTTTCTCCAACCATAATAATTCCATAAACTAAAATAAAGTTAAATTGGCTTAAGTGAAATATAGAGTTCATTTTTTTGAGTGTATCTATGGAAATAAAATTTTGACCAAATTTTATGGAGAAATAAAATTTTGACAACATTTTTTAGAGAAATAAAATTTCCTATAGAAATAAAATTTTGACAAAATTTTCTATAGAAATAATATTTAGACAAAATTTTCGATAGAAATAAAATTTTGACAAAATCTTCTATAGAAATAAAATTTTGACAAAATTATCTATATATATAAAATTTTGATGAAATTTCCTATAGAAATGAAATTTTGATGAAATTTCCTATAGAAATAAAATTTTGACGAAATTTTTTTAGAAATAAAATTTTGACAACATTTTCTATAGAAATGAAATTTTGACAAAATACTCCTCTACAACTAAGAGCTACTTCAATTTTATATAGAAATGCTAATAAAATTCTCTATAGAAATAAAATTTTGATGAAACTTCCTATAGAAATAAAATTTTGACAAAATTTTTTATAGAAATAAAAATTTGACAAAATTTTGTATAGAAATAAAAATTTGACAAAATTTTGTATAGAAATAAAATTTTTACAAAATTTTCTATACAAATAAAATTTTGACAAAATTTTCTAAAGAAATAAAATTTTAACAAAATTTTCTATAGAAATAACATTTTGACAAAATATTCTATAAAAATAAAATTTTGACAAAAAAAGTACATTGTAAGTAAGCTCTCCCTTTTTGTAGATGTAGTAAGATTCCCTAAAAATAACATAAAAAAAAGGTTCATTTGACGGAGTCATTTTTTCACTAACGACGAAAATTTTTAAATTTTCAAATTGGTAAAATTTTCATAAATTTTAGTTGATTATTTTTGGCACGAGTGGCAAGCGTGCACTCTTATCATGTCGATAATTTTGTTGATTTACTTTAGTCTCTCCATATATCAATTAGCTTGCATATATCACAATCATAACCCATTTGGCTTATAATATACACATATAAATATTGTATTCATATTAAGCTTTGAGCATTGCATTCAACTAATTGCTTTAGGAATTTAAAATGCTCATCGTTTGAAAAAAATGTTTGTTAAATTAATGTTTTTAAGACATAAGTCACTATTGTGATATATAAAAAAATGAATCTGTTGTGATTATAGCCTTGGAGATGGTAAAATTAATTAATTTTTATCACAACATACGTCGACAACAAAAGGTGGATATTGTGTACGAGTGTTACCAATATATAAAGCATTAAAATATGTATTAAATTGTTTATTTTTGTGATTTCTTTTTTGGTGTTGATTAAAGTTATAATAATTGGATAATGGTTGGGCGGGTAGTAGTATGGATTGTAATCAAAATCATAAATTCGACTATTCAAATTTTCAACTTTTTCAAAAGAGGTCAGGTGTAAATTTACACCTTTGGGTGACCATCAGGGAGCCACCGTGTTGCAATGGTTAGCATGCCCGCCTTGCATATAAAGAGTCATAGTTTCAATCCTAATTTCGACAAAACACCAAAAAATTTTAAGCTGTGGATTATCCGCTCTCAGCAATGTTGGTGACATTTCTGAGTATTTCAAAGCTTCTCTATGTGGTTTCACTGTGGTGTGGGCCTCCGTAACGCCGATGATTGCTCGTTTTCATCGACTGTAGGGACAAAAGAAGAGCCGAATATTATGGGGAAAATACAATATTATAGCCCTAGTCAAAATATTACACCTATAGAAAATTTTGTCAAAAATTGTATTTCTCTGGAAAATTTTATCAAACATTTTATTTTTCTGGAAAATTTTGTCAAAAATTTTATTTTTCTGGAAAGTTTTGTCAAAAATTTTATTTCTCTGGAAAATTTTGTCAAACATTTTATTTTTCTGGAAAATTTTGTCAAAATTTTATTTTTAATAAAAATTTAGTCAACATTTTATTTCTATAGAAAATTTTGTCAAAATTTTATTTCTATAGAAAATTGAAGTAGCTCTTAGTTGTAGAGGAATATTTTGCAAAATCTACCAAAACCAATCTACCAAACAGTAGAAGCTCTAAAATTTTTTATAGAATTCTACCAACTGTGGAAACAGTGTACGAGTGTCGTTCGCTGCATAGAAATATAAGTTATTTGTGTACCACACTCTAATTATTAAAAAAACTCCAATTACTAAGTTAATTAATTACTAATATAAATTAAATTATATTCAACTAACATAAACCGAATTACGTTAACATAAAATTCAAGATTATTATATCTTCATACACAAGACGGTCAACCTGACTAATGATTGTTTATTTTTATACCCTCCACCATAGGATGGGGGGTATATTAACTTTGTCATTCCGTTTGTACCACATCGTAATATTGCTCTAAGACCCCATATTCTGGGTCGTGGTGAAATTCTGAGTCGATCTGAGCATGTCCGTCCGTCCGTCCGTCCGTCTGTTGAAATCACGCTAACTTCCGAACGAAGCAAGCTATCGACTTGAAACTTGGCACAAGTAGTTGTTATTGATGTAGATCGGATGGTATTGCAAACGGGCCATATCGGTTCACTTTTATGTATAGCCGCCATATAAACGGACCCCCAAATTTGGCTTGCAGAGCCTATAAGAGAAGCATATTTATTCCGATCTGGCTAAAATTTGGTACATGGTGTTAGTATATAGTTTCTAACACCCATGCAAAAATTGATCCATATCGGTCAATAATTATATATAGCCCCCATATATACCGATCCCCCGATTTGGCTTGTTGTGCCTCAAAGAGAAGCAAATTTCATCCGATCCGGCTGAAATTTGGCACATGGTGTTGGTATATGGTCTTTAACAACGTTGCAAAAATTGGTCCACATCGGTTCATAATTATATATAGCCCCCATATAAACCGATCCCCAGATTTGGCTTGCGGAGCCTCAAAGAGAAGCAAATTTCATCCGATATGGCTGAAATTTTGTACATGGTATTAGTATATAGTCTCTAACAATCATGCACAAATTGGTCCATATCGGTCAATAATTTTATATAGCCCCCATATAAACCGATCCCCAGATTTGAACTCCGGAGCCTCTTAGAGGAGCAAAATTCATCCGATCCGTTTGAAATTTGGTACGTGGTGTTAGTATATGGCCGCTAATAACCATGCCAAAATTGGTCCATAATTATATATAGCCCCCATATAAACCAATTCCAGATTTGGCTTTTGGAGCCTCTAAGAGAAGCAAATTTCATCCGATCTGGCTGAAATTTGGTACATGGTGTTAGTGTATGGTCTCTAACAACCATGCAAAAATTGGTCCACATCGGTCCATAATTACATATAACCCCCATATAAACCTTTCCCCAGATTTGATCTCCGGAGCCTGTTGGAGGAGCAAAATTCATCCGATCCGGTTCAAATTTGCAACGTGGTGTTAGTATATGGCCGCTAATAACCATGCCAAAATTGGTCCATATCGGTCTATAGTTATATATAGCCGATCCCCAATCACACAAAAATTGGTCCATATCGGTTCATAATCATGGTTGCCACTCGAGCCAAAAATAATCTAGCAAAATTTTATTTCTATAGAAAATTTTGTCAAAATTGTATTCCTATAGAAAATTTTGTGAAATTTTATTTCTATAGAAAATGTTGGCAAAATTTTATTTCTATAGAAAATTTTGTCAAAATGTTATTTCTATAGCAAATTTTGTTAAAATCGTATTTCTATAGAAAATTTTGTCCAAATTTTACTTCTATAGAAAATGTTTGCAAAATTTTATTTCTATAGAAAATTTTGTCAAACTTAATTATATACGTATTTAATCGGCCTTTGTAAGTTTAATATATACCACGTATGGACTATGGTATACGTTACGGTATTAGGAAGTGGTATATATTACGGTATTAGGAAGTTTTAAGATACCTTGCCATCGGTAAGTGTTACCGCAACCCAAGTATTTCGATTGTGGATGGCAGTGTTTGGAAGAAGTTTCTACGCAATCCACGATGGAGGGTACAGAAGCTTCGGCCTGGCCGAACTATATACTTGTTTTAGCATCATCGTACTGTTCACACCATACTATTCTGTTGAATTTATCTTAAATTCCCCTATCTAGCCCAGGGTGCGTATACAATACGCATTCATTCCAATTGCATTTCACGCAACTCATACGCCACCATGGCAATAGTCCCCATTGGTTGTTAGAAGTTTTGCTGTTTTGGTAGATTTTTGGTGAATTTCATTACGGAGAAATCAGGATAAAATAGATTATTTTAAATAGATTATTAAAGTATATATTCAATTTCAGATAAATCAAATACGTTGCTAAATTCATTATAATATTTACAGAGCCGATAAAAATAACTGCGTTCCTTGTAATTATTTCTACAGAGGGTAGTTTTAATAGAAAATATTGTCGTGTGACACGTGAAGGCACATTCACGCAGAGAAGGAATAGGATCACCGCAAACATTTTTTAAGAGCAAAATGTTATTTTTGGACGGTGAACATGGAACATTTTTGTCGCTCAAATGTGATTTTCTCCGCAAACATATACATGGGTGCCGAAATCGGATACATAATTTTCGAGAAAATAACATTTTTGAGACAAACATGTTCCATGTTCACCGTTCAAAAATAACATTTTGCTCTTGAAACATGTTTAAAGGTGATCATATTCCTTCTCTGGGTGTTAATGTTGATTTTACTAATTAATTGTTATACCCACCACTATGGAATGGTGACGGGGGTATAATAAGTTTGTCATTCCGTTTGTAACACATCGAAATATCGATTTCCGACTATATAAAGTATATATATTCTTGATCAGGGAGAAATTCTAAGACGATATAATGATGTCCGTCTGTCGGTCTGTCCGGCTGTCTGTCTGTTGTAATCACGCTACAGTCTTCAATAATGAAGCAATCGTGCTGAAATTTTGCACAAACTCGTCTTTTGTCTGCAGGCAGGTCAAGTTGGGCTATATCGGTCCAGGTTTTGATATAGTCCCCATATAGACCGATCTCCCGATTTTACTTCTTGGGATTATAGAAACCGCAGTTTTTATTCAATTTATCTGAAATTGGAAATCTAGAGGTATTGTAGGACCACAAATACGTGTGCCAAAAATTGTGAGTATCGGTCCATGTTTTGATATGGTCCCCATATAAAACGACCTCCTGATTTGGGGTATTGGGCTTATAGAAACCCGATTTTACTTCTTGAGCTTCTAGAATCCGTAGTTTTTATCCTATTTGTCTGAAATTGGAAATCTAGAAGTATTTTCGGGTCATAAAGAGGGGTGCCGAAAACGGTGAGTATCGGTCCATATTTTAGTATAGCCCCCATAAAAACGATCTCCCGATTTAACTCCTTGGGTTTCTAGAAACCGTAGTTTTTATCTGATTTGCCTGAAATTTTAAATATTCTGGTATTTTAGGCTCACAAAAACGTATATCGGATTAAGTTTTTATCGGTCCATTTGGTAATGCCTCCATATAGACCGACTTCACTCCTTGAGGGTGTAGAAGGTGCACTGAATATGAAAATTGCTTGAAACTCAATGTAAAATTTCCAGATTTTACTTCTACAGATTTAAGAATTCAAATCAAGACGTTATTTTATAATTTTCTTGCACACTTACAAGAGATGTTACTGATTCCTCTAAAACTCAAACAAAAGTGGTTCTCATAAATCCAGAATCTGATATAGTCCAAATAGGTGAAATCCTTAAATTTATCTTTGGGAAGCTTCTTCAAATCCTCAAGCCCTCCTGAAATTTCAAAGGAAACCCTAATATTTGTTCAAGATTCGGCCCGGCCAAACTTAGTGCTATATATACTTGTTTTGTTTCAAATAGGTTAAAAACAGAGTAAGAATTCATAAAATGATATAAATTATTTATTTGACAAAATATCACAGACTTTTTTAATTTACATCCAAACATTGAATTCGGATCAAACCTAAAGAATTGATGAAAATTCAGTGCAACGTTTGTTGAAACGGAGGACTTCCGTCGTATGACAAGCCCATGTTAAATTCATCGCTTCTGCGTCAATTTTGCACCACTTCCGGATCGAAAAAGAACATTTTCATTACATTTTAGGTGACGCTTTTTTTGCTGGGTCTGTATATTTATACCCTGCGCCACACTGTGGAACAGGGTATTATAAGTTAGTGCATATGTTTGTAACACCCAGAAGGAGACGAGATAGACACATGGTGTCTTTGGCAATAATGCTCAGGGTGGGTCCCTGAGTCGATATAACCATGTCCGTCTGTCCGTCCTTCCGTCCGTCCGTCCGTCTGTCTGTGTACACATTTTTGTGATCAAAGTTTAAGCCGCAATTTAAGTCCAATCGCCTTCAAATTTGCCACATGTTCCTAATTTGGGTCAGAATAGAACCCTATTGATTTTGGAAGAAATCGGTTCAGATTTAGATATAGCTCCCATATATATCTTTCGCCCGATATGCACTAATATGGACCCAGCAGCCAGAGTTTTATTCCGATTTGCTTGAAATTTCGTACAAACATAACACTTAGTCGTATAGTCAAGTGTGCAAAATTTGATTGAAATCGGTTCAGATTTAGATATAGCTCCCATATATATCTTTCGCCCGATATGGACTTATATGGCCCCAGAAGCCAGATTTTTGGCCGAATTTGGTTGAAATTTTTCACTAGGAGTACAATTAGTAGTGTAGTCAAGTGTGCAAAATTTGATTGAAATCGGTTCAGATTTAGATATAGCTTCCATATATTTATCTACCGATATGGACTTATATGGCCCCAGAAGCCAGAGTTTTACCCCAATTTGGTTTAAATTTTGCACTAGGAGTACAATTGGTAGTGTAGTCAAGTGTTCAAAATTTGATTGAAATCGGTTCAGATTTAGATATAGCTCTCATATATATCTATCGCCCGATATACACTCATTTGCCCACAGAGGCCAATTTTTTGCTCCGATTTAGTTGAAATTTTGCACAGGGAGTAGAATTAGCATTGTAGCTATACGTGCCAAATTTGGTTGAAATCGGTTCAGATTTAGATATAGCTCCCATATATAGCTTTCGACCGATTTACACTCAAATGACCACAGAGGCCAATTTTTTGCTCCGATTTAGTTGAAATTTTGCACAGGGAGTAGAATTAGCATTGTAGCTATACGTGCCAAATTTGGTTGAAATCGGTTCAGATTTAGATATAGCTCCCATATATAGCTTTCGACCGATTTACACTCAAATGACCACAGAGGCCAATTTTTTGGTTCGATTTAGTTGAAATTTTGCACAGGGAGAAGAATTAGCATTGTAGCTATGCGTGCTACAATGCTAATTCGCTTCAGATTTAGATATAGCTCCCATATATATGTTTTTTTGATTTCGACAAAAATGGTCAAAATACCAACATTTTCCTTGTAAAATCGCCACTGCTTAGTCGAAAAGTTGTAAAAATGACTCTAATTTTCCTAACCTTCTAATACATATATATCGAGCGATAAATACTAAATAAATTCGTCGCTTCTGAGTCAATTTTGCACCAATTCCGGATCCAAAAAGAACATTTTCATAACTTTTTTGGCGACGCTTTTTTTGCTGGGTCTGTATATCTTTAACTATCAGAGTCAAGAAATTTTAAGTGAAGATGATGCAGATATGAAAACTGAGTTAATTTACTTCAAATTTCCAGCGTCCCACATTACGGCGAAACCGCTTAGAGAAGCTTTGAAACGCTCAGAAATGTCACCCTCACTACTGAAAGGGGATGATTCACCGCTGAAACCCCTTTGGTGTTTGGTCTAAACCGGGATATGCAAAAATCTATACCCCACAGTATCATATAAGCACATTCGTCTTTGCCATACATCGCCTGCGTTGGAAAACCTCACTTCGGCTGAACTCTCTGGTATTTTCCATCATTGGTTGCATTGTCTTATTTGCACTTGTTATTGGATTGTCACATACACTTCATTTGATGAAATAATTGAATTAATTAATTATATGTCCTCATTCAGATAATAACAGATGATTACAAAATATCACGTACAATATATTTTTGACATTTTGAATGCAATGAATTATAAGTGAAGAGTTATAATTAAAAATTAAAAGCTTTATTTTCTATTAATTAGAAATTCTTTGGAAATTTTACAAATCAAATTAAAATTCTATTGGCTAACATTAATATTCATATATAAGCCATTATGGCACATGGCCCAACTCATAATCCTATAATAATACTACTATTATTTAGAATAAATATTATGACATTTTCTCTTGTTGCCTTGCACTATATGTATTGTGCATAAACTCTCCTCATTGAAATTAGGATCACGCAACTAATCCTATTTTCTTGTCATACAGGTGGTGACAGTAATTTACTTAAATGTATTCCAAAATGTATGTTATTTATTTAATTTAATTTTTGTAATTGAACTTTGTCAACAACTCAATTAATTTGTCAACGCCAATTTATATCAATTGTCCACAAAACACAAATCCCTCAACAATTGAGTGTAGACAATTTCATATATGTACATATACATATGCAATACATACATATGTATGTATATCAACATTCATATATGATATTCTTTACGTATACTCGTAGTGTTGAAATATATTAAATTGGCTTTATAGTTTCATTCAATTCATAGACAATATAAATATAGGTAAGACCAGGAAAAGTGTGACGTACCCAGCAAAAAAATTTGGAAGTACTTCTAAAGGCACAACTTTAAAAGCACTTCCAAAAATGTCCTTCCAGAGATGTTCTTTATTTTAACTACTCAGAAAGTTCTTTTAATTCAATTTTTTATAACTCGTTGTTTTCATACTTTTAAAGGGCAATTTTAACATTTTTTGTTTCAAATATGTTAAAAACAGGGTAAGGATTAATAAAATGGTATAAATTATTTAAATTTTGTCGAAAAAATTCTAAATTCATTCTAGAAAAATTGTTAAATTTTGAAAATATTTGAGGTCAAGGGTTTCAGACAAGCGTTAGATTGCATTAAAAATCATAAAAAATTATAAAAATTAATTATTTGTCAAAATACCACAAAATTGTTTAATTCTAATCCAAAACACTGAATTCGGATCACATCTAAAGAAGTGGTGCATATTGAGTGCAATGGCTGTGGAAATGGTGAACATCCGTCCTATGACAAACCTATGTTAAATTCATCGCTTCTGCGTCAATTTTGCACCACTTCCGGATCCAAAAAGAACATTTTCACTACTTTTTTGGCGACGCTTTTTTTGCTGGGTAGTGGATCAGTGATTTGAATTTTCGCTGATATATCAAATGTCCATATGTCCATATATACAAGTACGAGTATATACGGCCGTAAGTTCGGCCAGACCGAATCTTATATACCCACCACCATGGTTTGCGTAGAAACTTCTACTAAAGACGGTCATCCACAATTGAATTACTTGGGTTGCGGCCGATGGCATGGCATCTTAAAACTTCTTAACATCATCTTCTAAATTGTAAGTTAGTCCATGCGGGATATAATTAGACAAAATAAAGTTCGATTAAATAATTATATATTCAGTTCTTGACCGGTATATATAGGAAAGAAATAATTATGAACCGATATGACCCTTTATATGGGGGCTATATTCAATTATGAACACGAGTCTACCAAAAGTGACAGATTTTTTACTATTTGGAAGCTTGGTCGAATTCTTGATGTTTTGGAAGATTTTGCAAAATATTCCTTTCCAACTAAGCTGTGCTTTATAAATTTTCTATAGAAATAAAATTCTGCCAAAATTTTCTATAGAAATAAAATTTTGACAAAATTTTCTATAGAAATAAAATTTTGACAAAATTTTCTATAGAAATAAAATTTTGACAAAATTTTCTATAGAAATAAAATTCTGACAAAATTTTCTATAGAAATAAAATGTTGACAAAATTTTCTATAGAAATAAAATTTTGACAAAATTTTCTATAGAAATAAATTTTTGACAAAATTTCTATAGAAATAAAATTTTGACAAAATTTTCTATAGAAATAAAATTTTGACAAAATTTTCTATAGAAATAAAATTTTGACAAAATTTTCTATAGAAATAAAATGTTGACAAAATTTTCTATAGAAATAAAATGTTGACAAAATTTTCTATAGAAATAAAATTTTGACAAAATTTTCTATAGAAATAAAATTTTGACAAATTTTTCTATAGAAATAAATTTTTGACAATATTTTCTATAGAAATATAAAATTTTGAAAAAATTTCTATGGCAATAAAATTTTAGTAGATTATTTTTGGCTCGAGTGGCAATCGTGATTTTTCTGTGATTGGGGATCGGTTTATTTGGGGGCTATATATAACAATATGTCGATACGAACCAATTTTGGTATGGTAGTTATCGGCCATATACTAGCGCACTGAATCAAATTTCAACCGGATCGGATGACTTTTGCTCCTCCAAGAGGCTCCGGTGGTCAAATCTGGGGATCGGTTTATATGGGGGCTATATATAATTATGAACCGATATGGACCAATTTTTGCATGGTTGTTAGAGACCATGTACTAACACCATGGACCAAATTTCAGCCGGATCGGATGAAATTTGCTTCTCTTAGAGGCTCCTCAAGCCAAATCTGGGGATCGGTTTATATGGGGCTACATATAATTATCGACCAATGTGGACCAATTTTTGCATGGTTCTTAGACGCCATATACCAACACCATGTACCAAATTTCAGCCAAGTCGGATGAAATTTACTTCTCTTAGAGGATCCGCAAGCCAAATCTGAGGATCGGTTTATATGGGGGCTATATATAATTATGGGCCGATATGGACCAATTTTTGCAGGGGTTTTTAGAGACCATGACCATTAGAGTACCAAATTTCATCAATAACAACTACTTGTGCCAACTTTCAAGCTTGTTTCTTTCGGAAGTTTTCTTAGATCGACTCAGAATTTCACCACGACCCAGAATATATATACTTTATGGGGTCTTGGCGCAATATTTCGAAGTGTTACAAACGGAATGACAAAGTTAATATACCCCCAATCCTATGGTGGAGTGTATAAAAATTGTGCTAAAAATGAAAGCCAAATTCCTTGGGTTTGTTTTTAATGTAAATTCAAAGTTAAAAACAAAAAATTACGGTATTTTGCAAAATTGCCCAAAACAAAATTTCATACAAACTTGGGGGATTTTTCGTTATGAAAAACAGCCCAATAGTTTTGGGGGTTATAAAATATATATCGCCACCTATATATTTTTTGTGTTCGTTTTTTTTTTTTTTTTTTTGAAACTTAACAATTTTATATTCTTTT
This sequence comes from Haematobia irritans, assembly GCF_050003625.1. Lineage (NCBI taxonomy): Eukaryota > Metazoa > Arthropoda > Insecta > Diptera > Muscidae > Haematobia > Haematobia irritans. The sequence goes on along the minus strand of NC_134397.1, from coordinate 154,981,324 downwards.
TGGCCAATTTTGAATATATTTGGGGAATTTTCCACATCATCTTTTTTGGGCTTTAATTTTCCATAAAGGGTTATTTTTCATATTTTTTATAGAAATAATGGTCACAATTTTATTTCTATAATATAATATTTATCATAATTTTATTTCTAAGAAATTTTTTTCTTTTCTTTTTCTTTTTTTTTATAGAAAATGTTCTATAGAAAATTTTGACAAAATTTTTTTCCTCATATTTGTTGTTTTGATCTCAGCTTAAAACCATGCATTGACTAAACACAAGTGTAGCTTAACCAAGAGAAGAAAAGAATGTTTGTCAAATTTATTTGGGCAAAGCCCTATAGACTGCAAGATGGTTGGATGGACGCACACACATTCCTCACACATTCCTCATCAGCATCCTTTACATGCAGCAAAACTATCAACCAATTATCAGAATAAATTCTGGCAGTTCACTAAACCCAAAGTGAACAACCCTTGAACCTTCCGAAAAAAGGTTTATGATAGATAAATTCGTACAAATATATCTCTTTTCCTGTGCCACTGTCAAATCATCGATCATCATTCGTTTTGTTTCGTTATTGTTAGCTTATTCTTCAATCATTATTGTTGTTCTTGATTTCAGCTCAAAATCATGCATTGACTAAACTAGTAGTAAGTGTAAGTGTAGCTTGTCAAAATTTTATGTATAAGAATTTTTTGTCAAACTTCTATTTTTATAGAAAATTTTGTCAAATTTTGTGATTTCTATAGAAAATTTTGGCAAAATTTTATTTCTATAGAAAATTTTGTCAAAATTTTATTTCTATAGAAAATTTTGGCAAAATTTTATTTCTATAGAAAATTTTGGCAAAATTTTATTTCTATAGAAAATTTTGTCAAAATTTTATTTCTATAGAAAATTTTGGCAAAATTTTACTTCTGTAGAAAATTTTGTCACAATTTTATTTCTATAGAAAATTTTGTCAAAATTTTATTTCTATAGAAAATTTTCTCAAAATTGTATTTATATACAAACATTTTTCACAAAATATTATTTCTATTGCAAATTTGGCCAAATTTTTATTTCTATGGAAAATTTGGTCTAAATTTTATTCTACGAGTACAACATTTTATTCTACAGAAAATTTTGCAAATATTTTACTTATATAGAAATTTTTCTTAAAAGTTTCTCAAAATTTTATTCCTATAGCAAATTTTGTCAAAACTTTATTTCATAGACAATTTTGTCAAAATTTTATTCAATAGAAAACTTTGTCATAATTTTATTTCTATAGAAAATTTTGTCATAATTTTATTTCTATAGACAATTTTGTCAAAACATTTTTTTTCTCATATTTGTTGTTTTGGTCTCAGCTTAAAAACCATACGTTGTCTAAGCGACAAGAGTAGCTTAACCAACAGAGGAAAAGGATGTTTGTCAAATTTATTTGGGCCAAGCCCTACAGACTGCAAGATGGTTGTATGGACGCACGTTTCAGAATTACCATATTCCTCATCAGCTTCCCCTACTTGCAGCAAAACTATCAACCAATTATCAGAACAAATTCTGGTAGTTCTCCAAACCTAAATTGAACCACACTTGAACCTTCTGAAAAAAGGTTTATGATAGTCGGCTTATGCCGAAATAAATTCGTACAAACATATATCTTTTCCTTTGCCACTATACAAAATTTTGTCAAAATGTTATTTCTTCAGAAAATTTTGTCAAAATTTTATTTCTACAGAAAATTTTGTCTAAATTTTATTTCTCTAGAAAAATTTGTCAATTTTTTTTTCTCCAGAAATTTTGTCAAAATTTTATTTCTATAAAAAATTTTGTCAAAATTTTATTTCGTTTTGTTTTGTTACTGTTGGTTTGTACTTCAATCATATTTGTTGTTTTGATCTCAGCTTAAAAACCATTGCGTTTCTAAAGAAACTTTTTTACTTATATGTAAAAATTTTATTTCTCTAGAAAATTTTGTCAAAATTTTATTTCTATAGAAAATTTTGTGTAAATTTTATTTCTATAGAAAATTTTATTATTATTTCTATAGAAAATTGCAGTAGTTCTTAGTTGAAGAGTAATATTTTGACAAAATGTAATTTCTATACAAAATTTGTCAATATTTAATTTCTCTAGAAAATGTTGTCAACATTTTTTTCTCCAGAAATTTTGCCAAAATTTTATTTCTACAGAAAATTTTGACAAAAATTTATTTCTATAGAAAATTTTGTAAAAATTTTATTTTGTTTTGTTTTGTTATTATTGGTCTATACTTTAATCATATTTTGTGTTTTGATCTCAGCTTAAACACCATTGCGTTTCTAAAGACACTTTAGTCAAAATTTTATTTCTACCGAAAATTTTGTCAAAATTTTATTTCTACCGAAAATTTTGTCAAAATTTTATTACTACAGAAACATTTGTCTAAATTTTATTTCTATCGAAATTTTTGTCAAAATTTTATTTCTACAGAAAATTTTGTAAAAATTTTATTTCTATAGAAAATTTTCTCAATATTTTGTTTCTACAGAAAATTCTGTCAAAATTTTATTTCTATAGAAAATTTTGTAAAAATTGTATTTCTATAGAAAATTTTGTCAAAATTTTATTTCTATAGAAAATGTTGTCAAAATTTTATTTCTGTAAAAAATATTGTCAAAATTTTATTTCTATACAAATTTTTGTCAAAACTTTATTGCTATAGAAAATTTTGTCAAAAACTTTATTGCTATAGAAAATTTTGTCAAAATGTTATATCTATAGACAATTTTGTTCTATTTCTGTAGAAAATTTGTCAAATTTTTATTTCTATAGAATTTAGTCAAAATTTTATTTCTATAGAAAATTTTGTCAAAATTGTATGTCAATGGAAAATTCTGTCAAAATTTTATTTTTATAGAAAATTTTGTCAAAAGTTTATTTCTATAGAAAATTTTGTCATAATTTTATTTCTATAGCAAATTTTGTCAAAATTTTGTTTCTATAGAAAATTTTGTGCAAAAAATGTTTTTCTATAGAAAATTTTGTCAAAAATTTTATTTGTATAGAGATTTTTGTCAAAATTTTATTTATATAGAAAATTTTGTCAAAATTTTATTTGTATAGAAAATTGTGTCGAAATTTTATTTCTACACCCTCAAAAAAAATCGCCTCTTTAACATATGTTCCAAACATATTTTGCAGGAAGCACATATATTATTGGATACTGCCGAAACATTAACATATTTGTTTTATGTGAACATATTATATGTTTGGAAGCATTTTGAGCCCAAAAATATTATATGCTTGGAAGAATTTTCCCAAAGACGATTGTGCTCATTCCCTAACATACTCGTAATTCTCACTTCCACGAAATATTTTAGTTCTTGGCAACTTTTTCTGTAATACAAATAATGTTGAAGAAATTAGTCACTTTTATAAATTATTTAAATTTTACCTTTCGCCTGCACGGAGAATCGAACCGAGGACCATACAGTTTGTAAGCCAACACACTATCCACTGGGCTACGTAGCTGTTATAGTCACCAGCATGCAAAGGGTCGTGGGTTCAATCCCTGCTCCGACCGAACACCATTGTTTTTTTTTTTAATTTACACATTTATATTTATACTATATTAAATTTGTATAATGAAACTTCGAAATGTGGGTTATTAAAGATTTATAGTCAGTAACAGTGCTTGATATAAACGAAATTGACTGATTTTTGGATAACATATTATTTTTTTATTGCAAAATAACAATTTTGTAACAAAAACCTGTTTTTGGTACAAAACTTTAAAATTTGGAAGGAATTCAAAAACTCTAACAAAAGAAGAACGTGGAGTCGAGTAAAAACATACATAAATAATTTTATAATTAATATAAACATAAATTTATTTAGGCGTGAACAGTTTTTTACTGGCATTTAACACCATCGCTCTAAAATGCCTTTTATTTTTCTTTAATAATTCATTTTAAAGAAAATAATCTTTTTAAATTGTTTTAGCTGCAAAACTCGAACTTAATGCCCGCTTTTATATTTGAAGGTGTCCGTCAACTCCTCGTGGACTACTTATTAATAAAGAGGAACTAAACTTTGTTTTTATACATTTTACTGTGTAATTTTTCACTATTTCCACCTTATTTCATTTTACTGTCCCAACTCTAAAAAGAGTATAGTGCCCTTTCGATATTTTTATGAAGACCCCTGATTTCTTTTAACGAACCAAGAAAAAAATTGTGCCCATAATGCCAAAATGATAAACAAAACACATGTCCACACATACATAAAATGCTGCTCACACGGCGAAAACACATGCTGTTTTTTTTTTAATGTCTATTCTCTTGGTTCCGAATGTCTATTCTCTTTATTCAAATTAAATAATATTTAGACTTAAGCATATCAAATTTTTGGCGTTATCATAAACCAGTTTTCCGAAACAACATACAAGCGGTTTCATAGAAATTGTTCTCTTTTGATTCTTTCGCTGTGTTATGTTGATATCTTTTGTCAACTCTCCCGGTTTCCATCTCTATTTCTTTCTCTATACTCTCTCTCTGTCGCTTTGAATAAAATATCACAACATATGTATGTTTAGTCGAAATTTGTAAATTTATACATGTTTGCATTCACACATATGATTTTTATGAAACATTCATGTCCCAAACATAATATATTCTAACATATTAACATAGATGTCCCAAACTTTTAGTGTTAGTTTAGGAACATTGCATGTTTGCACTTAAATATATTGTGTTTTAAAATTGTGCCCGAAACACATTTTGTTTATATCGGAACATATGAAAAACATATTTTTCTAAGAGTGTATAGAAAATTTTGTCAAAATATTATTTCTGTAGAAAATTTTGTCAAAATTTTATTCTACAGAAAAATTGAATTTGGAAGCAAAATTTACCAAAACATCAAGAATTCTACCAATCGATCCAACAGTAGAAAATCTACCATTTTTGGTAGAATTCTATCAACTTCCGCAATTTTCATTCAATTTGCTCGATTTTTCAAAATGTAGAGGGATTTTAAGATCGTAAAGAGCTATTTCAAAATTGATATTGATAGATATTTTTATTTGGCTTCTTGAGGTCATGGAAGCCCCAATTTTTATCCGATTTGATGAAAGTTAAAATCTAAAGGTATTTAAATCCAGAAGGAACTATGCCAAATGTAGTTTATATTGATAAATGTTTCGATATAACTCCTTATAGACCAAGCTTCCGATTTTACCTCTTCGACTCATAGAAACGCTCAATTTGGTTTGGGCACATAAAGGATACTAAATATCATTATTAGTAGTGTTTAGTTTGATACAGGCCCCCAATTAGGCTAATTGTCCAATGATTAAATTTAATAAATCGAAAAATTTTAAAGTTTAGAAATTAAACAATTTTTTTCATAACAAAGTCCCTAAGTATTTACAATTTACTGAAGGGCCCCCTATTCCGAGCGGCGTTTCACATTAAGATGAAACCACTTAGAAAAGCTTTGAAACTTACAGAAACATCACCGCCTTTACTGAGAAGGGATAATCCCCCGCTGAATAATATCGACGGTGAAGCATTGCACCTCGATGGCTCCCATATTATCACGTTAAAATTGAACTCTCAAATTTATACCGGTATACAAATTAAATTTTAATATTCTTCCATTAATTTTTGCAACAAATGTAAAACTCGTTTCGTTTTCTTTCAATTTTATCATATAAATGTTTTTCCCATTCCCTTATTTTCAGGGCTCAAGCATTAAATGCAGCACTCAATAATCAACAGCAAAGACCAGGACGAGGTAAAATACCACCACCACTGCTACGTTCACGTACACTACCGGCGATAATAGTACCTGGTATACCAGTGGTATCCTTGCACACCGATAAAACGCAATTTCAATGGGGTAAGTGAACGAGAATCTCAAAACTTCCTTTACAATCCGCTTATCGTGATGATGAAAAGCTTATTCACTAGACTCACTTTACCATTCACTATAGACACTTCACGTTTCACATTAGCTAGTAATGGCCATATTAGATAGTAGTCCAAGTAATGGCCATCATCATTGCTAATTCACATGAAATTTTCTGTATGCTGTGTCTAAAAGCATGGAAATATACTTGAAAGTTTTGCAATCAGATGAAGAATGATGGTGTTGCCAGGAAATCTTGACAACTACTCTTTTGCCTTCGTGCGTAATTTTAATTAATAATTTAATAATGAATTAACTTTCGTAAAAGTTGTTCACATAGTCGAGATGAAGGCATAGTCGTAATGTAATTAAATTTATTTGGAAATACGCACATCATGCACTGAAAGAACATATTGATTTTCTCAGAAATGAAAGTCTTCTAATATATAACAAGTAAGGAAAGTCTAAAGTCGGGCGGGGCCGACTATATTATACCCTGCACCATTTTGTAGATCTAAATTTTCGATACCATATCACATCCGTCAAATGTGTTGGGTGCCATATATAAAGGTTTGTCCCAAATACATACATTTAAATATCACTCGATTTGGACAGAACTTGATAGACTTTTACAAAATCTATAGACCCAAAATTTAAGTTGGCTAATGCACTAGGGTGGAACACAATTTTAGTAAAAAAATATGGGAAACATTTAAATCTGAAGCAATTTTAAGGAAACTTCGCAAAAGTTTATTTATTATTTATCGCTCGATATAAATGTATTAGAAGTTTAGGAAAATTAGAGTCATTTTTACAACTATTCGACAAAGCAGTGGTGATTTAACAAGGAAAATGTTGGTATTTTGACCATTTTTGTCGAAATCAGAAAAACATATATGGGAGCTATATCTAAATCTGAACCGATTTCAGTCAAATTTGGAACACATGACTATATTACTAATTGTACTCCTAGTGCAAAATTTCAACCAAATTGGGCCAAAACTCTGGCTTTTAGGGCCATATAAGTCCATATCGGGCCATATAAGTCCATAAATCTGAACCGATTTCAATCAAATTTGCACGCATAGCTACAATGCTAAATCTACTCCCTGTGCAAAATTTCAACCAAATTGGGCCAAAACTCTGGCTTTTAGGACCATATTAGTCCATATCGGGCGAAAGATATATATGGGAGCTATATCTAAATCTGAACCGATTTCAATAAAATTTTACACACTTGACTATGCTACTAATTGTACTCCTAGTGCAAAATTTCAACCAAATTCGGCCAAAAATCTGGCTTCTGGAGCCATATAAGTCCATATCGGGTGAAAGATATATATGGGAGCTATATCTAAATCTGAACCGATATCAATCAAATTTTGCACACTTGACTATACGACTAAGTGTTATGTTTGTACAAAATTTCAAGCAAATCGGTATAAAACTCTGGCTGCTGGGTCCATATTAGTGCATATCGGACGAAAGATATATATGGGAGCTATATCTAAATCTGAACCGATTTCTTCCAAAATCAATATGGTTCTATTCTGACCCAAATTAGGAACCTGTGCCAAATTTGAAGGCGATTGGAATTAAATTGCGACCTAGACTTTGATCACAAAAATGTGTTCACAGACAGACGGACGGACGGACGGAGGGACGGATGGACGGACGGACGGACGGAGGGACGGACGGACGGACGGACGGACAGACGGACATGGTTATATCGACTCAGGAACCCACCCTGAGCATTATTGCCAAAGACACCATGTGTCTATCTCGTCTCCTTCTGGGTGTTACAAACATATGCACTAACTTAAAATACCCTGTTCCACAGTGTGGCTCAGGGTATAAAAATAAGTCGGGTTTTCCTTCCTGACGCTTTAACTCAATAACGCACGGTTTTCCATTCTTTGGAAAGGTCTCGACTTCCGTAAAGTTTATAGCAAAGAAAATTCAAGAAAAGTTTCAACGGAAAAGCGGGAAAATCTTTTTTATATACAGCGCCATCTCTGTGCATTTCCAGAAAGCACGAAACGATTGCATTCGTTGGAAAGGTTTCGGGCTCTGTGAGGTTTATAGCAAAGAAATTTCAAGAAAAGTTTCAACGGAAAAGCGGGAAATCTTTTTTTACATAAAGCGCACTTTACAAAACTTTATAATTTGAATTTATCGCAGTTGCTTTTCTTATAAAACAATTTTATTTTGTCACATGAAAAATGTTCGGAAAACGTAGAGGGTACGCATGTGGTGAAAATAGGGTACCTATTTTTTTATATCTGGTGGCTGTGGGGGACATCCCCCTTGCCCGACTTTTTCAAAATTGGGCCAAAGTTCTCCGATTTGGGTGAAATTTCCAAGGAAATTAGAGGTGATGTCTAGACAAAGACCTGGGGTGCCTGATTTTTTAATTTTTGAACGGGAAGGGGGGCCATTCATTTGTCCGTTTTTTTTTTATTGGAACAAAATTATGCGATTTGCTTGAAATTTTCAGGGAAGGTTGAAGGGGGCGTCTAGGCAATGAACAGCTACTTTATTTTTCGATATTTGGTCGAGGAGGGGGCCTCCCCTTTATCCGACTTTTTTTAAAGTACACTGAAAAACATATTTACGTGATATTAAAGACTACGCAACCTAAATTTTAGGATGCGAAATTTACAAAATATAAGGGACAAATTTCTTTAAAATAATGAAATTTTATTTAAAAAAAGTTTACAATCTTTGATTCAAATTTTTTTTCATTAAATTTAGGACACTAAAATCCCTCCGTTAAAGTCTCGTGTCTTTGAACTAAGGCTAATTTTCCTTAAAGTAAAGAAACACATTTTTGATTTAAGGAAATTGTCATTAAATTAACTGAAATATTGAAACTTTAGCTTTTAGATAAAAACGCTTCAAATATAGACTAAGACTTATTTTGAGGATTTAGCGTCTTTGGTTTAAAGTTTTTTTTTTAGAATTAAGAAAACATTTTTTACTTTGAATTATACGTTATAATTTGTATTTTTAAAGTGGCATTTGTATGTACGTGAATAGCTTTATTAATAAACCGTGAAAAGAGAATGAAAATTTGATAAATGAGATCTGTATCCTAATTTTAATTTTATTGGTCCTAGGTAAAAAGCCAGATGAGTCGCTAAAAAATTTCTTTATTTTAAAGAAGCCGCATCTTTGGCTCGGAATCAATATCAAAATCCTTAAGGGAAGGTCAAAATCTTTGAATCCAAGTAAACTTTGTACAGTGTACAGGGAAAAAACTAAAATTTGTCGACTTACTGAAATTTTACGGAGAATTCGGGGGAGATTACGAAATTTATATGATTTGTTAATATATGGTCGGGGAAAATAAAAAGGCACAGGGAGACCTCATTTCTCCTCAAGTACATACCATGAAACAATTAAACTTTTCCAATTTACTTGAAATTGACAGAGGATATGGGGTATGTTATATTATTATAATGTATATCTGATTTTGTGAAATTCTGAAAAAAAGAGGGGCCTCACCATGCCCTCACCGTAGTTGACTTGTAGTTTACTCAATGCATGGTTTTAGGCTGAAAACGACAACAATGATTAAGGAAAAAACCAACAATAACAAAACAAAACGAATGAGAAAAAGAGGAAGCACGCTAAACAAAAAAAAAAACAGCCAACTACACTCAAATCAATGATTTGACGGTGGCAAAGGAAAAGAGATATGATTGCACGAATTTATTTCGGCATTTTCTATAGAAATAACATTTTGGCAAAAATTTCTATAGAAATAAATTTTTGACAAAATTTTCTACAGAAATAAAATTTTGACAAAATTTTCTATAAAAATAAAATTGTAACAAAAAAACCAGCCAACTGCACTCAAATCGATGATTTGACGGTGGCAAAGGAAAAGAGATATGATTGCACGAATTTATTTCGGCATTTTCTATAGAAATAACATTTTGGCAAAAATTTCTATTGAAATAAATTTTTGACAAAATTTTCTACAGAAATAAAATTTTGACAAAATTTTCTATAAAAATAAAATTGTAACAAAATTTTCTATGGAAATAAAATTTTAACAAAATTTTCCATAGAAATAAAATGTTGGCAAAATTTTCTGTAAAAATAAAATTTTAACAAAATTTTCTACAGAAATAGAACAAAATTGTCTATAGAAATAAAATTTTAACAAAATTTTCTATAGAAATAAAATTTTAACAAAATTTTCTATACAAATAAAATTTTGACAAAAATTTCTATAGAAATAAAATTTTGACAACATTTGCTATGGAAATAAAATTTTGACAAAATTTTCTATAGAAATAAAATTTTGATAAAATTTTTTATAGAAATAAAATTTTGAGAAAATTTTCTAAAGAAATAAAATTTTGACAAAATTTTCTATAGAAATAAAGTTTTAACAAAATTTTCTACAGAAATAAAACAAAAATGTCTATAGATATAAAATTTTTACAAAATTTTCTAAATAAATCAAATTTTGACAAAATTTTCTATAGAAATAACATTTTGACAAAATTTTCTATAGAAATAAAATTTTAACAAAATGTTTACTACTAGTGCAATTTTGACAAAATTTTTTGTAGAAATAAAATGTTCACAAAATTTTCTATAAAAATAAAATGTTGACAAAATTTTCTATAGAAATAAAATGTTGGCAAAATTTTCTATAGTAATAATATTGTGACAAAATTTTCTATAAAAATAAAATTTTGACAAAATTTTCTATAAAAATAAAATTTTGACAAAATTTTCTATAGAAATAAAATTTGACAAAATTTTCTATAGAAATAAAATTTTGACAAAATTTTCTATAGAAAAATAACTTGACAAAATTTTCTATAGAAATAAAATTTTGACAAAATTTTCTATAGATATAACATTTTGACAAAATTCTTTATAGATATAAAATTTTGACAAATTTTCTATAACATAGATGTACAATTTTGACAATTTTTTTTATAAAAATAAAATTTTGACATAGAAATAAATATAGAAATAAAATTTTGACAAAATGTTTTATTGAAATAAAATTTTGACAACATTTTCTATAGAAATAAAATTTTGACAAAATTTTCTATAGAAATAAAATTTTAACAAAATTTTCTATGGCAATAAAATTTTGACAAAATTTTCTAAATAAATAAAATTTTGACAAAATTTTCTATAGAAATAAAATTTTTACAAAATCTTCTATAGAAATAAAATTTTGACAAAATTTTCCGTAGAAATAAAGTTTTAACAAAATTTTATATATGTTAGAAATAAAATTTTGACAAAATATTCTTTAGAAATAAAATTTTGACAAACTTTTCTATAGAAATAAAATTTTGACAAAATTTTCTATCGAAATAAAATTTTCTATAAAAATAAAATTTTGACATAGAAATAAATATAGAAATAAAATTTTGACAAAATATTTTATTGAAATAAAATTTTGACAACATTTTCTATAGAAATAAAATTTTGACAATATTTTCTATAGAAATAAAATTTTAACAAAATTTTCTATGGCAATAAAATTTTGACAAAATTTTCTAAATAAATAAAATTTTGACAAAATTTTCTATAGAAATAAAATTTTGACAAAATTTTCTAAATAAATAAAATTTTGACAAAATTTTCTATAGAAATAAAATTTTGAAAAAATTTTCTAAAGAAATAAAATTTTGATAAAATTTTCTGCAGAAATAAAATTTTAACAAAATTTTCTACAGAAATAGAACAAAAATGTCTATAGATATAAAATTTTGACAAAATTTTCTAAATAAATAAAATTTTGACAAAATTTTCTATAGAAATAACATTTTGACAAAATTTTCTATAGAAATAAAATTTTAACAAAATTTTCTATGGCAATAAAATTGTGACAAAATTTTCTATAGAAATAAAATTTTGACAAAATTTTCAATAGAAATAAAATTTTGACAAAATTTTCTATAGAAATAAACTTTTGATAAAATTTTCTAAAAAAATAAAATTTTGACAAAATTGTCCTCAGAAATAAAATTTTGACAAAGTTGTCCTTAGAAATAAAATTTTGAAAAAACTTTCTATAGAAATAAAATGTTTACAAAATTTTCTATAGTAGTACAATTTTGACAAAATTTTTTGTAGAAATAAAATGTTGACAAAATTGTCTATAAAAATAAAATGTTGACAAAATTTTCTATGGAAACATAATTTTGAGGAAATTTTCTAATAAAAAATTTTAACAAAATTTTCTACAGAAAAAAACAAAATTGCCTATAGATATAAAATTTTGACAACATTTTCTATAGAAATAAAATTTTAACAAAATTTTCTTAAGAAATAGAATTTTGACAAAATGTTCTATAGTAATAAAATTTTGAAAAATTTCGTGCACTGTATGTTCTAACATATATGTCCCAAACATGTTATGCTAGTTTATGAACATTATATGCTTGCACTCAAAAATATTGTGTTTAAAAATTAGTTTTCCAAACATATAATGTTTATAGCCAAACATATGAAAAACAGTCTTTTTCATCCGTGTAGAAAACTTTTCATTGTATTGGTGAAATAAACATTGAAGATATATACCATAAATTAAAATTTCCCCCTCCAATAAAATATTCCCAATATTTTCCACTTACACTTATAATCATTAATATCTCTTTGCTTTAGTTAATTTAAAATAATGGCCTACGTAAAGGAAGGACATTTTGAAATTTATGTTGGGGTTTCTTTCCTAGTGACTATTTAGACTTACACCACCATAGATGATTCAATTTTGTGCTCTTTATCATTCTCTCTCTCTCTTGCTTTTCTCCCTGTTCCAGATGAGCGCTTCAGCTCGGCCCGAGCATCAACATGTAGCGGAAATCGTTGGTCTTTATTGACACGTAATACAACAACAACACCAACCGCCACAACGGCTATGGCCGTTAGTTCTCCTTGGGGCAGTAGTAGCGGCAATAATAACAACAACAATAATAGTCTCAGCAACAACAACAACAATAACAATAATAATAGCAACAATTTCATTAACAATAATAATACCCTGAGCATAAAATCACTTAACCTGCCCAAGGACGATGGAACCTTTGTCTATCGTCGTAAATCCTCAGGCAGTACACCACATGGCAGTGGTGGTGTGGCTTTGGCCGAAGCGGCCGCATTGGCCGGTGGCAATACCAGTGGTGGTATTAGTATTGGTGGCTCTTCGGCTGGTACTGCTCAAACACCAGATGCTTCTATGACATATCGAACAACATTGGCTGCAGGACAAACGATGTCGATGACAACAACCGCAATACCGGGTGATGACTTTGAATGTTATGCCGCTGATGGTTCCGTATTATTGAGGTAAGCTAGTCATTGTGGTAGAATACATGTCAATAGCTAAGTATGTGTGTGTGTATAGATCATATGGTCAGGAAATGGATTGTGATAGATGAATGAGGTACTTATAGAGGCATGTATCCTGTTTATATTGTATATATCTAGCGTATGTCTGTGTGTGTGTGAGTGTATGTCGAAGTGACAGTAGAATACAGAAATCAATGTAGTAGGCATTTGATAGACACACCAATTTCATGTCCAAAAGTTTCATTGAAAATCTGGAAAATTATTTTGTGCAAGTTTTATAAGAGTGTTATTATGCCGCTTTATTGAATCGTTAGTAAGTAAGTAAGCCCATGCGGGCCACTTATATGATAGCCTACAGCTATTCTCTAAAATGCAATCACTATGTTATGTACTTACTCAAAGCACCCTATATTCAATATAAGGAATATTATGATAAGGGTATATAAACTCAAAAAATATATTTTTTGCCTTCCCGAAATTAAGTGTTTCAATTAATTTTTAATTGAAATGTCTTCAATCGCCAAAGTCAATTAAAAAAATAATTGTTCCAATTAAAAAAAATTAATTGATACAATAAATTTTTGTGATTGATTTTTGTTTCAATCAAAAAAAAAATTGTTGAACAATGTAAATTTTTTAAAATTCAATTAAAGTTTGAATTGGAAAAATTATGGTGATATTTTTTGCTGTGTAATGAACAAGGAAAAAATAATTGTTTTAGGTTAGAGCACAAAATTAAAACAAAATTCATGGAAATATATTTTAGTTACCGTTGAGAAGGTTTCCTTCACGTTCATAATTATACCCTGAACCACACTGTGGAACAGGGTGTTATAAGTTAATGCATATGTTTGCAACACCCAGAAGGAGACGAGATAGACACATGGTGTCCTTGGCAAAAATGCTCAGGGTGGGCTCCTGAGTCGATATAGCCATGTCCGTCTGCCTGTGAACACATTTTTGTAATCAAAGTCTTCGACTTCAAATTTGGCACAAGTATGTGTTTTGGCTCATAATAGAATCCTATAGATTTTGGAAGAAATCGGTTCAGATTTAGATATAGCTCCCATATATATCCTTCGCCCGATATGGTCTTATATGGCCCCAGAAGCCAGAGTTTTACCCCAATTTGGTTGAAATTTTGCACTAGGAGTACAATTAGTAGTGTAGTCAAGTGTGCCAAATTTTATTGAAATCGGTTCAGATTTAGATATAGCTCCCATATATATCGTTCGCCCGATTTACACTCATATGACCACAGTGGTCAATCTTTTACTCCGATTTAATTGAAATTTTTGTATGGGGATTAGAATTAGCATTGTGGCTATGCGTGCCAAATTTGGTTGAAATCGGTTCAGATTTAGATATAGCTCCCATATATAGCTTTCGCCCGATTTACACTCACATGACCACAGAGGCCAATTTTTTGCTCCGATTTAGTTGAAATTTTGCACAAGGAGTAGAATTAGCATTGTAGCTATGCGTGCCAAATTCTACTCCCTGTGCAAAGTTCCCAGTAAATCGGAATAAAACTTTCGCCTCTGTGGTTAAATGAGTGTAAATGTGGTATCACAATGGACTGAATAGTCTAAGTGAGACTGAATCTTAATCGGGCTGCCACTTTAACCTAACCTAACCTAACCATACACGCAGAGAAGGAATATGATCACCTCAAACATGTTTCAAGAGCAAAATGTTATTTTTGGGTGGTGACCATGTAACATGGTTTTCGCCACCATGTTAATTTCTCGGAAATCATGTATCTGATTTGGGCAAGCAGGTTATATTTGACGACAAAATAAAATTTTAGTAACAAACATATGGTGACCATGTACACCATACAAAAATAACATTTTGCTCTTGAAACATGTTTGAGGTGATCATATTCCTTCTCTGCCTGTATGGTTAGGTTAGGTTAGGTTAAAGTGGCATCCCGATTAAGATTGAGGCTCGCTTATACTATTCAGTCCATTGCGATACCACATTAACTAAAAGTACCTAGTACATATGGACACTTCTAGTTTTAACCGCTGAACCTTCTCGATTATTTTCTTCTGTTGAACCAATCAGATTGTTCCAAAAACATTAGCAGACTTAATTGATTCCTTTTGCTCCGCATCATGACAGCTCATACAAGTACAGTAGTCATTATACTTCGCACCAATAGTTTTTGCAAATTAGCCTATTAGGCAGCGACCCGTTATAGCAGATATCAGAAGTGATATCTGACGTCTTGAGAATACTAGCATATCTAGTGCGCGGTTCAAGTTTAAATGGGGCCATATTTGCTTGGTGTCGTTACAACCCTTGCAAATCTCCCATCGAACATTTGCCATCATGACAGCCTTCTCACGCAGTAAGAACTTGCAGGTAGCCAAGGACATACCAACAGATTCTAGTTCCCCTGGAATATGTAAGGTAGTTCCTAGCCTTGCTAACTCATCCGCTTCGCAGTTCCACGGTATGTTCCTATTGCCAGGCACCCATATTAGGTGAATATTGTACTGCTCAGCCATCTCGTTGAGAGATTTGCGGCAGTCGATTGCCGTTTTCGAGTAAAGGAACACAGAGTCCAAGGATTTTATTGCAGGTTGATTGTCTGAGTACATATTAATGCCAACATTTTTTGGAACATTACTTCTCAGCCAATTCGCTTATTATTGCTAATATTTCAGCCTGAAAAACACTACAGTGATTAGGTAATCTTTTCGCTACTCTAAGTTCCAGATCTTTAGAATATACTCCGAAACCCACTTGTCCATCCAATTTGAAGCCATCAGTGTAGAAATCTATATATCTTTTATTCCCCGGGGTCTGTGTACACCACGCCTCACTGTTGGGAATTAGAGTTTCAAACTTTTTGTAGAAAAGTGGTTTCGCCAGAGTGTAATCCACTACGTTAGGCACATCTGGCATTATTTTGAGGACCGAACTGTGACCGTACATTTTTTCCGACCACAGCGATAGCTTGCACAACCGCACAGCCGTTGTTGCAGCTGACTGTTTGGCCATGCAATAGACGCAGCATAACATTAAGGGAATATGTTCCAGTCTTACTGAATGCGCCCGAGATACACAAGCACGCCATACGCTGAACTTTATCTAAACCTGTCGGTTGCTGAAGTGCCGGCCACCAGACTACAACACCATATAGCATTATAGGTCTAATCACTGCCGTGTATAGCCAATACACAATTTTCGGTTTTAGTCCCAACTTTTTTCCTATTGCCTTTTTGCACGATACAAAGCTATCGTGATTTTTCTCGCTCTTTATTCAATATTAAGCTTAAAGTTCAGCTTCCTGTCCAGAATAACACCAAGATATTTTGCATACTCACCAAAGGGAATTTCAATACCCCCTAAGGATATGGACTTAACCGTGAGAGTTTTGAAATTCCCTTTGGTGAGTGGAAGCCTCGGACGTATTCTCAATACTGCTGCAGTAATCATTCCAAGAGTTATGCTGAGCCTTTCTCAGCGTCCCAATCCTCAGGAGCTCTGGTGGACTTTGCTTTGTTAAAGAGCTGCCTGCAGGATTTCCTCATATTACTTAACTCCGTAGACCACCATGGTGGTCGATTTCCCCCCTTGGCTTCCCTCTAGGGCATGCAGCTTTCAGTGTGATGTTGAAGGCCTTAGTAATCCTCTCCACTGCGTGTTCGATATCTTGCACAGTGCCCATATTTGTCTCTGGCTTTCCTAACATTTGGCGGAAATATGGTCTTTGAAGTACGAACAGCCAATCTGAAACTGATATAGTGATGATCTCAGAAGCTATGTTCCCTCAAAACTTGCCACTCAGATATCTTATCATTCAGTTCCGGAGAGGCCAATGTGACGTCCAACATCTCTTGCCAGTTTTTGGTGACGAAGGTTGGTGCATCTCCCTTATTGCAAACTACCAGGTTAGTACGCAAAATAAACTCTATTAGCGACTCTCCCCTTGCATTAGTATCACTACTTCCCCAAATACTATGATGTGCATTTGCATCGCATCCCATAATGAGTTTTGTCTTTGTTTTCAGTGACTCCTCAACTAAGGTCTTAACGGCACATGGAAGCATCTCCCTATCATGTACCATGTAGACCGAAGTTACTCAGTATTTGCATTTGGATATTTCTAAACTGGCAACGACAGTGTCTGCATTGCTCAATGAAGGAAGCAGAAACAAGTTTAGTTCGTTTTTAGAAATTATACATGCTCGATTTATATCTTTACCGGTATTATGCAAAAGTTTAAAACCCGGAGTGCTTAATTCAAAGATCTTGTTCTTATATATGTATGGTTCTTGAATAAGAACTAAATCTATGTCTCCTTTCATGAGGAGAACTTTTAAGGCAGCACAAGCGGCCTTACAATGGTGAAGATTTATCTGGAGAAACCGTAGAACCATCCAAATTTTCAACCACCGTCACATCAGCCGCATCAATTGAGTCATCAAGGGCTTCCTCTTCACAGATCTCGGTGACTCTCGCAACAACCCGCTGTTCAGCTTTGGTGAGGTTTGAACCTGTAGGGACTTCCCGCATACGATGTTTGTCAATGTTTTATGTCTCCTTCGGCTTCGCAAGATTTTTCTTCTTCTAACTCTACCGGAGGCTTGTTCGTTTCGGAATCCTTTGGCTGATCGCTTTTGTATACCTTCATATGGATATCATGAAAGTCATAACTTACACGTCCTTGGGTCTGGGTTAGATGTGGCAGCGACTCAATATTCAATACACCGCATGTCGTCTTGGTCTATCCACCTCAACCAAACGACCAACCTTCCAATCGGCGGTTGGAAGATCTGGGTTACATTCCTTTAGTCTATTTAGTATTGACTCAGGATCAGGAGGATTTGCAGGTATCCATGCATATGTTCTAGGTTTAGCCGGTATGTCTTTTCTATCGACTAACTCCAAAGCGGCTCCTTCCAAAACTTCACCAATTAGCATCAAAGCAGCTTTAAAGCAATCCATAGACCTCTGGTCCGCAAATGCTATTAACTTATATCTTCCTTGATACCATCCATGATATATATGGGAGCTATATCTAAATCTGATTTCAACCAAATTTGGCAAGCATAGTTAGAATGTTAATTTAATTCCCTGTGCATAATTTCACCTGAATCATAGTACAGATTTAGCCTCTGTGTTCAAATTAGTCTAAATTAGGCGAAAGATATATATGTGAGCTATATTTAAATCTGAACTGATTTCAATAAAATTTATCACAGTTGACTAAACTACTAATTGTACTCCTTGTGGAAAATTTCAAACAAATTAGTCTAAACCTGTGGCTTCTGGGCCTATATAAGTGCATATCGGGCGCAAGATATATATGGGAGCTATATCTAAGTCTGAACCGATTTCGATCAAATTTGGCATACCTAACAACCCAGCAAAAAAAGAGCTTCCAAAAAAGTATCCAATTTGTGATCTGCAAACTTTGATCATCTCCAATGAAGTTTACATAGGCTTGTCATAGGACGGAAGTACTTCATTTTTCGATCTTTGGTATTGCTTTAGAAGTTGTGTCTTGGAAGTTCATTTGGATGAAGAAATTTAAAAAACTAAACAAGTATATTCGGCTAGGCCGAATCTTATGTACCCTCCACCATAGATTGCGTAGAAACTTCTACTAAAGACGGTCATCTACAATTAAACTATTTACTTGGGTTGCGGCCGATGGCAAGGCATCTTAAAACTTCTTAACATCATCTTGTAAATTGTAAGTTAGTCCATGCGGGATATATAGTAGACAAAAGAGAGGTCGATTATATATTCAGTTCTTGACCGGTATATAGTTATGGGGGTCGCTTTATATGAGGGCTATATACAATTATGAACACGAGTCTACCAAATATGGTAGTGGTGGTTTGGTAGATTGGTAGAATTCTTGATGCTTTGAAAGATATTCCTCTCCAACTATGAAATGCTTCATAAAGTTTCTATAGAAATAACATTTTCACTAAATTGTCTACCTGGGTCTGTTGGCACCATAACAGAACGCATTAACACATTCAGCCACAAACGCCATTGAAGACGATGCATCAAAACGTCTATTCAAATGTTTGTGATATGAACCTAACACGACACCACGGCATAATATTCTAACTACTTCCTGAGATGTTCTTTATTATTATGAATGAAAAAATAAAGAACGCTGGTTCAAATCTCAACAGCGGATTTTTTGTTTACAATATACAAAAAATTAAAAATTCTCGTAATTTGCAAAACCTTCTCAAACGAACTTCTATGGAAGTGAAAAAGTCAAACGACACAGGTTCAAATTCCAGCGGGGATTTTTTATTTATTTATTTTTTATTGTTTTTTGAGAAATTTCATTGTTCAAAAGTTAAATTTTCACTTAAAACGGCGAAATTCAGAAAATTTCGTTTTATTGGCTTTAATACTTTTGAAACAATCTTCAAAATTAATTAAAGCATCTTCACAATTAAATTATTAAATCTTGTTTCCTAGAATCAAGTACGCAAAACTTCAATTTAAAAGATAATTTTGTCTTAAATGTGCCCTTACATCAATTCTCCGCTTCTTTGGCTCGGAATCGATACCAAAATCAAATTTTTGACGGCCAAATGTTTATGCAAAATTGAATGTATGCTCGTCCCTTTAATGCCAAAGGTTGTCTCAATCTCACAATAGGACAAATGACGATCTTGCAATATAAGTTGAGGCAATGGTTTCCCAAACAACTGATTTTTGGATGACCCCTAACGATATTCGTCTTGGAGTGAACTACAACCTCGGTTGTATTAACAATACCATCGATAAACACTGGTCATTGATGGATCTTCATTGCCAAAAATTGGACTGTTAATCCACGTCAAGGAAAAGAAATACGTTGTAAAAAATAATCGCACGAAAATGTTCACGATTTAATTCCATCGTTTGGGCGAGATGTATTATTTAAAACGTTCTGAGTACGTATAACCTCAAAAAATTTAAGCTTTACGATAGAGCTGTGAGTTGGCAAATTCGGGATTGGTCAAACCTAGGCCTAATCCCGAAATATAAAAGCCAACTCTGGTATGTGAGGGTTCATGATGGTGGGTTTATAAGATTCAATTCAGCCGAAAATACGGCCGTATATAATTGTTTGTTTTATTTTTGGATATGCAGTGAAATATCCCGTATGTAATATGTATGTATGTGTAAGTCAATTTTTAGAACACCAGCAAAGCACAATGCAATCTTATTGTCACGTAGCACCCTGCTTAAAGCTATTCCGAAAATTAAATGCTTGTCCAATTGTTTATTAAATGAAATGGAAATTGTGTGATTATAAAACAAAATGAATTATAACAAAATGAATGTATAAATGTATGTATGTATGAGTGTGTGTGTGTATATTTGTGGTGGATTGCATGTAAAACAATTTTAACGACTTAAGGTTAAATTAAGCTTGCACCTGTCTATGTCTGTCTCTATAACAACACACGCTACCTTATGTACTATGTATGTATGTAACAGTACCCCCAAATCTATGTATGTAGGTCTATGCATAACAATACAGTGATTTCACAGTGCGTGAGTTTGTATTGACATTCGTGTGTAATGTATCTTCAATGTTGGTTTCCTTTTTTTTGCAAATTATCACTTTCTCCGCTTCAAATTTCACAATTATTCCCTCCTGATGTCATTTGTCATAGAATACCAGCACCACATGTCGTTGCGGCTCGTGCCTATCGATTGGCTTCCAAAAAACGTTCCTCATCAATATTTGCCTCCACCTCGGGAGCATCAACATCTGGGGATGGAGCACGCTATTCGGCTGATAATACACCCACTGTTGAGACTGGTTGTCAAATTCCTGGTTTTGGTGGTTGCGGAAGTTCAAGTGGATTTTCATCCGATCACTATGGCAATAATCTATCCGGTTATTCATCCAGTTCACTAACGAATGCTTCGGCAAGCAGTAGTAGTACAGCATCATCGACATCGAATATAGCCATAACAAGGCGTTTAGTGAAATTGTTACATCAATCAAGCTCGAGTATCTCGTCCAAGTCACAACAACACCAACAGCAGCAGCAACAACAGCAATATAACCAACAGTTACTACAGCAACAACAACAATACTATGATATGAACTTTTCAGGGTTGTCTGCTGTTGAGGATGCTCCACGTCGTCTCTCCTGGGAAAGGTATGTTTTGTGTCTGAGTATGTATGTCTGTGCTTAGAGTTTTGTTTGTTTATATGTGAGAGTATGTATATGGGATTTGGCAAATTCTTTACGCTTCTCCAAATATTCGAATGATTTACTCCCCCCTCCCACCAAATTCAAACACCTTCGCCCAGACAACAACTACAATTTTACACTTACCTTAAGAGGTTAATAAAAACCCCATAGCACCCATACCAACCAAACCTCCTACTCTCTTTCTCTCTCTATCTATCTTTAACCCCACATACCATGTTCTGTATGTAAAATCTAAACTCACACTCACCAAACCTCTGGTGAGAATGAATGAAATTATGTTAAAAATATTTTAAGTTGTCTGCTTTATTGTTATTGTTGTTGTCGTCAATCTTATTCTTATAGAGTAGTGGTGATGTTTGTGAAGGTAAAATAAATCTCACACTACTCACTCTGTTATGAAAATGAGTTTTCGTCATTACTTAATTACATTTGTTGACAAAATGTTTTGATAAACCTCTTTAAGAAAGAGTTAACGGTAAGAGAGTAATGCATGTGAGTATACGAGTTTTTAGAAGAGCAATCAATTGAAGAAAGAGTTGACAACAAATTACCCACTCTAAAGGTGGATACGTGGATTAGACGTGGCCGAAATACCGAATGAAAACTGCAAGTGGGCATATGTTACATAAGTAGTTGAGATACATATTTCTAATATATCTTATCAAATTTTGAGTAGCACAGATGACTGCCACTCGTACCAAACATAATCTAATTTTGAATTTTGAAGAAATTTGGTAGATACTGGTGGATACGTGCCCAGCAAAAAAAAAAGCCTCGCCAAAAAAGTAGTGAAAATGTTCTTTTTGGATCCGGAAGTGGTGCAAAATTGGCGCACAAGCGATGAATTTAACATGGGCTTGTCATAGGATGGATGTCCACCATTTCAACAGCCTTTGAACTGAATATGCACCACTTCTTTAGATGTGATCCGAATTCAGTGTTTTGGATGTGAATTAAAAAATTTTGTGGTATTTTGACAAATAATTAATTTTTATAATTTTTTATGATTTTTAATACAATCTAACGCTTGTCTGAAACCCTTGACCTCAAATGTTTTCAAAATTTCGCAATTTTTCTAGAATGAATTTAGAAATTTTTTCGACAAAATTTAAATAATTTATACCATTTTATTAATCCTTATCCTGTTTTTAACATATTTGAAACAAAAAATGTGAAATTTGCCTTTTAAAAGTGTGAAAAAAACGAGTTATAAAAAAATTAAATAAAAGAACTTCCTGAGTAGTTAAAATAAAGAACATCTCTGGAAGGTTATTTTTGGAAGTGCTTCTAAAGTTGTGCCTTTAGAAGTACTTCCAACTTTTTTTTGCTGGGTGGTTTAGACGTGGACGAAATACCGAATGAAGAATGCAAGTAGGTATATGCTGCATAGGTAGCTGAGATACATATTTCTAAAATATCTTATTAAATTTTGAGTGGCACCGACGGTTGCCACTCGTACCAAACATAATCTACCAATTTTTTAAGAACATTTTACTAAAAGGTTTACTTGGATCCAAAGATTTTGACCTTCCTTTAAGGATTTTGGTATTGATTCCGAGCCAAAGATGCGGCTTCATTAAAATAAAGACATTTTTTAGGGACCTCCCTGGCTTTAAATCTAGGATCGATAAAATTAAAATTGGATACAGATCTCATTCATCGAATTTTTATTCTCTGTATTCATGTACAAACAAATTCCAGTTTCAAAATCCAAATTATGCCAAGTACTTCAAAGTAAAAACTGTTTTCTTAATGCTAAAAAAAATTTAAACCAAAGATGCAAATCCTTAAAGTAAGTTTTACGTTAAATTTAAAAATTCAATATGTCAGTTGAGTTAAAGACGATTTCTTTAAATTAAAAATGTTTTTCTTTATTTAAAGGAACATTTGCCTTACTTCAAAGATCTACAACTTCAACAGAGGAACGCAAAATTTCAAGATTTGTACCCTAAATTTAATGAAATAAAATTTTTGAAGCAAGGATTATAAACTTTCTTTTAATTAAAATGTCATTATTTTATAGAATTTTGTCCTTAGCATTGCGTAAATTGCGAGTCCTCAAATTTAAGTTGCATAATCTTCCATAATAGGTCAATGTTTTTTTCAGTGTATAGAAAATTTCAAAGTTGACCTCTATCGAAAATTTTGTCAAAATTTTATTTCTCTAGAAAATTTTGTCAAAATTACTTCTATCGCAAATGTTGTCAAAATTTACTTCTTGTCAAAATTTACTTCTATTTTGTCAAAATTTCATTTTTCTAGAAACTTTTTTCAAGTTTTTTATTTCTATGGAAAATTTTGCCAAAATTTTATTTCTGTGGACAATTTTGTCAAAATATTTTTTTCGAAAATTTTGTCAAAATTTTTTGTATTGAAAATTTTGTCAAAATTTTATTTCTATGGAAAATTTTGTCAAATTTTTTTCTATAGAAAACTTTGCCAAAATTTTATTTCTACGGAAAATTTTGTCCAAATTTTTTCTATAGAAAAATTTCTCAAAATATTTTTCTATAGAAAATGTTTTCAATTTTTTTTGACAAAATTTTTTCAATAGAAAATGTTGTCAAATTTTTTTTTTATAGAAAATTTCTTAAATAGAAAATAGTTATTCAAGCTTGAGATCGTTTTTTTATTCTTTTATTCTTCAATATTTCGCAATTACGTTGAATTGCTTCATCGGGAATAGATGTATAAATACCATTCAAGTGAAAAATCAACAACAACACAAAGCTTAACAACTAGAGTAGTATCACTGCGTTCGTCTGTTACTTTTATTGTATTTTCTCAAAATTTACCTCTATGGAAAATTTCAAAATTTACCTCTATGGAAAATTTCAAAATTTACCTCCATAGAAAATTTTGTCAAAATTTTATTTAAAAAAAAAATACTTTTATCGAAAATGTATTCAAAATTTACTTCAATAGAAAATTTTGTCAACATTTTCTTCTATAGAAAATTTTGTCAAAATTTATTTCTCTAAAAACATTTGTCAAAAGTTTATTTCTATGGAACATTTTTGTTATTTTTTTTTTTTTTGACAATTTTGTAAAAATTTTTGTATAAAGATAATGTTTGTCAAAGTTCTTTTTCTATAGAAAATTTTCTTAATTTTTGTTTCTATAAAAAATGTTGTAAAACTTTTTTCTATAGAAAATTTTGTTAAAATTGTATCTATAGAAAATTTTGTCAAAATTTTTTCTATAGAAAATTTTGTCAAAATTTTATTTAATTTTTTTTTTATAGAAAATTTTCTCAAAATGTTTTTCTATAGAAAATTTTCTCATTTTTTGAAAGAAAAATTTGCCAATTTTTTTTTTTTTGTTTTTGACAAAATATGTCTCAATAGAAAATATTGTAAAACTTTGTTTTTATAGAAAATTTTGTCAAAAAATTTCAAAATTTACCTCCATAGAAAAGTTTGTCAAAATTTTATTTCTCTAGAAAATTTTGTCAAAATTTACTTCTATCGAAAATGTTGTCAAAATTTACTTCAATACAAAATGTTGTTAAATTTTCTTCTATAGAAAATTTTGCCAAAATTTATTTCTCTCAAAACTTTTGTCAAAATTTTATTTGTATGGAATATTTTGGCAAATTTTTTTTCTGTGGACAATTTTGTAATTTTTTTTCTTAATTTTCTTTTCTATAGAAAATGTTGTCAAAATTTTTTCTATAGAACATTTTCTCAAAATGTTTTTCTATAGAATATTTACTCATTTTCTATAGGAAATTTTCTCATTTTTTTAAAGAAAATTTTGCCAAGATTTTTTTTTTTTGACAAAATTTGTTGCTATAGAACATTTTGTCAAAATTTTATATTTATAGAGAATTTTGTCAAAACTTTATTTCTATAGAAAAAATTGTCATTTTTTTCTTTGACAAATTTTCTATAGAAAATTTTGTAAAAATTTTTTTTTCTATAGAAAATTTTGCAAACATTTTTTTATAGAAAATTTTGTAAAAATTTTATTTCGATAGAATGTTGGGTCAAAATATTTTTCCCTATAAAATTTTGTTAAAATTGTATTTCTTTTAAAATCGAAGTATATCTTAGTTGTAGAGGAAAAATCTACCAAAATGTCAAGAATTTTACCAAACAGTAAAAAGTTACCATTTTTGGTAGAATTCTACCAACTGTGGCAATCGTGGTAGCAAAATCCTAACCCAATGATTGAGTAATTTAAATGAAATATCCACAAATTGTCTTTCGAAAGGGTACCACGAACTTAGTTATTATCATATCAATGAAAAATGTGCTTTAGCAAAGAATTTTCCTAACTACAATAAATACATAAAAATCAAATTTGAGCTAAAATAAAAGAGAAAAACATCTTATCGAGAAAAAGTTCTTGGCATAGTTTCTTTGAATTTGAACCTTGGTAAATGATTAATGAACTCACTCTACATATCTACAACATTGCATACTTTTACCAGCCACAAGGGTTATTCATTGCAGGTGAAGTGATAGGAAACTTACTCCCTCTCTCTCTCTCTCTCTTAGCCATCCTTAAAGAGAGCTCTGCTATAAAAAATACAAAGATTCAGCCGGTAAAGTACGCTTTTGCACATTGCAAAATAAAATCGTTTAACCAACTGCCTGAAGAAATACATTTTAGCATTTTTATAGCATTGATAACATTGCTATATTTTGCCATTGGCGTGAATGCAACCAACTAGCTATGGTCTCTTGAAAATCAAAACGATATAAATGAAGAACATAAATGGTTTCTTTTTCTTTGTACACTGAAAAAAAAAACATACTCGGTTTCAAAGATATTGCTTTTATTCTAATGATTTTGGTATTACTTCCGAGTCAAAGAAGCGGAGAATTGAAGTAAGGATACATTTAAGACAAAACATTCACTTTTAAATTGGAGTTTTACATACTTGATACCAGTAAACAAATTTGAATTTATTCGATTTTTCTGCTACATGTGCTATCAAAGTCCTTTTTATTCCCCCCACCATAGGATGGGGGTATATTAACTTTGTCATTCCGTTTGTAACACATCGAAATATTGCTCTAAGACCCCATAAAGTATATATATTCTGGGTCGTGGTGAAATTCTGAGTCGTGGTGAAATTCTGAGTCGAACTGAGCATGTCCGTCCGTCTGTTGAAATCACGCTAACTTCCGAACGAAACAAGCTATCGACTTGAAACTTGGCACATGTAGTTGTTATTGATGTAGGTCGGATGGTATTGCAAATGGGCCACATCGGCCCACTTTTACGTATAGCACCCATATAGACGGACCCCCAAATTTGGCTTGCGATTGCTCTAAGAGAAGCAAATTTTATCCGATCCGGCTGAAATTTGGTACATGGTGTTGGTATATGGTCTCTAACAACCATGCCAAAAATTGGTCCATATCGGTCCACTTTTACGTATAGCCCCCATATAAACGGACCCCCAAATTTGGCTTGCGATTGCTCTAAGAGAAGCAAATTTCATCCGATCCGGCTGAAATTTGGTACATGGTGTTAGTATATGGTCTCTAACAACCATGCAGAAATTGGTCCATATCGGTCCATAATAACATATAGCCTCCATATAAACCGATCACCCGATTTGGCTTGCAGAGCCTCTAAGAGAACCAAATTTCATCCGATCCGGCTGAAATTTGGTACATGGTGTTAGTATATGGTCTCTCACAACAGTGCAAAAATTGGTCCACATGGGTCCATAATTATATATAGTCCCCATATAAACCGATCCCCCGATTTGGCTTGCGGAGCCTCTAAGAGAAGCAAATTTCATCCGATCCGGCTGAAATTTGGTACATGGTGTTGGTATATGTTTTCTAATGACCATGCAAAAATTGGTCCACATCGGCCCATAATTATATATAGCCCCCATATAAACCGATCCACAGATTTGACCTCCAAAGCCTCTTAGAGGAGCAAAAGTCATCCGATCCGATTGCAATTTGGTACGCGGTGTTAGTATATTGTCTCTAACAACCATGCCAAAATTGGTCCATATCGGTCCATAATTATATATAGCCCCCATATAAATCGATCACCAGATTTGTCCTCCGGAGCCTCTTGGAGGAGCAAAATTCATCCGATCCGGTTGAAAATTGGAACATGGTGTTACAATGTAGTCTCTAACAAACACGCAAGAATTGGTCCATATCGGCTCATAATTATATATAGCCCCCATATAAACCGATCCCCAGATTTGATCTCCGGAGCCTCTTGGAGGAGCAAAATTCATCCGATCCGGTTGAAATTTGAAACGTGGTGTTAGTATAAGGCCGCTAATAACCATGCCAAAATTGGTCCATATCTGTCTATAGTTATATATAGCCGATCCCCAGCCACACAAAAATTGGTCCATATCGGTTCATAATCATGGTTGCTACTCGAGCCAAAAATAATCTACCAAAATTTTATTTTTTTATAGAAAACATTGTCAAAATGTTATTTCTATAGAAAATTTTGTCAAAATTTTATCTCTATAGAAAATTTTGTCAAAATTTTATTTCTATAGAAAATTTTGTCAAAATTTTATTTCTATAGAAAATTTTGTCAAAATTTTATTTCGATAGAATTTTTTTTTCCAAATTTTCTATTCTATTTCTATAGAAAATTTTTTCCAAATTTTACTTCTATAGAAAATGTTGTCAAAATTTAATTTAGTCAAAATTTTATTTCTATAGAAACTTTGAACTTAATTATACACGTATTTAATCGGCCTTTTTAGTTTAATATATACCACGTATGGACTATGTGGTATATATTACGGTGTTAGGAATTTTTTTAGATACCTTGCCATCGGCAAGTGTTACCGCAACCCAAGTAATTCGATTGTGGATGACAGCCTTCCGTAGAAGTTTCTACGCAATCCATGGTGGAGGGTACATAAGCTTCGGCCTGGCCGAACTTACGGCCGTATATACTTGTTGAAGGCTTATTTGCTTTATAGTCAAGATGTAAAAAGACAAAAAATTTAAAGACGATTTCATTATTTTTTAAGAATTTTTCCGAATTATTAAATCCAACTTTACTTTAGTCAACCAAAATTTTCTTTAACCATTTTTAAGTCAAATGTCTTAATCATTTCGCATTCGTATTTTAAGGACATTAAATCTTTGGTCTTACGAAAATATTTTTTTCAGCGCAAGGACATTGATTACGGATGACACTCTTGAGAAGAACTTTCTTGGAACTTACGGCCGTATATAAAGGGTGATTCTTTTGAGGTTAGGATTTTCATGCATTAGTATTTGACAGATCACGTGGGATTTCAGACATGGTGTCAAAGAGAAAGATGCTCAGTATGCTTTGACATTTCATCATGAATAGACTTACTAACGAGCCACAACGTCGAATTTTCAGTGAATGGGCCCTAGAAAAGTTGGCAGAAAATCCGCTTTTGTATCGACAAATTTTGTTCAGCGATGAGGCTCATTTCTGGTTGAATGGCTACGTAAATAAGCAAAATTGCCGCATTTGGAGTGAAGAGCAACCAGAAGCCGTTCAAGAACTGCCCATGCATCCCGAAAAATGCACTGTTTGGTGTGGTTTGTACGCTGGTGGAATCATTGGACCGTATTTTTTCAAAGATGCTGTTGGACGCAACGTTACGGTGAATGGCGATCGCTATCGTTCGATGCTAACAAACTTTTTGTTGCCAAAAATGGAAGAACTGAACTTGGTTGACATGTGGTTTCAACAAGATGGCGCTACATGCCACACAGCTCGCGATTCTATGGCCATTTTGAGGGAAAACTTCGGAGAACAATTCATCTCAAGAAATGGACCGGTAAGTTGGCCACCAAGATCATGCGATTTGACGCCTTTAGACTATTTTTTGTGGGGCTACGTCAAGTCTAAAGTCTACAGAAATAAGCCAGCAACTATTCCAGCTTTGGAAGACAACATTTCCGAAGAAATTCGGGCTATTCCGGCCGAAATGCTCGAAAAAGTTGCCCAAAATTGGACTTTCCGAATGGACCACCTAAGACGCAGCCGCGGTCAACATTTAAATGAAATTATCTTCAAAAAGTAAATGTCATGGACCAATCTAACGTTTCAAATAAAGAACCGATGAGATTTTGCAAATTTTATGCGTTTTTTTTTTTAAAAAAGTTATCAAGCTCTTAACAAATCACCCTTTACTTGTTTTTTTTTTTTTTATAATATCGATATTATAATCAAAATTGATTTATATGAATACCCATTTTAAACAATTTTAACTAAAATTGCCATAAATTTTCTAAGCTTTCACTTTCAGCACCATTAATTAATTTGATTGCATATGTGTCAAAAAAATAGAATGCAGCATAAAAACTATTCAAATGAATTTCAATAAAAGTTTCTCCTCATTTCTACCAATATTTCCATTGAAAATTTCATTTGCAAATATCAACAAATATATAAACTTTAATGAAATTCTGTCAACACATTAACTCTATGCATACACTTGGTTTTTCAACTCATAACGATGAAAATCAAAAAATATACAAATTATAATAAACTAATGGAAAAACTAAGTTAAAATAAATGAAAAACTAGTATATACGGCAGTAAGTTCGGCCAGGCCGAATCTTATGTACCCTCCCCATGGATTGCGTAGAAACTTCTACTGAAGACTGTCATCCACAATCGAATTACTTGGGTTGCGGTAACACTTGCCGATGGCAAGGTATCTTAAAACTTCCTAACACCGTAATACATACCACATAGTCCATACGTGGTATATATTAAACTAAACAATATATACGGCCGTAAGGTCGGCCAGGCCGAATCTTATGTACCCTCCACCATGGATTGCGTCGAAACTTCTACGAAAGACTGTCATCCACAAATTTCAACTCACATGGTTGTTAAATATCACCTAACCTAAATATCATATACTACCACCACTTACCAAATTTCAAACTGATCGGAAGAATTTTGCTTCTCCAAAAGGCACCGGAGGTCAAATCTGGGGATCGGTTTATATGGGAGCTATATATAATTATGAACTGATAGGAACCAATTCCTGCATGGTTGTTGGATACCATATACTAACATCACGTACCAAATTTCAACCGAATGGGAAGAATTTTGCTCTTCCAAGGTGCTCCGGAGGTCAAATCTGGGGATCGGTTTATATGGGGCCTATATATAATTATGGACCGATATCGACCAAATTTTGCATGGGTGTTTGAGGCCATATATTAACATCACGTACCAAATTTCAACTGAATCAGATGAATTTTGGTCTTCCAAGAGGCTCCGGAGTTCAAATCTGGTGATCGGTCTATATGGGGGCTATATATAATTATGGACCGATAATGACCAATTTTTGCATTGGCATTAGAGACCATATACTAACATCGTGTACCAAATTTCAGCCGGATCGGATGAAATTTACTTCTCTTAGAGGCTCTGCAAGCCAAATGGGGGATCTGTTTATATGGGGGCTATATATAATTATGGACCGATGTGGTCCGTTTATATGGGGGCTATACGTAAAAGTGGACCGATATGGCCCATTTGCAATACCATCCGACCTACATCAATAACAACTAGTTTCCAAGTTTCAAGTCGATAGCTTGTTTCGTTCGGAAGTTAGCGTGATTTCAACAGACGGACGGACATGCTCAGATCGACTCAGAATTTCACCACGACCCAGAATATATATACTTTATGGGGTCTTAGAGCAATATTTCGATGTGTTATAAACGGAATGACAAAGTTAATATACCCCCCATCCTATGGTGGAGGGTATAAAAATAATATGCATTTAATACTAGCGACGCCATCTATGTGTCAGACCGGGGACCTATCACCCAACCTGTTATATTCTTGATCAGGGAAAAATTCCAAGACGATATAAGCATGTCCGTCTGTCTGTCTGTCGTAATCACGATACAGACTTCAATAATGGGACTATCTTCCTGAAATTTGGCACAGATTCGTTTTTTGCTTGCAGGTAGGTCAAGTTCGAAGATGGGTCAAGTTCGATTGGAAATCTAAAGGTATTTTAGGACCATAAAAAGGTATGCCGAAAATGGTGCCTATCGGTCCATGTTTCGATATAGTCCCCATATAGACCGATCTCCCGATTTTACTTTTTGGGCTTCTAGAAACTGTATTTACTATCCGATTTGCCTGAAATTGAAAATCTAGAGTTATTCTAGGGCAACAAATAGGTGTAGAAAAAATGGGGCGTATCCATCCATCTTCTGGTATAGCCCCCATATAGACCGATCTCCCGATTTCACTTCTTGGGCTTTTAGGAACTGTATTTTGTATCCGATTTGCCTGAAATTTGAAATCTAAAGGTATTCTACGATCATAAAAAGGAGTGTCGAAAATGGTGCCTATCGGTCCAAGTTTCGATATAGTCCCCATATAGACCGATCTCCCGATTTTACTTATTGGGCTTCTATAAAATGTATTTACTATCAGATGTGCCTGAAATTGAATATCTAGAGGTATTTTAGGACCGTAAATTGGTGTGTCGACAATGGGGTGTATCTATAGAAAATATAGAAATTTATTTCTATGGAATTCTATAGAATTTTATTTCTATAGAAATTTTGGAAAAATTTTATTTCTATAGAAAATTCTATAGAAAATTTTGTGAAAATTTTATTTCCATAGATTTTGTTTTCAAAATTTTATTTCAATCGAACATTTTGGCAAAATTTAGAAAATATAGAAATTTATTTCTATAGAATTTTATTTCTATAGAAATTTTGGCAAAATTTTATTTCTATAGAAAATTTTGTCAAAATTTTATTTCTATAGATTTTGTTTTCCAAATTTTATTTCAATCGAACATTTTGGCAAAATTTTATTTCTACATTTTATTTCCATAGAAAATTTTCTCAACATTTTATTTGTATACAAAATTTTCTCAAAACTTTATTTCTATAGAAAATTTTCTCAAAATTTTGTTTCTATAAAAAAATATTGTCAAAATGTTATTTCTTCAACAAATTGTTTCAAAATTTTATTTCTGTAGAAAATTTTCTCACAATTTTATTTCTATAGAATTTTTTTTCAAAATTTTATTTCTATAAAAAAATATTGGCAAAACTTTATTTCTTCAACAAATTTTTTCAAAATTTTATTTCTGTAGAAAATTTTCTCAAAATTCTATATCTATAAAAAAATAGAAAATTTTCTCAAAATTCTATATCTATAAAAAATTTTGTCGAAATTTTATAAAAGTATGCACTGTTAACAACCATCACAATAAGCTGAATTAATCCTGCTACCACAATTTCTAGATCCAATCGTAGGTTTTCATTAAGGCTTTAAAATTGGTACTTCGTAAAATGCATATTTGACTGAGGCATCGTAAACAAAATAGATTCCTATATTTTAATTCTATTTAACTCTCCCATAAACTATGAGATTTCCTCACAACATAAAATGCAAAGCAAAATTTTTTTTTTTTTTATATAGCCTACCAATAAACCTGATTTTCCAGTTCATACCATCGACTCATATAATATGTGATAGTTGTTTATATGGATTTTTTTTCGTGATACCCGTAAATCATAAATTTTATGGCCGAAGGATATGGCCTATTCTTGTCACATTGGCTGTCGCTATAAGGCTTTTTCTCTCAAAGATTTCATGGTTCGTTGTTAAGCCACGGCATTTTAGTGGGTAAATTAAAAATCAATAAAAGTGATATATGGCATACGAGTATATCGTAAAAAAAACGTTCAAAAGGCTGTTAAAAATATAAATGAGTGTACACTGCAAATAAATTGTTCGCATGTGTATGGTTGCAAAAACCAAAATTTTGATTTCGGCCGTAAATAATTTGTATATAAAGAGCAAACACATGGGCGACTCAATAGGTAGATAAGGGATTCACTCATTGAGAATGGTTATTTAGGATAGTTATCTACTATAGGAAGCCCCAATTCGTGAATTTGCTTAATTTCGGGCTGCGCATGTACCCTTGAAAGCACCATGATATGAGAAGTTATCACACGAACACGCAGAAAAATATCACCATTTGTAGAACTTGAAATAGAATTCAATTATAAATTCAACTGATACAACATTAGATGCGTAATTCCCAGAATCTCGTTTCTTGGCAAAAACCCAGTCTGCACCACTGTGTGAAATTTAGAAGTTACGTTTGCATTACCTAGAAGGAGACGACACAGAAACATGGTGTCTTTGGCAATACAGGGCCGCCTTTACATAACTCGAGATACAGAACAATTTATCGGGAAAATAATGGATTTAACTCTGAATAATGACAGCTCGATACTTTAGTCTCACATAAGTTAGTCAGTCCACTCAATTCATGGATAAGTGCTGACCGATTCGATATTTAGTCTCATTTTTATAGCCGAATCAAAAAGGCGTTTGACATTACTTTGTATGCAAAGCAGTTATGCATTGTAGCCAATGCCAGTTTTACTAATATTTCAGCCAAAAGAACACTAGGGTGACTAGATAATTTATTAAATTCATAGTCTTGGCATTGATCCCAAAAGTTATGAATTTCCCCCCAATTTGTCGATTGGACCAGCATAGTGTTGCAATCTGCCAAAAAAATTTTTTCTTTTCCTCTGTTGGTTAAGCTACACTTGTAGTTTAGTCAATGCATGGTTTTAAGCTGAAATCAAAAACAACAATAAAATTTTATTTCTATAGAAAATTTTGTCAAAATTTTATATCTATAGAAAAATTTTTTCAAAATTTTATTTCTGTGGAAAATTTTGTCACAATTTTATTTCTATTAATTTTTTTGTTCAAAATTTTATTTTTATAAACAAATTTGTCAAATTTGTATTTCCATAGAAAATTTTGTCAAAATTTTATTTCTATAGAAAATTTTGTCAATATTTTATTTCTATAGAAAATTTTGTCAAAATTTTATTTCTATAGAAAATTTTGTCAAAATTTTATTTCTATAGAAAATTTTATCAAAATTTTATTTCTATAGAATATTTTGTCAAAATTTTATTTCTATAGAAAATTTTGTCAAGATTTTATTTCTATAGAAAATTTGGTCAAATTTTATTTCTATAGAAAATTTGTTCAAAATTTTATTTCTATAGAAAATTTTGTCAAAATTTTATTTCTATAGAAAATTTTGTCAAATTTGTATTTCTATAGAAAATTTAAGTAAAATTTTGTAAAATTTTATTTCTATTGAAAATTTTGTCAAAATTTTATTTCTATAGAAAATTTTGTCAAAATTTTATATCTCTAGAAAATTTATTTTCAAAATTTTATTTCTGTGGACAATTTTGTCACAATTTTATTTCTATTAACTTTTTTGTTCAAAATTTTATTTTTATAAACAAATTTGTCAAATTTGTATTTCTATAGAAAGTTTTGTCAAATTTTATTTCTATAGAAAATTTTGTCAGTATTTTATTTCTATAGAAAATTTTGTCAAAATTTTATTTCTATAGAAAATTTTGTCAAAATTTTATTTCTATAGAAAATTTTGTTCCAAAATTTTATTTCTACTGATTTTTTTTTAATTTTATTTTTAAAAATAAATTTGTCAAATTTGTACTTGTGTAGAAAATTATGCCAAAATTTTATTTCTATAGACAATTTTGTCAAAATTTTATTTCTATAGAAAATTTTCTTAAAATTTTATTTCTATACCAAATTTTGTTAAAATTTTATTTCTATAGAAAATTTTGTCAAAATTGTATATCTATAGAAAATTTTCACAAAATGTTGTTTCTATCGAAAATTTTGTCAACATTTTATTTCTATAGAAAATTTGGTCAAATTTTATTTCTATAGAAAATTTTGTCAAAATTTTATTTCTATAGAATATTTTGTCAAAATTTTATTTCTATAGAAAATTTGGTCAAATTTTATTTCTATAGAAAATTTTGTAAAATTTGTATTTCTATAGAAAATTTGGTCAAATTTTATTTCTATAGAAAATTTGTTCAAAATTTTATTTTTATAAACAAATTTGTCAAATTTGTATTTCCATAGAAAATTTTGTCAATATTTTATTTCTATAGAAAATTTTGTCAAAATTTTATTTCTATAGAAAATTTTGTCAAAATTTTATTTCTATAGAATATTTTGTCAAAATTTTATTTCTATAGAAAATTTGGTCAAATTTTATTTCTATAGAAAATTTTGAAAAATTTGTATTTCTATAGAAAATTTGGTCAAATTTTATTTCTATAGAAAATTTGTTCAAAATTTTATTTCTATAGAAAATTTTGTAAAAAATTTATTTCTATAGAAAATTTTGTCAAATTTGTATTTCTATAGAAAATTAAGTAAAATTTTGTAAAATTTTATTTCTATAGAAAATTTCGTCAAAATTTTATTTCTATAGAAAATTTTGTCAAAATTTTATATCTCTAGAAAATTTATTTTCAAAATTTTATTTCTGTGGAAAATTTTGTCACAATTTTATTTCTATTAACTTTTATGTTCACAATTTTATTTTTATAAACAAATTTGTCAAATTTGTATTTCTATAGAAAGTTTTGTCAAATTTTATTTCTATAGAAAATTTTGTCAGTATTTTATTTCTATAGAAAATGTTGTCAAAATTTTATTTCTATAGAAAATTTTGTAAAAATTTTATTTCTATAGACAATTTTGTCAAAATTGTATTTCTATAGAAAATTTTCTTAAAATTTTATTTCTATAGCAAATTTTGTTAAAATTTTATTTCTATAGAAAATTTTGTCAAAATTGTATATCTATAGAAAATTTTCACAAAATGTTGTTTCTATCGAAAATTTTGTCAACATTTTATTTCTATAGAAAATTGTGTCAAAATTTTATTCCTACAAAAAAAAAAATTATTTCTATAGAAAATTTTGTCAAAATTTTAGTTCTATAGAAAATTTTGTCAAAATTTTATTTCTTTAGAAAATTTGGTCAAAATTTTATTTCTATAGAAAATTTTGTCAAAATTTTATTTCTATAGAAAATTTTGTCAAAACTTTATTTCTATAGAAAATTTTGTCAAAATTTTATTTCTATAGAAATTTTGTCAAAATTTTATTTCTATAGAAAATTTTGTCAAACTTTTATTTCAATAGAAAATTTTCTTAAAATTTTATTTCTATGGCAAATTTTGTTAAAATTTTATTTCTATAGAAAATTTTGTCAAAATTGTATTTCTATAGAAAATTTTCTTAAACTGTTATTTCTATCGAAAATTTTGTCAAAATTTTATTTCTATAGAAAATTGTGTCATTATTTTATTTCTACAAAAAAATTTTATTTCTATAGAAAATGTTTTCAAAATTTTATTTTTATCGATAATTTTGTCACAATTTTATTTTTATAGGAAATTTTGTCAAAATTTTATTTCAATAGAAAATTTTGTCAAAATTTTATTTCTATTCAAAATGTTGTCATCATTTTATTTTTACACAAAATTTTATTTCTATAGAAAAAATTTATTACTATATATATATTATGTTGTCCAAGCTTTATATCTAAAGAAAATTTTATTCAAATTTTATTTCTATAGAAAATTTTGTCCAAATTTTATTTCTACAGAAGATTTTGTCAAAATTTTATATCTATAGAAAATTTTGTTTAAATTTTATTTCTATAGAAAATTTTGTCAAAATGTTATTTCTATAGAAAATGTTGTCAACATTTTGTTTCTATAGAAAATTTCGTCAAAATTTTATTTCTATAGAAAATTTTGTCCAAATTTTATTTCTACAGAAAATTTTGTAAAATTTTTATTTCTATAGAAAATTTTGTCAACATTTTATTTCTATAGAAAATTTTGTCATTTTATTTTCCTATATATATCCACCGTAGAAAAACAGACAGAGAAGCAGCAAGACAGCGGAGAAAATGCTTGAAAACGGTTCTGACGTGAAGTCAACCGAAATATCGAAAAATAAAAAACGAGAAACCAACAATTTCAAGTTTAATTTATAGACCTATAGCCGAGATTATTAAATAAAAATCATTAAAAAAATTATTTCTGTAGAAAATGTTGTCAAAATTTTATTTTTATAGAAAATTTTGTCAAAATTTTATTTCTGTAGAAAATTTTGTCAAAATTTTATTTCTATAGAAAATTTTGTTAAAATTTTTTTCTATAGAAAATTTTGTCAAAATTTTATTTCAATAGAAAATTCCAGTTTTTTTTGTCAGGGATTAGTTTGGAGATACCTCAATCAGAGTGTGGCAAAAGTGCTTCGATTGTAGGTTCAAACGCATGCAAAAGCATATAGATCTTAATGGGTAATATTTTGGAAAAAAAGCTATTTTCGTTGATTAATATTTGTTTTTTGTTTTTTTTTTTTTTTTTTTTGTTTTTGTTCTCTAATTTCGAAATATAAAGGACAATACACGTTTATTGTAATCTACTTATATATCAAATGCGTATTATTTCTTTGACTATGAAACCACAAATCATTAAAACTAAATCAACGGCTTCGCAATTCCCTTTCACCTGGAGGAAAATCCAAATAAGCCAATAGGTAAATCGCTATTGTTTAGGTTATCAGACCATATTTGTTTACGATTCTAAAGCCATGCGTTGTTCTATGAAAAACTTCTTGAAAACTCAATTACAATATTAAGGAAAATATTCTTTAGTATGGGAAATATGTAGTATGTCCCACTATTCTACAATCCTCTTTGGGCCACTTTAAGCATGGCAAGAAGATTGCATTCATATGCAATCAACACGTATTTCATTTCATTCTTCTTCTGGTTCCACTTCTTTAACTCGAGCAATTGCATTCCTTAATCAAGGAAAATGAATTTTTTAAATTTATACGAATCATTGAACAAATAATGGAGTAAATTGAAAAACAGCATTTGTTGGCCATTTTCAAGAAATTCCAAGTTCTATGGTAGTCAAAATGAAAAACTGAAGCTAAATTGATTTCAATTTAAATTCAAATTTAATTTGTTTAGAGTGTCATAAAATGAAAATTTACAGTGAAATTTTTTATATGGTAATATAGTGAAAGGTTATAGGTTATGGCATACACGGCAAATATAGGTCTATTATTATATATAGGCACCATATGAACCGATCCCAGATTTTGCTTGCGGATCCTCTTGGAGGAGCAAATTTCATCCGATCCGGTTGAATTTTTTTACGTGAAATTAGTACATAGTCTCCAACATTCATGCTAAAATTAGTCCATATAGGTCCATAATTATATATTGCCCCCATATAAACCGATTCCCAAATTTGACCTCCGAAGCCTCTTGAGGAACAAATTTCATCCGATCCCCTTTAAATGTGGTATGTGGTGTACGTATATGGCCACTAACAACCATGTCGAAATTGATCTATATCGATCCATAATTATCTATAGCCCCCATATAAACCGATCCCCAGATTTGGTTTTCGGAGCCTGTTGGAGGAGTAAAATTCATCCGATTCGGTTGAAATGTTCTATGTTTTGTTAGTATATGGCCACTAACAACCATGCAAAAACTGGTCCATATCGGTCTATAATTATATAGGCCTCATATAAACCGATGTCCACACGCAAAGAAAAACAAGTAAGGAAAGTCTAAAGTCGGGCGGGGCCGACTATATTATACCCTGCACCACTTTGTAGATCTAAATTTTCGATACCATATAACATCCGTCAAATGTGTTGGGGCTATATATAAAGCTTTGTCCCAAACACATACATTTAAATATCACTCGATTTGGACAGCATTTGATAGACTTTTACAAAATCTATAGACTCAAAATTTAAGTTGGCTAATGCACTAGGTTGGAACACAATTTTAGTAAAACAATATGGGAAACATTTAAATCTGAAGCAATTTTAAGGAAACTTTGCAAAAGTTTATTTATGATTTATCGCTCGATATATATGTATAGAAGTTTAGGAAAATTAGAGTCATTTTTACAACTTTTCGACTTAGCAGTGGTGATTTTACAAGGAAATATTTGTATTTTGACCATTTTTGCCGAAATCAGAAAAACATATATATGGGAGCTATATCTAAATCTGAACCGATTTCAACCAAATTTGGCACGCATAGCTACAATGCTAATTCTACTCCCTGTGCAAAATTTCAACTAATCGGAGTTAAAAATTGGCCTTTGTGGTGATATGAGTGTAAATCGGGCGAAAGCTATATATGGGAGATATATCTAAATCTGAACCGATTTCAACCAAATTTGGCACGCATAGCTACAATGCTAATTCTACTCCCTGTACAAAATTTCAACTAAATCGGAGTTAAAAATTGGCCTCTGTGGTGATATGAGTGTAAATCGGGCGAAAGCTATATATGGGAGCTATATCTAAGTCTGAACCGATTTCAATAAAATTTGGCACACTTGACTACATTACTAATTGTACTCCTAGTGCAAAATTTTAAGCAAATTAGGGTAAAACTCTGGCGATAAGTCCATATCGGGCGAAATATATAAACGGGAGCTATATCTAAATCTGAACCGATTTCTTCCAAAATCAATAGGGATCTATTCTGAGCCAAAACACATACCTGTGCCAACTTTGAAGTCGATTGGACTAAAACTGCGACCTAGACGAACATCGCTATATCGACTCAAGAGCCCACCGTGAGCATTTTTGCCAAAGACACCATGTGTCTATCTCGTCTCCTTCTGGGTGTTGCAAACATATGCACTAACTTATAATACCCTGTTCCACAGAGTGGGGCAGGGTATAAAAACGTTTGGAAAACGTGTACCGAAAACGTTTTTCTTTTGTTAGAGTTTTTTGAATTGCTTCGAAAAGTATACACTTTTATCACCAAAAAAAATTCGTTTGGTACAAAATTTTTATTTTTTCAATAAAAAAAAAGTTATTTTTGAACCAACAATACAGTTCATTTCGTTTATATCAAACACTGTTCTTTTCTGACTTTAGGTCTTTAATAAGGCACATTTTACAGTTCATAGTAAAAATTTAATATAGTAGAATGTAATGTTAAACATTTTTTCGGAATCTTCCGACCATATCTGGAATATATGTAAAAAAACTTTGGTCTTAGCAGGGATCGAACCTACGACCCTTGGCATGCAAGTCGGACGTAGCAACCACTGCTCCACGGTGCCCAACTAAATGTATTTTTCTGTTAAATAAACTTTGTTTAATCGGCTCGTGGGCGCCGCAAGCTATGCTATATAAATATAACTTATATGGGTAATTTTCTAATGATGACAATAACGGCTTCATAGCTCAGTGGATAGTGTGTTGGCTTACAAATTGCATGGTCCGCGGTTTGATTCTCCGTCCAGGCGAAAGGTAAAAAAAAATTAAAATTTATAAAATCGTATAATTTCTTCTACATTGTTTGTATTACAGAAAAAGGTGCTAAGAACTAAAAAACTTCGTGGAAGTGAGAAAGATGTGAGGGAAAATGCAATTAGCCACAAAAAATTTTTTTTAGTTAGTCTTTATGAAATTGTTTTTACATCCTGGAAAAGAATAAACGTTTATCACAAAAAGTATATACTTTTCTTCCAAATACACTTCCTTTCAACGAATAGCAAATGAGAAACGAACTTTGTTTGTCTAAAATTTCGTTTGAGAGGAAAGAATTATTTTTTTGCGTGCAGATTTGATCTCGGGAGCCTCTTCGTATATGGCCGCTAATAACCATGCCAAAAGTGGTCCATATCGATCCATAGTTATATATAGCCACCCCCAGAAGAAATGTCACTAGGGATAAACCACAGCTTAAAAATATTTTGTTGTTCGGTCGAACCGTGGGATTAAACCCAAGACCCTTTATCAGCAAGTCGGACATGCTAACCATTGCTCCACGGTGGGTCCTCACAGCAATTCATAAATATTGTTTCCCAACAATAACGAATATTGTGTAATTTATTTCGATGTACCACGTTCTATATATCACTTTCAGTAGTGAAGAAGAAAAATATTAAAATTCTATAGAAAATATGAATAAATTGAAATTAAAAGTAATCACAATATATACGAATAAAGTCATTTCTTTCTTCATTGACCATTATCATATTGACTAGAATAGTTTTGGAAAACTTTTGTTCATTTATGGCCTTAAGCTTTATAAAATTAAAACTTTTCTTTATTTTGTGAAAAACTAATCGAATTTCCTATCAATGATGACTTAATTGAAATATTTCCACTTGAAACAATGCTCTCTCTCACTTTAAGTGTTATTCATATCCTTATTGAAGATTGTATGTGTGTGTGTGTGCGAGTACTGTGTTTGTGTTGGTTCAAATTGATACTCGTTTGCTTTCTTATCCTTTTTTGTTTTGTAATTCAAAGCCAAGGAAAGGAAAGAAGAAGAAGGTCTTTATCAAAATGCTTGAGGGTTATTATTGGTCGGTGATAGGACGACATGGGCAAGACAATAGATTTCCATTCCATTCTATTGTATTCTCTATATCAAGAACATATGTTCGAACATAAAGTGGAATGTTGAAATATTAATTATACTTAATAAAACATATTCTCTATTCTGTTTAGAAACGGATGTAAGGAGAACCAAATACAAACAAACATCAAAAGCAATTAAGATGAAGTGCATACATTCTGAAGGCATGCAAGCATTGTTTGGGTTGGTTCGATAAGACTGAGACAAGTATATGCGCAGTAAATTGAATAGGGTAGTAGATATTGGAAACCTTCAAGAAAGTACCGCATAAAAGAAATTCTTCTGATGAAAATGGACAAAATGCAAACTTGTCTCCTTTGAACTCGATATACGGGATTAGAGTACAAAAACAAATATTATCCATTTTCTATAGAAATAAAATTTTGAAAGAATTTTCTATAGAAATAAAATGTTGGAAAAATTTTCTATAGAACTAAAATGTTCTATAGAAATAAGAATAAAAAAAATCTATAGAAATAAAATTTTGAAAGAATTTT
The DNA here is from genome assembly GCF_050003625.1 of Haematobia irritans. Classification (NCBI taxonomy): domain Eukaryota; kingdom Metazoa; phylum Arthropoda; class Insecta; order Diptera; family Muscidae; genus Haematobia; species Haematobia irritans. Next base: position 154,939,103 of record NC_134397.1, on the reverse strand, counting down.
TAATATAAGTAAAATTTTGACAGAATTTCTGTAGAAATAAAATTTTGAGAAAATTCTCTAAAGAAATACAATTTTAACAAAATTTTCTATACTAATAATATTTTAAGAAAATTTTTTTATAGAAATAAACATTTCGATAGAAATACAATTTTCTATAGCAATAAAATTTTGACAAAGTTGTCTCTAGAAATAAAATTTTGACAAAATTTTCTATAGAAAAAAAATTTTATATAGAAATAAAATTAAATAAAAAACTCTATAAAATACAATTTTGCAAAATTTAAAATTAACAAAAAAATCTAGGGAAATAAAATTTAAAAAAAAAATCTATAGAAATACAATTTTGACAAAATATTCTATAGAAAAAAATTGACAAAATTTTCTATATAAATAAAATTAAAAAAACTCTATAGAAATACAATTTTGACAAAATTTTCTATAGAAATAAAATTAAATAAAAAACTCTATAGAAATACAATTTTGCAAAATTTAAAAATAACAACAAATCTAGGGAAATAAAATTTTGAAAAAAATTCTATTCTATAGAAAAAAAGTTTAGACAAATTTTTCTATATAAAGAAACTTAAAAAAAATTTATAGAAATAAAATTTTGACAGAATTTTTAATAAAAATAAAATTTTGATAGAATTTTCTATAGAAAAAAATTGATAAAATTTTTAACATTTATACACAATTTTCTATAAAGATAAAAAATTGACAAAATTTTCTATAGAACTAAGATCTAAAAATATCTATGGAAATAAAAATTTGACCAAATTTTCTATAGAAATAAAGTTTTGACAAGCTGTTCTGTAGAAATAAAATTTTGACAAAATTTTCTATAGAAATAAAATTCAAAAAAAATCTATAGAAATAAAATTTTGACAGAATTTTCTATAGAAACAACATCTTGAGAAAATTTTCTAGAGAAATAAAATTTTGGCAAATTTTCTATAAAAATAAAATTTTGACAAAATGTTCTAAAGAAGTATAATTTTGACAAAATTGTCTTTAGAAATAAAATTTTGATAAATGTTGACAAAATTTTCTATAGAAATAAAGTTTTGACAAAATTTTTTACAGAAGTAAAATTTTGACAAAATTGTCCATAGAAATAAAATTTTGACAAAATTGTCTAGAGAAATAAAATTTTGACATATTTTCCATAGAAATAAAATTTTGATAAAATTTTCTATAGAAATAACATTTATAGAGAATTTTCTATAAAAGTAAAATTTTGACAAAATTTTCTATAGAACTAAGATTTAAAAAATCTATGGGAATAAAAATTTGACAAAATTTTCTACAGAAGTAAAATTTTGACAACATTTTCTATAGAAATAAAATTTTGACAACATTTTCTTTAGAAATAAAATTTTGACAAAATTGTCTATAGAAATAAAATTTTAACAAAATTTGACAAAATTTACGCAAAATTTTCTTAGAACTAAAATTACAACAAAATTCTAAAGAAATAAAATTTTGACAAAATTTTCTATAGAAATAAGATTTTAAAAAAATATATAGGAATACAATTTTGACAGAATTTTCTATAGAAATAACATCTTGAGAAAATTTTCTAGAGAAATAAAATTTTGACAAAATTTTCTATACAAATAATATTTTAAGAAAATTTTCTATAGAAATAAACATTTCTATAGAAATAAAATTTTGACAAAAATGTCTATAGAAATAAAATTTTGACAAAATTTTCTATAGAAATAACATTTTGACAAAATGTTCTACAGAAGTATAATTTTGACAAAATTGTCTATAGAAATAAAATTTTGATAAAATTTTGACATAATTTTCTATAGAAATAAATTTTTCATTCGTTTTGATTTGTTATTGTTGGTTTTGTTCTTTAAGCATTGTTGTTGTTTTTCAATTTCAGCTTAAAACCATGCATTGACTAAACTAACATACAAGTGTAGCTTAATCAACAGAGGAAAATAATGTTTGTCACATTTATTTGGGCAAAGCCCTATAGACTGCAAGATTGTTGGATGGACGCACGTTTCGGAATTACCACATTCATGATCAGCATCCTCTACTTGCAGCAAAACTATCAACCAATTATCAGTATAAATTCAGGCAGTTCACTAAACCCAAAAGTAAACCACACTTGAACCTTCCGAAAAAAGGTTTTACATGATAGCCGGCTTATGCCAAAATAAATTCGTACAAACATATCTCTTTTCCTTTGCCACCGTCAAATCATCGATTTGAGTGCAGTTGGCTAGGTTTATTTTGAGCGTGTTTCCTCTTTTTTCATTCGTTTCGTTTTTTTATTCTTTTCCTCTGTTGGTTAAGCTACACTTGTAGTTTAGGCAATGCTTGGTTTTAAGCTGAAATCAAAAAAACAACAACAACGAAATACAATTTTGATAAAATTTTCTATAGCAATAAAATTTTGACAAAATTGTCTACAGAAATAAAATGTTGACAAAATATTCTATAGAAAAAAAATTTTTACAAATTTTTCTATAGAAATAAAATTAAATAAAACAAGTATATATAGTAGTAAGTTCGGCCGGGCCGAATCTTAAACACCCATCACCATGAATCAAATATTAGGGTTTCCTTTGAAATTTCAGAGGGTTTGAGGACAGATCAAGCAGAGCTGTTCAACCAGTACACTTCACGAAGATAAATTTAAAGATTTTACCTATGAAGACTATATCAGATTCTGGATTTATAAGAACCATTTTTGTTTGAGTTTTAGAGGAATCATTAACATGTCTTGTAAGTGTGCAAGAAAATTATAAAATAACGCCTTGATTTGAAATCTTAAATCTGTAGATTTTCACCCGAGAAATAAAATCTGAAAATTTTACATTCAGTTTCAAGCAATTTTCATGATCAGTGCGCCTTCTATACTCTCAAGAAGAGAAATCGGTCTATATGGAGGCATTACCAAATGGACCGATAAAAACTTAATCCGATACACGTTTTTGTGAGCCTTAAATACCAGAATATTTACAATTTCAGGCAAATCGGATAAAAACTACGGTTTCTATAAGCCCAAGAAGTAAAATAGGGAGATCGGTCTATATGGGGACCATACCAAAACATGGACCGATACTCACAATTTTTGGCACACGTATTTGTGGTCCTACAATACCTCTAGATTTCCAATTTCAGATAAATTGAATAAAAACTGCGGTTTCTATAAGCCCAAGAAGTAAAATCGGAAGATCGGTCTATATGGGGGCTATACCAAAATATGGACCGATACTCACAATTTTTGGCACGCCTCTTTATGGTTATAAAATACCTCTAGATTTCAAATTTCAGGCAAATTGGATAAAAACTACGATTTCTATAAGCCCAAGACCCCAAATCGGGAGGTCGGTTTATATGGGAACTATATCAAAACCTGGACCGATATAGCCCATCTTCGAACTTGACCTGCCTGCAGACAAAAGACGAGTTTGTGCAAAATTTCAGCACGATTTCTTCATTATTGAAGACTGTAGCGTGATTACAACAGACAGACAGACGGGCAGACGGACATCGTTATATCGTCTTAGAATTTCTCCCTGATCAAGAATATATATACTTAATATAGTCGGAAATCAATATTTCGATGTGTTACAAACGGAATGACAAACTTATTATACCCCCGTCACCATTCTATGGTGGTGGGTATAAAAACTCTGTAGAAATACCATTTCGCAAACTTTAAAAATATGCACTAACTTATAATACCCTGTTCCACAGTGTGGCGCAGGGTATAATTAACAAAAAAATCTAAGGAAATAAAATTTTGAAAAAAAATTCTATAGAAATACAATTTTGACAAAATATTTTATAGAAAAAAAATTGGACAAAATTTTCTGTATAAATAAAATTAAAACAAAATCTATAGAAATAAAATGTTGACAGAATTTTTAATAAAAATAAACTTTTGACAGAATTTTCTATAGAAAAACAAAATTTGATCAAAGGTTCTATAGAAATAACATTTATGCAGAATTTTCTATAAAAACAAGTAAGTAAAGTCTAAAGTCGGGCGGGGCCGACTATATTATACCATTCACCACTATGTAGACCAAAAATTTGTGTTACCATTTCGACTCCTTCAAATTTGTTGGGAGTTATTATGAAGGGTTTTATTAGAAATATTTATATAATTTATATACAATATGGAGACAATTTTTTGTATTTGTATAAAATCTCTAGAATTAAAATTTAAATCGGCTAACACCCTGGGATAAAACACAATGTTAGTTACAAATATAAAGCTAGAGCAATTTTAATTGTACGAAATAATATTTACGAATTATCGAGATAAAGGAAAATTTAAGTAATATTTAAAATTTTTGCTACAGTGGTGCTTTTACACGGATGGTGGTTAAAAATCGGCATTATATGTGGTCAATTGTGGGTTGTGATATATTATTTGGCCTAGTTTATTTAAAACTCGACCGTTTTGTGGAAAGTGTGGTATTACAGTGTGAAATATGACTACGAAATCTGAACCAATTAGACCAAAAAGCATATTAAATATATTCTCTGTGGAAACTATCGAGTCAACTGAAGGAAACTCCCATTGAAATTGGGTCTAAAATATGAAACATTCTACTCAACTCTGGCGTATATATACAAAATTTGAAGCAAATCAGGCTTTAACTCTGGCTTTTGTGCAAATCGGATGAAATATATATATGGGAGCTAGATCTAAATCTGAACCGAGTTCAAACAAATTTGGCACAGTCCACCATACTATTAAACGCACTCCTTTAAGTGCGTTTAATAGTATAGTGCGTTTAATAGTATGGTCGGACGAAAGGTATATATGCGAGCTATATCTAAATCTGAACCGATTGCAACCAAATTTGGCACAGTTAACCATATTATTAAACGTACACTTTGTGCAAATTTTGAATCAAATCAGGCAAAATTCTGGCTTTTGAAGCCATATAAGTGCAAATCGGACGAAAGATATATATGGGAGCTATATCTAAATCTGAACCGATTTTAACCAAATTTGGCACACATAACGACACCGTTAAACGTACCTCTCGTGCAAAATTTAAAGCAAGTCAGGACAAAACTCTAGCTTTTGAGGCCATATAAATGCAAATCGGACGAAAGCTATATATGTGAGCTATATCTAAATCTGAACCGATTTCAATCAAATTTGGCAAGCATTGGTAGAATGTCAATTCTACTCTCTGTGCAAAATTTTACGAAAATCGGTAGTAAACTTTGGCCTCTGTTGCCATATGAGTCCAAATCGGACGAAAGATATATATGGGAGCTATATCTAAATCTGAACCGATTTGGATAATATTTTGCAAGTTTTTCGAGACTCATAAAATATTAGCATGTACGGAATTTGAAGAACATCGGTTGATAAACACGCCAATTATAACCAGATCGAGGATAAATATATATGACAGCTATATCTAAATCTGAACCGATTTTTTCCAAATTAAATAGCGATCGTCTTTGTTCCCCAAAACGAATCTGTGCCAATTTTGAGGACGATCGGACTTAAACTGCGACCTGTACTTTGCGCACAAAAAGACATGAACAGACAGACAGACAGACAGACGGACATCGCTAAATCGACTAAGAATTTAATTCTAAGACGATCGGTATACTAAACGATGGGTCTCAGACTTTTCCTTCTTGGCGTTACATACAAATGCACAAACTTATTATACCCTATACCACAGTAGTGGTGAAGGGTATAATAAAATTTTGACAAAATTTTCTATAGAACTAAGATTTAAAAAAGTCTATGGAAATAAAAATTTGACAAAATTTTCTATAGAAATAAAGTTTTGACAAAATGTTCTATAGAAATAAAATTTTGACAAAATTTTCTATAAAAATAAGATTTAAAAAAAAAATCTATAGAAATAAAATTTTGACAGAATTTTCTATAGTAATAACATCTTGAGAATATTTTCTAGAGAAAAAAATTTTCTAGAAAGAAAAATTTTGAGAAAATTTTCTATACAAATAATATTTTAAGAAAATTTTCTATAGATATAAACATTTCTATAGAAAAAAAAATTTGACAAAATTGTCTATAGAAATAAAATTTTGACACAATTTTCTATAGAAATAAAATTTTGATAAAATTTTCTATAGAAATAACATTTGTCCAGAATTTCTATAAAAGTAAAATTTTGACAAAATTTTCTATAGAACTAAGATTTAAAAAATCTATGGAAATAAAAATTTGACAAAATTTTCTATAGAAATAAACTTTTGACAAAATTTTCTATGGAAATAAAATTTTGACAGAATTTTCTATAGAAATAACATCTTGAGAAAATTTTCTAGATAAATAAAATTTTGTCAAAATTGTCTACCCGTGTAAAAATTGGAGGATCCAATCCTATCTAATAATATCAAATTGGATCTAATTAGATCTGTTCAGATATTAGTTCAGGATATGCACAGATGATGCTAGATCTGGTTAGATATAATTGCAGATCTCATCATATATAGTATAATATCTAATTATATCTGGCATATCTAATAATATATGCTTGGGTAGGACCGTATATAGCACTATATCTAATAAGATATGGTAGATATAACATCATATCTTACTATATATGGGTTTAAATACGGTCCAAAATATAATTAAAAACAATCATGAACAAATTAAAAAAATATTAGAAATATACGTCTAAAAAACTATTCGAGATATATACACAAAGTTACAGACGGGAAAAACAACTTTTGTTTATTTAACGGACTTACATAATAAATTTTAAAGTATTTACAAACATGTTTTTCGAGTTTCAGAACATGGTTGAGCTCCTTCACGTCATATAGTTTTAACAATCTAAAGCAGTCAGTTTTGGAAATGGATATAATATGATCAGCGCCAGTTTTTAAATGTTTTATCGGATACTGCTGGTTGACGTCAAAAAGTGTAATAAAAATAAATTGTTGAAAATGCGCAAAGAAGCAATTAACAGACCCATTTAGTATTTGTCGTTCCCATGCGTTTGGAGTATAATTAACCTCTCATCCAAAGCATTATTTAGTATCCAAAGTAGATTGCAAAATTAATTTTTATTTTGAAATATACTCATATAAAAAGACTGCTGTTAATAGGAAACACTGACTGCTGTTTTTTCGGTAAACAAAAAAGTGTTGTTTTAGCAGTTTTTCTGCTAAAGTAGCAAACAATCTGTTGGTTTGGAATAACAGACGTACAGCCCAAAACTTAGTAGTTTGCTTAAATAATAGAAATTCAAACATTAAAAAACATTTAGTAGATTTTGATTATACAATAACATTTCTGAGCAAGTCGTCCTTTTTAATATATGTCCCACTCGGACATCACCAAACAGTCGTACCTTGAGGATGGGGCTTCTCAACAATACCTTCTTGGTTTTCTAAGCAATTTTGCTTATTGACGCAGGCGCCGAAGTGGATGGAGCCTCATTAGTCAAGATGATTTTAATATTTATATTGTAAATTTAATTTAATACGTTTTACTGCTATTAATTGCGTAAATTGCACTTGTTAAGTTTCAAATAACAAAAGTTTCTTCTATTTACATCTATCATACGTTCTAATAAATGGGTTCTATACATTATATACAAATTATGGGCTTTTATGCCTTGAAAGATCTCGAAAGATATAATTGTATCAAATAATATACAATTATATCTAATTAGATCTGATTAGATGTGTCTCATTTTTGAGATCTGATCAGATCCAATTTCATAGCATTTAGATCTGACCAGATATAACCATTTTTCGGATCAGCTCAGATCTGGCCATGTCTTGGCTCAGATCTAATCATATCAAATCAGATCCCCCAATTTTTACACGGGTATACAAATTATGTTTTAAGAAAATTTTCTATAGAAATAAACATATCTATAGAAAAAAAATTTGCTAAAATTTTCTATAGAAATAAATTTTTGTCAAAATTTTCTATAGAAATAAAGTTTTGACAAAATTGTCTATAGTAATAAAATTTTGACAAAATTTTCTATCGAAATAAAATTTTGACAAATTTTCTATAAAAATAAAATTTTGACAAAATGTTCTACAGAAGCAAAATTTTAACAAAATTGTCTTTAGAAATAAAATTTGACAAAATTTTCTATAGAAATAAAGTTTTGACAAAATTTTTTACAGAAGTAAAATTTTGACAAAATTTTTTACAGATGTAAAATTTTGACAACATTTTCTATAGAAATAAAACTTTGACAAATTTTTTTATAGAAATAAAATTTTGACAAAATTTTCTATAGAAATAAAATTTTGACAAAAAATTTTCTATAGATATAAAATTTGGACAAAATTGAATAGAACCTTCTTTTTGACTATAACTTTTACAAGATTGAGAGTTTCTTCCCGCATGTAATAAATCATTCGCGGGGTGCTACGGTACTGACCAGGGTGAGAAAGTATTGAAAAAAGTACTATAGTACTGCATTTTCCATGAGTTTACCCTCAAAAATGACCATCGTTACGATAGAGCTGACAATTGGCAGATTGCAACACTAGGGTTTACTAATTCTGAAATATAAACAAATATATATCCAGCGGGCCATACTGACTACTCACTGAAATTTTGAGGAAAATTGGACCTAGGTTTTTTTTTTTGAAAAAGTGTGTTATGGTTTACATGACAACATTAAGATTCTTTATCATTTTCGTTTAGTGAAACACCCTTGTGTGGTAGAAGACTGACATGAACATCTTTCCATCTTATGTTAGCAATATGAAAATCTATCGTGTTCTTCACGTTGGATACTGGCATGCGACAAGCCAAGAATATGTTCCATACATTCATAGTCATGTTTGTATGAAGCAAATTCGTATTGTATGATAGTATAATGTAGGTATATAAAATTTATACACTCAACAGAAATTGCAAGTTATTAAGTTTTAGGAAAATACAAACTTTTAAAATTACTTACACAAATATCGAATTTAATGAACTTGTTATGACCGAAAACTATATTTCCTGCGTTTTAAGTGTGCCGAAAAAAAAAACTAAATGGAAATGTTCATTTTGTATGCGGAAGATCGAAGCAATGATTTTTGTATGAGAATTCATCTTTTAAAGCATCAGATGTAGTATTTGTGAGGAATACGTTGAAGGTAAAGTTTAGAGGTGTGGGGGGATTTCCAAATAGAGAAGTGGAGCAACCTAGACTGTTGTTGTTGTGAAATAGAAGATGAGTGGACTGTATGAGTGCGGTTCGTTTTGTTATTTCTCACAGATTAATGACAAATACCAAACAATATTTTCAAGAAGTGAAACCAAAACGGAAAGAAAACAAATGATAACACAGGAAACTCTTTGTTTTAAATGTAAATGTATAATATTTATTGAGAAGTTGAATTAAAGAGAGTTAGTGTAAATTGAGAAGAGATGCTCACCGTTTGAAAGATGGAGGAAAAGTTATTACAAAAGGAAAGCGTCTTAAACCGATGATAGATTAATGTACTAAATTCAATAGATTCCCAATAGATTTTATCGATAATAATTCAGTAAATTTTTACTAAAAGTAATTAAAAATAATTCAAATTTATAATTCAAACAATTAAGTAAGGTAGAAAGTCGGGAGGGGCCGACTATATCATACCCATTTGTGGGTTATCATTGGTATATGTTAGGTTTGGGAGATAACCCGCATTTTCATATTTAAGAACATTAAGGGGTACATTTTGATGGAAGTTTTGTCACAATCTGAGCAGAAATGTCTGACATTATATATACTCGTAGTTGTTGCTATAGTTGATTTTGAACCTACAGAGTTAGTACTCCCTCAAACAAAATCGCTTCTGCAACATTGGCTGATAAGTCCCCGGTCTGACATACAGATGGCGTCGCCACCCAGCAAAAAAATTTGGACGTTCTTCCAAAGACACAACTTTAAAAGAACTTCCAGAAGATGCACTCCCAATGATGTTCTTTATTTTAACTACCCAGGAAGTTCTTTTAATTCAATTTTTTATAACTTGGTTTTTTTCATACTTTTAATAGATAATTTTAAATTTTGTTTCTAATAGGTTAAAAACAGAGTAAGAATTCATAAAATGGTACAAATCATTTAAATTTTGTCGAAAAAAATGCTAAATACAATCTGAAAAAATTGTGAATTTTTGAAAATATTTGAGGTCAACCGTTTCCGACAGTCGTTAGAATCCATTAAAAATTATAAAAAATTATAACAATTATTTATTTGACAAAATATCACAGAATTTGTTATTTTACACCCAAAACATTGAATTCGGATCACACCTAAAGAAGTGATGCAAATGTAGTGCAACGGCTGTTGAAATGGAGGACTTCCGTCCTATGACAAGCCCATGTTAAATTTATCGCTTCTGCGTCAATTTTGCACCACTTCCGGATCCAAAAAGAACATTTACATTACTTTTTTGGCGACGCTTTTTTTGCTGGGTAGTATTAAATGCATATTATTTTTATATAGCACCAACCTTCAAATGATTCGTGTCAAAATTTGACGTCTGTAATTTAATTAGTTTGTGAGATAGAGCGTCTTTTGTGAAGCAACTTTTGTTATTGTGAAAAAAATGGAAAAAAGGAATTTCGTGTTTTGATAAAATACAGTTTTCTGAAGGGAAAAAATACGGTTGAAGCAAAAACTTGGCTTGATAATGAGTTCCCGGACTCTACCCCAGGGAAATCAATAATAATTGATTGGTATGCAAAATGCAAGCGTGGTGAAATGAGCACGGAGGACGGTGAACGCAGTGGACTCCCGAAAGAGGTGGTTACGGACGAAAACATCAAAAAAAATCCACAAAATGATTTTGAATGACCGTAAAATGAAGTTGATCGAGATAGCAGAGGCCTTAAAGATATCAAATGAACGTGTTGGTGATATCATTCATCAATATTTGAATATGCGGAAGCTCTGTTCAAAATGGGTGCCGCGCGAGCTCACATTTGACCAAAAACAACAACGTGTTGATTATTCTGAGCGATGTTTGCAGCTGTTAACTCGTAATACACCCGAGTTTTTCCGTCGATATGTGACAATGGATGAAACATGGCTCCATCACTACACTCCTGAGTCCAATCGACAGTCGGCTGAGTGGACAGCGACCGGTGAACCGTCTCCGAAGCGTGGAAAGACTCAAAAGTCCGCTGGCAAAGTAATGAACTCTGTTTTTTTGGGATGCGCATGGAATAATTTTTATCGATTATCTTGAGAAGGGAAAAACCACCAACAGTGATAATTATATGGCGTTATTGGAGCGTTTGAAGGTCGAAATCACGGCAAAACGGCCCCATATGAAGAAGAAAAAAGTGTTGTTCCACCAAGACAACGCACCGTGCCACAAGTCATTGAGAACGATGGCAAAAATTCATGAATTGGGCTTCGAATTGCTTCCCCACCCACCGTATTCTCCAGATCTGGCCCCCAGCGACATTTTCTTGTTCTCAGACCTCGCAGGGAAAAAATTTGGCTGCAATGAAGAGGTGATCGCCGAAACTGAGGCCTATTTTGAGACACAACCGAAGGAGTACTACCAAAATGGTATCAAAAAATTGGAAGGTCGTTATAATCGTTGTATCGCTCTTGAAGGGAACTATGTTGAATAATAAAAACGAATTTTGACAAAAAATGTGTTTTTCTTTGTTAGACCGGGGACTTATCAGCCAACCTGTTAATGTGTTTTTATTTAATAGACGAATTCCCCTGATGAAGACAACATTGTCGAAACGTTGGGAACAATGCAATAAATGTCAACCTTAGGTCTGATAGCTTAATCATATGAGAAAATTTAGAAACTAATAAGGAGGACCAAAATAATAATCAAAATTTTATTTCTACAGAAAATTTTGTCAAAATTTTATTTCTACAGAAAATTTTGTCAAAATTTTATTTCTATAAAAAATTTTGCCAAAATTTTATTTCTATAGAAAATTTTGCCAAAGCTTTATTTCTACAGAAAATTTTGCCAAAATTTTATTTTTATAAATTTATAGAAATTTTTGCAAAATTTTATTTCTACAGAATATTTTGAAAATTTTTTCTACTATATAAATTTTTTTTTTGAAAATTTTATTTCTATAGAAAATTTTTAAAATTTTTTCTACTATATAAATTTTTTTTTGAAAATTTTATTTCTATAGAGAATTTTCTCAAAATTTTTATTTCTATAGAAAATTTTCTCAAAATTTTATTTATTACTGATGCTCACTGCTAAGACGAAAACTTTTAAAAATGGCTCGAATTTTCCTATAGCTCTAATACATATTTATCGGCTGATGAATCAAAAATGCATTTTTGCGAAATTGCCTTAAAAAATTATAAATATTTACCATAATTATTCATACCCTGCGCCACACTGTGTCCAAGGCATTTGAGATGGACCGACATTGCCTTAAATTTCAAATATAGAGTTAAATTGGCATCAAGTTTGAAATTAAGATTTTTTTGCACACATAAATAAATCCATAATTTATATCGATCCATTTACGGTACCCCCACAATAGAACTACAAATTAGTGGTGTTAAAATGATATTTAGTTATATTACCCGGAGTCGACTCCGGAGTCGGACTCGGAGTCGAGGCTGATTAGGGATGCCAGATTTTGAAGAGGCAAAAAGAGCACATTCAGTTTATAAAAAGAGCACATACGAATAAAAAGAACACTCTTTTTCAAATAATATAAAAACATTTAATTCCATAATAATAAAAAAAGGTTCATAACATATACATAAAATAAACCACTATCAACTCAAGCTCATTTGCTTACAATACTTTGCAAGTCATTTGTTTGGTGTTTTTGAAAAATGTTATTGAAAGAAGTTTGTTTACATTTAAGAACAGAGTACAAAGTGCAGAAGCAACGCCGGAGTGCTCTTCTTCGACTCTCATATATAAAGTAAAACGCTATTTAATTAGAAAAGAACGGCGTAGGAAAATCTCGTAGTGTGACATTTACGTATGTTCAGTTTACTTTACCATTTATTGAATCGCGTTGGAGTAATATTTGATGTGATGCAGACAAAGAGCACAAGAAGAGTACTTAACTAAAAATAGAGAACTTTTGCGTGCTCTTTTGGCCTATCTTGTTTTAAGAGCATATTTTGAAAAAAGAGCACATGTGCTCTTTAAAAGAGCACGTCTGGCATCCCTAAGGCTGATGAACAATGCTGGAGTCGGAGTCGAGCTAAATTGGCTCGACTCTACAGCCCTGGTGGAGGGTACATAAGAACTTACGGCCGCATATACTTGTTATTCTTGAGTAGTCATGTTTCGCATATTTCAGACTGCCTCTACACGCAAAAAAATAATTCTTTCATGCCAAACGAAATTTTAGACAAACAAAGTTCGTTTCTCATTTGCTTTTCGTTGAAAGAAAGTGTATTTGGAAGAAAAGTATATACTATTTGTGATAAACGTTTATTCTTTTCCAGGATATAAAAACAATTTCATAAAGACTAACTCAAAAAAATTTTTTTCTGGCTAATTGCATTTTCCCTCACATCTTTCCCACTTCCACGAAGTTTTTTAGTTCTTGGCACCTTTTTCTATAACACAAACAATGTAGAAGAAATTATACAATTTTATAAATTTAAAATTTTTTTTTACCTTTCGCCTGGACGGAGAATCGAACCGCGGACCATGCAATTTGTAAGCCAACACACTATCCACTGAGCCATGTAGCCGTTATTGTCATCAATAGACAATTACCCATATAACTAAGTTATATTTATATAGCATAGCTTGTGGCGCCCACGAACCGATTAAACAAAGTTTATTTAACAGAAAAATCCATTTAGTTGGGCACCGTGGAGCAGTGGTTGCTACGTCTGACTTGCATGCCAAGGGCCGTGGGTTCGATCCCTGCTTCGACCAAAGTTTTTTTTTTTACATATATTCCAGATATGATCGGAAGATTCCGAAAAAATTTTCAACATTACATTCTACTATATTAAATTTTTACTATGAACTGTAAAATGTGTCTTATTAAAGACCTAAATTTAGAAAAGAACAGCGTTTGATATAAACGAAATGGACTGTGTTGTTGGTTCAAAAATAACTTTTTTTACTGAAAAAATAAAAATGTTGTAACAAACGAATTTTTTTGGTGATAAAAGTGTATACTTTTCGAAGCAATTCAAAAAACTCTAACAAAAGAAAAACGTTTTCGGTACACGTTTTCCAAACGTTTTTTTTCTTTGCGTGTAGGACTTTAGTTTTACGAAAACCAAGCTATCTCTATTAGATCTAATAGAGGTAGAAATATGACAGTCCTTCATTGACATAATAGGTCTCTAGAACACTACCATCCTATCGGATGGATGTACACAGAGGAAGAGGCAACATGTTGGCCATAGCGCTTCTAACCTGATAAACCCCCAATTTGGGAAAAATCTCCAATATTGGCAGGGCTGGATGTATCTCTCAAGATCCATGTTCTCTTAACTTTCATCAATGAAATACATTCAAATGTTTCTATTTTTTCTCACTGTACTGCACATTTCGTGCTGTAGTACATCCTCTCAAATGTGTTTACAATGAGATAAAGACAACGACAAGTGCATATTTAACCCACATGTAACGACCAACAGACAAATCATCTCTATAAGGGATTCGGTACATACATATATAAGCATGCATATACACACATACATACATATCTGTCTCCGCCTGAGGGAGACATAACATATTTAGTAGAGGAAGAATGCACTGTGCTGTGATGCCTTGACTTTGTCAACCATAAACAACAAACCAGGGGCCAACAATAATTTTAGCCATATAGTCATAAAACCTCACAGTGGGGAAGCTTATAGCTTTTTTCGGTTATAATTAAGTCATATACCAGTCTCTTTCTCTCTCCCTCTCGGGCTCTCGCACACACTCCTCTTTGCTCTCTTAACAGCTGGCTGGATTTTAATGAAATTTCTGAAGAGCATCATGAGTGAAAATGGCAACGATTTATGTGTAACAGATAATGCCAAGGTCGTTTGCAATGCCAATTTAAGGAATATGCATTTTGTTGATTTTGGTAATGAAGAAATTTTTGGTCGTTTGGTTTCTTAATAATGATAGAAAAATTGCAAAATTAATTTAACAATAATAGCAAAGAACTTAAATGAAATCTCAAGAAGAATGGATATGTTTACCCAGCAAATGCTCTCATTAGAAAATTGTAGCTATTAAGCGGAAATCTTGTCTACTTTCTCTAGAGCTAACCCTATGAGAAAAGTAATGCTGAAAGCATTACCAAGAATTAAAAAGTAAGTGTAGGCGGTATGTGAGCAAACTATGTAGTTTTACGAGAAATAAACAGTAAAATAAGTACTACGTGGTACCACAAAGTTTTTTGGGATCCAAAGATTTGGACCGTCTCGTAAGGATTTTGGTATTGATTCCGAGCCAAATATTTAAGCCTATCTAACTTTATTTAGGATCAATAAAATTAAAATCAGGATACAGAATTCTTTAAATTCCAGTTTAATAGTCCAAAAATGTTTTCTTAATTTCAAAAAAAAAAATACAAAAAAAAAACTTTAAACCAAATATGTATGCAAAATCTTCAAAATATGTCTTAACCTATATTTGAAGCGTTTTCATCCTAAATATAAAGATTCAATATTTCAGTGAATTTAAAGATCATTAATTTGGATGTGTTACAAATGGAATGGCATACTTTTTATACCCCCATCGCCATTGGTTGGCACAAAAAATGCGAAAGTATTTCACGAAATTTATTTTTATTTTTTTCATCAGACCTCGTGGAATTTCTCCCATAGTTCTAACCAAGGCTGTGGAGTGGGAGTCTGAAGATTTTGCTGGTGTCGGAGTCGTAAATTTTACTCGTCTCCCACTCCGGCTAAACTAAATTCTTTAAAACATTTCACATTTTTGTAACTAAACAAATTTTTACGCAAATTAGTTTTTATTGCGTTTTTCATTCGATCAATGTATGGTATGACTGTAAATGAAAAGCAACTTCCAATTACGGAGATTATTTTATGTTTCCTAGAATGTTAGGCTAGCAGATGAGCTGAATCGATCCATTTCAATGCCCACTACATAACAATTTATTTGAAATATTTCGAACAATTGATTTTATTATACCCTCCACCATAGGATGGGGGGTATATTAACTTTGTCATTCCGTTTGTAACACATCGAAATATTGCTCTAAGACCCCATAAAGTATATATATTTTGGGTCGTAGTGAAATTCTGAGTCGATCTGAGCATGTCCGTCCGTCCGTCCGTCCGTCTGTTGAAATCACGCTAACTTCCGAACGAAACAAGCTATCGACTTGAAACTTGGCACAAGTAGTTGTTATTGATGTTGGTCGGATGGTATTGCAAATGGGCCATATCGGTCCTCTTTTACGTATAGCCCCCAAATTTGGCTTGCGAGGCCTCTAAGAGAAGCAAATTTCATCCGATCCGGCTGAAATTTAGTACATGGTGTTAGTATATGGTCTAACAACCATGCAAAAATTGATCCACATCGGTCCATAATTATATATAGCCCCCCATATAAACCGATCCCCGGATTTGAGCCCCTCGGAAGAGCAAAATTCTTCCCATTCGCTTGAAATTTGGTAATTGATGTTAGTATATGGTATCCAACAACCATGCAGGAATTGGTTCCTACACTCAAAAAAAAGTTAACTCTCTATTTCACTAAAGCCATATTAACTTTATATTAGTTCATAGAATCATTATATTTGGAAAAAGTTTATTTTAGTCAAATAATTTTTTGCGTATGTTAGTTAAATGAACTAAAAAACGGGAAAGGTTATACACAAATAAAGCATAAAGATTTCCTAATTTCGTATTTCTTACAAAATAGTTCATTATTTCTTAAAATTTGTAAATTTTACCAAAAATGTGTCCATCGTGAACTTCGTATGTCACTAAAGACATTCTTGCAATTTTGAACTCCAAGATTTCTCTTAAAACTCCAAAATTTTCTTTAACTACTGAAAAAATTTTGGTTATGTCTAATAAATTTTCTTGAATTTGTCGAAAAATATTTACTTATTTTTGCCATATCGGAGTGATGCCAGCGCTTGTAATACCGTTTAGTTAAAATTTTCTAAAAAAGTTCCAAATTTTCTAAAATTAATCGAAAGTTATCTTTCCTGGTGGGTTCACTGTTTTTTCAGTGTATCAGTCCATAATTATATATAACTCCCATATAAACCGATCCCCAGATTTGACCGATCTGCTTGAAATTTGGTACGTGGTGGGTGTATATGATATTTAACAACCATGCCAAAAGTGGTCCATATCAGTTCATAACCATGTGCAGCCCCATATAAACCGATCCCGAGATTTGGTTTTGGAGCCTCTTGGAGGAGCAAATGTCATCCGAGTGAGTTGAAATTTGGTACATTGTGCTACAATATGGTCGTTAACAACCATGCCTAACTAGGTCCATATCGGTCTATAGTTATATATGGCCCTCAGATAAATCGATCCCCAATCACACAAAAATTGGTCGATATCAAGTTCATAATTGTATATAGCCCCCATATAAGCGACCCCCATATTTCAATTCTGGCTCTCTACACACAAAAAAATTTTTTTCTGATTCAATCACGAAATTAATTGATCCAATTAATTTTTTAATTGAAATGTCTTCAATCACAGAAATGATAGTATCAATTAAAAAATTAATTGACAGGCAATTAAAAAATTAATTGATCCAATTAAAAAATTAATTGATACTATTAATTTGTGTGATTGATTTTTATTTCAATTAAAAAATTTGTTGATTCAATTAAATTTTTAATTGAATATTTTTTAAAACTTAATTAAGATTTTAATTGGAAAAATTTTCGTGAATTTTTTTTCTGTGTATGTACCGTGCAAAAGTCCATATCGATTCGTAATTACTTGTAGACTTAACTATACATAACTTTTTTGTCTAATATATACCACGTATGGACTAACTCACAATTTAGAAAGCGATGTTAAGAAGTTTTAAGATACCACAACCCAAGTAATTCGATTGTGGATGACAGTCTTTCGTAGAAGTTTCTACGCAATCCATGGTGGAGGGTACATAAGCTTCGGCCTGGCCGTATGTACTTGTTTTTTTTTTTTAATTTTATTTTAAGACCATATACCTATATTGACAGAAAATTCTTTCAACAATGTATTTCTATAGAAAATTTCGTCAAAATTTTATTTCTATAGAAAATTCGTCAAAATTTTATTTCTAATGAAAATTGGGTCAACATTTTATTTCTATAGAAAATGTTGTCAAAATTTTATTTCTATAAAAAATTTAGTCAAAATGTTTGGTTCTATTGAGATTTTTTTTCAAAATTTTATTTCTATAGAAAATTTTGTAAAAATTTTAGTTCTATAGAAAATTTTGTTAAAAATGTTATTTCTATAGAAAATGTTGTCAAAGTTTTATTTCAATAAAAAATTAAGTCAAGATTGTATTTCTATAAAAAATTTAGTCAAAATTTTATTTCTATAAAAAATTTAGTAAAAATTTAATTTCTGTAGAAAAATTTCTATAGAAATAAAATTTTGCAAAATTTTATTTACTATATACAAGTTTTTTCCAAATTTTATGTCTGTAGAAAATTTTGTTAAAATTTTATTTCTATAGAAAATTTTGTCAAAATTTTATTACTATAAAAAATTTTATGTCTATAAAAAATTTTGTCATTTATTTCTATTTCTATAGAGAGTTTTGTAAATATTTTAATTCTATAGAAAATTTTTTCAAAATTTTATTTCTATAGAAGATGTTGTCAAAATTTTATTTCTATAGAAAATTTTGCCAAAATTTTACTTCAATAGAAAATTTTATGTCTATAGAAAATTTTGTAAAAGTTTTATTTCTATAGAAAATTTTGTCAAAATTTTATTTACATAGAGAATTTTGTAAAATGTATAGTTCTATAGAAAATTTTGTCAACATTTTATTTCTATAACATATGTTGTCAAACTTTTATTTCTATAAAATATGTAGTCAAAATTTTGCTTTTATAGAAAATTTTGTCAAAATTTTATTTCTATAGAAAATTTGTCAAAATTTTATTTCTATAGAAAATGTTGTCAAAATTTTATTACTATAAAAAATTTTGTCAAAATTTTATTTCTATAGAGAATTTTGTAAAAATTTTATTTCTATAGAAAATTTTCTCAAAATTTTATTTCTATAAAAAATTTGGTCAAAATTTTATTTCTATAGAAAATTTTCTCAAAATTTTATTTCTATAGCAAATTTTCTCAAAATTTTATTTCTTACTGATGCTCACTGATACTCACTGCTAAGACGAAAACTTGTAAAAATGACTCAAATTTTTCTATACCTCTAATACATATTTTTCGGCTGATGAAAAAATTATAAATATTTCCCATATTTATTTACACCCTGCGCCACACTGTACCCTAGGCATTTGAGATGGTATCAATAATTTTGGTCCAGAATGTGTTGAAGGGTATAATAAATACATATACTGATGACTGTTGGTATCTGCTCATATTGTGATGACTATTTATATCAAACAAACCAAACTTTAAGGACGTAGATATTTTGACGCAAGAAACCAATTATAAAAGGAGATTTACTCTGGAGATGCTACATATTATAAATGTACCTGCAGAAAGACGAATGAATTTTAAGACTGATACGGACCATTGTGCACATATTTATAGAAATATTGTACAAAAATATAGAAAGACAGATTAGCGTTTAGTTGTAAATATACTCCCTTGTAAAGAAGTTCACTGTTCTTTAAATTTAAATGTAATTATCTGTGTTTTTCATGTAATGATATATTTTTTTGTTAATGTGTTAAATGTTTTTTCTTTTTGTTTAAAGTAATTTCCCTGAAGACGAGCATCGGAGATGTCTCGAAATATTGGAAAATTTTAAATATAAAAATACAACTCAAAAAACAACAACATCTGTTTTTATTCACATGACCTCAAGCCGAACTAAGCAAATATAATTAAAAGTTTAAAGGTCAACTAATTAAAACAACATTATTTTATTTATTAAACATAGGACCGACAATGCCTTAAATTTGAAATATAGGTTTCAATTGGCATCAAAAGTGAAATTAAGATCTTTTTTTTTGCACACAAACGCCATCAAACACTATGCATCAAAACGTCTTTTCAAATGTTTGTGACACCACGGCATGACATTCTAACGACTTCGTGAGATGTTCTTTATTATTATGAATGAAAATATAAAGATCGCTAGTTCAAAACTTACCAGCGGCAATTTTTTCATTAAATATTTTTCCAAAAAAAAAATAATTATGTTATACATGTTTTTTATTTTACTTATTTTTGTATAAATATATTTTTCCATTAATACTCAACAAAAAAATAAAAATGATCGTGGAAGTGAAAAAGTCCAGGTTCACATTTTTTATTTTTTTATTTTTTTTTATATATTATTTTTTACCTTTTTATACCCTTCACCACTACTGTGGTACAGGGTATAATAAGTTTGTGCATTTGTATGTAACGCCAAGAAGGAAAAGTATAGTAGTTTAGTATACCGATCGTCTTAGAATTAAATTCTGAGTCGATTTAGCGATGTCCGTCTGTCTGTCTGTCTGTCCGTCTGTCTGTCTGTTGATGTATTTTTGTGTGCAAAGTACAGCTCGCAGTTTTAGTCCGATTGTCCTAAAATTTGGTATAGGGTCCTGTTTCGGCTCAAAGACGATCCCTATTGAGTTTGGAAAAAATCGGTTCAGATTTAGATATAGCTGCCATATATATTTTTCACCGATCTGGTCATAATTGGCGTGTATATCAACCGATCTTCCTCAAATTCCGTACATCCGAATATTTTATGAGTCTCGAAAAACTTGCAAAATATCATCCAAATCGGTTCAGATTTAGATATAGCTCCCATATATAGCTTTCGCCCGATTTACACTCATATGACCACAGAGGCCAATTTTTTGCTCCGATTTATTTGAAATTTTGCACAGGGAGTAGAATTAGCATTGTAGCTATGCGTGCCAAATTTGGTTGAAATCGGTTCAGATTTAGATATAGCTCCAATATATAGCTTTCGCCCGATTTACACTCATATGACCACAGAGGCCAATTTTTTGCTCCGATTTAGTTGAAATTTTGCACAGGGAGTAGAATTAGCATGTAGCAATGCGTGCCAAATTTGGTTGAAATCGGTTCAGATTTAGATATAGCTCCAATATATAGCTTTCGCCCGATTTACACTCATATGACCCCAGAGGCCAATTTTTAACTCCGATTTAGTTGAAATTTTGCACAGGAAGTAGAATTAGCATTGTTGCTGTGCGTGCCAAATTTGGTTGAAATCGGTTCAGATTTAGATATAGCTCCCATATATATGTTTTTCTGATTTCGACAAAAATGGTCAAAATACCAACATTTTCCTTGTAAAATCGCCACTGCTTAGTCGAAAAGTTGTACGAATGACTCTAATTTTCCTAAACTTCTAATACATATATATCGAGCGATAAATCATAAATAAACTTTTGGAAAGTTTCCTTAAAATTGCTTCAGATTTAAATATTTCCCATATTTTTTTACTAACATTGTGTTCCACCTTAGTGCATTAGCCGGCTTAAATTTTGAGTCTATAGATTTTGTAGAAGTCTATCAAATTCTGTCCAGATCGAGTGATATTTAAATGTGTGTATTTGGGATAAACCTTTATATATAGCCCCAACACATTTAACGGATGTGATATGGTATCGAAAACTTAGATCTACAATGTGGTGCAGGGTATAATATAGTCGGCCCCGCCCGACTTTAGACTTTCCTTACTTGTTTTTTACTAACATTGTGTTCCACCTTAGTGCATTAGCCGGCTTAAATTTTGAGTCTATAGATTTTGTAGAAGTCTATCAAATTCTGTCCAGATCGAGTGATATTTAAATGTGTGTATTTGGGACAAACCTTTATATATAGCCCCCAACACATTTAACGGATGTGATATGGTATCGAAAACATAGATCTACAAAGTGGTGCAGGGTATAATATAGTCGGCCCCGCCCGACTTTAGACTTTCCTTACTTGTTTCTATTCTTTTTTGATAAATTTAATTGTCCAAAACCTAAATTTTCATTTAAAACAGCCTAATTCCGTACTTTCTAAGACTTGTACAAAAAGAGTGCATTGGAAGTGGAAAAAATTGAGGGATGCGCTTTAAAATAAATGTTTGTGGAACAACTACCAATTTTTTTGCTGGGGTGTAATTAATCAAAAATTGTCTAAACAAATATGCACCAATGATATTGAATCAATGTAACACACTGTGCCCTAAAATTAAATTCAGTGTAATAAATTTTCCTATCATTCATCATGTCCTATCATGTTGGACATTATTGTCAACGTTATTATTATTTGTAGTAGTAGTAGTAGTAGATAATGCCATGATGTTATTCATCCTTTGAGTGTCATCATCTTCTTCATTATTGAAATCAATGCAGCAATGCAGTTGTTGCTGCAATATCCGCATAGGCATTTAACAACAAGGACAATGTGGCATGCAACTAAGGATCTAAGAATGTCTCGAGAGCCTTTAAGGTTAAACATTATAATTGATAATTGATTATGTTGCAATTTCTTAGTATTAAAATCTATTTTTATCAATGGATATTAATAAGCTATGTAATCTATTCATACAATATCCTCTTGATTAACATCCGAGGCCATATGGGGCATAAACTGATGAGTGTAGCGGGGTATCGAAGTCGCATTGGAAGCACGGTTGGTAGAATTCCTGATGATTTGGTAGATTTCGCAAAATATCCATCTCCAACTAAAAAGTACTTAACAATTTTTGTATATGTTCATTTTCCTATAGAAATAAAATTTAGACAAAATCTTCTATATAAATAAAATGTAGACAAAATCTACCGTAGAAATAAAATTTTGACAACATTTTTTATAGTAAAAAAAAGTTTTGACAAAATTTTCTATAGAAATAAAATTTTGACAAAATTTTCTATAGGAATAAAATTTTGACAAAATTTTCTATAGAAATAAAATGTTGCCAAATTTTCTATAGAAATAAAATTTTGACAAAATTTTCTATGGGAATAAAATTTTGACAAAATTTTCTATAGAAATAAAATGTTGCCAAATTTTCTATAGAAATAAAATGTTGACAAAACTTTTTATAGAAATAAAATTTTGACAAAACTTTCGATAGAAATAAACTTTTGACAAAATTTTCTATAGAAATAAAATTTTGCGAAAACTTTCGCCAAAAATTTCTATAGAAATAAAATTTTGACAAAATTTTTTAAGGATTAACATTTTGCAAAACAAGACTTTGGTTTGGTAGTTTTTTGGTAAAATTGTTTCCAAATTTGGTAGATTGTTTTTGACTCGAGTGGCAAGCGTGATTGGGAGTCGGAATCTGAAAATTTTTGCTGCAGTCGAAGACGTAAAATTTTTGCTCAACAATTGATAGAGTCGAGTTCTGACACTACACTGCAAAAAATATTTCTGTGGTATTAAAGATCACGCAAATTACACAATATTAATTTTAATTAAGAGAAAGTTTATAATCTTTGCTCATTTTTTTTTCATTAAATGTAGCACACAAATTTTGGAAAATAATTTTGGAAATAAAAACACTTCAAATGTTGGCTAAGACTTATTTTGAAGATTTTGTATCTTCGCTTGTATCTTTGTTATGTTTTGGAATTGGGAAAACATTTTGTTACATTGAAGTATCTGTTATAATTTTGATTTTGAACTGGCATTTGTTTGTAAATGAATAGCATTATTATATTAATAATAATCGAAAAAAGAGAATGCTTTAAGTGAGATCTGTATACTTATTTTAATTTTATTGATCGTAGAGTTTATTTTATTGGTCAGCTGAAATTTGAGAAATCGATTGGCCTTCAGAACTCAGGCGCTGCCTATGGTAATGTTATGACCGTGCGGTCAAAATAAATAACAAATATTATATTGAAAATGCGCTAATCCTATTTTTAAGTTTTTGATCACATTTTTGTGGTTAGTATAAAAATTTTTTTTTTCTTTCAAAGACATGTTTTATTATTTTAATTTAAACGTTTATATCAGTATTTGTAATAAAACATTATAATCTCTCCTATTTATTTCTACAAAATATTTTGTACAAATTTTATTCTTATAGAAAATTAGTCAAAATTTTATTCTTATGGAAAATTTGTCAAAATTTTATTTCTATAGAAAATTATGTCAAAATTTAATTTCTATAGAAAATTATGTCAAAATTTAATTTCTATAAAAAATTTTGCCAAAATTTTGTCAACATTATATTTCTGTAGAAAATTGTGTCAACATTTTATTCTTATATAAAATATGTCAAAATTTTATTCTTATATAACATTTGTCAAAGTTTTATTTCTATAGAAAATTTTGTCAAGATTTTATTTTTTTCGGAAATTTTGTCAATATTTTATTTCTTAAGAAATTTTATCAAAATTTTATTTCTATAGAAAATTTTGTCAACATTTTATTCTTATATAAATTTTGTCAATATGTTATTCTTATAGAAAATATTGTCAACAGTTTATTCTTATATAAAATTTGTCAAATTGTTATTCTTATAGAAATTTTATCAATATTTTATTATTAAGAAATTATTTATTTTATTTCTTAAGAAATTTTTGTAAAAATTTTATTTCTATAGAAAATTTTTCAAAATTTTATTTCTATAGAAAAATTTGTCAAAATTGTATTTCTATAGAAAATTTTGTCAAAATTTTATTTCTATAAAAAATTTTTGTCAAAATTGTATTTCTATAGAAAATGTTGTCAAAATTTTGTTTCTATAGAAAATTTTGTCAACATTTTATTTCTATAGAAAATATTGTCAACATTTTATTTTTATAGAAAATATGTCAAAATTTTATTCTTATAGAAAATATGTCAAAATTTTATTTCTTTAGAAAAAATTGTCAAAATTTTACTTCTATAGAAAATTTTGTCAAAATTTTATTTCTATAGAAAATGTTGTCAAACTTTTATTTCTTTGGAAAATGTTGTCAAAACTTTGTTTCTTTTTCTTCTTATAGAAAATTTCTCAAAATTTCATTTCCATAGAAAATTTTGTCAAAAAATTTTTTTTTTTCGGAAATTTTGTCAATATTTTATTTCTTACGAAATTTTTGTAAAAATTTTATTTCTATAGAAAATTTTATCAAAATTTTATTTCTATAAAAAATTTTGTTAAAATTTAATTTCTATAGAAAATTTTGTCAACATTTTATACTTATTGAAAAATTTGTCAAAATTTTATTTCTATAGAAAATTTTGTCAACATTTTATTCTTATAGAAAATATGTCAAAATTTTATTCTTATAGAAAATATGTCAAAATTTTATTTCTTTAAAAAAAATTGTCAAAATTTTACTTCTATAGAAAATTTTGTCAAAATTTTTTTTTTTTCTATGGAAAATGTTGTCAAAACTTTGTTCTGTAGAAAATTTTGTCAACATTTTGTTCTTATATAAAATTTGTTAAAATTTTATTTCTATAGAAATTTTGTCAACATTTTATTTCTTCCGGAAATTTTTTCAATATTTTATTTCTTAAGAAATTTTTGCAAAAAATTTATTTCTATAGAAATTTTTGTAAAAATTTTATTTTTACAGAAAGTTTTATCAAAAGTTTATTTATATAGAAAAATGTTGTCAAAATTTTTGTTTTTATAGAAAATTTTGTCACAAGTTTATTTCTATAGAAAATTTTGTCAACATTTTATTCTTATAGAAATTTTGTCAATATTTTATTTCTATAGAAAATGTTGTCAAAATTTTGTTTCCATAGAAAATTTGTTCAATATTTTATGTTTATATAAAATTTGTCAAAATGTTATTCTTATAGAAAATTTTGTCAATATTTTATTTCTTAAGAAATTTTTGTAAAAATTTTATTCCTTAAGAAATTTTTGTAAAAATTTTATTTCTATAGAAAATTTTATAAAAATTTTATTTCTATGGACAATTTTATCAAAATGTTATTTCGATAGAAAATTTTATCAAAATTTTATTTCTATAGAAAATTTTATCAAAATTTCATTTCCATAGAAAATTTTGTCAAAATTTTATTTTTTTTCGGAAATTTTGTCAATATTTTATTTCTTACGAAATTTTTGTAAAAATTTTATTTCTATAGAAGATTTTATCAAAATTTTATTTCTATAAAAAATTTTGTTAAAATTTAATTTCTATAGAAAATTTTGTCAACATTTTATACTTATTGAAAAATTTGTCAAAATTTTATTTATATAGAAAAATTTGTCAAACTTTTTGTTTTTATTGAAAATTTTGTTAAAATTTTATTTCTATTTGTCACAAGTTTATTTCTATAGAAAATTTTGTTAACATTTTTTTTTCTACACAGAAAAAAATTTCACGAAAAATTTTCCAATTAAAATCTTAATTGAGTTTTAAAAAATATTCAATTAAAAATTTTATTGATTCAACAAATTTTTTAACTGAAACAAAAATCAATCACAAACATTAATAGTATCAATTAATTGTTTAATTGGATCAATTAATTTTTTTAACTATCATTCCTGTGATTGAAGACATTTAAATTAAAAAATTATTTGGATCGATTAATTTCGTTATTGAATCAGAAAACAATTTCTTTGTGTGTACCGAAATTTTTGTAAAAATTTTATTTCTATAGAATATTTTGTCAAAATTTTATTTCTATAGACAATTTTGTCAAAATGTTATTTCTATAGAAAATTTTGTCAAATATGTGTGCCGAATATGGTGTGTATCTCTCCATGTTTTGGTATAGCCCCCACATAGACCGATCCTCCGATGTGACTTCTTGGACTTCTAAGTGTCTGATATATTCCCCATATACCGAGGTCACATGATTTAACTTCTTCAGGTGATAGAAGGCACCAATATCATCAAAATTGCCTGCAACATGAAGTAGAATTTCCCGATTTAACTTTTTGAGGTTACTCGAGTAATTAGGGTAAAATATATATTTAGTACGAAAGGAAACTACTATCCAATATCCAGGTTGATGAATATTTAAGATAGAGCTCGGTCGTCTATACTTCCTTCCTACATTAAATCGGAAACCCAGTGCGCTAGTATGTACGCTTAGTCTGCAGAAAATTTCATTGCCAATTAATGAGAACTACAATATGTGTCTGTGATAATAAACGTCATTATCACATGCTCATGAAAATTGCCATAATCCAATTTTGAGCTTCCAATGCAGTTCATGTGCAAAAAGGATTTGGTTGTTTTTTTTTTTCAAAAGGTCAACGTGTATACTACATTCTGGTTTCGACATTATCCCAAAAATTCTACGAGTAGAGGTATCCTGAAACTATGCACACAAATCCTCATTACTCCATATTTGGTGTGCACATAAAATCTTTAGCCCAAAATTTGTTATGGCATTTTGGCCAAGGGGAAGTTTTTACCGTTCGTAATTCAATTAAAAATTCGAATGGTAGTAGGACATTGGCTCTCCGTGTGGTTTCCACGAATGGTTGTAAGGTTAAAGCATCATGTATTGGAAACATATTTGAAGCACAATTTTTTAAGTGTTTTTATACCCACCACCATAGAATGGTGACGGGGTATAATAAGTTTGTCATTCCGTTTGTAACGCATCGAAATATCGATTTCCGACTATATAAAGTATATATATTCTTGATCAGGGAGAAATTCTAAGACGATATAAGCATGTCCGTCTGTCCGTCTGTCTGTCTGTCTGGCTGTCTGTTGTAATCACGCTACAGCATTCAATAATGGAGCTATCGTCCAGAAATTTGGCACAGAATCGTCTTTTGTCTGCGCGCAGGTCAAGTTCGAAGATGGGCTATATCGGGCCATGTTTTGGTATAGCCCCCATATAAACCGACCTCCCGATTTGGGGTGTTTCGCTTATAGAAACCGTAGTTTTCATCCAATTTGCGCGAAATTGAAAATCTAGAGGTATTTTATGAACATAAAGAGGTGTGCCAAAAATGGTGAGTGTTGGTCCATGTTTTGGTATAGCCCCCATATAGACCGATCTCCCGATTTTACTTCTTGGGCTTATAGAAACCGCAGTTTTTATTCAATTTACCTGAAATTGGAAATCTAGAGGTATTGTAGGACCACAAATACGTGTGCCAAAAATTGTGAGTATCCGTCCATATTTTGGTATAGCCCCCATATAGAGCGATCTCCCGATTTGGGGTCTTGGGCTTATAGAAACCGTAGTTTTTATCCAATTTGTCTGAAATTGGAAATCTAGAGGTATTTTAGGACCATAAAGAGATGTGCCGAGAATGGTGAGTATCGGTCCATATTTTGGTGTAGCCCCCAAATAGTATCAATTACTATTTTTTATACCCTCCATCATAGGATGGGGGTATATTAACTTTGTCATTCCGTTTGTAACACATCGAAATATTGCTCTAAGACCCCATAAAGTATATATATTCTGGGTCGTGGTGAAATTCTGAGTCGATCTAAGCATGACCGTCCGTCCGTCTGTTGAAATCACGCTAACTTCCGAACGAAACAAGCTATCGACTTGAAACTTGGCACAAGTAGTTGTTATCGATGTAGGTCGGATGGTATTGAAAATGGGCCATATCGGTCCACTTTTACGTATAGCCCCCATATAAAGGGACCCTCAGATTTGGCTTGTGGAGCCTCTAGCAGAAGCACATTTCATCCGATCCGGCTGAAATTTGGTACATGGTATTGGTATATGGTCTCCAGCAACCGTGCAAAAATTGGTCCACATCGGTCCATAATTATATATAGCGCACATATAAACCGATCCCCAGATTTGGGTTGCGGAGCCTCTAAGAGAAGCAAATTTCATCCGATCCGGCTGAAATTTGGTACATGGTATTGGTATATGGTCTCTAGCAACCGTGCAAAAATTGGTCCATATCGGTCCATAATTATATATGCCCCCATATAAAACGTTCTCCAGATTTGACCTCCGGAGCCTCTTGGAGAAGCAAAATTCATCCGATCCGGTTCAAATTAGGAACGTGGTGTTAGTATATGGTCGCTAACAACCATACCAAAATTGGTCCAATCACAAAAAAATTGGTCCATATCGGTTCATAATCATGGTTGCCACTAGAGCCAAAAATAATCTACCAAAATTTTATTTCTATAGAAAATTTTGTCAAAAGTTTATTTCTATAGAAAATTTTTGTTAAAATTTTATTTCTGTAAACATTTTTGTCAAAATTTTCTTTCTATAGAAAATTTTGTGAAAATTTTTATTTCTATACAAAATTTTGTGAAAATTTTATTTCTATAGAAATTTTTGTTTTTTGATTTAATATATACCACGTATGGACTTACATACAATTTAGAAGATGGTGTTAAGAGGTTTTAAGATACCTTGCCATCGGCAAGTATTACCGCAACTTAAGTAATTCGATTGTGGGTGGCAGTGTTTAGAAGAAGTTTCTACGCAATCCATGATGGAGGGTACATAAGCTTCGGCCTGGCCGAACTTACGGCCGTATATACTTGTTTTAAATTAAATTGACTAAACCAGACTAAACAAAATAATAAAGGAGCTTTAGTTATTCAACTAAATCAAAAGTTCAACCACAGATTTATTTTATAAATACCAGATTAAAAACATTGCCATCGGCAACTGCTACCACAACCAAAGTAATTCGATTGTGCATGAAAATCTTTAGCGGAACTTTCTGCTGTGTATATACTTGTTTAATTTTTAGAAAAATGTAAAATCGTAAATAGGTTTTCAAATTCTGGGGGGGGGCTAAAATTTTTCTGGGGGTCTAAGCCCCCTCCCCAGAGGCCTTCCTACGCTTATGGTCCCCATATAAAACGACCTCCCGATTTGGGGTCTTGGGTTTATAGAAACCGTAGTTTTTATCCAATTTGTCTGAAATTGGAAATCTAGAGGTATTTTGGGACCATAAAGAGATGTGCCGAAAATGGTGAGTATCGGTCCATATTTTTGTATAGCCCTCATATAGACCGATTTCCCGATTTTACTTCTTGGGCTTCTAGAATCCGAAGTTTTTATCCTATTTGCCTGAAATTGGAAATCTATAGGTATTTTCGGGTCATAAAGAGGTGTGCCGAAAGCGGTGAGTATCGGTCCATATTTTAGTATAGCCCCCATCAGAACGATCTCCCGATTAAACTCCTTGGGTTTCTAGAAACCGTAGTTTTTATCTGATTTGCCAGAAATTGTAAATACTGATCATGAAAATTGTTTGAAACTCAATGTAAAATTTCCAGATTTTACTTCTACAGATTTAAGATTTCAAATCAAGACGTTATTTTATATTTTTCTTGCACACTTACAAGAGATGTTAATGATTCCACTAAAACTCAAGCAAAAATGGTTCTTATAAATCCAGAATCTGATATAGTCCTCATAGGTGAAATCTTTAAATTTATCTTCGGGAAGTGTTCTCAAGTCCTCTAGCCCTCCTGAAATTTCAAAGGAAACCCTAATATCTGGTTCATGGTGGTGGGTATTTAAGATTCGGCCCGGCCGAACTTACTGCTGTATATACTTGTTTTGTATACCCACCACCACAGAATGGTGACGGGGGTATAATAAGTTTGTCATTCCGTTTGTAACACATCGAAATATCGATTTCCGACTATATAAAGTATATATATTCTTGATCAGAGAGAAATTCTAAGACGATATAACGATGTCCGTCTGTCAGTCTGTCTGTCTGTCTGTTGTAATCACGCTACAGTCTTCAATAATGAAGCAATCGTGCTGAAATTTTGCTCAAACTCGTCTTGTGTCTGCAGGCAGGTCAAGTTCGAAGATGGGCTATATCGGTCCAGGTTTTGATATAGTCCCCATATAAACCGACCTCCCGATTTGGGGTCTTGGGCTTATAGAAATCGTAGTTTTTATCCAATTTGCCTGAAATTTGAAATCTAGAGGTATCTTATGACCATAAAGAGGTGTGCCAAAAGTGGTGAGTATCGGTCCATGCTTTGGTATAGCCCCCATATAGACCGATCTCCCGATTTTACTTCTTGGGCTAATAGAAACCGCAGTTTTTATTCAATTTACTTGAAATTGGAAATCTAGAGGTATTGTAGGACCACAAATACGTGTGCCAAAAATTGTGAGTATCGGTCCATATTTTGGTATAGCCCCCATATAGACCGATCTCCCGATTTTACTTCTTGGGCTAATAGAAACAGCAGTTTTTATTCAATTTACTTGAAATTGGAAATCTAGAGGTATTGTAGGACCACAAATACGTGTGCCAAAAAATGTGAGTATCGGTCCATGTTTTGGTATGGTCCCCATATAAAACGACCTCCTGATTTGGGGTTTTGGGCTTATAGAAACAGTAGTTTTCATCCAATTTGTCTGAAATTGGAAATCTAGAGGTATTTTATGGCCATAAAGAGGTGTGCTGAAAATGGTGAGTATCGGTCCATATTTTGGTATAGCCCCCATATAGACCGAATTCCCGATTTTACTTCTTGGGCTTCTAGAATCCGAAGTTTTTATCCTATTTGCCTGAAATTGGAAATTTAAAGGTATTTTCGGGACATAAAGAGGTGTGCCGAAAACAGTGAGTATCGGTCCATATTTTAGTATAGCCCCCATAAGAACGATCTCCCGATTTACTCCTTGGGTTTCTAGAAACCGTAGTTTTTATCTGATTTGCCTGAAATTGTACATATTCTGGTATTTTAGGCTCACAAAAACGTGTATCGGATTAAGTTTTTATCGGTCCATTTGGTAATGCCTCCATATAGACCGACTTCACTTCTTGAGGGTATAGAAAGCGCACTGATCATGAAAATTGCTTGAAACTCAATGTAAAATTTCCAGATTTTACTTCTACAGATTTAAGATTTCAAATCAAGACGTTATTTTATAATTTTCTTGCACACTTACAAGAGATGTTAATGATTCCTCTAAAACTCAAACAAAAATGGTTCTTATAAATCCAGAATCTGATAAAGTCCTCATAGGTGAAATCTTTAAATTTATCTTCGGGAAGTGTCCTCAAGTCCTCAAGCCCTCCTGAAATTTCAAAGGAAACCCTAATATTTGGTTCATGGTGGTGGGTATTTAAAATTCGGCCCGGCCGAA
Organism: Haematobia irritans; assembly: GCF_050003625.1. Lineage (NCBI taxonomy): Eukaryota > Metazoa > Arthropoda > Insecta > Diptera > Muscidae > Haematobia > Haematobia irritans. The sequence goes on along the minus strand of NC_134397.1, from coordinate 154,907,046 downwards.
CTTACTTCTGTATATACTTGTTTTGTAATAACAACTACCCAATATCTTTCAGGAATTCTACACTCAAAAAATAAATAAATTTAATGGATTGAAAGATTTTCACCTTCTTTAAAATATTTTGGTATTAATGCAGAAAATATGGCTTCTTTAAAAAAAAAGACATTTTTAGGGATGCTAAATTTAAAGCTAGATAATTAAATTTAGACTTTATAAAATTAAAATTGGGATATAGATCTCATTTATTGAATTTTCATTTTTAAGGGGAATAAATTCCAAATTCAAAATCCACATTAGAACAGCTACTTCACTGTGAGGATTTTTTTTTTTTAATTTCAATAAACAAAGTACACCAAAGAGGCTAAATCCTCAAAATAACTCTTAGCCTATATTTGAAGTTTCTTTACTTTTAATCCGAAGATACAATAAATCACAGTTAAATTAAAGATGATTTCCTCAAATCGAAAGAGTTTCTCTTTACTTTAAGGAAAACTGGTATTGCTGCACCCAGAGAAGGAATATGATCACCTCAAACATGTTTTCACAGCAAAATGTTATTTTTGGGTGGTGACCATGTAACATGGTTTTCGCAACCATGTTATTTTCTCGGAAATCATGTATCTGATTTCGGCAAGCAGGTTATATTTGACGATAAAGTAAGATTTTAGTGACAAACATGTTACATGGTCAACATACAAAAATAACATTTTGCTCTTGAAACATGTTTGAGGTGATCATATTCCTTCTCTGCGTGTGCTAGGTCATAGGACATTTTCGAAGGAACATAAATTTCAAAAATTGGTGTCCTAAATTCATTGGAAGAAAAATTTTAAGTGAAGAATATTAACTTTTTTTAACTAAAATTTCTACGAAATTTTTCCTTAGTATTGGGCACATTGCATATCCTACTATTTAGATTTTACCAATTTTTATAATATTGATAAATTGGATTTTTTACTCTCGTAACTATTCTTAGACGGTAAGTTTCGGGTTTTAAACTATTTGACCCACGCACAGAATTTTTAGTTTGTTCACGCGAAATACACGTGGCTCTAAAACACATACTCTCAAAAAATAGAGAACCAAATTTTTGGAAAGAAAATTTTGGTTAATTTTAGAAAATGTTTACTAAACCCCATTACTAAAATAACGCCTCTGTAGCATACACTTCCACAGATATTCTGCTTCAAGCATATATATATTTTCAAAATTAAAACAAGAAAAAATTATTTGCACTGTGCAAACATATTATGTTTCACCCAAAGCATATCTTTTGTAAGTCCCCAAATAGTTAATTCCTTTCTTCATTATACCCCTCACCACTACTGTGGTACATGGTATAATACGTTTGTGCATTTGTATGTAACGCCCAGAAGGAGACGAGATAGATACATAGTGTCTTTGGTAATTATGCTCAGGGCCGGCCCCTGAATACGGTTGCTACTCGAGCTAAAAATAATCTACCAAAATTTGGAGAATATTTTACCGAAAAACTACCAAACCAAAAAAATATTTTGTCAAAATTTTATTTCTATAGAAAATTTTGTCAAAATTGTATTTCTATAGAAATTCTTTTCAAAATGTCATTTCTACACTCAAAAAAAAAAGTTTACTTGGATCCAAAGATTTTGACCTTCCTTTAAGGATTTTGGTATTGATTCCGAGCCAAAGATGCGGCTTCTTTAAAATAAAGAAATTTTTTAGGGACCTCCCTGGCTTTAAATCTAGGATCGATAAAATTAAAATTGGATACAGATCTCATTCATCGAATTTTTATTCTGTATATATTAATAAATTTATATATTAATAAAGGTATTCATGTACAAACAAATTCCAGTTTCAAAATCAAATTATGCCAAGTATAAACTGTTTTCTTAATGCTAAAAAAAACTTTAAGCCAAAGTTGCAAATCCTTAAAATAAGTTTTAGCCTATATTTGAAGCATTTTTATCTTAAATTTAAAAATTCAATATGTCAGTTGAGTTAAAGACGATTACTTTAAATTAAAAATATTTTTCTTTATTTTAAGGAACATTTGCCTTACTTCAAAGATCTACAACTTCAACAGAGGGACGCAAAATTTCAAGATGTGTGTCCTAAATTTAATGAAAAAAGGTTTTGAAGCAAGGATTACAAACTTTGTTTTAATTAAAATGTCATTATTTTAAAGAATTTTGTCCTTAGCATTGCGTAATTTTGAGTCCTAAAATTTAAGTTGCATAATCTTTCATAATAGGTCACAATTTTTTTCAGTGTATAGAAAATTTTGTCAAAATTTTATTTTTATAGAAACATTTGTCAATGTTTTATTTCTATAGAAAAAATTTTCAATTTTGTTTTTCTATAGAAAATGTTGTCAAAATTTAATTGCTATAGAAATTTTGTCAAAAAAAAATTTTTTTTCTATAGAAAATGTCAAAATTTTTTTCTACAGAAAATTTTGTCAAAATTTTATTTCTACAGAAAATTTAGTAAAAATTTTATTTCTATAGAAAATTTTGTCAAAATGTTATTTCTATAGAAAATGTTGTCAAACTTTTATACAGAAAATTTTGTCAAAATTTTATTTCTATAGAAAATTTTGTCAAAATTTTATTGCTATAGAAAAATTTGTCAAAATTTTATTTCTATAGAAAATTTTGTCAAAATTTTATTGTTATAGAAAATTTTGTAAAAATTGTTTTTTCTTTAGAAAATGTCACAAGCTTTTCTACAGAGAATGTTGTCAAATTTTTTTTTTCTAGAGAAAAATTTTTCAAAATTTTATTTCTATAGAAAATTTGTCAAAATTTTATTTCTATAGAAAATTTTATCAAACATTTTTTTCAATATTTTATTTCTATAGAAATTTAACAAAAAAATACTATTTTTGGTAGAATTCTACCAACTGTGGTGGTAATACAAACTTATTTTCTAGGTTATATACGTTGCATTTTCAAGTTTTAAGATAATAAAGTACTTAGAATCATTTTTGTTTTGTAATTTTTTTTTTATATTTAACGAAAAATATCGTAGGGAAAATTATTTGGGAATGTATGGGAAAGTAGGGAACTTTTTTTGTCCTTGTAGGGTAAACCGAACATTTTCCCTGATAACACTGACTATGAGCTATAGATTGAGACAAAGCGCCCATAAACATGTACCCCTTAATTTTCTTAAATATGCAACTGCGGTTTATCTCCCAGACCTATATCAATGTTACCCCACAAATGCTTATGATTACTAATTCAGTAAGGGTGGTTTAGGGTATGATATAGTCGGCCCCGCCCGACTTTCTACTTTACTTACTTGTTTTTCTATAGAAAATCCTGTCGAATTTTTTCTATGGAAATTTTTTTCTAATTTTTTTTTCAATAGAAAAATTTTTAAAAATTTTACTTCAATAGAAAATTTTGTAAAAATTTTATTTCTGTAGAAAATTTTGTCAAAATTTTATTTCGATTATTAATTTTGTTCGCCTTGAGGTCATAGAAACAATCGATTATTGATTTGTTTTAATATTAAATATTAAAATTAAATATTAAAACAAATCAATAATCGATTGTTTCTATGACCTCAAGCCGAACAAAATTAATAATCAGAATAATCATAAAATAGGTCAACAATACACAAAATACGAAAATTTTATTTCCGTAGAAAATTTTGTCAACATTTTATTTCAATAGAAAATTTTGTCAACATTTTATTCCTACAGAAAATTTTGTCAAAATTTTATTTCTATAGAAAATTTGACAAAAATTTATTTCTATCGAAAATTTTGTCAACATTTTATTGCTATAGAAAATGTTTCAAAATTTTTTTCTCTAGAAAAATTTGTCAAAATTTTATTGCTATAGAAAGTGTTGTAAAAACTGTTTTTTTCTATAAAAAATGTCATAATTTTTTTCTACAGAAAACGTTGTCTAATTTTGTTTATAGAAAAATTTATCAAAATTCTTTTCTTACAGAAAAATTTGTCAAAATTCTTTTGCTATAGAAAATTTTGTAAAAATTGTTTTTCTATAGAAAATCTCACAATATTTTTCTACAAAAAATGTTGTCTAATTTTTTTCTATAGAAAAATTTTTCAAAATTTTATTTCTATAGAAAATTTGTCAAAATTTTATTTCTACAGAAAATTTTGTCAAAAATTTTTTTCTATAAAAAATTTTCAAAATTTTATTTCTTTAGAAAATTTTATTTCCGTAGAAAATTTTGTCAAGATTCTATTTCTGTAGAAAATTTTGTCAAGATTTTATTTCTGTACAAAAATTTGTCAAAATTTTATTTCTATAGAAAATTTTGTCAAAATTTTATTTCTATAGAAAATTTGTGGAATAACTCTTAGTTGGAGAGTAATATTTTTCAAAATCTAACAAAACTTCAAGAATTCTAAAAATATATCAAACAGTACAAAATCTAACAGTTTTGTTAGAATTCTACCAACTGTGGCAGCAGTGCCTCTGAGTCGATCTAGCCATGTCCGTCTGTCTGTGAACACATTTTTGTGATCAAAGTCTAGGTCGCAGTTTTAGTCCAATCGACTTCAAATTTGGTAAAAGCATGTTTTTTTTTTGTTGGATCAGAATATAACCTTATTGATTTTGGAAGAAATCGGTTCAGATTTAGATATGGCTCTCATATATATATATTTCTCCCGATATGCTCTTATACACGCAAAAAAATAATTCTTTCCTCCCAAACGAAATTTTAGACAAACAAAGTTCGTTTCTCATTTGCTTTTCGTTGAAAGGAAGTGTATTTGGAAGAAAAGTATATTTTTTTTTGTGATAAACGTTTATTCTTTTCCAGGATGTAAAATCAATTTCATAAAGACTAACTCAAAAAATTTTTTTCTGGCTAATTGCATTTTCCCTCACATCTTTCTCACTTCCACGAAGTTTTTTAGTTCTTAGCACCTTTTTCTGTAACACAAACAATGTAGAAGAAATTATAGGATTTTATAAATTTTTAAAATTTTTTTACCTTTCGCCTGGACGGAGAATCGAACCGCGGACCATGCAATTTGTAAGCCAACACACTATCCACTGAGCCATGTAGCCGTTATTGTCATCAATAGACAATTACCCATATAACTAAGTTATATTTATATAGCATAGCTTGCGGCGCCCACGAGCCGATTAAACAAAGTTTATTTACCAGAAATATACATTTAGTTGGTCACCGTGGAGCAGTGGTTGCTACGTCTGACTTGCATGCCAAGGGTCGTGGGTTCGATCCCTGCTTTGACCAAATTTTTTTTTTTTACATATATTCCAGATATGATCGGAAGATTCCGAAAAAATTTTCAACATTACATTCTACTATATTAAATTTTTACTATGAACTGTAAAATGTGTTTTATTAAAGACCTAAATTTAGAAAAGAACAGTGTTTGATATAAACGAAATGGACTGTGTTGTTGGTTAAAAATAACTTTTTTTATTGAAAAAATAAAAAACGAATAACAAACGAATTTTTTTGGTGATAAAAGTGTATACTTTTCGAAGCAATTCAAAAAACTCTAACAAAAGAAAAACGTTCTCGGTACACGTTTTCCAAACGTTTTTTTTTCTTTGCGTGTATGACCCCAGAAATCATAGTTTTAACTCGATTTAAGTTAAATTTTGCACAGAACAGTAGTTTTGCCATTTTAAATATGGCTGCCAAGATTTATTGAAATCGGCGCAGATTTAGATATAGCTCGCATATATATCTTTCGCCCGATTTTCCCCCATATGAACACAGAGGCCATAGTTTTACTTCGATTTACTTGATACTTTGAACAGGGAGTAGAATTAAGATTCTGAATATACATGCTAAATATAATTTTTTCCGATTTGGGTAAAATACCCAAATTTTCCTTGTCACTGCTAAGTCGAAAACTTGTAAAAATGACTCCAAGTTTCCTATATTTCCTATATCTATTGACCAATAAGTCATAAATACACTTTTGTGAAGTTGCCTAAGAATTGGTTCAGATTAAAATGTTTCCCATATTTTATTAATATTGTACTCCGCCCCAAGGCATTAGCCGATTTCATTTTTATGCCTAGAATGTTATGTTAAGAATTCACCCCGGTCTACCCTCTTCGGCTTATCTGTTAATCTGTATAAAGTCACTGCAAAACTTTTGGTTTTAACCGCCACTTTATTAACTTTCGTCAAACCACCTTAATCCGTATGTAAAACGTTCTTCTAACAGTTTAGCCTTGGCGTATATCCCCAATACCGTATTTTTTTGACCCAAAATATTAACGAATTTGATTAGTAACGTGGGTAACATTCAAATACCAGACAGATATTAAAAACCAAACTCATTTTTCGCTGTGATATCCATGGCAATGTTTTAACCAAATGTTGTGGTTTTTTTTACATTCACATCGCAGACAATTTGTGTCTGAGCACTTCATTTGCAAGGGGCGGCACTTAATTTAATATAGTCTGGTTTATCCCCATTAAAAAGAGCATATATAACCGCATGAATGCCTGAGGCCATACATGGGGCTGATGTTGACATCCCAGGATTTTCGTACCTTAATTTCATAAGGCTACTTTGAAAAGCAAGTTCAAAGCTAAGTGATTTGAGATTTGGATTTGGATCCCTTAAATTTTTAAACCTCACTTGTATTGCAATTCTTTACTTAATTTATGCATGTAATGTAATGCATAGGGGACTACGTCTGAGTTTTTGGAAGGGTCACACATATTCACTTTAAAGCTTATCATTATCATGCCCATCATATTTAATCATCCAGGATACAAAGTCATAAGAACCTACTCAACAGAGCGCAGGGGGAGGGAGGGAGAGTAAACAAAATATTTACAAGGACCATGCAATATTAAAACCTCGCCTTGTCCTTTATTTACTCGATAAAGGACAGATGCCATCACTATGATGAATGTCACCGTCAAAGTGATGGCTAGATTTACATTCAGATGATAGTTCATCCATCTCCATGTAGTTAGTCAATATGGGTTAAAGATGGTTGTTATTTGCTGCATTCATGGTTGAAAGATGCAAAGATTTAATGAACTCTTAGGTTAGGTTAGGTTATGTGGCAGCCCGATGTATCAGGCTCACTTAGACTATTCAGTCCATTGTGATACCACAGTGGTGAACTTCTCTCTTATCACTGAGTGCTGCCCGATTCCATGTTAAGCTCAATGACAAGGGACCTCCTTTTTATAGCCGAGTCCGAACGGCGTTCCACATTGCAGTGAAACCACTTAGAGAAGCTTTGAAACCCTCAGAAATGTCACCAGCATTACTGAGGTGGGATAATCCACCGCTGAAAAACTTTTTGGTGTTCGGTCGTAGCAGGAATCGAACCCACGACCTTGTGTATGCAAGGCGGGCATGCTAACCATTGCACCACGGTGGCTTCCTCTTAATTATTGGCTTAACTCTTAATTAAAGACCTTCAGAATTGGCCGATCTCGACCGCCCAAATAGGACTGTCGGAGCAAATAAGAAGAGTGAAGCTATTTGACAAAATTTTCTATAGAAATAAAATTTTGACAAAATTTTCTATAGAAATAAAATTTTGACAAAATTTTCTATAGAAATAAAATTTCAACAAAATTTTCTATAGAAATAAAATGCTGACAATATTTTCTATAGAAATAAAATTTTGAAAAAAAATTTCTATAGAAATAAAATTTTGATAAAATATTTTGTAGAAATAAACTTTTAACAAAATTTTCTATGGAAATAAAATTTTAACAAATTTTTCTACACAAATAAAATCTTGACAAAATTATCTATAGAAATAAAATTTTGACAAAATTTTTTATAGAAATAAAATTTTGACAAAATTTTCTATAGAAATAAAATTTTGACAAAATTTTCTATAGAAATAAAATTTTTACAAAATTTTCCACAGATATAAAATTTTGACTAAATTTTCTATAGAAATAAAATTTTGACAAAATTTTCTATAAAAATAAAGTTTTGAAAAATTTTCTATAAAAATAAAATTTTGAGGACATTTTCTATAGAAATAAAATTTTCCAAAATTTTCTATCAAAATAAAATTTTGACAAAATTTTCTATAGAAATAAAATTTTGACAAAACTTTCTATAGAAATAATATTTGACAGAATTTTCTACAGAAATAAAATTTTGACAAAATTTTCTATAGAAATAAAATTTTGTTAAAATTTTCTACTGAAATACAATTTTGATAAAATTTTCCATAGAAATACAATTTTGACAACATTTTCTATAGAAATAAAATTTTGACAACATTTTCTATAGAAATAAAATTTTGACAAAATTTTCTATAGAAATAAAATTTTAACAAATTTTTCTACACAAATAAAATTTTAACAAAAATTTCTACACAAATAAAATTTTAACAATATTTTCTATAGAAATAAAATTTTGACAAAATTTTCTATAGAAATCAAATTTTGACAAAATGTTCTATAGAAATAAAATTTTGACAAAACTTTCTATAGAAATAATATTTGACAGAATTTTCTACACAAATAAAATTTTGACAAAATTTTCTATAGAAATAAAATTTTGACAAAATTTTCTATAGAAATAAAATTTTGACAAAATTTTCTAAAGAAATAAAATTTTGACAAAATTTTCTGACGAAATAAAATTTTGACAAAATTTAATATAGAAATAAAATTTTGAAACAATTTGCTATAGAAATAAAATTTTCCAAAATTTTCTATCAAAATAAAATTTTCCAAAATTTTCTCTCAAAATAAAATTTTCCAAAATTTTCTATCAAAATAAAATTTTCCAAAATTTTCTATCAAAATAAAATTTTGACAAAATTTTCTATAGAAATAAAATTTTGACAAAACTTTCTATAGAAATAAAATTTGACAGAATTTTCTACAGAAATAAAATTTTGACAAAATTTTCTATAGAAATAAAATTTTGTTAAAATTTTCTACTGAAATAAAATTTTGACAAAATTTTCTATAGAAATAAAATTTTGACAAAATTTTCTATAGAAATAAAATTTTGGCAAAACTTTCTATAGCAATATAATTTTTACAACACATTCTACAGAAATGAAATTTTGACAAAATTTTCTATAGAAATAAAATTTTAACAAAATTTTCTACACAAATAAAATTTTAACAAAATTTTCTACACAAATAAAATTTTAACAATATTTTCTATAGAAATAAAATTTTGACAAAATTTTCTATAGAAATAAAATTTTAGCAAAATTTTCTACACAAATAAAATTTTAACAAAATTTTCTACACAAATAAAATTTTAACAATATTTTCTATAGAAATAAAATTTTGACAAAATTTTCTATAGAAATAAAATTTTGACAACAATTTGTATAGAAATAAAATTTTGACAAAATTTTCTATAGAAATAAAATTTTGACAAAATTTTCTATAAAAATAAAAATTTTGACAAAATTTTCTATAGAAATAAAATTTTGACAAAATTTGCTATCGAAATAAAATTTTGATAAAATTTTCTATTGAAAAAATTTTTTTTTTAATTTTCTACTGAAACAAAATTTTGACAAAATTTTCTATATAAATAAAATGTTGACAATATAAAATTTTGATAAAATAAAAATAAAATTTTGACAAAATTTTCTATGGAAATAAAATTTTGGCAAAACTTTCTATAGAAAGAGAATTTTTACAACACCTTCTACAGAAATGAAATTTTGACAAAATTTTCTATAGAAATAAAATTTCGACAAAAATTTCTATGGAAATAAAATTTTGGCCAAACTTTCTATAGAAATAAAATTTTTACAACACCTTCTACAGAAATGAAATTTTGACAAAATTTTCTATAGAAATAAAATTTTGTTAAAATTTTCTACTGAAATACAATTTTGATAAAATTTTCCATAGAAATACAATTTTGACAACATTTTCTATAGAAATAAAATTTTGACAACATTTTCTATAGAAATAAAATTTTGACAAAATTTTCTATAGAAATAAAATTTTAACAAATTTTTCTACACAAATAAAATTTTAACAAAAATTTCTACACAAATAAAATTTTAACAATATTTTCTATAGAAATAAAATTTTGACAAAATTTTCTATAGAAATCAAATTTTGACAAAATGTTCTATAGAAATAAAATTTTGACAAAACTTTCTATAGAAATAATATTTGACAGAATTTTCTACACAAATAAAATTTTGACAAAATTTTCTATAGAAATAAAATTTTGACAAAATTTTCTATAGAAATAAAATTTTGACAAAATTTTCTAAAGAAATAAAATTTTGACAAAATTTTCTGACGAAATAAAATTTTGACAAAATTTAATATAGAAATAAAATTTTGAAACAATTTGCTATAGAAATAAAATTTTCCAAAATTTTCTATCAAAATAAAATTTTCCAAAATTTTCTCTCAAAATAAAATTTTCCAAAATTTTCTATCAAAATAAAATTTTCCAAAATTTTCTATCAAAATAAAATTTTGACAAAATTTTCTATAGAAATAAAATTTTGACAAAACTTTCTATAGAAATAAAATTTGACAGAATTTTCTACAGAAATAAAATTTTGACAAAATTTTCTATAGAAATAAAATTTTGTTAAAATTTTCTACTGAAATAAAATTTTGACAAAATTTTCTATAGAAATAAAATTTTGACAAAATTTTCTATAGAAATAAAATTTTGGCAAAACTTTCTATAGCAATATAATTTTTACAACACCTTCTACAGACATGAAATTTTGACAAAATTTTCTATAGAAATAAAATTTTAACAAAATTTTCTACACAAATAAAATTTTAACAAAATTTTCTACACAAATAAAATTTTAACAATATTTTCTATAGAAATAAAATTTTGACAAAATTTTCTATAGAAATAAAATTTTGACAACAATTTGTATAGAAATAAAATTTTGACAAAATTTTCTATAGAAATAAAATTTTGACAAAATTTTCTATAAAAATAAAAATTTTGACAAAATTTTCTATAGAAATAAAATTTTGACAAAATTTGCTATCGAAATAAAATTTTGATAAAATTTTCTATTGAAAAAAAATTTTTTTTTAATTTTCTACTGAAACAAAATTTTGACAAAATTTTCTATATAAATAAAATGTTGACAATATAAAATTTTGATAAAATAAAAATAAAATTTTGACAAAATTTTCTATGGAAATAAAATTTTGGCAAAACTTTCTATAGAAAGAGAATTTTTACAACACCTTCTACAGAAATGAAATTTTGACAAAATTTTCTATAGAAATAAAATTTCGACAAAAATTTCTATGGAAATAAAATTTTGGCCAAACTTTCTATAGAAATAAAATTTTTACAACACCTTCTACAGAAATGAAATTTTGACAAAATTTTCTATAGAAATAAAATTTTGGCAAAATTTTCTATAGAAATAACATTTTTACAGAAATGAAATTTTGACAAAAATTCTATAGAAATAAAATTTGACAAAACTTTCTATAGAAATAAAATTTTTACAACACCATCTACAGAAATGAAATTTTGGCAAAATTTTCTATAGAAATAAAATTTTGACAAAATTTTCTTTAGAAATGAAATTTTGACAAAATTTTCTATAGAAATAAAATTTTGACTAAATTTTCTATAGAAAGTAAATTTTGACGAAATTTTCTATAGAAATAAAATTTTGACAAAATTTTCTATAGAAATAAAATTTTGACAAAATTTTCTATAAAAATAAAAATTTGAAGATATTTTCTATAGAAATAAAATTTTCCAAAATTTTCTATAGAAATAAAATTTTGATAAAATTTTCTATAGAAATAAAATTTTGACAAAATTTTCTATAGAAATACAATTTTGACAAAATTTGCTATCGAAATAAAATTTTGATAAAATTTTCTATTGAAATAAAATTTTGTTAAAATTTTCTATATAAATAAAATTTTGAAAAAATTTTTAAAATTTTGACAATACAAAATTTTGATAAAATAAAAATAAAATTTTGACAAAGTTTTCTATGGAAATAAAATTTTGGCAAAACTTTCTATAGAAATAGAATTTTTACAACACCTTCTACAGAAATGAAATTTTGACAAAATTTTCTATAGAAATAACATTTTAACAAAATTTTCTACACAAATAAAATTTTAACAATATTTTCTATAGAAATAAAATTTTAACAATATTTTCTATAGAAATAAAATTTTGAAAAAATTTTCTATAGAAATAAAATTTTGACAAAATTTTCTATAGAAATAAAATTTTGACAAAATTTTCTATAGGAATAAAATTTTGACAAAATTTTCTATAGAAATAAAATTTTGACAAAATTTTCTATAAAAATAAAAATTTGAGGATATTTTCTATAGAAATAAAATTTTCTATCAAAATAAAATTTTGACAAAATATTCTATGGAAATAAAATTTTGGCAAAACTTTCTGTAGAAATAAAATTTTTACAACAACTTCTACAGAAATGAAATTATGACAAAATTTTCTATAGAAATAAAATTTCACAAAATTTTCTATAGAAATCAAATTTTGACAACATTTTCCATAGAAATAAAATTTTGACAAAATTTTCTATAGAAATAAAATGTTGACAAAATTTTTAATAGAAATAAATTTTTAACAAAATTTTCTACAGAAATCAAATTTTGACAAAATTTTCTATAGAAATCAAATTTTGACAAAATTTGTTATAGAAATGAAATTTTGCATTGTTTTATTTGTTTGTTTTTAGGTAAAAATTTCCCTAAATTTTGATAGATTATTTTTGGCTCCAGTGCCTGGAGGCACAGGCGTAGGTAGACCTCTGGGGAGGGGGCTTAGACCCCCAGAAGAATTTTAGCCCCCACCCCCATAATTTGAAAACCTATTTACGACTTTGCATTGTTGTAGCAGTTGCCGATGGAAATATATAGTTTTATTTCTTTACATTGTCTTCTAAATTGTAAGTTAGTGTCTTTTATTATAAGGTGAATTAAAAAATTTTGTGATATATTCCCGAATAAAATTTTTTAATAAGTTTTTATGATTTTTAATGCATTATTACGATTGTCGGAAATATTTGACATCGAATATTTTCAAAATTATTAAAATATTACAATTTTCTAGAATGGATTAAGCATTTTTGCGGCAAAATTTGAAACAAATTGTACCATTTTATAAACTTTTACTCCTTTTTAACCAATAAAAAAAATGACCCATTAAATATACGAAAAAAATTGAATTAAAACAACTTCCTAACTACGCAGGAAGTTGAACAATTAACTTATTTGTGAGGACATTTTTGGAAGTGCTTTTTTATTCATTTTTATAAAATAAAACATTAATTGAACCTGTAACTTATTAATTTTATGCTAGGGGGGCTATAGTTGTTTGTTGTCGTCTACACGCATCTTTATTTCTAGAGGCAGATGTCGTCTTTTTAGTGGTAGAAGTTCAGTCTTTTATTTGGCAACCAGCTTTGCCAAAAAAATAAAATTGTCATTAAAAATTTCCGTATAAGTGCTTATACTGTAAAATGTAGGACCTTGAATGTTACATTTTATCGAAGTTATATCCAAACTTTTTAATGAGACCAAAACATCTAATGCCGATCTTGTCGGATTTCAAATTGTAATGGTGAAGCTCATATATATTGACTCCCTTAAATACAACTAAAACTAAAACAAAGTTCCCGCGTCTTTCCCCATTTCCCAAGCCCTTTGAAAAATCTACAGAAATTTGAAACCAGTTGACTGACTACTAGACTGTCAACTCTTCAATTTTGTTGTCACTCTTCCACACTTCAGTTGTCGTCTGTGCAAGCAGCAACTTTTATTGGCTAGGGGAGAAATTGGTAAAAAACTTGGCCATCAAACTTCATTTCTAGCCTGAATGACAAATATTGAAAGTGTCAGAGCATGGAAGCCAGCACAACACATTGTCGCATGAATGGATTTTTCGCTGTGCAAATCAAAATTGATAAATTCGATTTTGATTAGTCACTTCTGACGGTGACAGGTCTTGGAATTGCTTAAACAGTGACAGTAGCATTTGTGGAGGACAGGGGAAAAATTAAATTATTTCATATTTAATCGAATACGAATTAGGTGAGTTACGTTTATGGACGGAATGTGTAACTATTCAACGAGCCCGAAAGAAAATGCAATCCTTTGTAAGATGCCACTACATTGAATTAAATATATTTATGTTTAGTTAATTTAAAAGAAATTACATTCAAATTATATATAAAATTAAAATAAAAATTAAAGTTAAAATTAAAATCCTAGAAATTAAAACTACATGTCACTAAATCGAATTAAATAAAATCAATTTAAAAAAAATTAACTTAAAATTAAAATTTAATATAAATCTAAATAAAAATTAATATCAAACTTAAAATTAAACTTAAAATTAAAACTAAAACTAAAACTAAAACTAAAACTAAAACTAAAACTAAAACTAAAACTAAAACTAAAACTAAAACTAAAACTAAAACTAAAACTAAAACTAAAACTAAAACTAAAACTAAAACTAAAACTAAAACTAAAACTAAAACTAAAACTAAAACTAAAACTAAAACTAAAACTAAAACTAAAACTAAAACTAAAACTAAAGCTAAAACTAAAACTAAAACTAAAACTAAAACTAAAACTAAAACTAAAACTAAAACTAAAACTAAAACTAAAACTAAAACTAAAACTAAAACTAAAACTAAAACTAAAACTAAAACTAAAACTAAAACTAAAACTAAAACTAAAACTAAAACTAAAACTAAAACTAAAACTAAAACTAAAACTAAAACTAAAACTAAAACTAAAACTAATACTAAAACTAAAACTAAAACTAAAACTAAAACTAAAACTAAAACTAAAACTAAAACTAAAACTAAAACTAAAACTAAAACTAAAACTAAAACTAAAACTAAAACTAAAACTAAAACTAAAACTAAAACTAAAACTAAAACTAAAACTAAAACTAAAACTAAAACTAAAACTAAAACTAAAACTAAAACTAAAACTAAAACTAAAACTAAAACTAAAACTAAAACTAAAACTAAAACTAAAACTAAAACTAAAACTAAAACTAAAACTAAAACTAAAACTAAAACTAAAACTAAAACTAAAACTAAAACTAAAACTAAAACTAAAACTAAAACTAAAACTAAAACTAAAACTAAAACTAAAACTAAAACTAAAACTAAAACTAAAACTAAAACTAAAACTAAAACTAAAACTAAAACTAAAACTAAAACTAAAACTAAAACTAAAACTAAAACTAAAACTAAAACTAAAACTAAAACTAAAACTAAAACTAAAACTAAAACTAAAACTAAAACTAAAACTAAAACTAAAACTAAAACTAAAACTAAAACTAAAACTAAAACTAAAACTAAAACTAAAACTAAAACTAAAACTAAAACTAAAACTAAAACTAAAACTAAAACTAAAACTAAAACTAAAACTAAAACTAAAACTAAAACTAAAACTAAAACTAAAACTAAAACTAAAACTAAAACTAAAACTAAAACTAAAACTAAAACTAAAACTAAAACTAAAACTAAAACTAAAACTAAAACTAAAACTAAAACTAAAACTAAAACTAAAACTAAAACTAAAACTAAAACTAAAACTAAAACTAAAACTAAAACTAAAACTAAAACTAAAACTAAAACTAAAACTAAAACTAAAACTAAAACTAAAACTAAAACTAAAACTAAAACTAAAACTAAAACTAAAACTAAAACTAAAACTAAAACTAAAACTAAAACTAAAACTAAAACTAAAACTAAAACTAAAACTAAAACTAAAACTAAAACTAAAACTAAAACTAAAACTAAAACTAAAACTAAAACTAAAACTAAAACTAAAACTAAAACTAAAACTAAAACTAAAACTAAAACTAAAACTAAAACTAAAACTAAAACTAAAACTAAAACTAAAACTAAAACTAAAACTAAAACTAAAACTAAAACTAAAACTAAAACTAAAACTAAAACTAAAACTAAAACTAAAACTAAAACTAAAACTAAAACTAAAACTAAAACTAAAACTAAAACTAAAACTAAAACTAAAACTAAAACTAAAACTAAAACTAAAACTAAAACTAAAACTAAAACTAAAACTAAAACTAAAACTAAAACTAAAACTAAAACTAAAACTAAAACTAAAACTAAAACTAAAACTAAAACTAAAACTAAAACTAAAACTAAAACTAAAACTAAAACTAAAACTAAAACTAAAACTAAAACTAAAACTAAAACTAAAACTAAAACTAAAACTAAAACTAAAACTAAAACTAAAACTAAAACTAAAACTAAAACTAAAACTAAAACTAAAACTAAAACTAAAACTAAAACTAAAACTAAAACTAAAACTAAAACTAAAACTAAAACTAAAACTAAAACTAAAACTAAAACTAAAACTAAAACTAAAACTAAAACTAAAACTAAAACTAAAACTAAAACTAAAACTAAAACTAAAACTAAAACTAAAACTAAAACTAAAACTAAAACTAAAACTAAAACTAAAACTAAAACTAAAACTAAAACTAAAACTAAAACTAAAACTAAAACTAAAACTAAAACTAAAACTAAAACTAAAACTAAAACTAAAACTAAAACTAAAACTAAAACTAAAACTAAAACTAAAACTAAAACTAAAACTAAAACTAAAACTAAAACTAAAACTAAAACTAAAACTAAAACTAAAACTAAAACTAAAACTAAAACTAAAACTAAAACTAAAACTAAAACTAAAACTTAAAATTAAAATTAAAATTAAAATTAAAATTAATTTAAATTTAAATTTAAAACTTAAATAAAACTAATATTTATTTTAATTATTAATAAATAATTATTCTTAAAAAAATGGCGATCACTGTTTTCCAGCCCCTTTGAATTTTGAAGTTTTAAAATTTTGCCTAAACTAAAACTAAAACTAAAAATTAAAATTAAAACTAAAATTAAAATTAAAATTAAAATTAAAATTAAAATTAAAATTAAAATTAAAATTAAAATTAAAATTAAAATTAAAATTAAAATGGCAAAATTTTGATCGAAAACTCTAAAATAGAATTTTTTAAATTTGGTAGATTTTTGGTACAATTTTCTTTCCTTTTTCAAAAAATTAAGTATTTTGTTCCCATGAAGGAACCACCCTCTACCATCACAGCACATATCAAGTATATCAGAAAAGTTTTCCAAAAAAATGGGGCAAGAAGAAAGATAAAATCCTCGACCAAATATCGAAGAATCACGTACCCTCCTATATTCATTATAAATTAAATTATTTTACTATACGTAAAACAAAGTCGGGCAAACGGGATCGAAAAGTAAAGTAGCAGATCTTTGTCTGGATGTCAATCCCAACCTTCCCTGAAAATTTTAACCAAATCAAAAAACTTCCTGCCTGAAAATTTCAAACAAATCGAAGAACTTAGGCCCACATCCAAAAGCGCAAATATATCAAAGGTTGCCACAGTTGGTAGAAGTCTACCAACTAAGAGATACTTAATTCTTTTTTATAGAAAATTAAAATTAAAATTAAAATTAAAATTAAAATTAAAATTAAAATTAAAATTAAAATTAAAATTAAAATTAAAATTAAAATTAAAATTAAAATTAAAATTAAAATTAAAATTAAAATTAAAATTAAAATTAAAATTAAAATTAAAATTAAAATTAAAATTAAAATTAAAATTAAAATTAAAATTAAAATTAAAATTAAAATTAAAATTAAAATTAAAATTAAAATTACAATTACAATTACAATTACAATTACAATTACAATTACAATTACAATTACAATTACAATTACAATTACAATTACAATTACAATTAAAATTAAAATTAAAATTAAAATTAAAATTAAAATTAAAATTAAAATTAAAATTAAAATTAAAATTAAAATTAAAATTAAAATTAAAATTAAAATTAAAATTAAAATTAAAATTAAAATTAAAATTAAAATTAAAATTAAAATTAAAATTAAAATTAAAATTAAAATTAAAATTAAAATTAAAATTAAAATTAAAATTAAAATTAAAATTAAAATTAAAATTAAAATTAAAATTAAAATTAAAATTAAAATTAAAATTAAAATTAAAATTAAAATTAAAATTAAAATTAAAATTAAAATTAAAATTAAAATTAAAATTAAAATTAAAATTAAAATTAAAATTAAAATTAAAATTAAAATTAAAATTAAAATTAAAATTAAAATTAAAATTAAAATTAAAATTAAAATTAAAATTAAAATTAAAATTAAAATTAAAATTAAAATTAAAATTAAAATTAAAATTAAAATTAAAATTAAAATTAAAATTAAAATTAAAATTAAAATTAAAATTAAAATTAAAATTAAAATTAAAATTAAAATTAAAATTAAAATTAAAATTAAAATTAAAATTAAAATTAAAATTAAAATTAAAATTAAAATTAAAATTAAAATTAAAATTAAAATTAAAATTAAAATTAAAATTAAAATTAAAATTAAAATTAAAATTAAAATTAAAATTAAAATTAAAATTAAAATTAAAATTAAAATTAAAATTAAAATTAAAATTAAAATTAAAATTAAAATTAAAATTAAAATTAAAATTAAAATTAAAATTAAAATTAAAATTAAAATTAAAATTAAAATTAAAATTAAAATTAAAATTAAAATTAAAATTAAAATTAAAATTAAAATTAAAATTAAAATTAAAATTAAAATTAAAATTAAAATTAAAATTAAAATTAAAATTAAAATTAAAATTAAAATTAAAATTAAAATTAAAATTAAAATTAAAATTAAAATTAAAATTAAAATTAAAATTAAAATTAAAATTAAAATTAAAATTAAAATTAAAATTAAAATTAAAATTAAAATTAAAATTAAAATTAAAATTAAAATTAAAATAAAAGTTAAAGTTAAAATTAAAATTAATTTAAATTTAAAACTTAAATAAAACTAATTTTTATTTTAATTATTAATAAATAATTATTCTTTAAAAAATGGCGATCACTGTTTTCCAGCCCCTTTGAATTTTGAAGTTTTCAAATTTTGCCTAATCTCATTTTCCAATCAATTAAGGCGCACAATTTTGAATTTGAGAAGGAATTTTTATGTTTTGCTTTTAATTTTTTCAGAATTGGTTTCAGAAGATGACAACATGATGAACATTCGATAGAGAGATGATAGAGAAGAATTATTTTTTATATCAACCAGATTGTGTGTATGTGAGAGAGAGAGTATTTTTTGAGTGTTCTGAATAGTGTAATTTGTGTAGGAGTATATGAAAGGGAGTGAGAGAGTGTAGGTTTGTATTTAAGAATGATGAAGTTTTGTTGGTGAATTTTTGAGAAGAATTTTGGTTTTATTTTCGTTTTACATTTCGCGGTTCACAATGGTCGTTAAGACCAAATTTTCATATAGATTTTATAGAGGGTGAAGAAATGTTAGAATGATATGAATGATTATGTGAAAGAGACCATCACAAATGGGAATTTCTGAATGCACACATACCGATATGTGTGATACCTTCCAAATGTGTAAGGTTTTGTGGCACGAACGCAATTTGAAGGGAATGCGAGCAACCCTTTCAGGAAGAGGCTTTCGAACCGCCATCAGCATAAATGTTAAAAGTTCTATTTATCTTAAATTTTTATGGAAAAAACATTTGCGAATTATAACAGAGCAAAAATTTTCCTTCGCAATTTTATCATAACCAAAAGAAATTCTATTTTTATCTCAGTGAGAGGAAACCGGTTTGGCAGTGATCAAAAATCCATTAAATGATAAATAACTAGAGCTCTGAACAAATTGTTTTAGGGGTTGTACATGTACGAACATTCACATGTCCTTCTATGTCCTTGTACTCAATGACAAATTGTATCCTTCCGCATATTCAACAATTGACATCATAAAGATCGCATGCAAATCTATTTATAAAGTAATTTGCTTCCATTTAATTGTTGGCATGTACATATGTTCGAATACGTGTAGCATGGCAAAGCCATTTGAAAAGAGATGGGATTAACAGTATCAGTATCACATTTCCGTTTATACACTTCACCATGAAGAGGAGATTTAAAAAATTTACCATTCCAATTGCAACACATCTCTCTAGCGGTGTCCCACAATATAAAGTATATAGGGTGACTGGTATGTAATGCAACAAAGTAAAGCGCTATATTATTTTCCTTTTTTTAATTTTATTCATCGGAAGCAACCCCACATTTAGGAGTTAGATTTAATTCTAATTGGCTACCTTTTATTTCTGAGCTTAAAAACGGCCGACAAAAAAATTACATGCTGCACAAAAGTAACTCCGCCATATTTTGGGTCCAAATGCGGCGGTTGGACTGGTCCAAATGCGCCGTTTGGACTGGTCCAAATTCGCCGTTTGGACTGGTCCAAATGCGCAGTTTGGACTGGTCCAGAAGCACCGCCTTAAGATGATCGCCACTTTAGTATTTTTCAGAGGCCAACCTTACTCTCCAAAAATAAGGTTGGTACTAAAACAAGTCCAACGGATTGACATGTGGAGCTTTTGGTGCTATGGAAATGAAGCGAGTAAATTCCTTTTTAAGCCATTCTTGGTTGACGCGTGATGAGTGCATGGTCCTGTTGGAATATCCATGGTCTGCGGCCGAATGTCTGTTCAGAGCGTAGAGATATTCAGGACATTTCTATGTTAATATTCGGCCTTTATTGCGACCCGATGACGGTCGATGAATACAAGTGGGGAGCACTACTGCGGTCCACACCATTACAATTGGCAATAAACAATAAAATGAACTGTCACGGGATTAAAACGATCAGCTGTTAGACGAGCGGTTTAGAAATGATAGCAACCTGAAATTGCGACAGGCATTAACCATGTTCACCATCCGAAAATAATATTTGTCTCTTGAAACATGTTTCAGGGGATCATATTATTTCTCTTCCAGCTGGTCAAGATCAAATTTGGGTTATATCTGCCCCCACCCCTAATTGTCTTCATGAGCATTTAAACGTCTCAATTTTTACCAGATTTGATTTTTGTTCTAAGTTTGTGCTCCCCACCTCGGTTGCCACAGTTGGTTGAACTCTACCAACTAAGAGGTACTGAATTCTTTCTTATAGAAATAAAAATTTGGCAAAATTTTCTATAGAAATAAAATTTTAGTAAAATTTTCTATAGAAATAAAGTTTGAGCAAAATTTTCTATAGAAATAAAATTTTGGCAAAATTTCGTATATAAATAACATGTTGGTAAAATTTTCTGTAGAAATCAAATTTTAGTAAAATGTTCTATAGAAATTAAATTTTAGTAAAATTTTCTATAGAAATTAAATTTTAGTAAAATTTTCTATAGAAATTAAATTTTAGTAAAATTTTCTAGAGAAATAAAATTTTGCTAAATTTTCTATGGAAATAATATTTCGGAAAAATTTTCTATAAAAATAAAATTTTAGCAAAATTTTCTTTAGAAATAAAATTTGGCAAATATTTTCTTTGGAAATAAAATTTTGGCAAACATTTTCTATAGAAATAAAATTTTGGCAAAATTTTGATCGAAAACTCTAAAATAGAATTTTTTTAAATTTGGTAGATTTTTGGTACAATTTTCTTTCCCCATGCGGGCAAATATCAAAAAATTAAGTATTTTGTTCCCATGAAGGAACCACCCTCTACCATCACAGCACATATCAAGTATATCAGAAAAATTTTCCAAAAAAATGGGGCAAGAAGAAAGATGAAATCCTCGACCAAATATCGAAGAATCACGTACCCTCCTATATTCATTATAAATTAAATTATTTTCACTATACGTAAAACAAAGTCGGGCAAACGGGATCAAAAAGTAAAGTAGCAGATCTTTGTCTGGATGTCAATCCCAACCTTCCCTGAAAATTTTAAACAAATCAAAAAACTTCCTGCCTGAAAATTTCAAACAAATCGAAGAACTTAGGCCCACATCCAAAAGCGCAAATATATCAAAGGTTGCCACAGTTGGTAGAATCTACCAACTAAGAGATACTTAATTCTTTTTTATAGAAATAATATCTTGACAAAATATTCTATAGAAAAAAAATTTGGCAAAATTTTCTATGGAAATAAAAATTTGTTAAAGTTTTCTAGAAATTATAACATTTTTCAAAATTTTCTATAGAAATAAAGTTTGGGCAACATTTCGTATAGAAATAAAATTTTGGTAAAATTTTCTATAGAAATAAAATTTTGCAAAATTTTCCATGGAAATAAAATTTCGGCAAAATTTCTTTAGAAATAAAATTTTTGGCAAATTTTTCCATAGAAGTAAAATTTTGGCAAAAATTTTCTATAGAAATAAAATTTTGGCAAAAATCGAAGAACTTAGGTCCAAATCCAAATGCGCCAAATATCAAAGGTTGCCACAGTATATAGAAGTCTACCAACTAAGAGATACTTAATTCTTTTTTATAGAAATAATATCTTGACAAAATATTCTATAGAAAAAATGTTTGGCAAAATTGTCTATAGAAATAAAAATTTAGCAAAATTCTAGAAAAATAAAATTTTTCAAAATTTTCTAAGGAAATAAAGTTTGGGCAACATTTCGTATAGAAATAAAATGTTGGTAAAATTTTCTATAGAAATAAAATTTTGCAAAATTTTCCATGGAAATAAAATTTCGGCAAAATATCGTATAGAAATAAAATGTTGGTAAAATTTTCTATAGAAGTAAAATTTTTGCAAAAATCGAAGAACTTAGGTCCAGATCCAAATGCGCCAAATGTCAAAGGTTGCCACAGTATGTAGAAGTCTACCAACTAAGAGATACTTAATTCTTTTTTATGGAAATAATATCTTGACAAAATATTCTATAGAAAAAAAATTTGGCAAAATTTTCTATAGAAATAAAAATTTGGCAAAATTTTCTAGAAATTATAAATTTTTTAAAATTTTCTATAGAAATAAAGTTTGGGCAACATTTCGTATAGAAATAAAATTTTGGTAAAATTTTCTATAGAAATAAAATTTTGCCACATTTTTCATTTTATTTCTTTAGAAATAAAATTTTGGCAAAAATTTTCTATAGAAGTAAAATGTTGGCAAAAATGTTCTATAGAAATAAAATTTTGACAAAATTTTGATCGAAAATTTTAAAACATGATTTTGTAAATTTGGTAGATTTTTGATCAACCCAAACCTTGACTAAAAGAAGTTCACCACTGTGGTACCACACTGGACTTTGATACCACATTGGTGAACTTCTCTCTTTTCACTGTGTGCTACCCTATTCTATGTTTCACTTAGAGAAGCTTTGAAGCACTCGGGAAATGTCACCAGCTTTACTGAAACGAGATAATCCGCTGTTAAAAAAACTTTTTGGTGCTTGGTCGAAACTGGGTTTGAACCCACAACCCTTTGTATGCAAGGGGGGCACGCTAACCATTGCATCACGGTAGCTGGGTCGTGGTCAAAGCCTGAGTCGATCTAGTCCGTCCGTCCGTCTGGGTAGAAATAAAAATTTGGCAAAATTTTCTAGAAATTATACAATTTTTCAAAATTTTCTACAGAAATAAAGTTTGGGCAACATTTCGTATAGAAATAAAATTTTGTTAAAATTTTCTATAGAAATAAAATTTTGGCAAAATTTTCATTAGAAATAAAATTTTGGCAAATTTTTCATTAGAAATAAAATGTTGGCAAAATTTCTTTAGAAATAAATTTTTTCTAAATTTTTCCATAGAAATAAAATTTTGGCAAAAATTTTCTATAGAAATAAAATTTTGGCAAAAATATTCAATAGAAATAAAATTTTGACAAAATTTTGATCGAAAATTTTAAAATAGGATTTTGTAAATTTGGTAGATTTTTGATCAACCCAAACCTTGACTAAAAGAAATTCACCACTGTGGTATCACAATGGACTAGGATACCACATTGGTGAACTTCTCTTTTTTCACTGTGTGCTACCCTATTCTATGTTTCACTTAGAGAAGCTTTGAAGCACTCAGGAAATGTCACCACACACAAAAAAATTTCACGAAAATTTTTTCAATTAAAATTTTAATTGAGTTTTAAAAAATATTCAATTAAAAATTTAATTGATTCAACAAATTTTTTTAATTGAAACAAAAATCAATCACAAAAATAATAGTATCAATTAATTTTTTAATTGGATCAATTAACTTTTTAATTGACCTTCAATTAATTTTTTAATTGATACTATCATTTCTGTGATTGAAGACATTTCAATTAAAAATTAATTGGATCAATTAATTTCGTGATTGAATCAGATTTTTTTTTTGTGTGCAGCATTACTGAAACGGGATAATCCGCTGTTAAAAAACTTTTTGGTGTTTGGTCGAAACTGGGTTTGAACCCACAACCCTTTGTATGCAAGGGGGCACGCTAACCATTGCATCAGGGTAGCTGGGTCGTGGTCAAAGCCTGAGTCGATCTAGTCCGTCCGTCCGTCTGTTGAAATCACGCTAACTTCCGAACGAAATAAGCTATCGACTTGAAACTTAGCATAACATAAGTAGTTTTTATTGATGTAGGTCGGATGGTATTGCAAATGAGCCATATCGGACCACTTTTACATATAGCCCACATATAATCCGACCCCCAGATTGGGCTTGAGGAGCATTTTGGTCCTCAGCAAACATTGTCATATATGCGATCCATGGCGATGGATATTTAAAATTTGGTAGGGCCGAAATTTCATCAGTATATATTATTTTTAATTATTTTTAAAAACGAAGTACACCAAAAAATGGTTTCTGTGGTCACTGCAAAACTCTCCATATCCCACAAAATCCTAAATGAAAATATCCTTCATACCATCGCCCTGGAAACACCGTTTGCAATACCTCGAAATCAACAACAATGGCAAGAGCAATCAAATTTGTAAAATAAAAAGAAAATATATATTTTTTTTAATCGCCAACATTCATTCACCAAGTGAATGTTTATCTAGCATGTTTGCGTTGAATAAATATTTGTATTTGTTGTTGTTGATATTATTGTTTCAGTTTAACACACTTTGCTCCCCTTTATTTGTTATGTCTATTTTGACTTCTATGGGCAGTAGTGCATACAAAGTGGCGGATAATCCCTGACCTACCCTCAATGTGTTAGATAAATACCACCAACAAACAATTGTGGCTATCTGTTCGTTCCTTCTATGGACGACAGGTGTTCGCTTTGAAAAGCAGCTGTCCCCTGTTCGAGACAAAAAGGCACGTGCCAGTAGTTCCATCACTAAACACGAATACATTCCATAAAAGCAAGAATTCCGTAAGTGAATGGTTCCACTAGCAGCAGTTGGTAGTACTGACATTTAACGAAATGGATTCTTCCGCTGTGTAATGTGTTGGCCAATACCATAAGACATTTTAGTACTACCAACCACACCCAGAAAAAATTGCCTTCGAAACTAAAGGAAAAAATTTTCATCAATATAGTTTATCCATTTTATTTCCATTAAGGTAAATTTTTGTGAAATATAATAAAATTTACTCGTTTCAGTAAAAAAATCCTAAACTGTAAGCAGTTAGGAATAGTTCATTAACTAGAATAAGGCATGGAATTTTACTCATACTATTTTCTTCGCTGGGTATAAGAATTTACTACTGAAAAAGAAAATTTTATTCACCGATAACAAAGCATTCGTAAAAATAAACAAAAACCGAACTAAAACCAAGTTGCTTCAAAATTAGTAAAATTTCTTATAAAATGATAATTGCGACTTCCTTTATAATAGAAAGTTTTTCATACATACGAACAACACTTGGCATAGAAAAATATTTTAGTTCATTCGTACTAAGAAGTATGCAATCCTTTCAAAACTTAAGGAAACACACTTGTTAGAATATAGGAAATTTTCCTAAATTTCTATTGTCTACCTGTAATCGATACCTGTCATCGTAATCGATGTGTTTGCGCGTGGGTGTAATCGATATATTTGCGCGTCGGTTGTTTTTTTAGTTGGAATCGCGTTGTTTCGGTATACGGAGAGATTGTTAAAAAATAATATGGTAAAATAATATAATAAATAACAAATAAAATATATAAAATATTTGTTATTTTAAATTAGTGAGAAAAATTTTCGTTTTTTTAAATAAATCTATCAATGTTCGTGATAGTGTATAAAGAAAGAAAACACCAGCAGAATAACAACCCTTTCATTTGTCTTCATTTTGGAATCTTCAATTATCAGGTAATATTCAGTGACGCTAACCTTTTGCAACAAAAATGTTTTATGATTTTTTATATTTGTAGGTATTGAAATTGTAAAAGGAGGACAAAATTAAAAGTGAAAAGTACAAGAAGAAGAAAAAGTGCGTTTTACATTTGATAATATCACACGGAAATTGGAAATAGTGGAATAATAAACTAATATTTCAAAGAGATTCGATGCTGTTGATTCTTAATAAATATATTCAATATATTAATAAAACATGTCTTTTATTGAAGATAAAATTGCTTATAGAAATGAATAAAATTGTATTTAAAAACGAAGGTAAGCAGTTCTAATTATGAAGTAAAAGTTTTACCACAAATGTGTAAGATTTGTCGAAATGAATGAAAAAATTTCAATAAAATCATTCCATATATGAATTCAAATTAGTTAAATTTTTTCATTCTGTAGTATAGTGGTATATAAATATAGGAAAATGTTAACTAATATATGGAATGCATTATCCTAATTTCTACGAAAATCACATCGTTGAAACAAATAAAAATGTCTTTGGCGCTATACGAAGTTCAACTTTCTTCACAATGAGTTCATTTTAACTTAAAGAAGGGGTCACTTTTTTCTGGGTGCAGCCAACCATCCATCCATCCAACCATGTAGATATTTTTGTAAAAGTAAACAAAAGGATATTTGTTCTTCTATTGTGAAAAGTAATTTAGAGTGTACCGATTCGGTGGGAATGGAGCCAAATTTGTATTTGTTCTTAAGGAGCGCAACATAAAGATACACTCAAAAAAACAGTGAACCCATCAGGAAGAACAATTTTGGTTAATTTTAGAAAATTTTAACTAACCACAAACCAATACCCAAAAAATTTCTATAAAAAAAAAATTTTGACATTATTTTCTATAGAAATAAAATTTTGACAAAATTTTCTATAGAAATAAAATTTTAACAAAATTTTCCACAGATATAAAATTTTGACCAAATTTCTATAAAATAAACTTTTGACAAAATTTTCTATAGAAATAAAATTTTGACAAAATTTTCTATAAAAATAATATGTTGACAAAATTTTCTATAGAAATAAAATTTTGAAAAAATTTTCTATAGAAATAAAATTTTGTCTGAAATTTCTATAGAAAAACAAAAATTGACAAAATTTTTCTATAGAAATAAAATTTTGACAAAATTTTCTATAGAAATAAAATTTTGACAAAATTTTCTATAGAAATAAAATTTTGACAAAAATTTCTATAGAAATAAACTTTTGACAAAATTTTCTACAGAAATAAAATTTTGATAAAATTTTCTATAAAAATAATATGTTGACAAAATTTTCTATAGAAATAAAATTTTGACAAAATTTTCTTAAGAAATAAAATTTTGACAAAATTATCTATAGAAATAAATTTTTGACAAAATTTTCTATACAAATAAAATTATGACAAAATTTTCTATAGAAATAAAATTTTGACAAAATTTTCTATAGAAATAAAATTTTTACAAAATTTTCTATAGAAATAAAATTTTGACAAAATTTTCTATAGAAATAAAATTTTGACAAAATTTTCTATAGAAATAAAATTTTGACAAAATTTTCTATAGAAATAAAATTTTGACAAAATTTTCTATAGAAATAAAATTTTGACAAAATTTTCTATAGAAATAAAATTTTGACAAAATTTTCTATAGAAATAAAATTTTGACAAAAATTTCTATAGAAATAAAATTTTGACAAAAATTTCTATAGAAATAAAATTTTGACAAAATTTTCGATAGAAATAAAATTTTGAGAAAATTTTCTATTGAAATAAAGTTTTGACAAAAATTTGATCAAAAATTTTAAAAAGGTTTTTTCAATTTTTTTGGCAAAATTTTCTTCAAATTTTGGTAGATTAATTTTGGCACGATTCATCTCTCCCAGTTGCTCGCGCACGAAACAAGCAATATATCGCCTTTTTTGAAAAAAAAACTTAAACAACGCAGAAAAGTCCATTCTGAGTGCAGGTGGTGCCACCATTTGTAGGAAAATTTATTTATTTTATTTAGGTTTCCAGATGTGGGTCAGTAAGGATCCCGTTGAGTTAATAAGGGCTCCGCCGTATTCAATAAGGTTCAACGTATATAAACAAATGGGTCAGAAGCGACCCCATTGAACCAGACAAAGTTAAAAATGGCAAAATTACGCTTGTGTTTGTAACATATTCATTGCCTATTTATACCCTTCACCACTACTGTGGTACAGGGTATAATAAGTTTGTGCATTTGTATGTAACGCCAAGAAATAGTGGTCATAGACCCATCTTTTAGTATACCGATCGGCTTAGAATTAAATTCTGAGTCGATTTAGCGATGTCCGTCTGTCTGTCTGTCTGCCCGTCTGTCCGTCTGTCTGTATATGTAATTTTGTGCACAAAGTACAGCTCGCAATTTAAGTCCGATCGTCCTCAAATTTAGCATAGGGCCGTTTATTGGGACAGAGACAATCGCTATTGGTTTTGGAAAAAATCGGTTCAGATTTAGATATAGCTGCCATATATATTTATCCCCGATTTGGTCATAGTTAGCGTGTTTATCAACCGATTTTCTTGAAATACCGAACACCCAAATATTTTATGAATCTCGAAAATCTTGCAAAATATCAGCCAAATCGGTTCAGATTTAGATATAGCTCCCATATATATCTTTCGTCCGATTTAGACTCATATGACCACAGAGGCCCAAGTTTACTACCGATCTTCGTGAAATTTTGCACAGAGGGTAGAATTGACATTCTACCAATGCTTGGTAAATTTGATTGAAATCGGTTCAAATTTAGATATAGCTCCCATATATATCTTTCGTCCGATTTGAACTTATATGGCCTCAAAATCCAGGGTTTTGCCCTGATTTGCACAAGGAGTACGTTTAGTAGTATCGGTAATTGTGCCAAATTTGGTTGAAATCGGTTCAGATTTAGATATGGCTCCCATATATATCTTCCGTCCGATTTGCACTCATATGACCAGGGGGGCCAAAGTTATACTCCCATTTACGTGAAAATTCGCATAGATAGAGAATAATTTTTCTAACTATACATGTAAAATTTAGCCAAATCGGTTCAGATTATATATAGCTCCCATATATACGTACACCAGAGTTGGGGAAATATGGTAAACTGTTACACATTTTAGACCAATTTTCAATGGAAGTTTCCTCCAATTAACTGGATAGCGTTAGCCGATTTAAATTTTAATTCTAGAGAAAAATATTGTCTCCTTTATATAGCTTCCAGCAAATGTGAAGTAGTTGAGATGGTAACACAAATTTTGGCCTACATAGGGGTGAAGGGTATAATATAGTCGGCCCCGCCCGACTTTAGACTTTCCTTACTTGTTTTTAAATAGATTTTTCGTCTCAACCTAATAAACAACTTTTGCACGCACAAACAAATTGGAAGCGCAGGGTGAACGTCTATCTTCTTTACTTTTTTATGTATAGAACATTTTACGTTGTTTTTATTTTTTGTCGAAACTCTCATTTTTTACGACTATTTGATATGCACTTAACAGAGAATCACACACATTTTGTACTTCTGGGTAGAAATGGAAATTTTTGCTTAAAGTACCGACAAATGTTAATTTTTATACCTCTCTATAGCCAGATCATGTTGTTTCATGTCTTTAATAGAAATTCCAACAGAGATAAAACAAGAAGCCGATTGCCCGAAGTTGATAAAGGTCGTTGGCATATGGCCATTTTGTATTGAGACATAAAAGTATTAAATAATAATTACTTGTCTCAAACGTTATTAACTTGTGTGTAAAATCAAATGCAGAATACTTGATTTAAGTACTGAAAGAAATTTATTATTTAAAAAAGAATTTTATTTTTTGTTTTGGATTACCCACAGCCTTTGAAAATGCTGTGAAAGCAACTTGTATGCCACTTTCACATCCTGTCAGGATCCATTGGTACCTATTTTCCAACGATAAAATGTGCACCGTGTACGATCAAATTAACACCTACCTCTCATGAGCATAAAATGCAATTGAGACGAAATTAGAACCAAGAAAATTTTGTCACAATTTTATTTCTATAGAAAATTTTGTCATAATTTCTTTTCTACAAAAAATTTTGTTAAAATTTTATTTCTATAGAAAATTTTCTCAAAATTTTATTTCTATAGAAAATTTTGTCAACATTTTATTTCTATAGAACATTTTGTCCAAATTTTATTTCTATAGAAAATTTTGTCAAAATTTTATTTCTAAAGAAAATTTTGTCAAAATTTTATTTCTAAAGAAAATTTTGTCAAAATTTTATTTCTATAGAAAATTTTGTCAAAATTTTATTTCTATAGAAAATTTTGTCAAATTTTTATTTCTATAGAAAATTTGTAAAAATTTTATTTCTATAGAAAATTTTGTCAAAATTTTATTTTTATAGAAAATTTTGTCAAAATTTTATTTCTATAGAATATTTTGTCAAAATTTTATTTCTATAGAAAATTTTGTCAAAATTTTATTCCTAATATATTAATATTTATTTCCAATATTTCGGTTAGTGCCACTAACCATCTTCTGGGATTTTGTATGTGAGTTCGTGTGATGCTGTTCGTTCTGCAAGTCACGGTGCAAGTCACGGTGACGTTCTGCAAGTCACGGTGACTTGCAGAACGAACAGCATCACACGAACTCACATACAAAATCCCAGAAGATGGTTAGTGGCACTAACCGAAATATTGGAAATAAATATTAAAACAAATCAATAATCGATTGTTTCTATGACCTCAAGCCGAACAAAATTAATAATCAAAATTTTATTTCTATAGAAAATTTTGTCAAAATTTTATTTCTATAGAAAATGTTGTCAAAATTTTATTTCTATAGAAAAATTTGTCAAATTTTTTTATTTCTATAGAAAATTTTCTCAAAATTTTATTTCTATTGAACATTTTGTCAAAATTTTATTTCTATAGAAAATTGTTTCAAAACTTTATTTCTATATTAAATTTTGTCAAAATTTTATTTCGTTAGAAAATTTTGTCAAAATTTTATTTCTATAGAAAATTTTGTCAACATTTTATTTCTATAGAAAATTTTGTCAAATTTTGTTATTGCCATAGAAAATGTTGTCAAATTTTGATATTTCTATAGAAAATGTTGTCAACATTTTTTTTTCTATATTAAATTTTGTCAAAATTTTATTTCTATAGAAAATTTTGTCACAATTTTATTTCTATAGAAAATTTTGTCAACATTTTTTTCTAGAGAAAATTTTGTCAAAATTTTATTTCTATAGAAAATTTTGCCAAAATTTTATTTCTATCGAAAATTTTGTCAAGATTTTATTTCTATAGAAAATTTTGTCAACATTTTTTTCTAGAGAAAATTTTGTCAAAATTTTATTTCTATAGACAATTTTGTCAAAATTTTATTTCTATAAAAAATTTTGTCAAAATTTTATTTCTATAGAAAATTTTCTCAAAATTTTATTTCTATAGAAAATTTTGTAAAAATTTTATTTCTAAAGAAAATTTTATAAAAATTTTATTTCTATAGAAAATTTTGTCAAAATTTTATTTTTATAGAAAATTTTGTCAAAATTTTATTTCTATAGAAAATGTTGTCAACATTTTTTTTTTCTAGAGAAAATTTTTTCAAAATTTTATTTCTATTGAACATTTTGTCAAAATTTTATTTCTATAGAAAATTTTCTCAAAATTTTATTTCTATAGAAAATTTTGTCAAATTTTGTTATTTCTAAAATTTGTCAAAATTTTATTTCTATAGAAAATTTTCTAAAAATTTTATTTCTATAGAAAATTTTCTCAAAATTTTATTTCTATAGAAAATTTTCTCAAAATTTTATTTCTATAGAACATTTTGTCAAAATTTTATTTCTATAGAAAATTTTGTCAAATTTTGTTATTTCTATAGAAAATGTTGTCAACATTTTTTTCTAGAATAAATTTTGTCAAAATTTTATTTCTATTGAAAATTTGGTCAAAATTTTATTTCTATAGAAAATTTTGTCAAAATTTTATTTATATAGAAAATTTTCTCAAAATTTTATTTCTAGAGAAAATTTTGTCAAAATTTTATTTCTATAGAAAATTTTGTCAAAATTTTATTCCTATAGAAAATTTTGTCAAAATTTTATTCCTATAGAAAATTTTGTCAAAATTGTATTTCTATAGAAAATTTTGTCAAAATTTTATTTCTATAGAAAATTTTGTCAAAATTTTATTTCTATAGAAAATTTTGTCAAAATTTTATTTCTTAAAAATATTTGTGAGTGTTGTTAACCTATTTTATGTTTATTCTGATTATTAATTTTGTTCGGCTTGAGGTCATAGAAACAATCGATTATTGATTTGTTTTAATATTTATTTCCAATATTTCGGTTAGTGCCACTAACCATCTTCTGGGATTTTGTATGTGAGTTCGTGTGATGCTGTTCGTTCTGCAAGTCACGGTGCAAGTCACGGTGACGTTCTGCAAGTCACGGTGACTTGCAGAACGAACAGCATCACACGAACTCACATACAAAATCCCAGAAGATGGTTAGTGGCACTAACCGAAATATTGGAAATAAATATTAAAACAAATCAATAATCGATTGTTTCTATGACCTCAAGCCGAACAAAATTAATAATCAAAATTTTATTTCTATAGAAAATTTTGTCAAAATTTTATTTCTATAGAAAATGTTGTCAAAATTTTATTTCTATAGAAAAATTTGTCAAATTTTGTTATTTCTATAGAAAATTTTCTCAAAATTTTATTTCTATTGAACATTTTGTCAAAATTTTATTTCTATAGAAAATTGTTTCAAAACTTTATTTCTATATTAAATTTTGTCAAAATTTTATTTCGTTAGAAAATTTTGTCAAAATTTTATTTCTATAGAAAATTTTGTCAACATTTTATTTCTATAGAAAATTTTGTCAAATTTTGTTATTGCCATAGAAAATGTTGTCAAATTTTGATATTTCTATAGAAAATGTTGTCAACATTTTTTTTCTATATTAAATTTTGTCAAAATTTTATTTCTATAGAAAATTTTGTCACAATTTTATTTCTATAGAAAATTTTGTCAACATTTTTTTCTAGAGAAAATTTTGTCAAAATTTTATTTCTATAGAAAATTTTGCCAAAATTTTATTTCTATCGAAAATTTTGTCAAGATTTTATTTCTATAGAAAATTTTGTCAACATTTTTTTCTATAGAAAATTTTGTCAAAATTTTATTTCTATAGACAATTTTGTCAAAATTTTATTTCTATAAAAAATTTTGTCAAAATTTTATTTCTATAGAAAATTTTCTCAAAATTTTATTTCTATAGAAAATTTTGTAAAAATTTTATTTCTAAAGAAAATTTTATAAAAATTTTATTTCTATAGAAAATTTTGTCAAAATTTTATTTTTATAGAAAATTTTGTCAAAATTTTATTTCTATAGAAAATGTTGTCAACATTTTTTTTTTCTAGAGAAAATTTTTTCAAAATTTTATTTCTATTGAACATTTTGTCAAAATTTTATTTCTATAGAAAATTTTCTCAAAATTTTATTTCTATAGAAAATTTTGTCAAATTTTGTTATTTCTAAAATTTGTCAAAATTTTATTTCTATAGAAAATTTTCTAAAAATTTTATTTCTATAGAAAATTTTCTCAAAATTTTATTTCTATAGAAAATTTTCTCAAAATTTTATTTCTATAGAAAATTTTCTCAAAATTTTATTTCTATAGAAAATTTTGTCAAAATTTTATTTCTATAGAAAATTTTGTCAAATTTTGTTATTTCTATAGAAAATGTTGTCAACATTTTTTTCTAGAATAAATTTTGTCAAAATTTTATTTCTATTGAAAATTTGGTCAAAATTTTATTTCTATAGAAAATTTTGTCAAAATTTTATTTATATAGAAAATTTTCTCAAAATTTTATTTCTAGAGAAAATTTTGTCAAAATTTTATTTCTATAGAAAATTTTGTCAAAATTTTATTCCTATAGAAAATTTTGTCAAAATTGTATTTCTATAGAAAATTTTGTCAAAATTTTATTTCTATAGAAAATTTTGTCAAAATTTTATTTCTATAGAAAATTTTGTCAAAATTTTATTTCTTAAAAATATTTGTGAGTGTTGTTAACCTATTTTATGTTTATTCTGATTATTAATTTTGTTCGGCTTGAGGTCATAGAAACAATCGATTATTGATTTGTTTTAATATTTATTTCCAATATTTCGGTTAGTGCCACTAACCATCTTCTGGGATTTTGTATGTGAGTTCGTGTGATGCTGTTCGTTCTGCAAGTCACGGTGCAAGTCACGGTGACGTTCTGCAAGTCACGGTGACTTGCAGAACGAACAGCATCACACGAACTCACATACAAAATCCCAGAAGATGGTTAGTGGCACTAACCGAAATATTGGAAATAAATATTAAAACAAATCAATAATCGATTGTTTCTATGACCTCAAGCCGAACAAAATTAATAATCAAAATTTTATTTCTATAGAAAATTTTGTCAAAATTTTATTTCTATAGAAAATGTTGTCAAAATTTTATTTCTATAGAAAAATTTGTCAAATTTTGTTATTTCTATAGAAAATTTTCTCAAAATTTTATTTCTATTGAACATTTTGTCAAAATTTTATTTCTATAGAAAATTGTTTCAAAACTTTATTTCTATATTAAATTTTGTCAAAATTTTATTTCGTTAGAAAATTTTGTCAAAATTTTATTTCTATAGAAAATTTTGTCAACATTTTATTTCTATAGAAAATTTTGTCAAATTTTGTTATTGCCATAGAAAATGTTGTCAAATTTTGATATTTCTATAGAAAATGTTGTCAACATTTTTTTTCTATATTAAATTTTGTCAAAATTTTATTTCTATAGAAAATTTTGTCACAATTTTATTTCTATAGAAAATTTTGTCAACATTTTTTTCTAGAGAAAATTTTGTCAAAATTTTATTTCTATAGAAAATTTTGCCAAAATTTTATTTCTATCGAAAATTTTGTCAAGATTTTATTTCTATAGAAAATTTTGTCAACATTTTTTTCTATAGAAAATTTTGTCCAAATTTTATTTCTATAGACAATTTTGTCAAAATTTTATTTCTATAAAAAATTTTGTCAAAATTTTATTTCTATAGAAAATTTTCTCAAAATTTTATTTCTATAGAAAATTTTGTAAAAATTTTATTTCTAAAGAAAATTTTATAAAAATTTTATTTCTATAGAACATTTTGTCAAAATTTTATTTTTATAGAAAATTTTGTCAAAATTTTATTTCTATAGAAAATGTTGTCAACATTTTTTTTTTCTAGAGAAAATTTTTTCAAAATTTTATTTCTATTGAACATTTTGTCAAAATTTTATTTCTATAGAAAATTTTCTCAAAATTTTATTTCTATAGAAAATTTTGTCAAATTTTGTTATTTCTAAAATTTGTCAAAATTTTATTTCTATAGAAAATTTTCTAAAAATTTTATTTCTATAGAAAATTTTCTCAAAATTTTATTTCTATAGAAAATTTTCTCAAAATTTTATTTCTATAGAAAATTTTCTCAAAATTTTATTTCTATAGAAAATTTTGTCAAAATTTTATTTCTATAGAAAATTTTGTCAAATTTTGTTATTTCTATAGAAAATGTTGTCAACATTTTTTTCTAGAATAAATTTTGTCAAAATTTTATTTCTATTGAAAATTTGGTCAAAATTTTATTTCTATAGAAAATTTTGTCAAAATTTTATTTATATAGAAAATTTTCTCAAAATTTTATTTCTAGAGAAAATTTTGTCAAAATTTTATTTCTATTGAACATTTGGTCAAAATTTTATTTTTATAGAAAATTTTGTCAACATTTTATTTTTATAGAAAGTTTTGTCAACATTTTATTTTTATAGATTTGTTTTAATGTGTTTTTAGTATCCTAAGGTTTGCCCTAAGTTTCATAAAGATATCTTCACGATTGCAATTCCGTCGTACTGTGCCACGTCGTATGGAAACGTGCGACATATAAAATCCAAAGTACCAAAAGATCATTCGGGATTGACGCAAAACTGAATATTTTCTGTTTTTACACCAGTTTATAACAAAACAGTGCTTGGCACCCGGGGAAGGTTTTCGTCAAAATCCCTTGACACTCAATGTGTTAGTTTGTTTCATGTGTTAGTTTATTTCATAATTTTTTAATTTTTAACAATAACATCTGGAGACCTGGGTTATAATCCCAGCTCCGGGAGTTTTTTGTAATTAATTATTTTGTTTATCATTTATATTTTTTATTTAATATTTTTATTTTATTTTTTTGTTTTAATTTTTTAAATACCGGGAGTTTTTTTTGTAATTAATTATTTTGTTTATCATTTATATATTTTTGTTTTAATTTTTTAAATACTGAAAATAAAAAATATATTCTAAAGTAGTGTTACTTTATTAATTCATGAAACCAATTTTAGCCATTTTCATATTTATTATGCTATATCACTACATATGCAGGATTTAAATTTTGATGATCACCAAGAGCTCTGGAGACCTGGGTTCAAAACCTGGCTCCGGCAGATATTTTTAATTTTTTTTTTTTTGTTTTTATTTTTTGATATATTTTTACATATATTTTTTTTATTTATTTCATGAACGATTGAAATTTAATGCAATTGAATAAAAGTCAGTGTTGCCAGTATTGGGGATTTTTCCGAATATTGGATATATTTTTTCGTGGGGAGTTCGTGTGAAGATTGAACGTAATCTCTCAGTTTACGTTCAATCTTCTGTGATCGTAGCCATAAGGAAAATCATCTGCGATATTTTAATTTAGTTTTGTATTTTCTTTTTTTTTTGAAATTATTTGAAATAATTATTTTCGTTTCAACTAAAAAATTAAGTAGATCAGTTAATTTCGTGATTGAATCAGAAAATAAAGTTTGTGTGCTCATAAGGCACAGAAAAAAACAATTAAATAAAAATTTATAGATTAACCCTTCAAGGGACA
The DNA here is from genome assembly GCF_050003625.1 of Haematobia irritans. Classification (NCBI taxonomy): domain Eukaryota; kingdom Metazoa; phylum Arthropoda; class Insecta; order Diptera; family Muscidae; genus Haematobia; species Haematobia irritans. Next base: position 154,869,993 of record NC_134397.1, on the reverse strand, counting down.
GGATATAAATTGTAATTTAATATTTTAATTTTTTTTTTATATTAAACAATTAAAATACTTAATCATAAATACATACATGTTTAATGTTTAAGAAATTATAACATTGAAATAATATCAATCGTGCGTAATTTCTTATTAAAAAAATTCCTTTAACACTATGCTAGAAATCTTGCTTTCCCGATTTTTCGTACAAAAACGAGATTTCAAATTCACACTAGGCCGGATATCCTCTTAAAGGTAATATTGGCCGAAATCCATATAGATCACATAGATTCAGTAGATTTTCAATAGGGAAATAACAGCTGACGAGGATCAAAATCTCGATATTTTTGTAATTTGTAAAGAGATTTTAGTTTTAATTATCGAGCTTTCGTGCCTAATGAGTGTGTACATAACCCTAGCGATAGGCGGTATACGAAACATTTTTTTGCGACGAACAAATACAATAACATTGTCGGGAAAATATCCTCTTTTTTTGCTTCCCAGTATTTAGCCAAACATGGGCAAATTATGATGTAAATGAAATTGGAAATTGGCAACACTGTTCACAAAATTATCTTTCCCGTTTTACCGTTATTTGATGTATATTTAGCCTACAGCGAATATCAGTGATGAAACTTACAAAAATTGTTAGCTTCCCAGAAATAGATGTAAAAATGTACCAGAAAATTGTACATCTATTAAACTCAATAATTAATTTTCCATTACAATTCAGAAATTGATAAATATCAAACTGCTTTTATGAATAGAAACATGACATAAGAGGTACATCAGTTTTTTATTTTCTTTATGTAAATTATAGAAATAAATTAAACTATACTAAGAGATATTTCAACTTTTCATAATTTTTTTGCAAAATTTTTATAGAAATAAAAATTTGGCACAATTTTCTATACAAAATAAAATTTTGGCAAAATTTTCTATACAAAATAAAATTTTGGCAAAATTTTCTATTGAAATAAAATTTGGCAAAATTTTCTATAGAAATAAAATTTGGCAAAATTTTCTATAGAAATAAAATTTTGACAAAATTTTTTGTAGAAATAAAATTTTGGCAATTTTTTTTATAGAAATAAAATGTTTAGCAAAATTTTCTATGGAAATAAAATATTTGCAAAATGTTCTATAGAAATAAAAATTTTAGCAAAATTTTGTATAGAAATAAAACTTTGGCAAACTTTTCTATACAAAATAAAGTTTTGGCTAAATTTTTTATAGAAATAAATGTTGGCAAAAATTTCTATAGAAATAAAATTTGGCAAAAAAATGCAAAATTTTCTATAGAAATAAAATTTTGCACAATTTTGTGTAGAAATAAAATTATAAAATTTTCTATAGAGATAAAATTGTAAAATTTTTTATACAAATAAAATTTTGACAAAATTTTCTATAGAGATAAAATTGTAAAATTTTTTATACAAATAAAATTTTGACAAAATTTTCTATAGAGATAAAATTTGGCAAAAGTTTCTATGGAGATAAAATATTGACAAAATTTTCTATAGTAATAAAATTTGGCAAAAGTTTCTATAGAAATAAAATTTGGCAAAAGTTTCTATAGAAATAAAATGTTGGCAAATTTTTCCATAGAAATAAAATTGTTAGCAAAATTTTCTATAGAAAGAAAATTTTTGCCAAAATTTTTTATAGAAATAAAATTTTGACAAAATTTTTTATAGAAATAAAATTTTGACAAAATTGTCTATAAAAATAAAATTTTGGGACATTTTTTTATAGAAATAAAATTTTGGCAACATTTTCTATACAAAATAAAATTTTGGCAAAATTTTCTATACAAAATAAAATTTTGGCAGGTTTTGTTCTTTAAGCATTGTTGTTGTTTTTTATTGCAGCTTAAAACCATACATTGACTAAACTACAAGTGTAGCTTAACCAACAGAGGAAAAGAAAGTTTGTCAAATATATTTGGGCAAAGCCCTATAGACTGCAAGATGGTTGGATGGACGCACGTTTCGGAATTACCACATTCCTCATCAGCATCCTCTACTTGCAGCAAAACTATCAACCAATTATCAGAATAAATTCAGGCAGTTCATTAAACCCAACAATGAACCACACTTGAACCTCCCAAAAATTTCTATAGAAATAAAATTTGGCAAAAAAATGCAAAATTTTCTATAGAAATAAAATTTTGCAAAATTTTCGGTAGAAATAAAATTGTACAATTTTCTATAGAAATTAAATTTTGACAAAAATTTGATCAAACACTTCAAAACTAGTTTGTTTTTTCTTTTTTTTTTTTGTAATTTGCTATATTTTTGTAACTGTTTTTATAATTTTTGTAGATTAGTTTTGGCCCAAGAGGCAAACGTGGTTGTATTGTTAAATTTTATTCTTCTATTGAATAGAGCATAACGTGGTACTGTGGTACCCAGCATATCTAAATATAATTACAACCATTCAATATTTCTCATCACTGACATATGCAATGTACACCTATCAGTAATTGATGTTAAGCACATTTTTGTATATGGGAAAATTGTTATAAAAAATGTAATCAATCAGTTGGAATAATTCCCATATGCAATTTCCATTAAAAGTTTGTATAAATAATAATTCTTCCATGCTCTGCGTCGGCGGTTTTGTTCTCTCCGAAGAAAAGGTTGCCCACATTCCTTAATTGTGTGGATAATTTCTCTGTTTCAGAATGCCTCGATCGTCACCATAACGGTAATATTGACCCTGACCCAAGATTGACCCAGCGCCACTGACTCTCGCAGTCCACATAGAACGTCACCATGACGTTTAATATCGACCCTGACCCGAAATTTGACCCAGCGCTACTGACTCCCGCAGTCAACATAACTTGCTTCGTGTAACATCCATCACGTTGAGGCCTCGGTTGGATGTTACTGGAAAATACAAAGCCGTCGGAGAGGAACAGCAGTGAGATCGCTATTTTTTAGCCAATGTGAACGACTCGACTTAGAAAGAGTTATGCCAATCACTTGTACAGTGAGACCCCTAGAAGTGGAAACCCAGGGTCCTCCACATTTTGATCCTATTCGAAAAGTGTCTACTTATGGAAGATTAATTTTAATGTGATAACATAGCAAACTGTCTCACGGAAATCTTCCCTTTTAAGGAGGTGTCCGTCTTTCAGAGTGTCGAAGTCTGAGAGGTGTTTAGTGAGTGACTTTTTTAGAGACATGCGCAAATCCGAAGAATATTGTGTATGAAGCAGCAGAGGTGGAAGGCGTGAGCCGATAATGCTGCTATTGCGGTGAAAGAGCCCTTTTTTCTTCGCTTTTTTCATAAACCAGCGTCGAATATGCTCCAACAATTCGTTATAGTACAAGCATGCGATAGTTTTACCCATCTTCAAATTGTGGTTGAAGATTACACCTTCTAAATTACAGAATATATATTCTACGGAATCATACATTCAAAGGTCGAAAATCGATATAAGCTACCAAAGTTTGAAGAGCATTTTACCAAAAAACTACCAAACAAAAAAAATATATTGTCTTGTCAAAATTTTATTTCCATAGAAAATTTGTCAAAATTGTATTTCTATAGAAAATTTCATCAACATAATTTCTATAGAAAATTTTGTCAAAATTTTATTGCTATCGAAAATTTTTTTAAAATTTAATTTCTATAGAAAATTTTGTCAAAATTTTATTTCTATAGAAAATTTTGTCAAAATTTTATTTCTTGTTAAAATTTTATTTCTATAGAACATTTTGTCAAAATTGTTACTTCTATAGAAAATTTTGTCAAAATTGTATTTCTATAGAAAATTTCATCAACAATTTATTTCTATAGAAAATTTTGTCAACATTTTATTGCTATAGAAAATTTTGTTAAAATTACTTCTATAGAAGATTTTACCAAATTTTATTTCTATATAAAATGTTGTCAACATTTTATTTCTATTTTGTCAAAATTCAATTTCTATAGAAAATTTTGTCAAAATTTTATTCTGTTAAAATTTTATTTCTATAGAAAATTTTGTTAAAATTTTATTTCTATAGAAAATTTTGTTAAAATTTTATTTCTATAGAAATTTTTATCAAAATTTTATTTCTATATAAAATTTTGTAAAAATTTTATTTCTATAGATTTTTTTTTTCAAAATTTTATTTCTATAGAAAAATTTGTCAACATTTTATTTCTATAGAAGATTTTACCAATTTTTATTTCTATATAAAATTTTGTCAACATTTGATTTCTATAGAAAATTTCATCAACATTTTATTTCTATAGAAAATGTTGTCAAAATTTTATTTCTGTAGAAAATTTGGTCAACATTTTTCTCTTTTGGAAAATTTTGTCAAAATTGTATTTCTATAGCAACTTTTGTCAAAATTTTATTTCTATAGACAATTTTGTTAAAATTTTATTTCTATAGAAAATTTTGTTAAAATTTTATTTCTATAGAAAATTTTGTCAAAATTTTACTTCTATAGAAAATTTTGTCAAAATTTTATTTCTATAGAAAATTTTGTCATAATTTTATTTCTATAGAAACTTTTGTTAAAATTTTATTTCTATAGAAAATTTTGTCAAAATTTTATTTCTATAGGAAATTTTACCAAATTTTATTTCTATTTTGTCAAAATTCTATTTCTATAGAAAATATTGTCAAATTTTTATTCTATGGAAAATTTTGTCAAAGTGTTATTTCTATAGAAAATTTTATTTCTATAGAAAATTTTGTCATAATTTTATTTCTATAGAAAATTTTGTCAAAATTTTATTTCTATAGAAAATTTTGTCAAAATTTTATTTCTATAGAAAATTTTACCAAATTTTATTTCTATAGAAAATTTTACCAAATTTTATTTCTATAGAAAATTTTGTCAAAATTTTACTTCTATAGAAAATTTTGTCAAAATTTTATTTCTATAGAAAATTTTGTCAAAATTTTATTTCTATAGAAAATTTGTGAAGTACATCTTAGTTGAATAGGAATAATTTTCAAAATCTTCCAAAATATCAAAAATTCTACCAATCTACCAAACAGTAGAAAATCTGCAATTTTTAGTAGAATATTACCAACTTTAGTAACCGACCTTGTGAGTTGGCCACATTATTAATCGCAAAATACGAAAAAGTAGATAGATTTTTTGGAATAAGCTAACGTTCAAAAAGTCGACATTTGGGAAAAAAGTTTAATCGAAAAAAAAATGAAATGTGGACTTTTGCGAATTTATTTAAAAAAAATCGCAAAATCGGTATTTTGATTCTCAATCCGTATTACATTACCTCTGCAATTCACAGAAAACTTTTCGATCAATCAATTTTTCACTTCCCATGAGTTGTTTTGTGCCAGTCTTAGAAAATACACTATTAAAGTGGAAATTTGAATTTACAACAATTAGATGTGGCAAAAAAGTATATAGGATTTGAACCTTCAATGGAAGTACTTTTCAGAAGGTTTGGGCAAATTACAAGAATTTTTATTTAGTTTTTTGTTTGTTGAATTTAAATAGAAACAAGTAAGGAAAGTCTAAAGTCGGGCTGGGCCGACTATATTATACCCTGCACCACTTTGTAGATCTAAATTTTCGATACCATATCACATCTGTCAAATGTGTTGGGGGCTATATATAAAGGTTTGTCCCAAATACATACATTTAAATATCGCTCGATCTGGACAGAAATTGATAGACTCTACAAAATCTATAGACTTAACATTTAAGTCGGCTAATGCACTAAGGTGGAACACAATGTTAGTAAAAAACAAGTAAGGAAAGTCTAAAGTCGGGCGGGGCCGACTATATTATACCCTGCACCACTTTGTAGATATAAATTTTCGATACCATATCACATCCGTCAAATGTGTTGGGTGCCATATATAAAGGTTTGTCCCAAACACATACATTTAAATATCACTCGATCTGGACAGAATTTGATAGACTTCTACAAATCTATAGACTCAAAATTTAAGTCGGCTAATGCACTAGGGTGCAACACAATGTTAGTAAAAAATAAATATGGGAAACATTTAAATCTGAAACAATTTTAAGGAAACTTCGCAAAAGTTTATTTATGATTTATCGCTCGATATATATGTATTAGAAGTTTAGGAAAATTAGAGTTATTTTTACAACTTTTCGACTAAGCAGTGGCGATTTTACAAGGAAAATGTTGGTATTTTGACCCTTTTTGTCGAAATCAGAAAAACATATATATGGGAGCTATATCTAAATCTGAACCGATTTCAACCAAATTTGGCACGCATAGCCACAATGCTAATTCTACTCTCTGTGCAAAATTTCAACTGAATCGGAGTTAAAAATTGACCTCTGTGGTCATATGAGTGTAAATCGGGCGAAAGCTATATATGGGAGATATATCTAAATCTGAACCGATTTCAACCAAATTTGGCACGCATAGTTACAATGCTAATTCTACTCCCTGTGCAAAATGTCAACTAAATCGGAGTTAAAAATTGGCCTCTGTGGTCATATGAGTGTAAATCGGGCGAAAGCTATATATGGGAGATATATCCAAATCTGAACCGATTTCAAACAAATTTGGCACGCAAAGTTACAATGCTAATTCTACTGCCTATGCAAAATTTCAACTAAATCGGAGTTAAAAATTGGCCTCTGTGGTCATATGAGTGTAAATCGGGCGAAAGCTATATATGGGAGATATATCTAAATCTGAACCGATTTCAACCAAATTTGGCGCGCATAGCTACAATGCTAATTCTACTCCCTGTGCAAAATTTCAACTAAATCGGAGTTAAAAATTGGCCTCTGTGGTCATATGAGTGTAAATCGGGCGAAAACTATATATGGGAGCTATATCTAAATCTGAACCGATTTGGCTGATATTTTGCAAGTTTTTCGAGACTCATAAAATATTCGGATGTACGGAATTTGAGGAAGATCGGTTGATATACACGCCAATTATGAACATATCGGTGAAAAATATATATGGCAGCTATACCTAAATCTGAACCGATTTTTTCCAAAATCAATAGGGATCGTCTATGAGCCGAAACAGGACCCTATACCAAATTTTAGGACAATCGGACTAAAACTGCGAGCTGTACTTTGCACACAAAAATACATCAACAGACAGACAGACAGACAGACAGACGGACTTCGCTAAATCGACTCAGAATTTAATTCTAAGACGATCGGTATACTAAACGGGTCTCAGACTTTTCCTTCTTGGCGTTACATACAAATGCACAAACTTATTATACCCTGTACCACAGTAGTGGTGAAGGGTATAAATATGGGAAACATATAAATCTGAAACAATTTAAGGAAATTTCGCAAAAGTTTATTTATGATTTATCGCTCGATATATATGTATTAGAAGTTACAAGGAAAATGTTGGTACTGTGACCACACACAAAAAATTTTTTTTCTGATTCAATCACGAAATTAATTGATCCAATTAATTTTTTAATTGAAATGTCTTCAATCACGAAAATGATAGTATCAATCACAGTTTTAATTGGGCATAGAAAAAATTCTTGATTAAAAAATTAATTGATTTCATTACCAAATTTCAATTAATTTTTTAATTGATTCAATTAAAAATTTAATTGATATTGATTGCCAAACTCAATTAATTTAGTAATTAAAAAAAGGTAACTATTTTCAATTACATTCTGAATTGGCTTAGAAATTTTATTTGGACTAACAATTGATTGTTTGAAAAAAATTTTAATCAAAAATTTAAAAAAATAATGTTCATCACTTTTTTAATTGACTTAGTCTTCCGAATTTGATTAAAAGTTAATTGTATCAATTAACTTTTTAATTAAAAATTAAAAATTTTCAATCATTGGCTTAATTAACTTAATGTTTCTATCTTGATTAAAAAGTTAATTGTACCAATTAATTTATTAATTGAACAAAATTTCAACTTCAATTAACGTTTCAATTGGAAATATTTTGGTGATATTTTTTTCTGTGCATTTTTGTCGAAATCAGAAAAACATATATATGGGAGCTATATCTAAATCTGAACCGATTTCAACCAAATTTGGCACGCATAGCGACAATGCTAATTCTACTCCCTGTGCAAAATTTCAACTAAATCGGAGCAAAAAATTAGCCTCTGTGGTCATATGAGTGTAAATCGGGCGAAAAAATTGGCCTCTGTGGACAAAGGAGTGTAAATCGGGCGAAAGCTATGTATGGGAGCTATATCTAAATCTGAACCGATTTGGATGATATTTTGCAAGTTTTTCGAGACTCATAATATATTGAGATGTACGGAATTTGAGGAAGATCGGTTGATATACACGCCAATTATGACCAGATCGGTGAAAAATATATATGGCAGCTATATCTAAATATGAACCGATTTTTTCCAAAATCAATAGAGATCGTCTTTGAGCCGAAACAGGACCCCATACCAAATTTTAGGACAATCGGACTAAAACTGCGAGCTGTACTTTGCACACAAAAATACATCAACAGACAGACAGACAGACGGACAGACAGACAGACGGACATCGCTAAATCGACTCAGAATTTAATTCTAAGACGATCGGTATACTAAACGATGGGTCTCAGACTTTTTCTTCTTGGCGTTACATACAAATGCACAAACTTATTATACCCTGTACCACAGTAGTGGTGAAGGGTATAAATATGGGAAACATTTAAATCTGAAGCAATTTTAAGGAAACTTCGCAAAACTTTATTTATGATTTATCGCTCGAAATATATGTATTAGAAGTTTGGAAAATTAGAGTCATTTTTACAACTTTTCGACTAGGCAGTGGCGATTTAACAAGGAAAATTTTGGTATTTTGACCATTGTTGTCGAAATCAGAAAAACATATATATGGGAGCTATATCTAAATCTGAACCGATTTCAACCAAATTTGGCACACATGACTATATTACTAATTGTACTCCTAGTGCAAAATTTCAACCAAATTGGGCCAAAACTCTGGCTTCTGGGACCGTATTAGTCCATATCGGGTGAAAGATATATATGGGAGCTATATCTAAATCTGAACCGATTTCAATAAAATTTGGCACACATGACTATACTTCCAATTTTACTCCTTGTGCAAAATTTCAAGCTAATCGGGATAAAACTTTGGCTTCTGGGTCCATATAAGTGCATATCGGGCGAAAGATATATATGGGAGCTATATCTAAATCTGAATCGATTTCAACCAAATTTCGCACGCATAGCTTCAAAGCTAAATCTACTCCCTGTGCACAATTTCAACCAAATTGGGCCTAAACTCTGGCTTTTAGAACCATATTAGTCCATATCGGGCGAAAGATATATATGGGAGCTATATCTAAATCGGAACCGATTTCAATCAAATTTTGCACACTTGACTATACGACCAAGTGTTATGTTTGTACAAAATTTCAAGCAAATCGGTATAAAACTCTGGCTGCTGGGTCCATATTAGTACAAATCGGGCGAAAGATATATATGGGAGCTATATCTAACTCTGAACCGATTTCTTCCAAAATCAATAGGGTTCTATTCTGACCCAAATTAGGAACATGTGCCAAATTTGAAGGCGATTGGACTTAAATTGCGACCTAGACTTTGATCACAAAAATGTGTTCACAGACAGACGGACGGACAGACGGACATGGTTATATCGACTCAGGGACCCACCCTGAGCGTTATTGCCAAAGACACCATGTCTCTATCTCGTCACCTTCTGGGTGTTACAAACATATGCACTAACTTATAATACCCTGTTCCACAGTGTGGCGCAGGGTATAAATATGGGAAACATTTAAATCTGAAGCAATTTTAAGGAAACTTCGCAAAACTTTATTTATGATTTATCGCTCGATATATATGTATTAGAAGTTTGGAAAATTATAGTCATTTTTACAACTTTTCGACTAGGCAGTGGCGATTTAACAAGGAAAATTTTTGTATTTTGACCATTTTTGTCGAAATCAGAAAAACGTATATATGGGAGCTATATCTAAATCTGAACCGATTTCAACCAAATTTGGCACACATGACTATATTACTAATTGTACTCCTAGTGCAAAATTTCATTCAAATTGGGCCAAAACTCTGGCTTCTGGGACCGTATTAGTCCATATCGGGTGAAAGATATATATGGGAGCTATATCTAAATCTGAACCGATTTCAATAAAATTTGGCACACATGACTATACTTCCAATTTTACTCCTTGTGCAAAATTTCAAGCTAATCGGGATAAAACTTTGGCTTCTGGGTCCATATAAGTGCATATCGGGCGAAAGATATATATGGGAGCTATATCTAAATCTGAATCGATTTCAACCAAATTTCGCACGCATAGCTTCAAAGCTAAATCTACTCCCTGTGCACAATTTCAACCAAATTGGGCCTAAACTCTGGCTTTTAGAACCATATTAGTCCATATCGGGCGAAAGATATATATGGGAGCTATATCTAAATCGGAACCGATTTCAATCAAATTTTGCACACTTGACTATACGACCAAGTGTTATGTTTGTACAAAATTTCAAGCAAATCGGTATAAAACTCTGGCTGCTGGGTCCATATTAGTACAAATCGGGCGAAAGATATATATGGGAGCTATATCTAACTCTGAACCGATTTCTTCCAAAATCAATAGGGTTCTATTCTGACCCAAATTAGGAACATGTGCCAAATTTGAAGGCGATTGGACTTAAATTGCGACCTAGACTTTGATCACAAAAATGTGTTCACAGACAGACGGACGGACGGACAGACGGACATGGTTATATCGACTCAGGGACCCACCCTGAGCGTTATTGCCAAAGACACCATGTCTCTATCTCGTCACCTTCTGGGTGTTACAAACATATGCACTAACTTATAATACCCTGTTCCACAGTGTGGCGCAGGGTATAAATATGGGAAACATTTAAATCTGAAGCAATTTTAAGGAAACTTCGCAAAACTTTATTTATGATTTATCGCTCGATATATATGTATTAGAAGTTTGGAAAATTATAGTCATTTTTACAACTTTTCGACTAGGCAGTGGCGATTTAACAAGGAAAATTTTTGTATTTTGACCATTTTTGTCGAAATCAGAAAAACGTATATATGGGAGCTATATCTAAATCTGAACCGATTTCAACCAAATTTGGCACACATGACTATATTACTAATTGTACTCCTAGTGCAAAATTTCATTCAAATTGGGCCAAAACTCTGGCTTCTGGGACCGTATTAGTCCATATCGGGTGAAAGATATATATGGGAGCTATATCTAAATCTGAACCGATTTCAATAAAATTTGGCACACATGACTAACTTCCAATTTTACTCCTTGTGCAAAATTTCAAGCTAATCGGGATAAAACTTTGGCTTCTGGGTCCATATAAGTGCATATCGGGCGAAAGATATATATGGGAGCTATATCTAAATCTGAATCGATTTCAACCAAATTTCGCACGCATAGCTACAAAGCTAAATCTACTCCCTGTGCACAATTTCAACCAAATTGGGCCAAAACTCTGGCTTTTAGGACCATATTAGTCCATATCGGGCGAAAGATATATATGGGAGCTATATCTAAATCGGAACCGATTTCAATCAAATTTTGCACACTTGACTATACGACTAAGTGTTATGTTTGTAGAAAATTTCAAGCAAATCGGTATAAAACTCTGGCTGCTGGGTCCATATTAGTACATATCGGGCGAAAGATATATATGGGAGCTATATCTAAATCTGAACCGATTTCTTCCAAAATCAATAGGGTTCTATTCTGACCCAAATTAGGAACATGTACCAAATTTGAAGGCGATTGGACTTAAATTGCGACCTAGACTTTGATCACAAAAATGTGTTCACAGACAGACGGACGGACGGACAGACGGACATGGTTATATCGACTCAGGGACCCACCCTTAGCGTTATTGCCAAAGACAATATGTGTCTATCTCGTCTCCTTCTGGGTGTTACAAACATATGCACTAACTTATAATACCCTGTTCCACAGTGTGGCGCAGGGTATAAAAATATATTTATACAAAAATATATGCAGAAAATAACAAAATAAAAACGATGTATAACAAAAAAAAATAAATAATAGTTTAGAAAAATATTTAATAAAAATTTACCGCTGATGAGGTTTGAACTTGCGTCTTTTATTTTTTCATTCATACTAATAAAGAGCCAGTGTTGCCAGTATTTTTCAGGATCCTGTCCGCACATTTAGGCGCTTTCGTCCCCAAAAATCCCAAATTTAAATTAATGTTCCTCACAAAAATACCCAATAAATACAAGTTTTATTCAAAAAATAAAGAAATATGTGTTGCTGCAGAATATTAATAAATCTTTTAAAATTGAAGAAGATATGTAAAAATTTTGTCATACCAGCTAGCGAATTGCAATCACCGCTGCCACAGTTGGTAATATTCTACCAAAAATGGCAGATTTTTTTCTGTTTGGTAGATTGGTAGAATACTTGATGTTTTGGTAGATTTTGCAAACTATTCCCCTCCAACTAAGAGGTACCTCCATTTTTATGAAAATTATAATTTGATCAAATTTCCTATAAAGTTTTTATTAATTTTTTTATAGAAATAAAAATATGACAAGATTTTCTATAGAAATAACAATTTTGACAAAATTTTTAATAGAAATAACAATTTTGACAAAATCTTCTATAGAAATAAAATGTTGGCAAATTTTTTTTATAGAAATAAAATTTTGACAAAGTTTTCTATAGAAATAAAATTTTGACAAAATTTTCCATAGAAATAAAATATTGACAAAATTTTCTGTAGAAATAAAATTTTGACAAAATTTTCTATAGAAATAAAATTTTGACAAAATTTTCTATAGAAATAAAATGTTGATAAAATTTTCTATGGAAATAAAATTTTGACAAAATTTTTAATAGAAATAAAATTTTGACAAAATTTTCTATTGATATAAAATTTTGAAAAAATTTCTATTGATATAAAATTTTGACAACATTTTCTATAGAAATTAAATTTTAACAAAATTTGTATAGAAATAAAGTTTTGGAAAAATTTTCTATAGAAATAAAATTTTGACAAAATTTCTTATAGAAATGAAAAACTTTCTTCAAAATAAAAGTTGTTAAATTTGGTAGAATTTTTGGTAAAATGTTCTTAAAATTGTAGTAAATTATTTTTGTCACGAGTGGCATCTGTGATTGCAATAAGATCAAGATTTCGAAACACAACACCAGGAGACGTGTGATCGTCCACCAAATGCTCGAGAAATGAAAATGGGACTTTGGTCACCAGGTATTTATCATCGAAAATTTACTTCTAAATAAAGGGTGATACGGTCAAAATTTGGTCAATATAAACTTGACGTATTTCTTTCAATTTTGCATTTAAAAAACCTGAACACCCCTCATTTTGAAGGTGTGTGTGTGTGCAGAATGTTGCTCCTATTTTGATTTTGGAATTCACTCTTCAGTTGTCAAACTGCCGTCCAAGCAAGAAGAGCAGCGTATCAAAATTTTGCTCGCGCATCGCGAAAATCCGAGCTACTCTCACGCAAAGCTGGCAAAATCGCTAAAAGTTGCCAAATCAACCGTTACAAATGTAATTAAAGTGTTTGGGGAACGTTTGTCGACAGCCAGGAAGTCTGGATCGGGGGGAAATCGAAAACCGGAAGCCGCTGATACGACAAAGAGAGTTGCCGGTAGTTTCAAGCGAAACCCTAACCTCTCTCTCCGAGATGCCACAAATAAGTTGGGTGTATCAACTACAACCGTGCATCGAGCCAAAAAACGAGCCGGACTATCGACTTACAAGAAGGTAGTGACTCCAAATCGCGATGATAAACAAAATACGACGGCCAAAGCGCGATCCCGGAGGCTGTACACGACGATGCTGACGAAGTTTGACTGCGTGGTAATGGACGACGAAACCTACGTCAAAGCCGACTACAAGCAGCTTCCGGGACAGGAGTTTTATACGGCAAAAGGAAGGGGAAAGGTAGCAGATATTTTCAAGCACATAAAACTGTCAAAGTTCGCAAAGAAATATCTGGTTTGGCAAGCCATCTGTACCTGTGGCTTGAAAAGCAGCATTTTCATAGCTTCCGGGACTGTCAACCAAGAAATTTACGTGAAAGAGTGTTTGAATAAACGTCTGCTGCCTTTCCTGAAGAAACACGGTTGTTCCGTACTGTTTTGGCCGTATTTGGCATCTTGCCATTACGGTAAAAAGCCATGGAGTGGTACGCCGCCAACAACGTGCTGGTGGTTCCCAAGGACAAGAACCCTCCCAACACGCCAGAGCTCTGCGCAATTGAGAAATACTGGGCTATTGTCAAGCGGAACCTAAAGAAGACCAAAAAACTGCTAAGGACGAGCAGCAGTTCAAGGCAAACTGGCTTTCTGCGGCGAAGAAGGTGGCTGTACAAAATCTGATGGCAGGTGTCAAGCGTGAGGCCCGGCAATTCGGATTTGGAAAAGCGAAAGCCTAACTGAATATTTTTCCTGAATTTTATACTAATTGAACTTGAATTTAATTTGATTTTTTAAATAAACGATTTCACCGATTTACACGCGTTTTCCCTTGACCAAATTTTGACCGTATCACCCTTTATAAAATTGGATGGTAGATCAATGTGAAGGTGAACCATCAACATAATTTCTATATTTATGGGATATATTATCCCAATCTGAGATGAACACTAATAAGGGGCAATACTTAGGCCCGAGTACTCACGAAACGATTTAACAATTGTAGATATATGTCGTAGCCAATCTGAGTAAAATTATAAATTAGATATTGAGCGCACAAAACAAAATCGTGTGTCCGTTTCTAGTCCAAAGGCTCTACTTGCACCCTTTTGTATGTCGTGGAATAAAAAGTAGCAAAGTCTTCTTTTTTGAAGATTAGATGTGCTTCTTTTTTATTAATCATGTTGACTTAAAAAACTTCCTGAAGAACATTATTGTACATCTGATTTATTATAGTGAACCGATTTTGAAAAAAACCCAAATTTTTGGAGATTCCTTACAAAATCCCCAAGTCCGCAGGTCAAAAACTTCGTCCCCATCCACAAAAAAATATTTGAGGAAAAATCGCCAATATTGGCAACACTGTGAGAAATAGAATTTTATACCTTGTGCCGAACAAACGCCCTGTACCACATTTTATCAAAAATCGGTTAATAAATGAGACCAGAATCTTGCGAATAACAAATTTATGGACAGACAGACACCAAGGCTAAATCGGCACGGGTGGCGCTTCTGAGTCGAAAGGTACATATATATATTATGTAGTCTAAAATCAATATTTCTTGCAGTCATATTCTTTTTGCAGATCAAACTTATTATTCCCTAACCACTACATACATACATATGTATGTGGTTTAAAAATCGTATAAGGAATACCAAAAAATTACTTATGCTTATGCTATACAAGAAATAGTAAAACGGCAACACTGTTCGTAAAATCATTTTTTTCTACATTAACCGTTATTTGATACATTTTTAGTCTACACCTCATATCAGTGATGAAATTTACAAAAAATGTGTATTTCCCCAAAAATAGATGACAAAATGTACCAAGAAATTGTAAATCTAATAAAATCAAACAATTAATTCATTACAATACAGAAATTGAAATTTGTTGTCAAATCGCATTTATGAATAAAAGAATGTGAGTTTCAGTATTACATTACAATTATTTATTATACCCTCCACCATAGGATGGGGGTATATTAACTTTGTCATTCCGTTTGTAACACATCGAAATATTGCTCTAAGACCTGAGTCGATCTGAGCATGTCCGTCCGTCCGTCCGTCTGTTGAAATCACGCTAACTTCCGAACGAAACAAGCTATCAACTTGAAACTTGGCAAAAGTAGTTGTTATTGATGTAGGTCGGATGGTATTGAAAATGGGCCATATCGGTCCACTTTTACGTATAGCCCCCATATAAACGGACCCCCAAATTTGGCTTGCGATTGCTCTAAGAGAAGCACATTTCATCCGATCCGGCTGAAATTTGGTAAATGGTGTTAGTATATGGTCTCTAACAACAACGCAAAATTTGGTCCATATCGGTCCATAATTACATGTAGCCCCATATTAACCGATCCCCCGATATGGCTTGCGGAGCCTCTGAGAGAAGCAAAATTCATCCGATCCGGTTGAAATTGGGTACGTGGTGTTAGTATATGGTCTCTAACAACCATGCAAGAATTGGTCCATATCGGTCCATAATTATATATAGCCCCCATATAAACCGTTCCCCAGATTTGATCTCCGGAGCCTCTTAGAGGAGCAAAATTCATCCGATCCGATTGAAATTTGCAACGTGGTGTTAGTGTAAGGCCGCTAATAACAATGCCAAAATTGGTCCATATCGCTCTATAGTTATATATAGGCGATCCCCAATCACACAAAAATTGGTCCTTATCGGTTCATAATCATGGTTGCCACTCGAGCCAAAAATAATCTACCAAAATTTTATTTTTATAGAAAACATTGTCAAAATGTTATTTCTATAGAAAATTTTGTCAAAATTTTATTTCTATAGAAAATTTTGTCAAAATTTTATTTCTATAGAACATTTTGTCAAAACTTTATTTCTATAGAAAATTTTGTCAACATTTTATTTCTTTAGAAAATTTTGTCAACATTTTATATCTATAGAAAATTTTGTCAGAATTTTATTTCTATAGAAAATTTTATCCAATTTTTACTTTTATAGAAAATTTTGTCAAAATTTTATTTCTATAGAAACTTTAAACTTAATTATATACGTATTTAATCGGCCTTTTTTAGTTTAATATATACCACGTATGGACTATGTGGTATATATTACGGTGTTAGGAAGTTTTTAGATACCTTGCCATCGGCAAGTGTTACCGCAACCCAAGTAATTCGATTGTGGATGACATTCTTCAGTAGAAGTTTCTACGGAATCCATGGTGGAGGGTACATAAGCTTCGGCCTGACCGAACTTACGGCCGTATATACTTGTTTACATCACATTATTTCTGATTTGAAATATTATCGATGTATCTTAGTAGATTATGGGCATATACTCGTATACTCTCAAAACAAGTATATACAGTACACTAAATTTGGCCGGGCCGAATCTTAAATACCCACTACAACAAGTCAAATATAATAGTTTCCATTTAAAACTCTTCGTTATAGCTGGTTGATAAAATATAGAACTTCAGGGGGGTTTAATGACAGATATTCTCCTAAGCCATCCAGTTCAACCAGTACGCTTCACGAAGATAAATTTAAAGATTCTACTGAAGAATACTAGATCACAAACATCTCGAGTAGGTGTGCAAGAAAATCATGAACTAACGCCTTGATTTGAAATCCAAAATCTGTAGATTTTTACGCCCATTATTCAAACAATTAGAAGAAATAAAATCTGGAAATTTTCCTTTCATGCAATTTTCATGATTAGCGCGCCTTCTATACTCTCAAGAAGCGACATCGGTCTATATGGAGGCCTTACCAAATGAACCGATAAAAACTAAATCCGTTAAAATTTCAGGCAAATTTGATAACGACTAAGGTTTATATAAGACCAGGGAGTTAAAAATCTGGCCCTAAAAACCCTCTAGATATCAAATTTCAGGCAAATTGGTATTGATTCCGAGCCAAAGATGTGGCTTCTTTAAAATAAAGACAATTTTTAGCGACCCATCATTTATCGAATTTCCATTCTCTTTTTGCATTATATTAATTCAAACAAATTCCATTTTAAAAATCCAAATTATAACTGATAACTCAAAGTAAAAAATATTTTCTTAACTCCAAAAAAAAACTTTAAACCAAAGATGCTAAATACTCAATATAAGTCTTAGCCTATATTTGAAGCATATTTTATCTAAAATCAAAAGATTCAATATTTCAATGAATTTAAGGACGATTTCTTTAAATGACAAAAATACTTTAAGGGTCTTTTCCTTACTTCAAAGACATAGGACATTATGGAGGGACGCAAATTTACCACTTTTGTGTCCTAAATTTTAATAGAAAATTTTTTAAAGTAAATATGTATTATAAACTTTATGTTAATAAAAAAGTTCATTATTTTAAAGAAATTTGTCCTTAATATTTTGTGAATTGTGAAATTAAGTTCTTGTTATCTTTAATATCACGTAAATATTTCTTTTTAGTGTACATATATGTTTAAATCAAAAAAAAACATATATTCCAGGCGTGGTCACGTAATTTTCACTAAAGGTGCATTCAGAATTTATAGGCAAAATGTACAAAGGCATGTAAACGATTTAGCGTAATGCTAAACTGTATGATTCTATTAAAAAATGCATAACGTACTATCGTACGTAACGTATAAAAATATAATTACAATCATTCAATATTTCTCATCACTGACATAGGTATGAGCGACAAGGAGTGATTGATGTTAGGCACAGTTTTGATTATGGGCATATTGTCATGAAATTATTGAATTAATCAGTTGACATAGTTCCCATATGAGATTTCCATTAAAAGTTTGTATAAATAATAATTCAGAAATGAAGTACATCGGCGGTTCTGTTCTCCCCGAAGAAGAGGTTGTTCACATTCCTTAATTGTGGATCTTTCTCTGACGCTTCGAGCGTCGCCATAACGCTAATTGACTTCCGCAGTCCACATGACATGCTCGAACATCCATCACGTTAAGGCCTCGGTTGGATGTTACTGAGACCTTACAAAGCCCTTGGGGAGGAACAGCAGTGAGATCGCTTTTTTTAGCAAAATAAATTTATGTACGGAATTTGTTAAAAATTCCATATGAATTTTTAAAGTGTCTAAAACTCCAAAAGTAGTACAGTTTTGATGTAGCGCCCCCATAGACGACAAACTCAAAATTAAAAAAAATAAAAAGTTGCAAGGTCGACTTTTTCGAAATTAGAACAAATATAAATTTCGGAATGTCACTTTTTCAAAATGACTATCATATTACTTTTCAAATTCAATTTTAGTCATTGTAAAAAATCGAATTATTGATTTTGACCAAAACCGAACTTCGACTAATCATAAAGATACGAAAGTCGATTTTCGTAGTTCGAAAACCGACTTTTGTATTCCTACGTTTGATCCAGGCTAAAATCGACTAATCGACATTTAATGTTGACTAAAATAAATGAAAGCGATACATATGACAAAAATTTGTACATCAAAAAATGAATAAAGCGATTTTCCAAATGTTAAAATTTAGACATTTGCAAAATGGCGAAAGTAGGGATACAAAAATCGAAGTCGACTTTCTGTAATCATCAAATCGACTTTGGAATTTTTTAAAATTTTTGATCTTGCTCAATATTCACTTTTTATAGAGACCTAAATTGAATTTTAAAGAAAAAGTCGAATATGGATTGAAAAGAGAATATAATTTAGGTCTTATTAAACGGGGAATTTAGCACAAAGTCGAAAGTGACAATATAAAAAGGTGATTTTCATAATCGCAAAAATCGACATTTTCAATAAAACAAAAAATGTTGCCAAAATTTTCTATAGAAATAGAATTTGGCAAAATTTTCTATACAAATAAAATTTTGACAAACATTATAGAAATAACATTTTGACAAAATTTTCTATAGAAATAAAATGTTGACAAAATTTTCGATAGAAATAAAATTTTGACAATATTCTCTATAGAAATAAAATTTTGACAAAATTTTCTATAGAAATAAAATGTTGCCAAAATTTATATAGAAATAAAATTTTGACAATATTCTCTATTTTGACAAAATTTTCTATGGAAATAAAATTTTGACAAAATTTTCTATACAAATAAAATTTTGACATAATTTTCTATAGAAATAAAATTTTAACAAAATTTTCTATAGAAATAAAATTTTGACAAAATTTTCTATAGAAAAAAAAATTGACAAAATTTTCCATAGAAATAAAATTATGACAAAATTTTCTATAGAAATAAAATTTTGATAAAAATTTTCTATAGAAATAAAATTTTGATAAAAATTTTCTATAGACATAAAATTTTGATAAAAATTTTCTACAGAAATAAAATTTAAAAAAAAATCTATAGAAATAAAATTTTGATAAAATTTTTCTATAGAAATAAAATATTGACAAAATTTTCTATAGAAATTAAATTTTGACAAAATTTTCTATAGAAATCAAATTTTGACAAAATTTTCTATCGAATTAAAATTTTGACAAAATTTCCTATCGAAATAAAATTTTGACCAAATTTTCTAAAGAAATACAATTTTGACCAGCTTTTCTGTAGAAACAAAATTTTGACAAAAATTTTGTATAGACATAAAATTTTGAAAATATTCTCTATATAGAAATAAAATTTTGCCAAAATTTTCTATAGAAAAAAAAAAAAAAAAAAAAAACGAAATAAAATTTTGACAAAATTTTCTATAGAAATAAAATTTTGACAAAATTTTCTATAGAAATAAAATTTTAACAAAATTTTCTACAAAATTTTCTATAGAAATAAAATTCTTTATTCTTATTATTATTCTTTATTTAATAGTAAGATTTTTCCATTTTCTTTGTTATCTTTCTAAAGGTATTGCACAGAAGTGGCTTAGCCTTATATCTAGAATATTAGAATTGTGGTATAATACATAATATTTTTGTTTGTTCTTTTTTTTTTTTAGATAAAGTGTTTGAAGGAAAACTATTAGCAAAAACCTTCTATACAAAATTAAAGAAATAAAATGTTGACAAAATTTTCTATAGACATAAAATTTTGATAAAAATTTTCTACAGAAATAAAATTTAAAAAAAATCTACAGAAATAAAATTTTGATCAAATTTTCTATAGAAATAAAATATTGACAAAATTTTCTATAGAAATTAAATTTTGACAAAATTTTCTATAGAAATCAAATTTTGACAAAATTTTCTATCGAAATAAAATTTTGACAAAATTTCCTATCGAAATAAAATTTTGACCAAATTTTCTAAAGAAATACAATTTTGACCAGCTTTTCTGTAGAAACAAAATTTTGACAAAATTTTCTATAGAAATGAAATTTTGACAAAATTTTCTATAGAAATAAAATTTTGACAAAATTTTTTATAGAAATAAAATTTTGACAAAATTTTCTATAGAAATAAAATTTTAACAAAATTATCTACAAAATTTTCTATAAAAATAAAATTTTGACAAAATTTTCTATAGACATGAAATTTTGATAAAAATTTTCTACAGAAATAAAATTAAAAAAAAAATCTATAGAAATAAAATGTTGAACAAATTTTCTATAAAAATAAAATATTGACAAAATTTTCTATAGAAATTAAATTTTGACAAAATTTTCTATAGAAATCAAATTTTGACAAAATTTTCTATCGAAATAAAATTTTGACAACATTTCCTATCGAAATAAAATTTTGACCAAATTTTCTAAAGAAATAAAATTTTGACAAGCTTTTCTGTAGAAACAAAATTTTGACAAAAATTTTGTATAGAAATAAAATTTTGAAAATATTCTCTATATAGAAATAAAATTTTGACAAAATTTTCTACAGAAATAAAATTTTTATAAAATTTTCTATAGAAATAAAATTTTGACAAAATTTTCTATAGAAATAAAATGTTGACATAATTTTCTATAGAAATAAAATTTTGACAAAATTTTCTAAAGAAATACATTTTTGACTAAATTTTCTATAGAAACAAAATTTTGACAAAAATTTTGTATAGAAATAAAATCTTTACAAAATTTTGTATAGAAATAAAATTTTTACAAAATTTTCTATAGAAATAAAATTTTCTATAGAAATAAAATTTTCTATAGAAATAAAATGTAGACAAAATTTTCTATAGAAATAAAATTTTCTATAGAAATACAATTTTGACCAAATTTTCTATAGAAACAAAATTTTGACAAAAATTTTTTATAGAAATAAAATTTTTTATAGAAATAAAATTTTGAAAAAATTTTCTATAGGAATGAAATTTTGAGAAAATTTTCTATAGAAATAAAAATGTTGGCAAAATGTTCTATAAGAATAAAATTTTGACAAAATTTTCTATAGAAATAAAATATTGACAATATTCGCTATGGAAATAAAATTTTGGCAAAATTTTCTATAGAAATAAAATGTTGACAATATTCGCTATGGAAATAAAATTTTGGCAAAATTTTCTATAGAAATAAAATTCTAACATCATTTTCTATAGAAATAAAAATTTTGGCAAAATGTTCTATAAGAATAAAATTTTGACAAAATTTTCTATAGAAATAAAATTTTGGGAAATTTTTCTATACAAATAAAATTTTGGGAAAATTTTCTATAGAAATAAAATTTTGGGAAAATTTTCTTTAGAAATAAATTTTTGGGAAAATTTTCTATAGAAATAAAATTTTGACAAAAATTTCTATAGAAATAAAATTTTGACAAAAATTTTCTATAGAAATAAAATTGTTTTGCTTGCTTCGACAAACTTACGATTTTAAGTTCACAGAAAATTTTTGTTTTCTGTTTCAATCAATCTGAAAATTCCGAAAACATGGTTCCATAAATAAAATGTTGACATAATTTTCTATAGAAATAAAATTTTGACAAAATTTTCTAAAGAAATACAATTTTGACTAAATTTTCTATAGAAACAAAATTTTGACAAAAATTTTGTATAGAAATAAAATCTTTACAAAATTTTGTATAGAAATAAAATTTTTACAAAATTTTCTATAGAAATAAAATTTTCTATAGAAATAAAATTTTCTATAGAAATAAAATGTAGACAAAATTTTCTATAGAAATAAAATGTTGACATAATTTTCTATAGAAATACAATTTTGACCAAATTTTCTATAGAAACAAAATTTTGACAAAAATTTTTTATAGAAATAAAATTTTGAAAAAATTTTCTATAGGAATGAAATTTTGAGAAAATTTTCTATAGAAATAAAAATGTTGGCAAAATGTTCTATAAGAATAAAATTTTGACAAAATTTTCTATAGAAATAAAATATTGACAATATTCGCTATGGAAATAAAATTTTGGCAAAATTTTCTATAGAAATAAAATGTTGACAATATTCGCTATGGAAATAAAATTTTGGCAAAATTTTCTATAGAAATAAAATTCTAACATCATTTTCTATAGAAATAAAAATTTTGGCAAAATGTTCTATAAGAATAAAATTTTGACAAAATTTTCTATAGAAATAAAATTTTGGGAAATTTTTCTATACAAATAAAATTTTGGGAAAATTTTCTATAGAAATAAAATTTTGGGAAAATTTTCTTTAGAAATAAATTTTTGGGAAAATTTTCTATAGAAATAAAATTTTGACAAAAATTTCTATAGAAATAAAATTTTGACAAAAATTTTCTATAGAAATAAAATTGTTTTGCTTGCTTCGACAAACTTTCGATTTTAAGTTCACAGAAAATTTTTGTTTTCTGTTTCAATCAATCTGAAAATTCCGAAAACATGGTTCCATAAATAAAATGTTGACATAATTTTCTATAGAAATAAAATTTTGACAAAATTTTCTAAAGAAATACAATTTTGACTAAATTTTCTATAGAAACAAAATTTTGACCAAATTTTCTATAGAAACAAAATTTTGACAAAAATTTTTTATAGAAATAAAATTTGCTATAGAAATAAAATTTTGAAAAAATTTTCTATAGGAATGAAATTTTGAGAAAATTTTCTATAGAAATAAAAATGTTGGCAAAATGTTCTATAAGAATAAAATTTTGACAAAATTTTCTATAGAAATAAAATATTGACAATATTCGCTATGGAAATAAAATTTTGGCAAAATTTTCTATAGAAATAAAATGTTGACAATATTCGCTATGGAAATAAAATTTTCTATAGAAATAAAATTCTAACATCATTTTCTATAGAAATAAAAATTTTGGCAAAATGTTCTATAAGAATAAAATTTTGACAAAATTTTCTATAGAAATAAAATTTTGGGAAATTTTTCTATACAAATAAAATTTTGGGAAAATTTTCTATAGAAATAAAATTTTGGGAAAATTTTCTTTAGAAATAAATTTTTGGGAAAATTTTCTATAGAAATAAAATTTTGACAAAAATTTCTATAGAAATAAAATTTTGACAAAAATTTTCTATAGAAATAAAATTGTTTTGCTTGCTTCGACAAACTTTCGATTTTAAGTTCACAGAAAATTTTTGTTTTCTGTTTCAATCAATCTGAAAATTCCGAAAACATGGTTCCATAGGGAAACTCATGTAGTATTCCCCTTTCCCAGTCATCTAAAGTATCCATTAACCCTTCTTCGCTTATTACTACTACTTTCATTTATTCTTCACCATACTTCTCTGCAAAATGCATAATATCTCAAGCCAATGGTTGTAATCAACGATTAAAATAAATATTTATTCAATATCAAAACGAAATAACCACCATATTCCAATCATGCATTAAATTTGCACTTCATCAACTGCAACGAGTACTTACATATTACCTTACCATCTTCCTATTATTTCATTACAGACGTAAGGATAGCAGTGCTTTACAACGTTCAGCCAGCATAGATTCTTTTGCCGAAGTTGTTTGGAGTGATTCACCGCGACCATCACTGGATATCCCAAGACCAATGGTGGCTCCATTCAGTAAAAGACCCTCGGCCAGTAGTTTGTATAGCAATTGCAGTACCTCGTCACAAAGTGCCCAATTGAATATCAATGAATTGTGCGTCATCAATAGTGTGGGTGGTGTTGGTGGTGGTGTGGGAACACTCGGAGCTGCTGGTGTTATTAGCGGTATTGGGGTTGGCCCTAACGGCAGCGGAGTTGGTAGTGGTGGCAGTGGAGTCACTACTCTCGTTGGAATTACAACTAGTGGCAATAACCGTCGTGAGAGTCTATTAAGTCCATCGTCCACCCGTCGTAATAAGCTGACAAGAATTATAAACGGTAAGTGGATGAAATGAATCTCAATGGTAATTCTGATAAGTTTTTCTATTTGTTTTTCTTTGCTGTCGATACTGCTCCAGCTGTCCAGAAAAGTTTGGGTTTCCATGTTGAATAATGAAGCTCGATGGGTATGAGAACAGTGTGGAGCAAAAGTGTGCAGCAGGAAATGTTATATTTGGAAAATGGCAATTTATTTAGTTCTCATATCGATTGTATCTTGGGTCTCGGGAATAAATCTGGATATATTTTAAACTCCAACAAGACACAAATTCAAATTATGGTTTCATATATTTTTTTTTTTGTTAATGTGATACAGTCGACTTGGGTAATTACCATTACTGAAAAGTCGACGTTCCATTCAAATTCCAATGTTTCGTTAAATTTCGAATATTCAACAATTCTACTCTTCGACAAGTCGACATTTCTACAGTACGTCAAAGCGACTATTCTCTAAGTCGAAAAATCGACTTTGGACATTTTTCAATATTGAAAAATCGAATTTAAACTACAATTTTTTTGTTAAAGTTCTAACAGTCGATTTCAATCACTACTTTTCTAGATTTTCAAAAAACTTTAGAGTAGGTTTGTCGCTTTTGATCAATATCAAATGTCGATTAATCAATTCTGATCAACATCGATTTTCAAAGAATTTAAAAGTCGATTTTTCGATTTTATTTCACATCAAAAGTCGATTTGACTCGAATTTCACAAAAATTAAAAAGTCGCCTTTGATAATCATCTAAAATCGGTTTGACTCAATTTTAAAGGAATCGTCGATTTTGATCAACATCAAAAATAGGCCAACATTTTATTTATTTTAATCGAAAGTCGATTTGTCACTTTTGATAAACATCAAAAGTCGATTTTACTCGGATTTCAAAAAATCCAAAATTCGTTTTTGAACAACAGCAAAAGTTGATTAGTCGATTTTGAAAATTATCAAAAGTCGACTTTTATAATCATCAATAATCGGTTGGACTCAATTTTAAAAGAATTCAATCAACATCAAAAGTCGATTTTGATCAACATTAAAACTCGATTTTGATAAACATCAAAAATTGTCGAAAATTTATTTTAATCGAAAAATCGATTTGTCAATTTTGATAAACATAAAAAGTCGATTTTACTCGGGTTTCAAAAAATCCAAAAGTCGACTTTGATCAACATCAAAATTCGGTTAATCGTTTTTGAAAAAATTCAAAAATCGATTTTGATAAGCATCGACTTTCACAAAATTTAATAGTCGATTTTGATCAACATCAAAAACCGATTTGACTCGATTTTCAAAAAAATGCAATTGTCGACTTTGATCAGCACCACAAATCGATTTTGATCAACATCAATTTTCAAAATAGTCCAGATTCGATTTTGTTCAACATCAAAAGCCGTTTAGTCGTTTTCAATCCAAATCTAAAGTCAATTAAACATCGACATTGATTTTCAAAAACCAAAAAGTCGATTTTGTTCAAAAATCGGTTAGTCAGTTTTGATCAACATCGATTTTCAAAATAGCCAAAAGTCGAGTTTGATCAACATCAATTTTCAAATTAGTTCAAAGTCGATTTTGATCAACATCAAAAGCCGATTATTCATTTCAAATGTCGATTTGTAAATTTTGTTCAACAAAAGTCGATTTTAGTCGAACTCCAAAAAAACTCAAAAGTCGATTAATCGATTTTCAAAATATTCAAATATTCGATTTTGATCAAAATGAATTTTCAAATTAATCAATAGTCGATTTTGATCAACATCAAGAGCCGATTATTCTTTTCAAATATCGATTTGTCGATTTAGTTTAACAAAAGTTTACTCGAAATCCAAAAATCTTAAAAATCGATTAGACGATTTCAACATTGTTTTTCAATATAGTCAAAAGTCGATTTTGACCAACATCAAAAGGAGGATCTTGATCAACATCAAAAGTCGATTTTACTCGAATTTCAAATTCAAAAGAAAATTTATTCCGAAAAATTAAAAAGTCGAGTTGATACGATTTTCAAAATCAACATCAGATTGATTTTCATAAAATGCAAAAATCGACTTTAATCAACGATAAAGTCCTTTAGTCGATTACATCCGATCAACATCAGAAGGCGATTAGTTGATCAACATTAACTAATCGTTAACTAATCATCCGTTTCAATCAAAAATCGATTTTGATAAACAAAAACAAGTATATACGGCCGTAAGTTCGGCCAGGCCGAATCTTATGTACCCTCCACCATGGATTGCGTAGAAACTTCTACGAAAGACTGTCATCCACAAATTTCAACTCCCATGGTTGTTAAATATCATATACTACCACCACGTACCAAATTTCAACCAGATCGGATGAATTTTGCTTCTCCAAAAGGCACCGGAGGTCAAATTTGGGGATCGGTTTATATGGGAGCTATATATTATTATGGACTGATCGGAACCAATTCCTGCATGGTTGTTGGATACCCGTACCAAATTTCAACCGAATGGGAAGAAGTTTGCTCCTCCAAGGTGCTCCGGAGGTCAAATCTGGGGATCGGTTTATATGGGGCCTATATATAATTATGGACCGATATCGACCAATTTTTGCATGGGTGTTTGAGGCCATATATTAACATCACGTACCAAATTTCAACTACATCAGATACATTTTGGTCTTCCAAGAGGCTCCGAAGGTCAAATCTGGGGATCGGTTTATATGGGGCCTATATATAATTATGGACCGATATCGACCAATTTTTGCATGGGTGTTTGAGGCCATATATTAACATCACGTACCAAATTTCAACTACATCAGATAAATTTTGGTCTTCCAAGAGGCTCCGAAGTTCAAATCTGGTGATCGGTTTATATGGGGGCTATATATATATTATATGGGGGCTATATATAATTATTATGGACCAATTTTTGCACGGTTGTTAGAGACTATATACTAACACCATGTACCAAATTTCAGCCGCATCGGATGAAATTTGCTTCTCTTAGAGGCCTTCGCAAGCCAAATTTGGGGGTCCGTTTATATGGGGGCTATACGTAAAAGTGAACCTATATGGCCCATTTGCAATACCATCCGACCTACATCAATAACAACTACTTGTGCCAAGTTTCAAGTCGATAGCTTGTTTCGTTCTTAAGTTAGCGTGATTTCAACAGACGGACGGACGGACATACTCAGATCGACTCAGAATTTCACCACGACCCAGAATATATATACTTTATGGGGTCTTAGAGCAATATTTCGATGTGTTACAAACGGAATGACAAAGTTAATCCTATGGTGGAGGGTATGCAAAAATCAAAAGTCGATAAGGAGAGTTGGGTCAACATCCAAAGTCAATTTTGATCAATATCGATTTTACAAAAAATCATCATTAAAAGTCATACGATTTTCATAAAATTCTAAAGTCGGTAAGACGATTAATCGGCTTTGACTAATATCAAAAGTAGATTGTGATCAACCTCAATTTTCAAACAATTCAAAAGTCGATTAGTAAATTATAAAGTTAAAAAAACGTCGATTGGAAAATCCAATTTTGTCATAAAATATTATCCGATATAATATAATCCGATTAAAAGTCATACGATTTTCATAAAATTATAAAGTCGGTAAGACGATTAATCGACTTTGACTAATATCAAAAGTAGATTGTGATCAACCTCAATTTTCAAACAATTCAAAAGTCGATTATAAAGTTAAAAAAACATCGATTGGAAAATCCAATTTTGTCATAAAATATTATCCGATATAATATAATTCGATGATTTATAAAAACATGGACTCAATTCTATTTTAATTCATATGGAAGTGTTGTCGTTGCTGTGTATTAAAATACCCGATGTTTTTGTCTACATTTGGCATTAAATTGGCAATTTCACTAAGCCATTTGTGGAGGTCTTAAAAACACTGGGTTTTCCGGTTAACCGAAAATTGGGTTTTCATCAAAACTGACAACCGGTGTAAGAAACCGGTACACTGGGTTTTACCACCGCTTTTGATCACCATACCGGTTTTAATCACTCAATAAAGGGCTGTATTGACGTTTCCAAATTTTGAAAAACACAATGGCCTTCAGGTATCGTATATCTTTCACACTGGCCCTAATGCAATACTTTTATGTCACACTGTGATATTATCATTTTGTCCCCCCCTTGTTCGTATTGGGAAGCAAACTATCACCGACAGTGTAGCAGTATCGAAATATGTTCTAATCTATGTCAAAAGAAGGAAAGTTGTTAAAGTAAGTTCACAAGTAAATCTATGAAGGGGATGTTAAGTGCTGCCCCCTCCCCGAAACGAGGGCAATTGCCACCACTAATGACACTGAAAATAAACATTGGTTCGTTGTTCGTTTTTGTCAATTGATTGGAGAGAAAACTGCAATTTATGCTAAAGGTGAAACATGTGGATGATGATGATGTTGGTTGGAACTTGTTCTCTTATTCATGTTGACATAAAATCTAGAACTAAAATATTTATTATGGTACTTTTCACTTGAGTCATACTTCATGAATAATTCACATCACTTAATGTTAATATAAATTCACAATATTGATACTCTCATAACTTTAGCTTTTTATTGGTAATAAAACAATTTCTATTATTGGGCATCTTGGGAAGATGATTTGAATAGACAGTGTGTAATAGGGAATAATAAGAGATTTTCCATGTACCATAAAATTATATAATGGAGGGGTCAACAATCCTACGACGATAAATTAATAATGAGTTGAATAGAGAGAGGAAGAAAAAAATCTCTCACTCAAAAAACATAATAGTGAAACCTCCAGAGCACTAAAGCTAATTTAACTCAATTTTAGTTCGTGAAAATTTTTATGTTTTAAAGTGAGCACTATTGGAACTCCAAATTTTTCCTTCAAACTACGAAACTTTCTTTAATAAGTAAAACATAATAACTATACACAGAGAAAAAACATGATGGTCATCAAAGATATTTTGATATTGATGGAAAGAACAAAAGTTCGAATTAAAACAGCCCTAAAACGTCATGGTCGGCGTCCAAAATGTTTTTCTCCATCCCAGCAAAACAAATTTAAAAGTTCTTCCTATATCACTACTTTTCATGTACGCAGTATTCGTAATAAATTTAAGGACACATAAAATAAAAGAAATTTCCACAAAAAAAACACGATTGCCACAGTTGATAGAATTCTACCAAAAATGGATTATTTTTTACTGTTTGGTAGATTGGTAGAATCCTTGATGTTTTGGTCGATTTTGCAAATTATTCCTCTCCAACTAAGAGGTACATCACAATTTGTCCATAGAAATAAAATTTTGAGAAAATTTTCTATAGAAATAAAATTTATAGAAAATTTTCTATAGAAATAAAATTTATTGAAAATTTTCTATAGACATAAAATTTTGACAAAATTTTCTATAGAAATAAAATTTTGACAACATTTGCTATAAAAAAAATTTCTCTAAAAATAAAATTTTGACAAATTTTACTATAGAAATAAAATGTTGATAAATTTTCTATAAAAATAAAATTTTGACAAAATTTACTATAGAAATAAAATTTTGACAAAATTTTCCATACAAATAGAATTTTGACAAAATTTACTATAGAAATAAAATTTTGAGAAAATTTACTATAAAAATAAAATTTTGACAAAATTTACTATAGAAATAAAATTTTGAAAAAATTTTCCATACAAATAGAATTTTGACAAAATTTACTATAGAAATAAAATTTTGAGAAAATTTACTATAGAAATACAATCTTGAGCAAATTTTCTATAGAAATAAAATTTGTAGAACATTTCCTATAGAAATAAAATTTTGAGAAAATTGTCTATAGAAATGAAATTTTGACAAAATTTTCTATAGAAATAAAATTTATAGAAAATTTTCTATAGAAATAAAATTTATAGAAAATTTTCTATAGAAATAAAATTTATAGAAAATTTTCTATAGAAATAAAATTTATAGAAAATTTTCTATAGACATAAAATTTTGACAAAACATTCTACAGAAATAAAATTTTGACAAAATTTTCTATAAAAATAAAATTTTGATAAAATTTTCTATAGAAATAAAATTTTGACAAAATTTTCTACAGAAATAACACTTTGACAAAATTTTCGATAGAAATAAAATTTATAGAAAATTTTCTATAGACATAAAATTTTGACAAAATTTTCTTCAGAAATAAAATTTTGACAAAACTTTCTACAGAGATAAAATTTTGACAAAATTTTCTATAAAAATAAAATTTTGATAAAATTTTCTATAAAAATAAAATTTTGACAAAATTTTCTATAAAAATAAAATTTTCTATAGAATTAAAATTTTGAGAAAATTTTCTACAGAAATAACACTTTGACAAAATTTTCTATAGAAATAAAATTTTGACAAAATTTTCTATAAAAATACAATTTTGACAAAACTTTCTATAGAAATAAAATTTTGACAAAATTTTCTGTAGAAATAAAATTTTGAGAAAATTTTCAATAGATATAAAATTTATTGAAAATGTTCTATAGAAATAAAATTTTGAGAAAATTTTCTACAGAAATAAAATTTTGACAAAATTTTCTATAGAAATAAAATGTTGACGACATTTTATATAGAAATAAAATTTTGAGTAAAAGCTTAAGACCTCCGTTGTCATATATTTATCCTTTATGCTTGTAATTTACTTATAAGTATAAATATGAAATAAATAAATAAATAAAATTTTGAGTAAAATTTCTATAGAAATAAAATTTATCGAAAATGTTCTATAGAAATAAAATGTTGACAACATTTCCTATAGAAATAAAATTTTGACAACATTTTCTGTAGAAATAAAATTTTGAGAAAATTTTCTATAGAAATATAATTTTGACAAAATTTTTTATACAAATAAAATTTTGAAAAAATTCTATGGAAATAAATATATGACAAAATTTTCTATAGAAATAAAATTTTGACAAAATTTGTTTTAGATTAGTGACGTTTACGGGATGTATCTTTCGGTGGATCGTTTAAAAAGTTGTTTCCTTAAAACAAATGTTATCATATTAATATCAATCATAAAAATTGTTTGAAATAAATTTTTGTATTTGTTTTCATTCGCTGGGATTTAAAGCCGGGCTCCCAGAAAAATTTAAAAAATCGGGTGGCTCAGGTTCAAAACTATATGAACGCAAAGGCATTTGTTATTTAATTATTCCTTGTTTTTCCCAAAATATTTATAAATACACGCAGAGAAGAAATATGATAATTTCGAACATGTTTAAAGACCATAATGTTAATTTTGAGCGGGGACCAAGTAATATGTTTGTGGCATATCGTAAGATGTTACAATAGTAATGAAAAGAACAAAATTTCGAATTAAAACAACATAATCATTGTCTAAAATTTGATGGTCCTTCACTGTCTAAAATGTTATGATCTTTATTATTTTTTTTTTTTCTTACAATTAAAATAACATGGTCACCATGCAAAAAGGACACCATTTAAGAAAAAATAAAATAAAACAATGTTGAACATAAAAAAAAAATCTTAAAAAAAAAATTGATATATTAAAATCAAAAATTCTTTAACAAAATAAAATTCCATTTATCAGCTTTCTCTAGGATTTTAACCCGGGCTCCCAGAAAAATTGAGAAAATCGCGTGGCCCAAGTTCAAATCCCGGTGAACGCAGACTTTTATATAAATATATATATATATATATATATATATATATATATATATATATATATATATATATATATATATATATATATATATATATATATATATATATATATATATATATATATATATATATATATATATATATATATATATATATATATATATATATATATATATATATATATATATTATATATATATATATATATATATATATATATATATATATATATATATATATATATACATTTTTTTTAATAAATCATCACCTCAAACATGTTTCAAGAGCATAATGTTATTTTTGAACGGGGACCAAGTAATTTTGTCAAAATTTTAGTTATATAGCAAATTTTGTCAAAATTTTATTTCTATAGAAAATTTTGTCAAAATTTTAGTTACATAGAAAATTTTGTCAAGATTTTATTTCTATAGAAAATTTTGTCAAAATTTTATTTCTATAGAAAATGTTGTCAAAATTTTAATTCTATAAAAAATTGTTGTCAAAATTTAATTCTATAGAAAATTTAGTCAAAATTTTATTTCTATAGAAAGTTTTGTCAACATTTTATTTCTATAGAAAATTTTGTCAAAATTTTATTTCTATGGAAAATTTTGTAAAAACTTTATTTCTATAGCGAATTTTGTCAAGATTGTATTTTTATAGAAATTTTTGTCAACATTTTATTTCTATAGAATAGTTTGTCAAAATTTTATTTCTATAGAAAATTTTGGCAAAATTTTATATCTATAGAAAATTTTGTCAAAAATTATATGTATAGAGAATTTTGTCAAATTTTATATCTATTAAAAATTTTATCAATTTTTTTTTCGCTACAGAAAAATTTTTCAAAATTTAATTTTGTCAAAATCTTAGTTCAATAGAAAATTTTGTCCAAATTTTACTTCTGTAGAAAATGTTGTTGTCCAAATTCTATAGAAAATTTTATTATTTTTATTTTGCTAAAATTTATATGTAGAAGGTTTTGCCAAATTGTATTTCTATAAAAATTTTAGAAATCTACCAAAATTTCAAGGTTTCTACCAATCTACCAAAGAGTAAAAAAAACTATCATTAGAATTCTACCAACTGTGGCAACCGTAGTATAATGACTTCAAGAGCATAATTCTCGTTGGAAAGAATCGAATAATTCTACTTTGAAGGGTATAAAAAGTAAGATATTAATTTTATTTAAATTAAAATATTATTTATTTGAAAATATTCAATATTAGTTTGAGTTATTGTAGAAATTGACTTTTTTATATAAAATTTTTACATCAAATGAAAACTTTTTCTAATCAAATGAATCTTTTTTCAAATCAAATGAATCCTTTTTCAAATCAAATGAAACCTTTTTCATTTTCTTATTATAACCTATCCCAAGCGGGACTGTCAGTTGGTATAATCACTCATTCATAGGTTACATCTTTTTCGCCAACAAACTATCCAATACAGTCCAATTTTAAATCTCGGAAGGAATACCTATTTTCCAGAATTAATGAAACCAGACCAGATATGATTTGATAAGGGGGAATCAGATACATAGTTTCAGAGAGTATAACATAGTTGCGACAAATTCGTTACTTGGTCCCAGTTCAAAAATAATATTATGTTTATATAAAAAATATATTTATATAAAAAAGTCTTTTCTCAATTTTTCTGGGAGTCCAGGTTCAAATCCCAGAGAAAGCTAATAAATGTAAATTTTGTTAAGCAATTTTAATATATCAAATTTATGGTTTTAATATTTTTTTGTTTTTTAACGTTCTACATTTTTATACCCTCCACCATAGGATGGGGGGTATATTAACTTTGTCATTCCGTTTGTAACACATCGAAATAAAGTATATATATTCTGGGTCGTGGTGAAATTGTGAGTCGATCCGAGCATGTCCGTCTGTTGAAATCACGCTAACTTCCGAACGAAACAAGCTATCGACTTGAAACTTGGCACAAATAGTTGTTATTGATGTAGGTCGGACGGTATTGCAAATGGGCCATATCGGTCCACTTTTACGTATAGCCCCCATATAAACCGACCCCCAAATTTGGCTTGCGAGGCCTCTAAGAGGAGCAAATTTCATCCGATCCGGCTGAAATGTGGTACATGGTGTTAGTATATGGTCTGCAACAACCATGCAAAAATTGGTTCACATCGGTCCATAATTATATATAGCCCCCATGTAAACCGATCCCCCGATTTGGCTTGCGGAGCCTCTAAGAGAAGCAAATGTCATCCGATCCGGCTGAAATTTGGTACATGGTGTTAGTATATGGCCTCAAACACCCATGCAAAAAATATCGGTCCATTATTATATTTTTATATTATAATTATATATAGGCCCCTTATAAACCGATCCCCAGATTTGACCTCCGGAGCACATTGGAAGAGCAAAATTCTTCCCATTCGGTTGAAAATTGGTACGTGATGTTAGTATAGGGTATCCAACAACCATACAGGAATTGGTTCCTATCAGTCCGTAATAATATATAGCTCCCATATAAACCGATCCCCAGATTTGACCTCCGGTGCCTTTTGGAGAAGCAAAATTCATCCGATCTGGTTGAAATTTGGTACGTGGTGGTAGTATATGATATTTAACAACCATGTGAGTTGAAATTTGTGGATGACAGTCTTTCGTAGAAGTTTCTACGCAATCCATGGTGGAGGGTACATAAGATTCGGCCTGGCCGAACTTACGGCCGTATATACTTGTTACATAATTTCAGAGAGTTTAATATGGTTGCGACAAACATATTACTTGGTCCCCGTTCAAAAATAACATTATGCTCTTGAAACATGTTTGAGGTGATGATTTATTAAAACAAGTATATACAGCAGTAAATTTGGCCGGGCCGAATTTTAAATACCCACCACCATGAATCAAGTATAATAGTTTACTATGAAAACTCTTCGTCGTAGTGGGTTACTTGATAATATATAGAATTGTAGGGGGTTTGATGAAAAATCTTCTCCCAAACGAGCCAGCTCCCGAAGACAAACTTTAAAGATTCTACCTATGAAGACCAGATAAGATCAGCGTTGCCATTTTGGTCCGATCGGACCAAAATTGGTCCAAAAGATTTCTAATTTTTAAATTTGGTCCGATGGTCGGACCAAACGGAATTTGGTCCGTTTTGGTCCATTTTCATAAATTTTGTCATATTTATAATTTTTTTCTAGTATTTAAAATTTTTATCACATATTCAATAGTATCTATGCACTGAAAAAATATTGTCGTGAGGCCGAATATTTCATGTTGTTAAATACGAATGCGAATTTTGCTTAGCACAGTACACTCATTTCTCTGATATAAAGTTTTTTCCTTGTCCAGAAGTCGATAAACTTTTCAATGAAGCCGTTTTGCCTGTTTTTGTTAAACGATTCGACTTAAAATTGGGTATCCTAACATGAAAGAAAATTTCGTTTTACTTAAGTCAACTTGGCTTTAATACTTCTGAAAAAAAATCTGCAAAATTAATGAAATCATCTATAGTATTGTTGAATTTTTGTATATTGAGTATAAAACTAAAACCATATGCAAAATAATTTATTGACAGTTTATCTAAGGAATTTATATGGTAAAAGTAGGCTAGAATTTTTCTTTAACTTTTTTGCATATGAGGGATATAATTTAACACTTAATTTTAAAGTCGGTTTGTATTTGAAACATAAAATAATTTTCCCTTGTAGTCGACAAGGGCAAAGACAAAATCTATGGAACCGTGAATGTTTTTTGTTTCAGTGTGAGATTAGATACCATTTCAATCACAGAAAATCTAATGAAAATTTCGCGTTTTAGATATTGGGTCAGGTTTTATATTTTTTTGACAATTTTAACCCCAATATTCGAATGTGCACAAGAAGTGGAATATTAAGATTGAGCTATATAAGAATATGGGCCGATATGGACCACATTTTCCGCATAAAATTATGGGTGCGAAGCAACACTACAGCAAATTGGATAAAAATTCGGAAATCTATTGTATTCTCTCAAGTAGGGTCCTCATGGGTCAAAGGCAATATAAACCAAATGCGTGACTGTTGTGGTCTTTAATTTCCTCTAAGTCGGAAGTTTAAATCAACTTTTTGTAATATTGAATTTCGACTTTTGATGTCAACTAAAATTGACTTTAAAATTCGACCTTTTCAAAAAGTCTATTTTCTCAAAATTTAAAAAAAAAAAACGTTGATAAGTCGACGTTTTGATTAATATGTCAGCCGCTAAATCATATCAGTCCTTTCTGTTTACTTTACTTTTTTTTTAATAAAAGTACTATGTACGCCAATAAAATACGTTTTAAGGCATTTTTCTTCGCAATTGGAAATTTGGTCCGCTGGAGGGAATTTTGGTCCGATTTTGGAAAAAATTTGGTCCAAAATATAATTTCGTTGTGGCAACGCTGGATAAGATTCTGGATTTATGAGAACCAATTTTGTTAGAGTTTTAGAGAAAATATAAACATATCGTGTATATGTTGAAATTACGCCTGCATTTAAAATCTTAAATCTGTAGATTTTTCCGCATTTATTTAAATACGATGAGTAAAATCTGGAACTTTTACTTTCAGTTTGAAGCAATTTTCACGATCAGTGCGTCTGCTATACCCTGAAAGAAATGTATTCTTTTTATGAGAAACGTAATTTTAGACAAGCAAAGTTTTCTTTTGACACAAATTTTAGAGACAATCGTTGAATAAACGAAAACACTTAATAAGAAAAAGAAAATTCGTTTGTCTAAAATTTTATTATAGATTACTAATTTCCAGCAAATCGGATAAAACCTACGGATTCTAGAAGCCCAATAAATAAAGCCGGGAGATCGGTGTATATGGGGGCTATACCAAAACATGGACCGATAGGCACCATTTGCTACTCACATATTTGTGATCTTAAAATATCTCCAGATTTTCAATTTCAAACAAATCGGCCAGAAAATATAGTCTCTAGACGCTCAAGAAGTAAAAATCGAGAGATCAGTCTATATGGGGGTTATACAAAAATATGGACCGATATACCTCAATTTCGGCACTCTTATTTGTAATCTAAAAATACCTCTAGATTTCGAATTTCATGCAAATCATGTAATAAATTCAGTTTATTATAAAGGGTGATTCTTTTGAGGTTAGGATTTTCATGCATTAGTATTTGACAGATCACGTGGGATTTCAGACATGGTGTCAAAGAGAAAGATGCTCAGTATGCTTTGACATTTCATCATGAATAGACTTACTAACGAGCAACGCTTGCAAATCATTGAATTTTATTACCAAAATCAGTGTTCGGTTCGAAATGTGTTTATCGACAAATTTTGTTCAGCGATGAGGCTCATTTCTGGTTGAATGGCTACGTAAATAAGCAAAATTGCCGCATTTGGAGTGAAGAGCAACCAGAAGCCGTTCAAGAACTGCCCATGCATCCCGGAAAAATGCACTGTTTGGTGTGGTTTGTACGCTGGTGGAATCATTGAACCGTATTTTTTCAAAGATGCTGTTGGACGCAACGTTACGGTGAATGGCGATCGCTATCGTTCGATGCTAACAAACTTTTTGTTGCCAAAAATGGAAGAACTGAACTTGGTTGACATGTGGTTTCAACAAGATGGCGCTACATGCCACACAGCTCGCGATTCTATGGCCATTTTGAGGGAAAACTTCGGAGAACAATTCATGTCAAGAAATGGACCGGTAAGTTGGCCACCAAGATCATGCGATTTGACGCCTTTAGACTATTTTTTGTGGGGCTACGTCAAGTCTAAAGTCTACAGAAATAAGCCAGCAACTATTCCAGCTTTGGAAGACAACATTTCCGAAGAAATTCGGGCTATTCCGGCCGAAATGCTCGAAAAAGTTTCCCAAAATTGGACTTTCCGAATGGACCACCTAAGACGCAGCCGCGGTCAACATTTAAATGAAATTATCTTCAAAAAGTAAATGTCATGGACCAATCTAACGTTTCAAATAAAGAACCGATGAGATTTTGCAAATTTTATGCGTTTTTTTTTTAAAAAAAGTTATCAAGCTCTTAACAAATCACCCTTTAGTTCAAGAATTTCAGGCAAAGCGGATGGTAAAATATGTTTCTAGAAGCCCAAGAAGCA
Source organism: Haematobia irritans (assembly GCF_050003625.1). Lineage (NCBI taxonomy): Eukaryota > Metazoa > Arthropoda > Insecta > Diptera > Muscidae > Haematobia > Haematobia irritans. The sequence continues at coordinate 154,831,471 of NC_134397.1, read as the reverse complement.
AAATCGGGAAATTCAGTCTCTATGGGGGCTATACCAAAACATGGACCGATGAGCACCATTTTCGGCACACCTTTTTATGGTCCTCAAATACCTTTATATTTCCAATTTCAGGCAAATTGGATAAAAACTACGGTTTTTATAGGCCCACGACTCCAAATCGGGAGGTTGGTTTATATGGGGGGCTATATCAAAACATGGACCGATGCGGACCATTTT